>NC_088383.1:25814166-26417222 GCF_037993035.2 Macaca fascicularis
TCTTCACAATTTATGTTCCTCTGCTGTGGCTCCAGCTGGTCCCTCCATTTGGGGTCCCTGACTTCCTGCAACAAGCTGGCAATATTTTGATCGTAGTCCTATGATCAAAATGCAGAGTTGCTAATGGCAGGTAAGTTTCATTTACAAATAAAGGGGAGTTTATAATTTTAAATTCACAATGGATTATTTTTAATGAACAAATTCTTATTTGGTGAATGAATTCTAAAATGCATCAATTCAATACCATCTAATCATAAGTTTAATAGTATCTTTGCAAGGGATTTTTTAAGCAAATGCTTTATTACTAATTTTCAAAACAGCAACTTTGAGGTAGATATTTCAGAGCTCATGAGAAATACTGAAATTAAAAAAGCCCTTAGGAACCATTTTCAACAATAAGAATAAGTTAAAAAAATAATAACCACCACAAACAGTCTTCTTGGTACTCTTAAAGCACAAATATCAACATATGTTAATTTTTAATGACTTAACTTTATTTCAGACTAAATTAGACTTACCTGTATTTGTGATGACATTAAAACTTAATTTATAACTATAGGCTCATCAATAGGCTTTCTTTGGAAGCCATGTAAAAAATAACATTTGGGGGTTTCTTGGCAGCACATGGTCCAGGTTTGCAATCCTTGTATCATATTTTGTTTATCCATTTATTGGTCTGTGGACATTTGAGTTGTTTCCACATTTGGCTATTGTGGATCATGTTGCTGTGAGTATGTGTGTACAAACACCAATACACATGTGCTTTCTAGACCTTCTTTCAATTCTTTTGGTCATACACCCAGAAGCAGAGTTGCTGGATCATATTGTAATTCTATTTTTAATTTTTTGAATCTCTTGTATTGTTTTTTATAGCAGCTACACCATTTATATTCCCACCAGTGAAAACTTGTGTTACATCTAGAACACAAATTTATGCATAGTTTAAGAAGTCAATCGTTTTATAAAGCTAAAATGTAAAACAGTAGTACCCACTCCCCAGAGGTAATTACTCTCAAATCAGCAGTTTCCTCTGGTATTACCCTCCATATTTCTTGATAACAAGCTATACTACCATTTTGAATTTTGGCTTTAGATATTACCTACTGACATTCTTATATAAAAGTAAAATATTTGGCTGGGCGTGGTGGCTCACACCTGTAATCCCAGCACTTTGGGAGGCTGAGGCAGGTGGATCACCTGAGGTGAGGAGTTTGAAACCAGCCTGGCCAACATGAAACCCCATCTCTATTAAAAATACAAAAATTAGCCAGGCACAGTGGTAGACACAGTGGTAATCCCAGCTACTCGGGAAGCTGAGGCAGAAGAATCACTTGAACCCGGGGGGTGGAGGTTGCAGAGAACCAAGATTGCACCATTGCACTCCAGCCTGAGTGACACAGTGACACTCCATCTCAAAAAAAAAAAAAAAAAAAAAGTTAAATATTTACTTCTGCTCCCACTGTTCTGTCCCACTATCCTCTCATTTCCTTACTTCCCATCCTCCTAATATATTGTAATTTTGGATTAGGTTAAGATTACTGTTTGCCTTATAATGACTATTACCCACATTTGAATTACATAGTATGCTATAATTTTTGGGTTTGTTTTATTTTTTGGATTAATAGTTGTGGTGTTTATTCAATTTGTTTAACTTTCTACATATGTAACAAATTCATCTCCAAACTTTCTGCCAGATGCACAAATGTCAATGACTATAAATTCATTAGGTAATCCAACCATTTTATTTTTTTTCTTGAAGATTTCCCCTCTTGAGTGCTCTGTTTTCCTGTTTTAAGGCAGACTGGTTGATTTATAGGGAGACTACCCTATAGGGTCTCTCTAGTCACCTTTCCTTTCTATTCACATTGTCCTTCCACTTTTTGCTGAATGGATCCAGCTTCTCACTTTTCCTTGGTTTATTCCATAATTTTGGTAGAACTCACTCTCCAGTAGCTTCCTATGATAATGTTGTGATTTTAGCATGTGCTTTTAATTATTTGAGAAATTGTTTGTCTAACAATGTCTTTATTCCATTTCAGACTAGATTAATAGTTTTGCTGTGTATAGAATCCTAGGTTGGAAATAATTTTTTTCTTCAGAAATTTGAAGGTATTGCTCCACCATCTTCTAGGTTCTCTTATTGTTTTTGATAAGTCTAATGTTATTCTGATTCTTGATTTTTAAAATGTAATCTTTTTTTTCCTCTCCTGTAGAAGCTTTTAGGATCTTCTCTTTATGGTCAGGGTTCTAACATTTCATGGTAGCATTTATTGGTATAAGTCTTTGTGCTTGTTTGTTTTGCTACTGGAGCACTTTGATGGGCTTTCTAAATATGGAAATTTATGTCCTTCAGTTCTGATAATTATGATAAAACTTATTTTTGAATTTCTTTTTCCTGTCTTATACTTTCTGTTCTTTCTTTCTCAAACTCCTATTTTAGGGATTTTGGACACCTTAAAATGATCTTGTGTGGTGTGGAGGATTGATTCTAAAGATAGTGCTTGGCCAGGCAAGGTGGCTCATGCCTGTAATCCTAGCACTTTTTGAGGTGGAGGCAGGTGGACCACCTAAAGTCAGAATATTAAGACCAGTCTGGCCAACATGGTGAAACCCCATCTCTACTAATAATACAAAAATTAGCTGGGCATGGTGGCAGGCACCTGTAATCCCAGCTACTCAAGAGGCTGAGGCAAGAGAATTGCTTGAATCCGGGAGGCAGAGATTGCAGTGAGCCGAGATTGCACCACTGCGCTCCAGCCTGGGTGACAGAGTGAGACTCCGTCTCAAAAATAAAAAATAATAAATAAATAAAGATAGTGCTCAATGATACCTCCCAAACCTTATGTGCATGCTATTCCTCACATCAACAAATGAAGTCCATATTCCCTTCCCTTGAATCTGGGCTGATCTTGTGACTTGCTTTGATCAATAGAAAGTGGCAGAAGGTATATGGGATTTCAAGGCCAGGCCATAGGGGTGCTAGATACTTCTACATCCTTCATTTTTTTATGTAAAGATACTTGGCATGGATTATCTCATAATGAAAGGTCATGTGGAAAGAGGCCTCAGAGAGTGAAAAGACATCTTGGATTATTGAGCCCTAGCCAAGTTACTAGGTGAGTGTAGCTATGTGACTGCCTTAAGCAAAAGAGCAGAAGAAATGCTACACTGAGCCCAGTCAACCCACAGAATATTGAGAAATAATAAATTGTTTTAATCCACTAAGTTTTGGGGTAGTTTGTTATAAAGTATTAAATAACTGAAACACCCTCTGATTCTCTAGAATATTTCTTTCCCATGTCCCATTTCTTCTTCTTTCTTTGAATTCATCCATTTATCCTTTCTGGGAGGGATTCCACTTCCTGGGTTTATTTCTTTGTTAACTTTTCTATTATAAGTTATGATTATCATGTTTTTAGTTTTTTCTTTTTTGTGCCTTTTAAAGTTTTTAGTTGCTTTCTGTTTTTGTTTCATGGATACAAAAATCTTTTTTTTTTTTTAATTTAAACTCTTTAAGGAATTTTTTAAGCCTTTTTCTTTTCCTATAGAGATGGGATTTTGCTATGTTGCCTAGACTGGCCTTGAATTCATGGCTTCAAGTGATCCTCCCACCTCAGCCTCCCAAAGTGTTGGGATTACAGGCTTGAGCCACTGTGGTCAGCTAAGGAATTTAATTATAGTTAGAAAATTCATTTGAAATTTGTTTCTGTTTCTTCTGAAGTCCACTTTTTGTTTGCTTGTTTTGGTCTCTGTATTTCCTATTGAGACATTCCTCAAGTGATCTTCCTCTCTTATTCACATTTAATTTTCAAGCAGTAAGAAATTGATTGGAAACCATATCCTGGATGGGCCTTATCAATTGCTGGACTTCACTGTATGATTATGAATTGGGCTATTTCAGTGAGTACCCTCAATTCTATCTGTAGGACTTTTCTTTTAGCCTCTTTAGGCTTCCTGGAAAGAAATCCTCCAGGGAATTAGAATCAGAGTAAAGAAAGGGGGGGTTATGATTGTTAACATTCAACATGTAGATTTTTCAGTATGGAACCTCTCACTATTTTGTGGTATTGGCATGTACTATTTCTGCTCTCACCTATGCCTAATATCCCAGAATTTGAAGTCTCTCCATAGAATAAGCGCTTATTCAGCAGTTGCCCTGCTACATGGGGTGGGGAACAGTTTCCAAGGCTATAACTGCTTTTCATACAGATTTTCTATGAATTCTCTTGTTGTTAGTCCTATACTCCTTTCCCCCAAACCCACTTCCGGGTTCAGAAGTAAATGTTACCTCTAATTCTTGAACTATTTTAGAGTCTTGATGTGCTAATCAGCGTAATTTTGAAGTTTTCATACTAGAGACATAGAACTCAACTCTCCCTAGTCTATTAAAGTAGTAAGCAGTCATTTATGTGCTTTCTGGCCTCCAAACTGCTACTGCTGGTCTCTTCCCCTGCTGTATTTGTCAGCTTATGACTTTCCTTTTTCATGGATCTACTGCCATTTTAGTGGTGCCAAAACAGCAATCCAGTGATGTGACCTGGGAATTGTTTCTGGTGCTAGCCTCTAAACTTGATCCCTGGCTTCCCTGGAGAATATTTTGCCCATTTTTTATCTCTTAATAAATTTACTTTATGCTTCAACTTGTTGAGAGTTATTTTTATTATTTGCAATTAACAACCTTGATTAATATAGTACTAAATGATGATTACAGGTAAAAGTAGTGATACTGACACCAACTACTATAGAGTAGGTAAACATTTTTAAGTTGGTTCATTAAACTTAAATAGTTTTAGCAAAAACAAAAATCTGTGGTCAGCAGGGCATGGTGGTTCATGCCTGTAATCCAAGCACTTTGGGAGGAGAGCTTGAAGCCAAGAGTTCAAGACCAGCCTGGTTAACATAGACCTCTCTACAAATATTTAAAATATTAGCAAGGCATGGTGGTGCATGTCAGCAGTCCCAGCTATTTGGGAGGCTGAGGCAGGAATATTGCTTGGGCTCAGGAATTTGAGGTTGCAGTGAGCTATGATTGTGCCACAGGTCTCCAGCCTGGGCGACAGAGCAAGACCTCATCTCACAAAAAAAAAAAATAAATAAATAAATAAAAATAAAAATAAAAAAAATCTGGTCCAATACTTTTAGTAAATGTGCCTTCTATATTTCCTTTTTATAGGATTTATAATGCATATTAGCATATTAATCCTACATTAAGGAAACTCATTTAAACTTTGCTTAACCCTTTCTTCTGAAACTTATTTATCAAGGAAAAGAAAACTTGTAAATATTTTGCAGGAAACGGTTAAAAAATACTGGAATAGGTGAATATAAGCTGGAGAATTTAGAGAAGTTTAATGGGTCCTAAAATAGGGCTTCTAAACTATGTATGTTTGGTTTTTTAAAATCAAGAAAAAAACAAGGAAAGTACAACATAAAATTTGTAGAGATGCAGCCATAGTGGAATTTAGAAATGTATGGCCTGAACTGTGTTCATTTAGTATGTATGTATGTATGTCTGTATATCTATCATCTATCTCTATCTGGATGCAGACGTATGCCTATCTCTCTCTATATATATGTATTAAAATAAATGAGCAAGTATTCACTTAAAGAAACTAAAAGGAGAACTAGTAAACCCAAATACGGATTTAAGAATAAAAGAAAACACCGACAAACACTCATGACTAAAGTACATTTCTACATCAGTCACAACCATAGGTTAACTATGAATGTGAAAGCTATGCAAAAATTAATGAAAGCATTCTGTGAAATCAAAAGTAATTTACAGTAAAACGTATTATTTATTTTTATTTGTAATTTTGTGTTACAGTTTGTTTATATCAGTAAAATTTATAATAAACTTATATGTACTCATGCAAACTTTTTCAGAGAGCCACTTACTACCTACTGCACTGACTATGTGGCAGACACATGATATTACCTTTCTAAAATCTGAAAATATTTGAATTCCACAACCCAATTACCCTAGGGGTTTTAGAAAAGCAATTGTGAACCTGTTCATTTTAGCATAACACAGTTTTCTAATCTAACAAAAAAGATGTGAAAAAAAAAATAGTATTTCTACTGGGTTGAGTGGCCTAATCTGAATGGTTCAGTTTCCCAATTTGATGAAATTTAAGATTATCCATATTTGTTTTAAATGTTATAAAGCTCAAGTCACCGAAGTTTTCAGGGAATAATTTTACTTGCCCTTGATATTACCTTTTTCCTGGAACTATCTTTCCAATTTGCTCGAGATTTTAAACATAATTGGTTGACATTATATTTAAACAACTGCCAAGTCAACATGGGTCATTACCAGAAAATAACACCATTTCTTGTAAATTCCGCATATGTGTAGGATTCTTCTCTATTAAAGTAATGTAATTTAATCCTAACAGATCATTACAGCTTATTTTTTCACAGTATTCTGTATATTTTCCAGAAAAAGAGTCATCAGTTCAAGAGAGACCCCCTTTTCCCTTAAATGTTGTTGCTTACTATGAAGAAACACAGAACATCTTTCTCTTGAGGAAAGTTGAGTATAACAATATTTTACTGGCAGCAGAAAGAAGGAAAATATTAGTTTAAATCAGGTCAAGAGCATAAAATTTATTTGGCTGGCCAAAAGCAGTACCAAGATAAAATTTTATTTTAGAGAGACAACAATCAAAGCTAAAATATCCTTTGAAATATGAAAGTCATTCTTGTCAAAGAAAAAATATATAGGAGCTTTATAACTTTGAAAACAGTTACACATATATTATTGGATTTTATTTTCCCAAGACCTCAGAAAGGTGACAGTGCCAAGTGAAAGGTCTAGAAGTAACTTTTTGTCCATATACTCAGTTGGTCAAATTTAAGACCTTACCTGCTAATCTTACTTGTAAGAGAATAATGCACAAGATAGAATGTAAGTTTATCAATCAGGCACAGTGGCTGACCCCTGTAATCCCAGCACTTTGAGAGACTGAGGCAAGCGGATCACCTGAGATCAGGAGTTCAAGACCAGCCTGGCCAACATGGAAAAACCCTGTCTCTACTAAAAATACAAAAGTTAGTTGGGCATGGTGGTGTGCACCTGTAGTCCCAGCTACTTGGGAGACTGAGGCAGGAGAATTGCCTGAATCTGGGAGGTGGAGGTTGCAGTGAGCCGAGATTGCGCCATTGCACTCCAGCCTGGGCAACAAGAGTTAAACTCTGTCTCAAGGAAAAAAAAAAAAAAAGAGTGTAAATTTATTGATTTATAATGGTTGCATTTTTCCAGTGACCAGAAATTTGGTCTTCTCCCTCCAATATTCTTCATTTTTTCTATGACAGTATCTATGAAATTGAACGAACAGTCAGTTATCTGGTGAATATGAAGATAAACCAAAAAGAGAAAAATAATTTTAAGGGACATTTCTCTCACAATGATTGGTATCTGACTCACAATAAAGAATGCCTCTTTAATGAACAGAATATTCTTATCTGTTTGACTCAAGGTCATTCTTCTCTGGACAGCATTGAACATACGCTGCTAAATCTTGATCTTTGGGTGTCAGTTCATTGCACTTAAAGATCACACACTTTGGGTGAACATGTTTTTCATATTTGTTACAAAACAAAAAAGTTTTGGCCTTTGTCCTTGTGAAGCTTATGGAGACCTTAGACAAGTAATTCAACAATATTGTGCGATAAATATTATGATCAGGACCAGACAGAAACATAGCATGGCCTGAGAAAGCTAATTAGGTATTTGGTTTCTGATATGGTTTGGCTGTGTCCCCACCCTAATCTCATCTTGAATTGTAGCTCACATAATTCCCACATGTTGTAGGAGGGACCTGGTGGGAGATAATTGAATCATGGGGGCAGTTTCCCCATAAGGCTCACGAGATCTGATGGTTTTATAAGGAGAAACCCATTTTGCTTGGTCCTCGTTCTCTCATCTGCTGCCATGTAAAACGTGCCTTTCACCTTCCTCCATGATTATGAGGCCTCCCAAGCCACGTGGAACTGTGAGTCCATTAAAACTCATTTTCTTTAAAAATTACCCAGTCTTGGGTATGTCTGTATCAGCAGCGTGAAAATGGACTAATACAGTTCCCCTTCAAACAGATGTTTTTAAAGTATTTGTTCCACTTTTCTTTGGGGAAAGATCACAGTTTTGCACAGACTACTGCACCACAAGCACAGTGCAGTGAAGGATGAGGAAGGATGTCTGCTAGCAGAGTATTGTTCTAAGCAGTTCAGCTCTGACTTCAAATTTGCATACCTACCTAGCAGAACAAAAACAGAAAGTAACCAAACCCTCTTTGAAAGGTATTTTAAAAGTGATTTATTACTATTGAAGCATATTCCTGGGTCATTTTAGACTTCTAATTCCTAGAAGCTTGTCAAAGCAGTCTCCCAGCCACATAGAGTATTGATCTGCAACATTCCTAATGATGTTTACATTTTCTTGAGGATTGGAGCCCTGGACAATTGCCTGCTGGTCCTTTCCTAATCCCCTTCAGGCTATGATGGTGTTTTACACCTGAGGCTATTGGAGGGGAGCCAAGAAGAGAAACATCAAAATCAGACTGAGAGATTAAAGAAGGCAGGCATTCTGAGGAAACAATCCCATGCAAGCCAAAATGTAAAGCCAAGTGATAGTTACACAGGCAAATTGATGGCTGAGGGAGACAGCATGGCATGGAGTATGTGCTGTTCACTTTCCTGGAACAAAGAGTACCTGTATGGAGTCGTGAAGATGAAGCTAGAAAATTAAGCAGGTTCCATGAGCGTACACTTTTTTGAAAGCTATGAGGTGTCACTGAAGGATTTTAAGTAGAACACCATAATCCTCTTTATTTTAGAAAGATCATTTTGGCAACTTAGTAGTGATGGAGAAATTAGACTCATGGGCCTGAGACCAATTAGGAGGACATAGTATGGACTTAAGAGGTGGAACCAGAAAGCAGTTGTCAGTCAAGAAATATTTTTAAAATAGCTTTATAGGATTTGGTGACAAATTAGATGAGAAAAGCATGCAGAGAAATTCTGGCTTGGAAAATGAGGAACAGAGTAAGGAAGAGATGTTGATTGTTTTGCATGTCTAGCTCATCAAACATTTGATTTTCACTTTTATTTCCCATTGCATCTTAAAATAAATGATTTCCAAACCCTCTTCCAGGAAGAGAAAGCAAAATGACTCAACTACTAATGAAAGCATCTGGAAATTTGGAGAACTTTTACCTCCAAACAAATGAATTCCTATTTCTGCCCATAACTAACTTATAAAGCTGTTTTGCTCTTCTTTCCTCTTGTCTTTCCTTATCATTTCCTTAAAACAACCTCCTAGATGACCTCCTAGATCCTGCCAATTTACTTTAAACATTTTCAAGTTGGAATTCAGGATTGACTTCACTTCATTGTTCCCTGAGCAGATGCCATCCTGTTCATTTCAGCTTTAGCATTTATATGCCGTTTATGACTCCTCTCTGGTTAACTTGCTAAGATCCTGGATTTCTTTCTCCTTATCATTTTCATAATTTAATCATAAATTTCTTTAAAAGGGTAAATTCTCAGTTAATTGGCTTCTTGTTATGCTTCATTCTGATAACTAGCAGTAAAATAGATCCCACAATAAACCACTGAATTTTAAGCTTATTGAGCAGCCTTAATGGAACATTTTAATTTGCAGTCGCTTTCTAAAGTACATACTATAATAGGATACTTCTGGTTCTCTCTAGGTACCATTTGTCTTCAATATCTACTCTCAATTGTTTTGTGAATTGTTTTGTTTATTGTAAGATAGCGTATCATAGGAAATGATGGTTTCCTTTTAAAAGGAACTGTTGTTTGACTCTTTTGGTAATCAAGAAAAGTGACTGAAGTCTGATAACTGTCTGAAAGATTTCCATGAAAGTTATACTTTAAGTAGACATGGAACTGTGTTATGTCCTCACTTCCCTACCTGTGTTACAGGGCTGAGTGTGCCTGTATGTTGTATCTCCACTTATAATAATACATGAACTAAGCATTAGACATTCGTTTTACTTTTAGGAAGCTTAGGCTTAAAATTTAACTTCATTATAGTGACAGCGAGCATCCTTCTTGTCTGCACAGACCTCTGTTTCTAACTCTATAAAATTGATATATGCCCGTTATGAGGATCTAATAAAATAACGCGTGCAAGGAGGGTTTTAAAGGATACATCATATTATTCTTATGAATGCTGTTGCTATTACTGTCAAATTTGGAGAGAATTCATCTTAGGAAATCTGTGATCTTTTTAATAATAGCAGCTTCCTTTTCTGGGAATGATTTTAATATAACCGGGAAGAATCCCTACAACTCTGTCTTAGGTTGATGTCTGAAATGAACGCCAGTTATCAGCACCTGAACAGAATGGGAGACTATGATTTTAAATGCATACTATGTTTTTAAATGAATGGTAAAAGGTATCTGTTTCTCATAATGTTAACTATGTGAAATGACCTGAAGTTGCTTATTTAGGACTTGGAATGAGAAAGATTCAATAGTTGTCAAAGGTTGTGTGAGTTATTTAAATAAAAATGTGTACAGTGAGAATTACTGAGATTACCTTGATAATTTGTTGCATGGTAGATGTCTCTACACTGAACTCAAAATTTTTACTGCCATGAATTATTATAGTCACTTTTATAGTCATTTTTTTAAATTATTTGCTCTGTTACTGTGGATTTTCAAATATACGTTTGTAAAATGAACTTAAGTCTACATTACAATTTTAAATGTCAGAATCACAAAGCTTTAAACATTTTTTTCTTATAATAGGATATTGGTGACTGATACCCGCTTGGAAATCAAATTCATTAAGCTTTGTTTGAATACCTCAATTCAGTCTTTTCAATAAGGAGAGTTTTGCTGTTGTACTGTCATTCAAAATGATTGCTAGGCCAGGCACGGTGGCTCACACCTGTAATCCCAGCAGTTTGGTAGGCTGTGGTAGGAGGATCGCTTGAGTCCAGGAGTTTGAGAGCAGCCTGGGCAACATGGCAATAACCCATCTCTACAGAAATACAAAAATTAGCAGGGTGTGGTGGTGCATGCCTGTCCTCCTAGCTACTCTGGAGACTGAGGAAAGAGAATCACTTGAGCCCGGGAGGTGGAGGTTGCAGTGAGCAGAGATAATGCCACTGCATTCCAACCTGGGTGACAGAGTGAGACCCTGTCTCAAAACAAAAACAAAAACAAAACAAAATAAAAACAAAGTGGTCATTGCTTATTCTGACATTGCTTATTCTCTAGCTATGTGCAATGCATACCCTGTTGTTAAGATTTTTAACTGAAAGTATTATTTCAGTCATCTACTGCTGCATAACTATCACAAAACAGTGGCTTAAAACCACCAGCATTTGTTGATGACCCTGTGGATCAGGAATCCAGGCAGAACTCAGTGTAGAAGGCTTATCTTTGTTCCACATGGTTTCAGCCAGGAAAGCTCAACTGGAGCTGGAGGATCCAAAATAGCTTCACTCCGGAGTCTGGGCCTTGGTGCTGGCTGCTGGCTGTGGTTAGTACTCTGTTCTTTACTGTGTGTCCTCTCTCTTTTATGGTCTCCCATCCTCAGGGGCCTCTCTCCTCACTTGCCTTCTCTTTCCACTAGAGTAGCTTTTACATAATTGCTGGGTCCCAAAAGCAGAAGCAGAAGCTACAAGGCTGCTCTTTAAGGTATAGGCTCAAAAATCCCAGAACATCATTTCCGCTGCATTCTAGTGGTCAAAGCAAGCCACAAGGCCCCCTAGATTCAAGGTGCGGGGAAACAGATTCCACTTCTTGATAGAAGGAGTAGGTGAAGTCACATGACAAAGGTGTGTGTACTAGGGAGGCACAATTCATTGATGCTCCTTTAAACACTCTACCAGAGGTACATTAGATGGGCTTTTCTTTTCTTTCTTTCTTTTTTTTTTTTTTTTGAGACGGAGTCTCACTCTGTCGCCCAGGCTGGAGTGCAGTCAAGCTATCTCGGCTCACTGCAAGCTCCGCCTCCCAGGTTCATGCCAATCTCCTGCCTCAGCCTCCTGAGTAGCTGGGACTACAGGCGCCCGCCACCACACCCGTTTATTTTCTTTTTGTATTTTTAGTAGAGACGGGGTTTCACCATGTTAGGTAGGATGGTCTCGATCTCCTGACCTCGTGATCTGCCCTCCTCGGCCTACCAAAGTGCTGGGATTACAGGCGTGAGCCACCGCGCCCAGCCCTAAATGGGCTTTTCAAGAGGAACTCATTTCAATCAAGAAGACATGGCTTTTTGGTCACGATTTGAGAATTGTAACACTAAGATGAAATAATGTTGAAAAGAATACTAATTTCTGAACCTAACAGTAGTTTGACCATTTGATTTTTCTTCCTTAGACAAAGTTGGGCTATTGTCTTTCTGACCTTAGTGAGAACTTGCTGTGTAAATTCAGAAACATACATAAGTGCATCCTTTTAATAGTCTGCTATTAACACTCAACAAGATTGTGGACATCTTTACATGTCAATAAATATATGAGTAAGATTTGTAATGGCTGCCTAGTAATTTATATAGGTACCCAATAATATATTGAACCCTTCCTCTGAAAAATGTTTATTATTTACAGTTTTTGCTGTTATAGACAATACTGTAAATAGCATCCTATGTGTACATTTTAGTCACTTTTTTTTTCTTTTATTCACGACCAATTCCTAGAAGTGGAATTCTAAGATAAAGGGTGTGAATATTTAAAATGTTTCATGCTGCCCTTCTGAAAAGAATTAGTTCCACTGTCTTCTGGTTTCTATGATTTGGATGAGAAACTGCAGTGATTCAGATCATTGTTTCCTTGTATGTCCTGTGTCTTTTTTTCCTAGCCGTTTGCAAGGGTTGTTTTCTGTGCCTTCTTTTCAGCAGTTGAATTTTCATTTGCCTAGCCATGCCTTTCTTTGAATGTATCCTATTTGGAGTTAGCTAAGCTTCTTTAATCTATACATTTATGTCTTTCACCAAATATTGGAAATCTTTTGGTCAATATGTCTTCAAATATTTTTTTCTCTCTCAATCTCTTTCTCTTATCTTTCTAGAATTCTAGTTACATGTATGTTAGATGTTTTCATGTTGTCAAACAGGTCCTGAGGCTTTGTTATTTTTTTCTCTGTTATTTTGTTTTACAACCTTTTTCTCTCTGTTCTTCACGTTGGATAATTTTGATGGCTCTATTGTCAAGTTTACTAACTTCTTCCTCTGTCATCCCAATTCTTATGAGCTCACCCAGTGATTTTCTTATATCAGTTATTACCTCTTTGAGTTCTAAATTTCCCATTTGGTTCTTTTCATTGTTTTTATTTGTCTGCTGAGATTTCCCATTTTTTGAGGGACAGTCTATAAGATAACTGGCTTGTATGGTTGAAAAATGCCAAGGTCATGAAAGACACAAAAGACTACAGAACTATTTCAGATTAAAGGAAAAAAAAATGCATGACAAACTAAATGAAACTTGTGATCCTGAATTGAACCCTGAACCAGACATTCGTTTTCTTTTGACAGAAATAAAATTAGTAAGTGATTGACAAAATTGAATGTCTGTAGTTTAGATAGGAGTATTAAATCAAGGTTAATTTTTCTAAGTTCGGTAACTGTGATACAGTTATGTAAGAGAAAGTCCTGGTTATTAGGAAACTCACATTGAAATTTTTGAAAGTAAAGAGGCATCGTATCTGCAACTTACTCTGAAATGTTTCTGAAAAAAATTATTTTATGTACATATATAGGGAGAGAGAGAGAAAGATTAAAGCTAGATGAACAGCATATAGAAATTTTCTGTACTATCATTTCAAAGATAGTATGTTGCCCAGGCTGGAGTGCAATGGCATGATCTCGGCTCACTGCAACCTCCGCCTCCCACGTTCAAGCAATTCTCCTGCCTCAACCTCTCAAGTAGCTGGGATTACAGGCGCCCACCACCACGCCCAGCTACTTTTTGTATTTTTAGTAGAGATGGGGTTTTACCATGTTGGCCAGGCTGGTCTCAAACTCCTGACCTCAGGTGATCCACCCGTCTTGGCCTCCCAAAGTGCTGAGATGACAGGCATGAGCCACCATGCCTGGCCCTGAAAAATTTTTAAGTCAGAAGTTAATTCAAAATATAAAGTTAAAAAAATCCTCAAGATCATGAAAATTAAGAAATGACCCGAAAACTGTACAAGATGGAAGAGTACCTGGGCCAGGCGTGGTGGCTCATGCCCATAATCCCAGCACTTTGGGAAGCTGGGGTGGGAGGATTGCTTGAGCTCAGGAGTTCAAGGCTGCAGTGACTTATGAGCACACTACTGTACTCTAGTGAGGGTGACAGAGTGAGATTGTCTCAAAAAAATTTAAAAATGAAAAATGAAAAGGTGGAAGAAATGTAAATGCAGTGCATGATCTGAACTTAATCCTAAACCTACTTGGGATAATATTAGGACAATCAGCAAAATTTGAGAGAAATATTTGGATTAGGTGGTAATAAGATATCACTATTAATTTCCTGATTTTGAAGATTATGTTACTGTTATATGTGACAGTGGCATTACGTTTCAGAAATAAACACTGAAGTATTAAGGGAGACCAATTCACCAAAATTAGGTTTGAAAATATGAGAAGACAAAATATCGAGGAAAGGAATATAATTCCACCACATTAATGTAATTGCCATTACCATCTTTTCTCCCCCTTTCTACACACAATAAAAGGAAGTGCTTTTAGTTTTAGTTAACAATAAAACTACTCTGAAATTTTTCTACTCTGGGAGTTCTCAAAGCCACTGAAATAAAATTATAAGAAGATGTAGTGGAATAAATTTAAAGTATTGTTAGTTATACATGTTTTTATATCAATAGAATTGTGTGAAAGCTTTTTATGTTCTAATTATAATTAATTTTTAATTGTTCAATCTCTAATTAAAAATTAGTCATCATTTATACCTTTTCCCATCCTTGTTCCTGTGTATATAACATCTTTCCCCCAGTACATAATATCTTTTTGTATTGGCTGCTTTCAAGAGTCTCTCTGTCTTTGCTTTTTAGAAGTGTGACCATAATATGCCTAAGAATTTTTAAAAAATATTTATCCTGATTTGAGTTAGCTGAGCTTCCTGGATCTACAGGCTAATGTTTTGGATCAAATTTGGAGGTCTTTCAGACCCTATTTTTTTCAAATAATTTTTCTTTTCTATTCTCTTCTGTTCTACTGGGACTCCAGTTACATGTGCATCAGACCACTTGGCATTGTTCTAAGGTCTTCAAGACTCTGTTCTTTTTCTCCAGTCTTTTTCCTTTCAGCTTCAATTTAGATGATTTTCATTGACTAGTCTTTAGTTAACTCATTCTTTCTTCTGTTGTGTCCAATCTGTTATTAATCACATCTAATAAAATTTTAATTTCAGATATTCTTTTTTTTTTTTTTTAGTTCTAGGATTTCTGTTTGATTTTTTTTTATACTTCCCACATTCCTTGAATATTCACACCCATTGCAGCCCCATTTTTCCTGTAGATTTAAAACATATTTATTAGAGTTATTTAAAGTCTTGGTCTACTAATTTCAATATCTGGATCATGTGTAAGACTGTTTCTATTGATTGATTATTCTTTTAACTGTGGGTCACATTCTTCTGTTTCTTTTCAGACCTACTAAGTTTTTATTATATAGCTCACATCATGGATAAATCATTGTAAAGATTCTGAATTCTATTATCTTCTCTAAAAGAATGTTAAGTTCCACTCTAGCAGGCTGTTAAATTTCTTGCGTATAACTTTGAATTTGTGAACGTTTGGTTTTAGGCTTTATTAGGGTAGGTGTATTTCAGTTTTTCTCTATACTTTAGAACTGGGAGGTAGATTTTAGTCCTAAAGCGTGACCCTTGTTAGGGTAGGGTTTTTTTTTTTTTTCTTAGAGATAGCGTTTCACTCAGTCACCCAGACTGGAGTGCAATGGCACGGTCTCGGCTTACTGCAACCTCAACCTCCTGAGTTTAAGCGATCCTCCTGCCTCAGCCTTCCAAGCAGCTGGGACTACAGGCACATGTCACTATGCCTGGCTAATTTTTTCGTTTTTTGTAGAGACATGGTCTCGCTATATTGCCCAGGCTGGTCTTGAATCCTTTTGCCTTCGCCTCCCAAAGTGCTGGGATTACAGGCATGAGCCACCATGCCCTGCTGGGTCAGGTCTTAAACTCCCTTTGTCTTTCCTGCTAAAAGCTCTGCTCAGTTCGTTCTTTCCAGTTTCTAGTTATTGTTTTCCCTTGAGTATCCTTAGAGTCTTGCCTTGTACATGCTGCATTCAAGAATCAGCCAAGTATTTAAAGGTAATTTATGCCCAGATTTTTGGGGCTCATCTTGACTGTGGATTTCTCCCTTTATGGAATTTCTCTCCTCAATTTCTAACCACTTGGGCAGCTCCCTCAGAGAGGGAGTCAGGTCAGCAAAGTAGCTGCTTTTCACTTAAACTTTATCCATTTATGCCTTACCATCTGAGGAGTGCTCTCAGGGAAAAGGTGAGTACATGTGGACCTCATCCAATGTAGTTGCCCTATTTCAAGGGTTGAAATCCTTTTCATTTTTGCTGACTTTTATTCACGGTCCATTACCTTTAAGAGGCTGTTTGATTTATTTTTATTTTATCTAGAGTTCATAATTTATATTTTTAAGTGGGTTAATCTGATAAAAGTTTCTTTACCTTATCTGAAGCTGGTAGAATGGGCAAGATGAGACCACAACTAGTTAATTTCTTCCAGTGTATTCTTATTATATGACCCATCCTGCCCTATGCTTTTCTTTTGAGGGTCAGATTTCTATTCATTGCCAAGTTATGAAAAGGTAAGAGGATAATATGATATTAACATAATGATTTTTAAAATATAAGCTGTAGTAGTGAGAAAAATAATGAGTTTCTTTCTAAAAAAAAAAAAAAAGAGGAATTCTCCAAGAAATGAAACAACTTCAAATATGCATGAAATATATTCGCATAAAAATATAAACATCTAAGTTTTAGTCACATAAGATCTGCAGGCTAACCATCCCCTGAAAAGTAGTCCTCTGTATTTCAGAAGCTATTTTCTGACTTTTAAATTTGAAACTGAGACATTGATGACTAATAAATAAGAGACAAAAGAATCTACTTCTCTTCTGCTTATAATAAGACAATACAAACAATGTTAAAAGCCATGTTTTTGTTTTATTAAAAACTGTTCAAGCACCCTAAAATGCAAGCTTATGGTGACATTTAAGGGCAGAACCAGTTGTCCTATCAAGTTGAAGTAACTGTGTGCAGCAATTCTACCAAAGGTGTCTTCAGAGAAAAAATAAAAGATATGTATATAGATATAAATACAGACAGAAACATGACTGATAGAATTCTAATCAATGAACCTGATTTCATAATTCAAATATAATTTCCAGAAATTATTTAAGTCATTCTTTGGTTTAACATTGATTAAAATCAAAATGTTCTCATTATCCTTTTTGTCAATGGTAACAGGATTGAAAGAAAAACAAAACTGCAAGAGGATATATCAATCAAAGCTTAGCAAATGCTATGAGAGGTTTATTAATTATTATAACTCAATCTGGCTATTTTCTTCACTGAGGAGATGGAATATCTCCTGGTGGAACAATCAGAATGACATTAGAAATTCTGTCTTTGCAAGGCCAGAATGAGCTATTAAATGCTTAAGTACATTCTATCAAGTTCAGAATTAATCTCACTGATTTAAAAAAATTCACAACCAATAGTACCTTCAGGCTTTTGATGAACACATTATGTCAATCATTAGAACTACTGCCTTCATTTTCTCGTGTGGGTAGTAAGCCCTAATTCCATAGTTGAATTTTTTTTCTTGCATCTGATAATCTCTACAACACCATAGAGATGCAAAACTTTCCATAAGCTTTATAGAAGCCACTCTATAGCCAGATCACCTGCGTGCATCCGCGTCCTGGCTTTATCACCAGCATCAAGACCTTGGGCAAGTGACTTAATCTCTCTGTGCCTTTGTTTCTTCGTCTAGAACATAAGGATAAAAATACCTGCTTTCCTGGTTTGTGAGGATGACAGGAGATAGTGCATATAAAGCTCTATAATTTTTCACTTTCTACAAAATCATGGCCCTTTCATAGAATGAACCTAAAATAATCTTGTTTCATAAAATATTAAAATCTCACTATAACTTTTCATGAACAGATTGACTTTTTTTTGTTTTTAACCAACCTCTGCTATTGTATCCCAGCCAAAGAGTTTATTTACTAAAGCACCCCAAGGACTTTGTTAAATGGTGACTGTACTTGAAAGTAAGCCCTCTGTGTTAATTTCCATCCTCTAGAAATTCAGAATGTTTCAGTAGAAGCATTTTATTTTATTTAGGTGGAAAAAGTGAGAATTTGTCATTTGCAAGTTAATTGGTGGTCAGTCGAACCTGTGGACTCTTACTTTGCTTTTCAACAAATAAAATTAGTTTTTGGCAACAAACTTCAGAGTAATTGACTCTGAGGCTGCTGGCCATTTGGGCATTGTCTATCCAAATTCTTATAGTCCACAGAACGGAAAAACCCAATTTTTCCTTTTATAAATTTAATTCAAACTCTCAAGGTTTGTTCAGGGATGCTAATTACCCTCTTCAATTTTTCCATGATGAGGCTATTACTGAATGTCAGCAAGTAGGATTCAACATCAGGAGCATGTGAGGCCACTGGAAAATGTTCCACTGTCTCTCTTTCTTTCTAGGTCACTCAGTATTTGATTATCCAGACTAATTGTGAACAGGGAAAGCATGAAGAATTGAATTGTACAGACAAGCTCTTGTACCTTATTTTGGCTGAAGACTTCCTTCACCCTGCTTCTCAAACTTTTTCTGTTTTTCAGAAGAACTAACAAGTAAGGTAGAATAGTGTTTCCTGGTTTTGCTCAATTTCCTCTGTCCTTTCAGAAAAGTATTGACAAATAAATCTCCCTCCCAAGTGCCCCATTTCTTCTGCCATAACAAAGCAGTATCAACAATTAGAAACAAAGCACAAGTCTAGGCAATAATTTTATGAATAAGGTAGACTTGCCTGTTCTAGAACTTTCTGATTATAAAAACGAAGCCAGATCTTGAGCTTGAGTTTGGCTTCTAGCTTTTCCTTTTCTTGATCACTTTCCAACAATTTTAAAGGCAACTTTTCCCCTTTCTTCTCATTATAGGCTTTTTATAGTCTTTTTTAGCACCTCAGAAGTAACAAAGGAAATAAACATTTAACAGATGGTCTCGGCAGTTTTCCTAAAATACATACATAGCACAAAAAGAAAGTATATAATGGAGTTGGTTAGATCTATTTTAATTTGTCTTGTTTCCCACAGAATGGTCAGTTGGTCACAATTTTTTTTATTGTCATTGTTTCTGCCTTTTATCTTTGTGGTTCCTCACATACAGTTTCCGAAGCATTCTTCAAGGTCAAGTCCTGTACTCCCTCACCCTAATCTCTAGACCACAGAGAAAAGTGGATCATACTGTTATCAAAAAGGGCTTCACCACGGCTCCTCTGAAGAGCGTCTGTGGGAAAAATTTGGAAAATCCCACGTCTACATGTGGTTCTCTCACGAAACCACAGGTCATGGGGTGGAAGCAAGCCAAGGAGTATCAGTAAGAAGTGGAAGCAAGGGAGAAGCCAAGAGAATACACTGAGGACTTCTAATTGATAAGTGGGAAAACAAGAAAACCTAGGGTAAAGATGTTAGCCTTAGGTTATAGGGACGGTCAAGAGAGGAACAGTAGATGATGAAAACTAGGGGTCTATATCCATGAAGCCTGTAGGTGATATATGTGTTCAAGTCCAGAATGTTCACGAACATAAAAGGGGCAGGTAAGTCTCATTAGTTGTAGAAAGCAAAGCCAAGTTCTGAATCTGAGCATTCTAAGATATAAAGGGACGGGCAATGGGTCAGAGCATCAAGGTCTCCATGGGGAAGCACAGTCCAGCAGAAAGAAAACCAAGCCCCAGTCACACCAAGCAGAAGCTGCTGATGAGAAGCAGAATCCTACACAAGCAATGGCCGAAATCAACAGCCAAAGCAAATGAGATTCAGTCCATGAGCCAAGGTCTCAGATAGCTGTTCTCAGCCCTGCTTTTATGACTTTGCAAAGGGTGTGCTCAGGCTAGGATTTCAGGGCATGCTGGGAGTCCAGAGAGGCAGGGGATTCTTCCAAAGTCATTCTCAGATGGTGGAATCTCTTGCAGTTGAGGTCTTTTTGTATCTTTACCCCAGAAATTTGGGGTAAGGGTAAAACTTCATTTTTTTTTCTTGAAGATAGATACAGATCAACTTGGAAATGTCCAATGTTATGGGGAAAAGGGAGGAAATGGAAATGGAAATCAGAAGGGAAGAGGAAGGAGACGGCATTCAGTGCATTTTAGGAGGCTGTATACAAAGAAGGGCAATTAAGAAGGTTGGCTTTGAAGTCGTGATGCCTTTATTTTAACCACATCACTACTATTTGCTAGCTGAGTGACCAGGGGAGCATGTTATTGAACCTCTTCACATTTCATCTGTAAAGTGAAGATGATAATATATCCTTTCTCTAAAGTTGTTGGGAGGGTTAACTGTAAATTACTTAGGTGAGTACTTTGCGCAAAGTAGGTGCTCAATACATTTTAGATGCTACTTCATTCTCTAGGGTTACATTCTCTCAGATAAGTATTGCTCTCCCACAATGTGCTAGGCACTTTGCTAGGTACTGGGGAAACTGTGATAAACAAAATGCACAATTTCAGGAGGTAATAAGTGAACAGAATTTGGAAATCTCATTAAGGGTGTGTAAATCAAAACTTATGGAAGATAAAAACAGTCAACTTGAGTTACAGATGTCAGGAGATCATCACTCTACTAATTAAGTTGGGGAAATAGAAAAAGTAATGTTTGCATCAAAATAAGACTTCGGTCGAGCACAGTGGTTCATGCCTGTAATCCCATCCCAGCACTTTGGGAGGCTGAGGCAGGTGGATCACCTGAGGTCAGGGGTTCGACACCAGCCTGGCCAACATGGTGAAACTTCCTTTCTACTAAAAATACAAAAATTAGCCAGGTGTGGTGGCACACACCTATAATCCTAGCTACTCAGGAGGCTGAAGCAGGAGAATCACTTGAACCTGGGCAGTGGATGTTGCAGTGAGTCGAGATCATGCCACTGCACTACAGCCTGACAGAGTGAGACTCCATCTCAAAAAAAAAAAAAAAGACTTCAATAATTAAAATTTTAAAAAGGAAGAGTAAGTGTACCTGGGAGAGAGTAGTGTATTAGACCATTTTTACATTGCTATATAGGAATACCTGAGACTGGGTAATTTATAAAGAAAAGAGGTTAAATTGGCTCATGGTTCTACAGGCTGTACAAG
This sequence comes from Macaca fascicularis, assembly GCF_037993035.2. Taxonomy (NCBI): domain Eukaryota; kingdom Metazoa; phylum Chordata; class Mammalia; order Primates; family Cercopithecidae; genus Macaca; species Macaca fascicularis. Next base: position 25,835,533 of record NC_088383.1, read on the forward strand.
CAGCATAGTGTCAGCATCTGCTTCTGCTGAGGGCCACAGGAAGCTTCCAATCAAGGTGGACGGTGAAGGAGGAGGAGGCACGTCACATGATGAGAGCAGGAGCAAGAGGGCAGGGGAATGTCCCAGGCTTTTAAACATCCAAATCTGGTGTGAACTAACTGAGCAAGAACTCACTTATCACCAAGGGGATGGTGCCAAACCACTCAGGAGGGATCTGCCCTCATGATCCAATCACCTCCCACCACTGGGGATCATATTTCAACATGAAATTTGGAGGGGACGAGCATCCAAACCATATCAAGTAGTAAGAGAAACCATTTTGTATTAGTCTTCTCACTCTGCTAATAAAGACATATGCAAGACTGGGTCATTTATAAAGGAAAGAAGTTTAATTGACTCACAGTTCCACATGGCTAGGGAGGCCTCTCAATCATGGCAGAAGCCAAAGGAGAAGCAAAGTCACGTCTTGCATGGTGGCAGGCAAGAGAGAGAGCATGTGCAGGGGACCTGCCCTTTATAAAACCATCAGATCTCATGAGACTTATTCACTATCACAGGAACAACATGATTCAATTACCTCCCACTGGGTCCCTTCTATGACACGTGGGAACTATGGGAGTTACAATTTGAGATTTGGGTGGGGACTCAGCCAAACCATATCATGTTTCATCCTGAGAAACGTGTTAGTGTCATGACAAGGAGCTGGGGTGATAGGAATGTGCAGAAGAGACCGTAAAACCCAGGATTAGATACTGTGGTTTGTGGAGAATTTCTTAAAAGGAACAAGGGAACAGCTATGAGAACTACAAATAAGTGGAGTTAAGTCAGATTATCAAACAATATATATGTGCCCTACTTAAGTTTCAAAAAAGGTGAAGGGCATTTTATGCTAATAAGTGAGAAATGATTACCTTAGTTGAGCCATTTGATAAGACAAAGCAAACGAAAAGTAACCCGAAAGCTAGCCCTGGCCGTCTGGCAAGTAAAGAGGTTAGTATGCTCAACACTGCGTTTTATGGATCACAATAAGAGATGGCCTCATTCGGGCCTTTCAAATTTTTCCTTCATTAACGTATTCTTGTTTAAGTATTAAATATTCTTATATATTATGGCAAGATTACATAATGTTAACTGAACATTTCTAAATCCTCAGGAATAGTCACCTAGTGAATACATTTTCACTAATCATGGATTTAATAAAGTACTAGAGGCGGGACTCAGTGGCTCATGCCTGCAATCCCAGGCCAAGGTGGGAGAATCGCTTGAAGCCAGCAGTTTGAGACCAGCCTGGGAAACATAGTGAGAACTCATTTCTACAGATTTTTTATAAAAATTTAGCCGGGTGTGGTTCTGAGCACCTGTAGTCTCAGCTACTTAGGGGGCTGAGGCAGGAGGATTGCTTTGAGCTCAGGAGTTCGAGGCTGCAGTGAGCTATGATCATGCCACTGCACTCCAGTCTGAGTTACAGAAAGTGAGACTCTGTCTCTCTCTCTCTCTCTTTTTTTTTTTTTTAAAACAGAGTTTTGTTCTTGTTGCCCAGGCTGGAGTGCAATGGCACAATCTCAGTTCACTGCAACCTCCACCTCCTGGGTTCAAGTGATTTTCCTGCCTCAGTCTCCTGAGTAGCTGGAATTACAGACATGTGCCACCATACCTGGCTAATTTTGTGTTTTTAGTAGAGACAGTGTTTCACCATGTTGGTTGGGCTGATCTTGAACTCCTGACCGCAGGTGATCCATTCACCTCGGCCTCCCAAAGTGCTGGGATTACAAGCATGAGCCACCGTGCCCAGCTTGTCTCCAAAAAAAAAAAAAAAAAAAAAAAAAAAAAAAAAAAAAAAAAGTACTGGAGGAAATAAAATGAGAGGAAACTACTTTTCAGCTAGGCACCTTTTTAATTTTTTAAAATTTTATTGTCAATTGACATTATAATTATATATATATATGCAGCACAAAGTGACATTACAATATATGTATACAAGGTGGAATGGCTAAATCAAGTAATTAACATAATCCATCACTCCAAATACTTCTCCCTTTTTGTGGTGAGAACATTTGAAATTTATTCTCTTAGCAAATGAAATATACAATACATTGTTATTAACTATAGTCTCAAGCTATGCAATCAATCTCAAAAAACATATTCCTCCTGTCTAACTGAAACTGCACCCTTTGACTAATATCTCCCCATTTCCCCGCCTTTCCAGCCTCCAGTGATCATTATTCTACTCTGCTCCTAGGAGTTCACTGTTTTAGATTTTGCATATGTCAGGCCCTGCCCTATTTGTCTTTCTATGGGCACTAATTTTCTATCATAAATAGTTAGATGCAGCAGCTAGCTCAATGAAAGTAGGTGACTTCAGGTTCATAGGGCAATAATAGTAATATTAACAATATTACCTTTGGGTTTTTTACTGTACCATAATTTATTCAATGAATTTTCCATTCTTGGTCACTCAGGTTGTTTGAAATATTTCAAATTCTGTAAATAACCCTGCAGTGAGCATTCTCGTACATACATCTTTTAACCCAGCACTGATTTTTTTTAATTTATGCTAAAATATTTAAGACACATGAAAAGGCATAAAAAATAATTTAAAAAAATACTCATGCACCTACCACCCAGCTTGAGAAAGTAAACTTTACCAATATGGTTGGAGCCCCCAAGCATCCTTCTCAATCTCAGCTGCTTGCTTATACCAGTGGTCATGTCCTGACATCGGTGCTTATCATTCTGCATTCCTTTATATTGTCACTACTGGTTGGGTAACTCCAAGCCACACATATATTAACTTCTGAATATAACTTTTCCTGACTGCAAATGTAACACATGCTCATTGTAGAAAGGTTGGGGATAAAAAGTTGCTTTAAATTGAATGGTGCTGGCTGGGCATGGTGGCTCACACCTGTATAATCCCAACACTTTGGGAGGCTGCGGTGGGCAGATCACTTGAGGTCAGGAGTTTGAGACCAGCCTAGCCAACATGGTGAAACCCCATCTCTACTAAAAATACAAAAAATTAGCTGGGCTTGGTGGTGGATGCCTGTAATCTCAGCTATTTAGGAGGTTGAGGCAGGAGAATCACTTGAACCCGCGAGGCAGAAGTTGCAGTGAGTGGAGATCATGCCATTGCATTCCAGCCTGGGCAACAAGAATGAAACTCTGTCTCAAATAAATAAATAAATAAAATAGTGCTTTTTCTCTTTTCTTTCTTCCTTTCTTCCTTTCTTTCTTCTTTCTTCTTCCTTCTTCCTTCTTCCTTCCTTCCTTCCTTCCTTTTTCATACAGAAGGTGCGCTCTTATTTCTCATCTCATTTAATTCCTTCCTTCCTTCCTTCTTCATACAGAAGGTGCTCTCTTATTTCTCATCTCATTTAATTCCTTCCTTCCTTCCTTCCTTCCTTCCTTCCTTCCTTCCTTCCTTCTTTCCTTCCTTCTTCATACAGAAGGTGCTCTCTTATTTCTCACCTCATTTAATTCCCTAGCATTTCTATGATGTGGGTGATTCATTTTATTTTATTTTTTTCTGAGACAGGGTCTCACTCTGTCACACAGGCTAGAGTGCAGTGGCGCCATCACAGCTCACTGCAGCCTCGACCTACTAGGCTCAGGTCCCAGCTCAGGTCCCACCTCAGCCCCCCTAGTAGCTGGGACCACAGGTGCATGCCACAGTGCCCGGCTAATTTTTGTATTTTTGTAGAGACAGGGTCTCACCATGTTGACAAACAGATCTCAAACTCCTGAGCTCAAGAGATCTGCCTGCCTTGGTTTCCCCAAGTGTTGAGATTACAGGTGTGAGCCACTGTGCCTGGCTGGGTTATTCTTTTTCTCCATTTTAGAGGTGGGGAACAGAGGTTCTGAGTGATGAGTAAATATCTCAAGATCTCTTGGCTATTAAGTGAAGGAGCCAGAACTCACATCTAAATCTTTTAATTCCAAGTTCTGTGGTCACTTTGTTAAAATATCCCACAATGATGCCACCATATTCCCCCATTAAAATCACCAAGAATCAGTGATGGCCCTTCCTTCTCACCCTTCTCACTCCTCTCTCCTCGCCCTCTTGTGACTTCATTTCAATTTAAATGCCAAGTATCAAGTTTATTTTACATTGATCTTGCTTGCATGCAAAAGTTGAGCAGGGAGAAGAAATAAGGGGTGATTTACTGTAGAGGCCACTTCTAGAAAAAAAAAAAAAAGGTCCTAGTTTTCACTGGTATTATCCACTTTCCTTCCTGTCTAAAGGCCTGCATTCTGGGCTCAGGAATAGCCCTAACCCAATGCTCTGTGAAAGGCCTATACTTCCCAAACATGCCAAGTTGCTCCCCTGTAGTATAATCTCTCTCCACAGACATGAAATTTCATACATCATTCAGGGAGGAAACAAATTGCCAAAAAAAAAAAGGGACTGCCCATCAGATGACTCTCTAAATTTGGTCGAAGTTGGAACAATAATTTCAACAATCAGAAGATTCTACAGAAATGGCAATGATCAAAAAATTATCTTGGATTTTTAAAATTTGGGATACCTTCTATTCCTTTATGAGTGACGGCTGAAAGGACATGGTGAAGCTCCATTGTGTATCTTTTCAGCTGCTCTTTATACTTTTACTGAAGACCCTTAAAATGTTACAATGCATCTGTTTATCCCTGCAGCACCAACCAAATATCTACTTTTCCATTAGAGAAATTCAAGCCAGCAACTGAAGCAACTCCAGCATGCCAGGTATGAAGAAGACTATGAAATTCTTCTGCAATCTTTTTCTGCTGGCATGGGTTGCACTGTATTGCTTATACTCAGAAGTGGGTAAGAATGTCGCACCATTGTCATTGTCATGGTCGTCACCATCATTGTCATTATAAGGGCCATTTAGACTATCTACTGTATTCCTGACTCTCTTTATCTCCTTCAAGATATTGTTATCTCCATTTTACACACGAGAAAACTGAGGCTCAGGAAGGTTAATCAGCTAGCCTGAGTTCACCCTGATAGTGATAGAGTCAGAATTTGAATCCAGGTCTGTTGGAAATCAAAGCCCATGCTCTGCAATGAGCAGTGCCTTTGTGAAGCACTTATATCACTCATATGCCATGCATTATAGGCTATATACAGAGATGACAATACCTGCCTCATACCCCAGAAGTTCTCAGCTCAGTGGGAAGGAAACAGCACACACAGAATCAATTCCAATGCAGGTCAGTCATGTAAATTTCTATAGAGGGACTAGGAACATCTCTTATGAGCATGCAGGAAGACACATTCATATTTTGAGAAAATTAGGGATTTGAGAAGGCTTTAAAAAGGTAGAACTTCATCAGTTATCATTATGGAATCATTTGGTAAAGAGAATGTACAGATGTTAAGTCTCGAGTTGGGAGAACGTACTTAGTGTTTAGTAATTGTAAGTAGGTACGAAGATAAGGTGATTGACAGGTGTTATTTCGAGGGAAATATACCTGGAAAGCCAGCAGTCCATTTTTGGAAGGGCTAGAATTCTAATAAAAATAAGAGTAAAGGACTGCAAGACATACTGAAACATTAGTGCCTAATGTACTCTTAGGAAATGACTGGTGTCCCCAAAGGCTAGTGGCCTGTGTGATATCATTGGGTGTCAATACAGAGGGGCTATTTGTTCTGTGTATTAATGGCAAAGTGCCGAAAAGTCAAAACTCAGCACTAGGACCTGGTCTAAATGAGACAGGCACCTGCAGCTAGGATGTTGCCAAGAGTGGCCATTATGGAAGTGATCCAGGTAGGTTCTGGAATCAATACCCACTGAGCACCTGTCTGTGGACAGGTGTCATAGCTGGAGCAGAACTGGTTTCCTCTCTCTCCAGATCAAAGTTGCTGTCAAAGCATTCTTCTCCAAGGTCAGAAAGACACATTTTACTTGGAAATAAATCCCTCCCCCTCTAAAGACTCAACTAATAGCAGTTGGTGAGAAAAAATAAAAAGAAAATGAGACATATAATACATAATGTATATAAATTTAGAATTGATTTGTCCAAAGTAACACATATTTTTGCAAGATGGTATACATCCACAAAGATACAAACTAAAGTCATCAAAATGGCTGCCTGGAAAGGGAAGGGGAATGGGAGTGAAGTAATGAGATAGAAGAAATCAAAACACAGTGATGCCTTGTGTGGTTTACAGCTAACACTCTGTGAGGGACTGAGATATGTAATCAGCTCAACCCTCTGCACTTGTGGTACACACACACACACGTACACACAATGCCTTTAAATCGCTCTTCAGTTCTTTTCTATGAATGTTGGGGAGATTAAGGACACTAGTATTAGCTTGGTGACCCATTATTGAAAAACAATAACATTTTATCGAATGAATGAATTGGCTCCATAATGCTTCTAGACTCCTAGATTCTGGAAAAGTCAGTATCAGGCTATTGCTGCTAAGTCTGCCATGTCAAAATTATCACCCTTGTACCACTACCTCTGTGGGGTAAGGAAATGGCCTTACTCAACAATCAAGCACATACAGAAAAGGGCATTGTCTCTCAATAGTGTTGGTAGCTGAATTTTAGTGCCCCATTCCTCTTGCCCTCTTGACCAGCATTTTTGTCTAAGAGGCAACCTGCACCTGTGTTTGAGTGACCCTGCCCAGGGAATCTTGGAGAAGGGGCAGTTAGATATTTATTTCAGATCACTGGAAATCTCACAATGCAAACTTTACCTAGTATTTACATATATAAATATGTAGGCATGGTGGTGCAAAAGTAATTTTATATATATATATATAAAATCATGATAAAACAGTGTCTTAAGTTACATCACAAAAGCCTCTCTTCTGTTTTCTCAGCCTCAGTAACGCCAAACCCCAAGAGTGGACTGAGGTGAGGGTGGCAGGAAGGAAGCCCCTGTCAGTTGAAACACTTTATGCCCAGAGTCCACGAGTAATCTGTTTCCTTCCTGGTTCAGGAAGGTCTTATGGCTATTGTCACCTTCCTCCCTCTACGTGTCCTCTGTCGCTTAATTTTTGATGTTTCTGTTGTTGTCGTTTTGGCTTGGTGTGGCACAGAGTCTAACTCTATCACCCATGTATAGTGGTATGATCTCAGCTCACTGCAGCTTTGAACTCTTGGGTTCAAGTGATCCTCCTGCCTCAGCCACCCGAGTAGCTGGGGCTACAGGCATGCACCACCATGCTCACTAAATTTTCTGTTTTTTGTAGATATGGGGGTCTCGCTATGTTTCTCAAACTGGTGTCAAATTCCTGGCCTCAAGTGATCCTTCTGCCTTGGACTGTCAAAGCACTGGAATTACAGGCATGAGTCATTGGGTCCAGCCTCATTCAATTTTAAACAGAGCAAAATTGGTTCTCACCCTTGATCTATCCCATACTGATTAGAAATGACACAGAGATAGCCAACAAGAGAGACCTATAGCTGGCCAATTAGTAAGAAGGGGGAGGCTGGGTGCAGTGGCTCATGCCTGTAATCCCAGCACTTTGGGAGGCCGAGGTGAGCTGATCACCTGAGGTCAGGAGTTCGAGACCAGCCTGGCCAACAGAAACCCTGTCTCTATGAACAATACAAAAATTAGCCGGATATAGTGGCTCATGCCTGTAGTCCCAGCTACTCGGGAGGCTGAGGCAGGAGAATCACTTGAACACAGGAGGTGGAGGTTGCAGTGAGCTGAAATTGTGCCACTGCACTCCAACCTGGGTGACAGAGTGAGACTCCATCTTAAAAAGAAAAAAAAAAGTAAGGAGGGGGAGACCTAGGGCCCACCTGAAACTCAGATACAAACCCATTGCTCCAAGAACCAGATGCCCACTTCCCTCCGCACTGGCGCAACCTTCAGATCGTAGTTTCCCCCTTTGTAGTCTAATTTTCTGTTTAAGAGGATGCTTCATTGATGTTTGTTTTGTCTTAATTTTCTTTTTTCTTTCTTTCTTTCTCTTTTTTTTTTTTTTTTTTTTTTTTTTTTTGAGAAGCAGTCTCGCTTAGTCACCCAGGCTGGAGTGCAGTGGCACAATCTCTGGTCACTGCAACCTCCGCCTCCCGGGTTCAAGATTCTCCTGCCTCAGCCTCCCGAGTATCTGGGATTACAGGCACCCGCCCCCACACCTGGCTAATTTCTGTATTTTTAGTAGAGACAGGGTTTCACCATGTCTGCCAGGCTAGTCTCCAACTCCTGACCTCAGGTGGTTCGCCCACCTCAGCCTCCCAAAGTGCTAGGATTACAGGCATGAGCCACCACGCCCAACCTTGTCCTAATTTTCTTAGTATAGTATTATACTATGTACGGAGATCTGTATATAGCATAAAGAAAAAATTCATATGGTAAAAATAACAAACATCAAGGCAGCTTTCAATACCTCCATGAGGGAGCAGACCCACCCACCTATTTCATTCATTACCATAGTGCCAGCACACAGACCAGTGCCTGCTACTCCCACTGGGCCCTCCCCACTCCAAAAAAAAAAGCTAGCAAGCACTTGTTGCATGAAATTACATTTTAGGGCCAGGCATGGTGGCTCACGCCTGTAATCCCAGAGCTTTGGGAGGCCAAGGTGGGAAAATTGCTTGAACAACCCAGGAGTTTGAAGCTGCAGTGAGCTATCATGGTGCCACTGCACTCCAGCCTGGGTGACAGTGCAAGACCAGTCTCTAAAAAAAAAGAAGGAAAGAAATTACATTTTAGTGGGGATAGAAGACTATGCCAGCTGGTGTTGACATAAGGAGAGGCTAAAACCTCCTGGATGAATTGGAGTTGGTTCACCATGTTGCCTCGGGCAGCCTTGTGTGCGTTCTCTGGGGTTGGGAATGATAATCGCTGTTCCTAATCCCTGGTTGTCCCAGGTGAGTGGGTGTCTAATATATGCAACCCTTTTATCTGCCTGGATTTCTCTGCTTCCTGAAGGCGGGGTGCTTGGGAAGCCTGTGAAGCCGACCTGTCTGTACAAGGAGAGGCCAAGGTAATGGGATGCTGTGGAGTTGAATTCAATGTGATACCAAGAAGAAAACCCGAGGATGACTCAGACTCTAAAAATGTGTTGTGTAAGCAGACCGGGTGCCAGGCTCCCGGGGAATTTGGCTGGGCTGGAACAGGCTCCGGAGGAGGAATGCTGGTCTCCATTCTCATAACACACACTCCAACAGGGAGCCAAAGAATACCGCGACCAGAAATTGATCCACACTGCTCTAATTTCTCAAATAGATCCGCAGCAGGAAACACAGTTCTCATCCTCACAAATAAAGTCTACTGAAGAAAAACAATACTTGAAAGTCCCTTAGTTACAAATAAACTGAAGAAGTACATTATCCTCTCCCCACATACTCTCCACATAAGCATAAATACACCAAAAAGACGATGCCATTTTCCCAGAGGGAACTTTTCCAGTTTCTGTCATCTTCAATTATAAAGTTTGAATGGTGCTTGAACCTAAACTGAATGCTAGAGAGTTCACTCTGTTGGCAGGGTAAACCCCACACAAGCAGTGCATAGGGAAAGATGATAGAAAACCCGCATTTTTTTTTTTTTAGAGAAAGGGTCTCACTCTGTTGCCCAGGCTTGAGTGCAGTGGCACAATCATAGCTGACTGCAGCCTTGAACTCCTAGGCTCAAGCTATCCTCCTGCCTCTGCCTCCTGAGTAGCTAGGACTACAGGTGTGTGCCACTATGTCCAGCTAATTAAAAACACTTTTTTTTTTGTAGAAACAACGTCTCACCATGTTTCCCAGGCTGATCTTGAACTTCTGACCCTAAGTGAACCTCCCGCCTCAGCCTCCCAAAGTGTTGGGACTATAAGCATGAGCCACCACGCCTGGCCCTCATGTTTCTTTAGATGAGACAAGGATGTCTCGAAGGCCCGCTATTAAGCTGGCTGCCCAGATGCAAAACCTGTGAGCACAAGAATGTCAGTATTACCTGGGGAGCCACCTCCAGTCACCTGCGCTGTCTTCATGCTTCTTGGTGAACAGTCTCCATGAGAAGTTCATAGGTGTCTGACACGTGTGGCCAGGCCGTGAGCTCTGAAATCGATCCTGGTTTGCAGCTGTATGGTTGATGCTGCCAGACACATCCGAATAGAAAATCAGCTTTCTCCCAGGCTTTCCTGTGCCGCTCCTCCAGCCACCTGCTCTGTTGGGTGTAGCTCCTTCTGTTCCATTTTGCTTCATGGGCTCTGGAAGGAGGAGTAACAGTGCACAGATGGCAAGGTGGAACCTCCCAACACAAACTGAATCTCTCCCTCCTTCTGCTCCTCATTGCCTGAGCCTACTGTTCTCCCCCCACCCCCGACATTTCTATTTTCAGGAAAAAAAGGAAAAAACTTCGGTGATCTACAAACTTTGGGTGACTTTTCCTTTGGGCAGGATAACCAGAGCAGCTAGGTGGTTTTCCAAACGCTGGCTATGGCTAAACCCAGTCTCAAACAAAAATGGGAAAAATCAACATGTTTCTCTTCAGATTTTCCAACAACCCCTTTCTTCTCCTCTCTCCAACCTACAGGCTGCCCTTCTCCACCTGACATCCCAGTAGTGGGTAACTTCCAGCAGCTAGAGGCACTTCCCACCTTCCCCAAACCTAGGCCTGCACGTTCTTCTCTCCCTTCGTCTCTGTCTCTTCAGTCTGATAAGTTAGTCTGAGGCGTGACCCATGCGTCATCAATGGGTGCGTTAGAAACCCCAGCGATTCACTGCTATGGTCATTATAAGTAGGATAGTTACTGGCACATGGAAGGCACCCAGTACATATTTGCTGAGTCAGACTGCGAAAGTGTGCAACCGGCTGAGTCTCTTGGGGGTATTTGCACAGAGAAATAACATAACGATAACGACTACTAGCTAACTGCCGTTTACTAGTCACTTTACACAGTCTAAAAGCAGGATCTCGGCATTTCTAACAGCTTGATGACTTCACGTTTAATGTGGTTTTGTACAGAAATTTCCCTGGAACCCCACGCATGACATTGTTTGGAGCGACTCCTTCCTTGCTTACCTATAAGCCTAATCCTTCTCTTCTTGAGCAAGTGGGACTTGTTGCTGTCTTATCACTTTTCCACCTGTGTTTCTCTCTCAAGGCTTTTTCTCTCTCACTGCTTTTTCAGTGTCTATAGACCGTTGTGGAATGTTTGAGGAAAACCTTGGACTTTTTCACAGCCACTCCCTGTCTGGGCAGCCTTAGGTCAGCCTCCTCCTGCAGTTTTTCTTTCTGTTTTTCCCCTCCGCATGTCCCTCCTAAGAATGTGGTCCTATTTCCTGGAGCAGGAGCCTGTCTGCAGGCATGGCTGGGAAGGAAGCCCTGGCCGTGAGCTGGGGCTGATGGCACCTCTGGAGCTGGCTTTCCGGCAGCCGGTGACACAGGGGGTCTGGCCTCATTCATTACTAATTGTTGACGCTGTGTTCGGAGGAACATGTTAGTAACAGCACGTACCTTGATCGGCCACACTCAGACCTGGGTGGAGGAGACAGGTGGTGACTCACACAGTGGTGGAAGAGGGCCTGGTCACCTGGGCTGCCCGAAATTGACAGGAAAGGCAGGGCCAGGAGAGGAAATCCCCCTGCACATCACCTCCCTCCCCTTCCCACCATATGCTCCACCCCTGCACCAGAGGCACTTGCTTCCCACTCCTCTGTGCTCTTTTTTTTTGAGATGGAGTCTTGCTCTATCGCCCAGGCTGGAGTGTAATGGCATAGTCTCAGCTTACTGCAACCTCTACCTCCCGGGTTCAAGCTATTCTCCTGCCTCAGCCTCCCAAGCAGCTGGGACTACAGGTGTGCACCACCACTCCCGGCTAATGTTTTTGTATTTTAGTAGAGATGGGGTTTCACCATGTTGGCCAGGATGGTCTCAATCTCCTGACCTCGTGATTTGCCTGCCTCAGCCTCCCAAAGTGCTGGGATTACAGGAGTGAGCCACGGCACCCAGCCTTTTTTTTTTTTTTTTTTTTTTTTGAGTCATTGTCTTACTCTGTTGCCCAGGCTGGAGTGCAGTGGTGTCATCACACAGCTCACTGCAACCTCAAACTCCTGGACTCAAGAAATCCTCTTGCCTCAGTCTCCCGAGTAGCTGGAACTACAGGTGCGTTCACCATGCCCAACTAAGTGTTTAAAAAAATTTTTTGTAGACATGGGGTCTCACTATGTTGCCCAGGCTGGTCACAAACTCCTGACTTCAAGCCATCCTCCCATCTCGGCCTCCCACAGCACTGAGATCACAGCTGTGAGCCAGCATGCCTGGCCCCTGTGTTTTCACATGTCATTCCCTGTGCTTATAATGCTCCTCCCTCAAATCTGTATTGCTTTGGTCTTCCTTGTGCATCAAAACCCCATTCAAATATTTCTCCCCTTGGAGATTTTCTCCTGTTCCCCCTGGCAATTGAGAAGCCCTTTGTGCCAAACCACACTCTGTAGACAATTATTAAATTGTGTCATAGTTGCTCTGATGTGACTCAGTTGCCAGCAGATTTGAATTACTTGAGGACCGGGGCTCTCCCATGTCCATCTTTGTTCCCACTTTACCTAACCAGGAACTGCCAATAACAGACACTCACTAAATGTTCATGGGCAGATTGTGGAACAAGGCAGACACATTCTGCAAGGGGCAAGTGATACCGGCTCAATAGGTCAGACATGCGCAGATGGTTTGAGAGCAAAGTCTGTAATTCTGGAGTGTTCTCCATCTTCAAGCCCCCTCAAAATCTGTTTGCTCTTCCCAGAAAGATTCTTGCCATATATTTGGTGGTTGGAGTGGTCTTGTCACCGGCCTTCAAGAACACTGATTATTGTTTGAAGGGGATGCCGCCATTGAAAAAGTAGCTGATTTCCTCAGCCACTGTGTGCGTGTCAATAAGATTTTATAAAGTACCTGTCTCAGTGCTCAGCTTTATAAGAAATGAAGTGGAGGATTCAAAAGGGGTAGAAGACATAGACTCCACTCCTGTAGACCACAAAGCCTCGTCCAAAAGAGAACGTGGCTGAAATGAGAACATATGAATCACCAATGGCAGACCTGTGGTGGCAAGGGGAGAATCACTCAATGTTTTCAAATAAAGAAATTCCTGCTTGTCATTTACCTGGCTCCTTCTATATGAACTTGCTCATGTTCGAAACAGCTTAATAAAATAATTTTAGATTGCACTGAAAATCAGTACTTGCAGTTAAGAGCACTTTATTTTTTTTGGATTTTATTTTTTATTTTTGTAGAGATAGGTGTCTCCCTATGTTGCCTAGGCTGGTCTCGAACTCCTGGGTTCAAGAGATCCTCCTGCCACAGCCTCCCAAAGTGCTGGGATGGCAGGCGTGAGCCACTGCACCTGTCATTGCTCTTGAATTTCAGATTGAGGTGTTGATTCACAGGGCAAGATGGAATGGCATGATGGAAACTCAGTGGGAAGGAGAAACAGAGGCAGAGAATGGTTAAGAGATTCTTATTGTAGTTCAGCCAGGAGGCTACAGGGACTAGACTAGGCTATGGGGACCAGACTAGGCTGCCATGGGGAGAGAAATAGAAGGAGCGGCCCAGATAACTGGTTGCAACCTCTCCTATCTCCCATAGAAGGAGGGAAGGGTAAAATTTTGCCAGGATAAAGAGCGGGTGACCAAAGAAACAGAGCTCCAAGCAAAGAAGGGATTTTTTTTTTTAATCACTGAAGGCTACCATTATATTTGATTTATTTTATTTTATTTTATTTTACTTTTGGAGACAGTGTCTCACTCTGTCACCCAGGCTGGAGTGCAGTGGTGCAATCATGGCTCACAGCAACTTCTGCCTCCTGAGTTCAAGCAATTCTCATGCCTCAGCCTCCCAAGTAGCTGGGATTACAGGCAGCTGTCACCATACCTGGCTAATTTTTGTATTTTTAGTAGAGATGGGGTTTTTACCATGTTGGCCTTGGTGATCCATCCGCCTCGGCCTCCCAAAGTGCTGGGATTACAGCCGTTAGCCACCTCACCTGGCCCTTTCATTCTTCAAATAAGAATCGTTTTACACTGACTTCCTCTCTGTCTGGGGCTGGGGATTTGTATAGGAGGTGGTGATTCGTATAGGAGGTGGTGATATGGTTTGCATCTGTGTCCCCACCCAAATCTCATGCTGAATTGTAATCCTCAGTGTTGGAGGTGGGGCCTGGTGGGAGGTGACTGGTTCATGGGGTGAATTTCTCGTGAATGCTTTAGCACCATCCCCTTGGTACTGTCCTTGCAACTGTGAGTGAGTTCTCGTGAGATTTGGTGATCTTAAAGTGTGTGGCCCCTCCCACCTCTCTCACTCCTGCTCCTTTCATGTAGGACACTTACTCCTCCTTTGCCTTCCGCCATTTTTGGAAGCTTCCTGCGGCCTTCCCAGAAGCAGAAGCCGCTATGCTTCCCGTGCAGCCTGCAGAACTGTGAGTCAATTCAACCTCTTTCCTTTATAAATGACCCCATCTCAGATATTTCTTTATAGTAACATAGAAACAGATTAATACAGGTAGTAAGGAAGAAAGAAATTCCACGGGAAAACCGTACTTCTGCTTGAAATCTCAACTGCCCCTAATTTTGCATCTGTGTCTTCTTAGACCTGGAAGACGTCTGATCCCTAGGCCCATGTTCTGCTCTCTCTGCCCTTGAGTTCCATCCCCAAGTCCCTACTCTACTCTCCACAGGAAGAGGCTACTGAACTTGATGTTGGAATTGATCCTAATGTACAGACCTAACCCTCAGAGAACCTTTGACCCACCCGTAGGGAGATGGACTCATATTCTCCATGACTCCGGAAGATTCTCTAGCACGCTCCTTCCCTGGGGTCGTAAGAGCGCCTGAAAGTGGAAGCTCATAGATTCTTAGAGTTGAAAGGCCCATGTGCAGGGCATTTTCTCCCATCCCCCCGCCCTATATAGGAATCTATTCCTTAACATCCCTGCCAGGCAGCAACAACCTTAGCCAAACATTACCAGGAACAAGGTTAGACAGAGCAGGGAATCCCCTATAGGGGCCTGCCAGTCACCCCAACAATCTTCCCAAGCATGGAAAGAAAGAAAAATGTTGAGTTCATTCAAGTGAAGTTCCAGGAAAGAAAGAAAAATTTTGAGTTCATTCAAGGGAAGTTCCAGGAAACTAGCTAGCCTTGAGAAGTAGATGAGCAACTTGATAATGGAGAAGGTTTGCTGAGGATGTCAATCTGAACATCCTGCACATGTACCCGGGAACTTAAAATTTTAAAAAAGATTATATCAACCCTCTGTCAGAAAACATCATGAAAAAAACAATACAAAACATTTAAAAAGTGAATAGCTTAAAACAATCCCCAAGGAAGTTAGAGTCACAAAATGTTTTGTGACTGTAAAAACTATAGAAGCTAAAGATGACATCTTAACATATGTCCCTGAGCTGTTTTTCAGAAACCCAGACGCCACCGAATGGAAAATACCATCTGCTAGAACGTAGACCTCAGAGAAACGGAAGCTGAGGACTGAACTCTGACCACCATTCGTTGTTCTAAATTTCTTCCTAGGGGTCCTGGAGGAGGTCACACCCATGAGCCAGAGCTAACATTCTTTTCTGCTGGCCTCAAAATTTTAGAGAAAGCTTCAGCTCCTTAACCAATCTCAAATCAGAAAATCTTCGAACCTGGCTGGGCGTGATGGGCTCATCCCTGTAATCCCAGCACTTTGGGAGGCCAAGGTGGGCGGATCACCTGAGGTCAGGTGTTTGAGACCAACCTGGCCAACAGGGTGAAACCCCGTTTCTACTAAAAATACAAAAGCAGCCAGGAGTGGTGGCATGCTTTTGTTATCCTAGCTACTCAGGAAGCTGAGGCAGGAGACTCACTTGAACCCAGGAGGCAGAGGTTGCAGTGAGCCAAGATCACATCACTGTACTCCAGACAGGGCACAAAGAGCCAAACTTGTCTCAAAATATAATACAATAAAATACAATAAAATATCTTCGAATCTACCTATTACCCCTAGATACCTATTTTGAGATGTTCCCCCTTTTTAGGTCAAACCAATATGTCACCTTCATGTATTAATTTATGGCTTTGCTTGTCACCACTGCCTCTCTACCTTTGAAGTCCCTTACCTGTAAGCTGTCAGGGAATTCACATCTTAACCACGTGCTGTCAATTCTCCTTCCTTGGTGTCCTGCAATAAATCTCCCACTTTCTCTTGCTGCAATCCTGATGTCAGTATCGGCTTTGCAGAGCCCAGTGCGTGGACCCAAGTTTGGTTCAGTAAAAGGAAATCAGGACCATTTAGGCCACTGTTGCACATTCCCAAGGCCAGAAAATTCTTTATTTTAAGCTAAAACCCAATTTGAAATGAATTGACATTATGAAAAATGTATTTACTTTATTGCAATATTTTGCCCTCAAAGAAAATAATTTTAGATTGCACTGAAAGACATAATATTTCAGAAAGCACTGGGCATGGTGGCTCATGCCTGTAATCCCAGCACTTTGGGAGGCTGAAGCGGGTGGATCACTTGAGGTCGGGAGTTCAAGACCACTCTGGCCAACATGGTAAAACCCTGTCTCTACTAACAAAAATACAAAAATTAGCCGGGCATGGTGGCGAGCACCTGTAGTACCAGCTATTCTGGAGGTCAAGGCAGGAGAATCACTTGAACCCATAGGCAGAGGTTGCAGTGAGCCAAGATTGCATCACTGCACTCCAGCCTGGGCAACAGATCGAGATTTTATTTCCAGAAAAACATATTTTAGAAAGGGATGAGGGAGTTCATAATCCTCCTGAAATTATGTACAAAAGTATGTATATGTGTATGTGCTCTTCATGTTTTTTTTTTTTCTGTGTATTCAGTCCAGAGCTTTTATGGGGCACCTAAGGGTCCTCGGTGATTCTGTACTATCCCCGAAGTGCGATGTTGAGTTGAAGGTGTCACACTTAAACGAAATACAGACAGGCCACATCTCGCTCAGGGGAAGGCATCCTGGCTCGGTCAGCTTGCCCAGCGTGCCAGGGTCTTCTCTGTAGCCCAGAATAAGTCCCTTTTCCCAAGCAGAGCCCAGGGAATGTGCCATCTATCTCAAGCCCAGCCACACAAAATCATGATACCACCCAGGGCCTTTTTTTCGGGTAGTGCTCTCATTTTTTCAGGGTGGCAGCCTGTCTGCGCCTTGAATCCTCTACGTCAGCACTGCTCAGCTATGGAAAAGTCATGAGGGATAATGGTGGTGTTGGTAGAGCCAGCATGTGTCATGTGGGTTTTCAGACGAAGGGATACAGACAGATACTCATGCTTTACTAACTCATTATCTGCGCACCCATTCAGGAAGAGGAAACGACTGGGGCCACATCACACCAAGCTTGTCTCTACTCGTCCTCGTGACGAGTGTCTCACACACATAAAGGGACACTTTTTTCTCTTGTTTTCACTAGCAAGCCCTGTGTAGGGATGACATCATCTCTGTGCTGATTTACTTTAAAATACTTTGGTGCAATCGACACCCTAGGAGGAGGGAAGAAGGAGGAGGTATTTGAAGTACCCTAATCAGGCATCCACATTCCAAGAGTTGTTAGTTAGCATTTGAAACATCCTAATTAGGGATCCACACTTAGGAGGGAGTTACTTAGCACTTCAAATATTGTTACTGAAATCTACCCCACGAAGGGTATGTTCATTAGCATAAGAGATGGTGGAAGTAAAAATTTCCCTGGTGGAATGGTAGCTTTCAAGGGATGAGTTTGGCTGGAAAGAGTGTGCTTCCCACCACCCCAGCTGGAACAAGGTTTAAGAATGCAGCAAGTCAAAGACAATACTCCCATAGAGCCCCGTGTTTCCTGAGGCCCCTACATCCCCCCTTTCATACTGCATGTAGGACCCTGTTGTCCTGTCTTTAAAATATGGTGGCACTCCATTGCAGTGTGCATTTTGATGTGCATTTTTGGTGCGAGGTGCCTACCAGAGTGTCCAGGATCAGAGAGCAGGACTAGACGTCAACAGGTGAATGACAGTTTCTGTGCCTGCTCGTTAAGTCTTACTTTCACCAGCTAATGAGTGGTGAAACCTACTGAGTAGTGACTACCTGTCACTAACTGCTGTTTAGTCCCCTGTTCAATGGAATGGTCAAACTGGCAACACCAGGTCTCAAAGAAAATCAAAGATAAATAAACTAGAGCCTTAGCATATAAATATCCTCAAGTTTCTCCTGTACTGTTCAAGATCTTTCAAGAAGGCTGGGCACAGTGGCCTGTAATCCCACCACTTTGAGAGGCCGAGGCAGGAGGATTGCTTGAGCCCAGGAGTTTGAGACCAGCCTGGGCAACATAGGGAGATCCTGTCTTTACAAAAAATGAAAAATTACCTGGCTGTGGTGGCATACACCTGTGGTCCCAGCTACCCAAGAGGCTGAGGTGGGAGGATCGCTTGAGCCTGGGAGGTGGAGGCTGCAGTGAGATTATGTCTATAAGGAGCTCAGTGACTGCACAAGAAAAATGTGATCATTTTTGCTTTTATTATTAATCACCTAGTTAACTTCCACTTGATCATTAAAATTCATCTCAAGTGTCTTCCTTTCTTAGAAGTTTCTCTGGTCACCTCCTTAAGTCCCTATTCTGCCATCAAAAAGCCTGACCAACTTCTGTGGAAGCATGTACCATACTCTATGGTTAATTTCTTTTCATGTGTTAATCTTCACCTGTTAGCTCCTTGATGGCAGGAATTATGCCTTGTTTGTTTTATGGCCCCAATACCTAGTATATAATAGATATTCAAGAAATGTTGAATGAATGAACAAATGCATAAATGAGCTGGGGATATAGGTCTTTAAGCAGAGACCCCTTGGGAGGGGCCTTTGAGAGTTACCATCCTGCCCAGTGGTTGAATGGTAGCCCGGGGAAGAGGAGAAAACTGAGTTTGATTTGGAAATTACAGATAGAATTTTGCTTAATATACAGAAGCACTTCTGTGACTACCAAAAAATGGAAAGAAATACTTCAGTGGTATTTCTCCAAAGTTATTTCAGCAGAGGTTAGTAGTGTGGTAAATTGTATTCACCCACTTGATAAGAGATTTGCCTACGAGGTGTTTGTCTCTAACATTGCGTGACAATTCCACACGAGAAATAAAGGACTGTGAAACAGTCTCCCATGAATATTTGGGCTTTATTGCATGTTGAGGCTACGTCTTAATATCCTTATCTCTTCTTCTAAGTGTGCTTTTTAGTTTTCGAATGATCTGTATCTCTTTTCGATCAGTTCCTTACTTATATATGTACTTATAGGCAGTTTTATTGAAAGATGACATACTCTGTGAGGCTTTTGCTTGGCTGTTGGGAAATGGAGATAATTGTAAATTATTCATATCAAATTGTCGGATTTTAGGTCTACTTGCTGAAAACACAGGGATGGCCAAGGAGGTCATTTTGGTTTTAAAACCAGAATGGCTTTTAACAAAAAACAGCTTTAAGACCAAAAGTCAGGTAAATCTTGAGCTGAACTAAATCTCTAACCTCACAGTGTTATTCATTACATGCTAAAAAAATGTTATAAAGCCTCCAGAGAGTAGTCAAACCTCCAATAAATCCAAGGCCCAGACTACTTTTTCCAATTACAGTAGCCAATTGATGATTGAATGGGAATATTCGCAAGCCATAACTGTCTTCAGACCATGTAACCAGGAAACTAGCCATGTTGTCTCTGAAACAAGCCTTTCCACTCAGTGCGGGACACAAAGGGGACGTTGCCACTAAGCAGACAGACTTTGTATTTTGTGAATAGGTAAAAAAACAGATCTAATCTGCTCATCTAGAATGATCTTGCCATTTTTATTATCAAAATCAGAGAATGGCAGCACTGTAGTAAACATTTAGCAATATTGTTTTTTCCTTTTTTTCCTGAGGCTTTTTTGGAAATACAGAGAGACATCTATTACCTTAGGAAAGAACCGGGTAACTCCAAGTATTTATCTCTCATACATACTTTTTCCTCATTCCTTTATGGATTTTTCTCTGTATCAGTTGAGTAAGGATCTGAGATAGAATGGAAGCTGCGCTTTAAGAATACGGATACCTCTTTGCAGCACCGGGTAGAACGAAGACCAAGATAGGCAGCTAAAATGTGGTACTTCCAAGCAAAATAGATTTGAATGGATTTGATACTGATCTGATTTGGCTCTCTGTCTTGGACATAAGAACAGAACATTGGCTATATCTTGGCTTCACTTGAGGCCATGTAGAGACACGGTTTACTGACATTTAACCCTAAGAATTTTGCTTGGCTTTAACAAACTATAAGTATGCTCTTGTTCTTCATGATGAATGTGACAATTGGTCACACCTTGTGGATCACATTAAGGAGATTAAAATTCCTGGCAAAAACCTGTGTATAACTAAGTGGATTCATGGCCCACTGACAAAAATAAGCCATTATGGGGTTTCTGCAGGTCTTTCATTATTTGAAAAATATGCACCACATGGTGCTTAGGACAAGCTCACAATAAACTCCATTAGGTTCCTAAAAATATTTCATGTTGTATAATGTTGATAAGGTAATAATATTCTCAATCTCGTTACACTGAAATTCCATTTTTCTTTTCCTTTCTAATATGCGGTGTCAACAATAGAATGAATAAAATGACATTAAGTATCTGAGCAGCTGGATACTGAAATTAATCTTATAAGGGTGCCTCACTCACAACTATATGTTACTGTGATTTTTTAATGAAATAATTTTAAGAAATCCTAGGGGAATGTCAGGCTTACAATGTTTTTAACCAGAGAAACAGAATGTGCTAAAAAACAAACAAACAAAACAACAACTGTGTTATATCAATTCTTGCCTTTTTGGCATTAGATAGACTTAGTTTAAAAAATTCCTTGTTTATAAAGAAGGAGGAGGCCAGGCTCAGTGACTCACATCAATCATCCCAGCACTTTGGGAGGCTGAGGTAGGAAGATCACTTGAGGTTAGGAGTTTGAGACCAGCCTGGCCAACCAACATGGTGAAACCCTGTCTCTACTAAAAATACAAAAATTAGCCGGGTGTGGTGGAGAACGCCTGTAATCCCAGCTACTCGGGAGGCTAAGATAGGAGAATTGCTTGAACCTGGGAGGCATAGACTATAGTAGTGAGCTGACATAGTGCCCCTGTACTCCAGCCTGGGTGACAGAGCAAGACTCTGTCTCAAAAAAAAAAAAAAAAAGGAGGAAGAGGAAGATAAGAAGAAGGAAAACCCTAATAGTCAAGGTCTGCCTGAAAATTTGCCTTAAGATCCTGTAATTCTTCTTGAGGAATAATGTTTTAGTTTTGAATTTATAACAACTTCTCTGGAGGTAATGCTCGAGAGTCTAGAATTTTCTTAAATTAAGCAATCCTATGAGAATAAAATAGTGGCAGCTATGAGAAAATCAAATGCATGAATTACTTACCACTTATTCTGAATCAAAATAGCCTTAAGCTGTAAGTATTCGACATGGTGCAACCTTTTAGGGGGAAATATATCAGTGCATCTTTACATTAATCCAAATGAGTCAGTGTAAAGATCCAAAATGAATTAGGTCTGTTTGGTCACCATTCTATTCTATAGGGTATGAGTTACATGCTCTGCCCATCCAAGACACTAGGATCATGACTATACATGCCACCTAGGTCCTTCCAGTTAATTTATTCATCCCTTAAGAGATTTTAAGGTAAACGCTACATAAAAAACTCCCCACTGCAACCGAGAAACACTTCATTCTGTTGTTGCTTTCTGTGTCCTGTTACTAATGCCCACTATGGCTATAATAGATTCTTTTTAGTTTATTTTTTTCTAAAGTATATTTATCTATATTAATGTGACATCCTAATATCTAAAGTAGATACATTAGTCATTTCTTTCCATGGAATAATTTCCTCCCTGAAGCCAGTAACATCTGTCAAGCTAAGGAAGGCACACAGCCAAATGTCTTCCTGTAATTGTAGAAAACCATACTAGTCTCCTAAATTACCTGTTTGATTATTTGCTTTAAATAGGGTTTGGGGGAGGGGGTTGGAGTGGGGAAGGTGAGATCTTTGACAATGGGGTGGTGACTTCCATTGACCCTGGAAATTTTGGGCATATCCAAGTAAGCTATCATCCATGTGAGACACAACTCATGGGAAGTTACCTACAGAATGGCAATATTTGGTGCATGCTGTTATATTTCTCATCCTCAAATATCTGAGTTCTCTTTCAATAAGTAAATTTCTGGGTAAGAAAGCAAGAAAGCAAAAGGACTATGGAAGGAAACCACTATAGGCTCTTTGCTACGAAACGGTAGTTGGGGTCAGGTCCAAAAGTGTGTGTGTGTAATCGTGTGTGTGTAATCATGTGTGTGTGTAATTGTGTGTGTACATACATATGATCATGTATTGTATAAATATTTGTGTGTATTATGTGTAGAGAATCAGATTTTTGATAACCCTTTTCTTGCTGACAATGTACTCACAGCAATTACTTTAAGTGCAAAGGTTTTTCTAAACTTTAATAAAAGAATTGGGGATCTTTACTTTGAAAAAATGATCATCTGGAGTGTGATGAAGAGGGTGTAGAATGGACCTGATGGATGCTTTCAGTGTGAAAGATTTATCTCATAACAGAGGGATTTAACCCTGAGAGATGATGTGAGGCAGATGTACGATGTTAAGGGCGGAGTGAGAACTGATGAATAGAAGTCATGGTAAAGAATGCTTTTGCTCAAAATATGGAAGAACTTTCTAAATTCTACCTAAAATTGGCTGAACCGAATGATCACTTTTCAAGGGCACTGCGAAGCCAATTTGTACACTGGGTTGAAAGATGGACTCTAAGACTTCTTCTACCAGTAACGTTGGGGAACTCTATTATTCTAAATTGAAATTATACCTGCTGTGTGCTGAATTTCCCTCTGAACTCTTGACTTCTTTCAGAGCATGATCCAGGGATCAATTATAAAGCTATTAGAAGAGTGGCTTCCTCAAAAGACTGACTTTGTCTCCTACCTGTCCTAAAGCCTCCGTGTGCTGCTCAGACACTCCGGACTAGGTGTGATCTAGCCAGAAGGTTCTTTGAATGACTCAAGGGAGACAGAATATATTTTCAGCCCAAGAATGTCAATGACATTCATTACATTAACACATTCAAAAGGGAAATTGAAAGATTAGGAAGGAATATATATGAACTCAAAATATTATAATATTTCATTCATCAATAGAAGTCAGGCAAACAGCAGATGAGGTCATAGCAATAGCAATAACTAACCTTTACTTTATCAGTAATATTACTGTTTGACTGTTTTTTTTTTTTTTTTTGGAAACAGAGTCTCGCTCTGTTGCCCAGACTGGAGTGTAGTGGCATGATCTCAGCTTACTGCAACCTCCACCTCCTAGGTTCAAGTGATTCTCGGGCCTCAGCCTCCTGAGTAACTGGGACTACAGGCACCTGCCACCATGCCTGGCTAATTTTTGCATTTTTCGTAGAGATGGGGTTTCACCATATTGGCCAGACTGGTCTCAATCTCCTGACCTCAGGTGATCTGCCTGCCTCAACATTCCCAAGTGCTGAGATTACAGGCATGAGCTACCATACCCGGCCTTGAATGCCTATTATTTCACAGTTCTGTCTCATTCCACCTTCATAACAATTTTATAAAATAGACACAACTATTAGCCCAATTTCATGAGCATAGAGATGTTCCAAGTAGGAATGACTAGTAAATGGCAATGAGATTTAAACCCGGATCTGTCTGTTCCCCTACCCCACCACAATCTTAACCACTGTACTCAGAGGAGATTGGGGTCTCCCAAATATCTTGAATGGCCCTACCCAGGTGGCCCTGAATCCGGCTCTCTGTGGGAGATCTTTGATAAAGAACCTGAAAAGACCACACCAGTCCTGGAGCACACAATCTCAGGACTATATGGAGCTTTGGAAGCAAAGGAGGGTGACCTATATGCAACGTATGGGGAAGAGATGAGTAAGTTCAGAATTGGAGGTTATTTGAATGACACAGGAGAAGTTTGAGGAAGTAGACCAGCATTTTCACATAGGCGAAGGTGTATTATTCTATTGTATCTAGTAATGTAGTGCTCTTTCTTTTATTAAGAGCAAAGTAAGAGAATATTTTGAGAGAAATGGTCTAGGTCCAATATGAGGAACAAATTCCTGGAAGAGAAAATTGTAGAGCTTAGCAACACATTGCAAAGGAAAGTTGTGACTTTCAAAAAAATTACCCCCCAATGTGGACTAATTTGTGCTTTGACTACACAAACGACCGTGTGACACTCACACAACTTCAGTAGGGGAAAACAGCTAAATTTGTTGTTTACTCTCATGTAGTCTTAAAAAGAAAAAAAATTAAAAAAAAAACTTTTTTGCTTTTGAACTAGCCATACAAAGAGAAAATGAGGACCCATTTCACTTTTTCCAAATGGTTGTGCTGTGACTTCAATGGCACATTGCAAAGCAATGTGTGCTCACATTTTTAGTTTTTTTAGTTTTTTTTTTTTTTTCTTTTTTTGCACTTGGCCAATTTCTGAGCTGGAAGAGTAGGCAGAGGTTATTTGGGTTGAATCTCCTCCTGCTTCTTGCTGCTTTTGGATCCTGGTTTTCAGACTAACAGACACAATTCTCTCCAGTCCATGTGCGAAGCTTATGTGAGTAAGGATGGGCGAGGAGCTTGGGCTCCCTCGCTACACAGATAAATCAACATTTCAACCTCGGGAAAGCCATTCAGGGTGTGATGATCACACATTGCCATTCCCTTGTGATTTCGTGATTCATTCATTTCAGGATGGATAAAATACTAAGTATGGGGAGTACTTTCCAACAAGAAATTTAGATGTCACTCAACCTTTTGGAAAAACTGATAAATCTGTCACCTTGGAGCTGATGGAACTTTGTGAGCAGCAGGAAGAAGATATCTTCAAGAGACTCCTACCATGTGGTTATGATGCCAGAGGCTTTTCCTGATGGGCTTTCTCAGTTGAGTCTTGGTTTTCTCAGCTGTAAAATGGGGACAATGGGACCACACATGCGAAAATGCATGCTAATCTGAATCATACCAGAGATACGCTATGGGAGGTATTAGTATCATTGATAGAGTTCCTGTTGATGTGACATCACTTTTCAATTTGGATCAGTTATCTTTTTTATTTTTTTATTTTTTTTTGAGACAGAGTCTTGCTCTGTTGTTGACGCTGGAGTGCAGTGGCGCCTCCAGCCTCCACTCACTGCAACCTCCACCTCCCAGGTTCAAGCAATTCTCCTGCCTCAGCCTCCCGAGTAGCTGGGATTACAGGTGCCTGCTACCACGCCCGGCCTGGGTCAATTATCAATCAACAATTCCAATATTATTGGAAACGTTGCTTTCCAAATTAACAATAACCCCTAATTATAGAGCCTTTACTATGTGCTAGGTACTGGGCTAAACTCGTTAACATATAAGGTCTTGCTTAATACTTACCACATACTAAGGTAGTGTTATTATCTCTACTAATACAGGTATTTACATTTATTAATCTATAAATGAGAAATCGAGGTTAAGAGAAAGTGAGTAACTTGTTTGATATTACCAAGCTTGGAAGAGCCTAGCAAGCACCTCTCCTACCGCTGTCTGACTCACGCTCCCTGAGAATCTTACTGTGGCTTTAAATTCATTTTCTCAACTGCCAGGACAGGAAGGACTTCCTGGTAAGATAGGAACGGGTTTTAGCGAATGTCTACAGTAGCTTCCTATCATGTTCAGCCGCTCTTCTGCCAAGCCACCATCAGGGCACAGACTTACAAAAGAAAAATAAAAACCCAGGACCTCAATTCATGCTCCCAAAAGGAAAAAAGTAAGCTGAAAGCTGAGTCATGCAAGAAGCTGCTTTCCCTTTTGTTCCTAAGTAGACAGCTACAGATAAAAGGTTAACTGTCTCCACAGGGAGCAAATCTATGTTCATCTTATCTTGTGAGAAGCACCGATTTACTGAGCACAGGAGCAATGTGTCATTGGTTCTTCCCCTACCTGCTCCTTTTCTCTTGCAACATGTAGATTCCCATGCCCCCCCCCCCTTTCCTCTAGCCTGCTTTTCCCCTTTAAAACTAAAACCCTCAAACTCATCTGTGGAGAAAGGGACAGAACTGTCTCCCCAGTGCATCCTTAACTTTGGCAAAATAAACCTGTAAACTGATGGAGACCTGTCTCAGACACTTTTTGGTTTACAGCCCGATGCTTTTGTAGTGATGGCTGCTTGATATAGTAGAGGCTGTTGCCGCCCCACTTACATTCTCTCCACGTGCCAGCTCATCAGCCTGTATCTTCCAACAACTCACAGCTGCCTCCATTCTAAAGCATTCTCCATTCACCATGTCAGACCTAGGAGCCTTGCATAACCCACCCACCCACCCTCACAGGCCTTGGCCGACGTTGGACAAGCCCAAGCCAGCCCCTTCACCTCGAGGTAGGATGCAGCTCTGGTGCAATGTACTCCAGGGTGTCCCCATGCGGTCTCCATCTGAGACTACATTCTCGCTTAGCTTCCCCAACCCTAAACCTCCCTTTTTCTCTTATTGTCCCTTCTTTCTTTCTTTTTTGAGATGTAGTCTTGCCCTGTTGCACAGGCTGGAGTGCAGTGGTGCAATCTCAGTTCACTAAAACCTCTGATTCCTGGGTTCAAGTGATTCTCCTACTTCAGCCTCACGAGTAGCTGGGATTACAGGCGTGTGCCACCATGCCTGGTTGATTTTTGTATTTTTAGTAGAGATGGGGTTTCACATGTTGGTCAGGCTGGTCTCAAACTCCTGACTTCAAGTGATCCACCCATCTTGGCCTCCCAAACTGTTGGGATTATAGGCATGAGCCACTGTGCCCGGCCTTATTTTCCTTTCCTCAGGGTACAAGCCAATAAATCACTTGAATAAGAATCCTCATTTCAGGATCTGCTAGGTAATCTGAGCTAAGACAGTGGGCATGGTTGAAAGTTTTTCTCTGCTCTAATACTTAATTCAAAGTATTTATAGTACTTAATTTTTTTGAATTAAGTGTATTATAGTATATTATAGTACAGAAGTAAAAAATTAAGTACTTATGGTACTTAATTCAAAGTACTTAATTAAGTACTTAATTCAAAAAAGTAATTAATTCAAAAAAATTTAAAGGCTTGGAATTCAAATAATATGAAAGGTGTAATATCCTAAACAGTGGCTTCAAAGAGGTTGTTTTGGCTAATTTACTAAGTCTAATTAAGACATAGTAAATGGCTTAACACTGGTTGAGAATTCCTTATTTGAAATGCTGAAGTGTTTCAGATTTTGGATTTTTTAAAATTTTGGAATAGGGATGGGACCCAAATCTAAACACAACATTTATTTATGTTTTATATTCACCTTATGTCATAAGCTGGAGGTAGTTTTATACAACATTTTAAATAATTTGTGCATGAAACAAAGTACTGACTGAGTTTTGACTAGAATTCATCACATGATTCTTAATTTTCCACTTGTAGAGTCACATTGGTGCTCAAAAAGTTTCAGATTTTAGAGCAGTTCAGATTGTGGACTTTCAGATTAGGGATGTTCAACATGTCCCTTCTAGTTGGGCTGCTGCTTCTTGTCATACATTTACAAAAACATGCTATCTCCTCAGAGAATCTGTAATACAGACAGTTCCCATTTGGGGCACTATGATTGTGATAGCTCCAGTTCTCCAGGGTTTCCAGCCATATGAAGGACAGTGTCTCTTTCCCTCTCACAATGTCTAACATGTGTCCTTTTTTTCTTCCCCAAGGGGAGGCATCTTCTCATGGTTTTCTCTTTGCCTTGGCTTCCACGCTGGTTGCTAAATCAGGCTCCAAATAGGACTGTGGTAATTGCGCTGAGGAACTGTGACTATGCTGTTCTGTGTTGCCCTGAAGCAATAACAACAATTCCTTGAGCTAAATAAATAAATATACTTTTTCCAAAAGGACCAATTTTAACAATTTGGAAGATAAGTTACTAACACACACACACACAAACACAAACCCACTATTGGCTGTTAAGGGAAAGTATCTGTTTGGGGAAACCACCAAAAGGACTAGGAATTTTGTTTCTACCAGTTAATCATTTACAATTTTTAAGTCTAGGCAGGCAAACAAGGTCCATGACAAAAAGATAAGAAAGTTGGAGACCATCACAGGAACATTCACAGGTTCAAAGTCTAACGATTAGTCTACGTGGCTGATGTGGTCAATTTCATGGTTTCCATTCCCCCCCACAGTGCACAGTGTGGGTTGTGTCTTCAGGGCAATGTGAGGACGACAGTGAGAATGGTTTCAGGATTTCTCCACGGCACTAAGCTCTTACTAAGCCGTGGGCCCTCCTGACATTTACTTTCTTAAGACAGAGCACTCTGTCTTCAACTCTACAACTTTCCCCATGTCCTAGTGGTTTTTCGCTCATTTGTTATAATCATGATTTACTTAATTTCTTTACACACAGCTGCCCATTGATGAATCCCGTCTCCCCCAAATTTTTATAACCTTTCCTTTCTGATTGAACTTTTTCCAGATCCTGGTAACCTGCAGTTTTTCCCTTTCTGTACAGCCTATCTCTAGGTGAGTTCCAGAATGACTGTTACAATGTAGCTGATATAATTGTTTAGACTCCTGTAGCTCACTAGCAAAAGTCTAGGCGCTCCTTTGCATGATAATTTAAGTTAACCATTCTAGCTTTCTTGCCTCCTCCTTCCCAGAGCATTCTCCTGCCAGACATGGCCTCTGTGGGTCAGCTATAGCCAAGCAAGAGTCTTGAAAAGAGTCTAAGACTAAAGAAGGACTTGTTCTGTACCTGGAGTAGACACCTCTAAGCTTCTTTCGAATCATAATGTATTCATCCAGGTAGTAATTTCCTGCTAACATTACTTTACCAAGTAATGTTCCTTTCCTCACATGGCAAATATTTGCTCCATGGCATTTAATATGAATGTTTTTCTATATGCAAAACACATCCATTCATAGACACTCGCGCATGACCAAATGAATTATACGAAGTATAAAACACCATTTACAACTCATTAAAGATTGAGTCATTCTTAATCAATGTCAATTGGTTATGACTTATACAATCATGAATAAAAATACAACTTGACAAAATGGTAACTAATTTTTCTATATTTTCTGCCTTGTAAAGCCATCAAAGCAAATATCTAAAAAGTTCATTTATCAGTTGGTCTTTTATTGAAAGGACTTGTTTTCACTGGGTAATGTCTTCAATAATGTCATCATTTTTGTTTGTTTGTTTGTTTCGTGATTTTTGATCCTGGAGAATGATGACTGGCTGGGCCCAATGCTGTCCTCTTGCCAGGGAGGCAGAAGAAATGAGTTCCTGGTATCCTCTTACCACCCCTTCCTCAACGTTTTTTTCCCTTTCCTCTATTCACTCCACACCCCCTCTTCACATGCCTGCCTGGGCATTTTCCTATCAACCATCCATTGTTCTTGGTTAGGGGTTGGAATCTCTTTATAGAGAACCACAAAAAGTCTGCTGCCATTTTTTCAGGAGTATTGGGATATAAATTCAAAATTACTTCTTTCCAGTTATAAATTTTAAAAACATTTATTTTAACAGCTTTTTTAAACACACACAAAATATTGGAAACATGATGTAAATTCACCTGTAATCCTACCTTTCAGAGATAAATTTGTCTTAGACTTTTGGTACCTTTGCTTTAAAAAAAAAATTACAATAATTGAGATCATTTTGTACATCAGTTCTTTAATATGCTATTTTTCACTTGACACTAATTTGTAATTATTTCCCAAGTCACTAAAGTTATTATTGAAGCACGATTTTAAAGGATTCATCATATTGTATTATGTGGCTTCATCATAATTTACTCTACCATTCCTTTGATACAGAGCTTTTAGTCTCTTTCCAATTTTGCTATTGTAAATAATACTATAACAAATACTTTCCCCCACATGTCTGGGGCATTTTATTTTATTTTATTTTATTTTGATAGATTTTGCTCTGTTGCCCAGGCTGGAGTACAGTGGTGTGATCTTGGCTCACTACAATCTCCACCTCCCGAGCTCAAGTAATCCTCCCACCTCAGCCTCCTGAGTAGCTGTGACAAGCACATGCCAACACACCCAGCTAATTTTTGTATTTTTTCTACAGACAGGGTTTTGTCATGTTGCTCAGGCTCCTGGACTCAAGTGATCCACCCACCTTGGGCTCACAAAGTGCTGGGACTACAGGTGTGAGCCACCATGCTGGGCCTCTGGGGCATTTTATCATAATAGGGGATTCTTGAAGAAATGTCTCTTTGTGGCTAGGCATGAGCCTATAGTCCCAGCCACTTGGGAGTGGCTTGAGCCTATAGTCCCAGCTACTTGGGAGTGAGGTTAGGGCTAGAGGATTGTGTGAGCCCAGGAGCTCAAGTCTAGAGTCCAGTCTGGGCAACATAGTGAGACCCTATTTTTTCTTAGAGAAAAAGAGAAAAAAGGAAGGTCTCTTTGACACTGAACTGCACGAATTGGCTACAGGCAGCAGCTATACTTTTGAAGAGATAAGGGGCTCTTGCTTTGCTTGCTTGTTGAAAATGTTAACTATTTTTGAGTATGTTCGAAGTCAGAGATGATCAAGCAACTGCTGTTGACACCTGCTTAGGTTATCACTTTGGTAAGTCAGGTGAAAGTTGACCGGTTTTCAACTAGTAAACCGAGTCTGCAGGCTTCCCAGTTTCTATTTTCCATGCCTTATTCCAGGATGGGAGTAAGGCTGGCCCTTCTGTGAGTGTTGATGTAGTGTTCCCCATTGTCTAAAACACTGTATCTCCCGTCAGTGATGATCTGTTAAAGGAAGAAAGACATCCATGAATAAAGTGTTCTCCAAAGTGTGATATGTCCCAAGTAGAAGTGAAACCCTTATCCCCTTCTTGCTTCCATCATTGTATTTCAGATGGCTGCGTTCTTTTGAAGTTCTTCCCTGTAGAGCTCCGTGGAAGGACCCTGACTCCCTCTAGTGGACAGCACCACTAGGCAAACAGTAATTCTGCCCAGCAAAGTCCAGAAGCCAAGAGTAAGTGTCCTTAAATGCCCTCTTGAAATAATGGAAGCTGTGTTTCTGAAGGAGACTCTTCCCAGTTCACAGAAGTTTTTGTCTTTAGTGGGCCATGTGTGCAACTGCTGCCACAAGACATCAGGGGATTTTTTTTTTCCTTCAGGGCAGCAATTAATTCAATAATCTACAGAGTTGTGTTTCTTTTT
Source organism: Macaca fascicularis (assembly GCF_037993035.2). Classification (NCBI taxonomy): domain Eukaryota; kingdom Metazoa; phylum Chordata; class Mammalia; order Primates; family Cercopithecidae; genus Macaca; species Macaca fascicularis. The sequence continues at coordinate 25,866,668 of NC_088383.1, forward strand.
CACTAGCGTTAGAGACTTGTTATGTCCAGATTTACTTTATGCCACAAGCAAGAGGCATTACTAATATGAACAGAACCCAAAAGAAACGAGCTATGAATCTGAGAATGCTCATATAAAGAACTGGAAAAAAGTCATAAAATCATTCTTTTGCTTTAAAAAAATCCATTAGGAATGTAAAGAAAAACAGAAGAGACTGTTACAAGCTGTCTTAATCTGTTTCATGCTGCTATAATAGAGTACCGTAGACTGGGTAATTTATAAAGAACAGAGGTTTACTTCTTACAATTCTGGAGACTGGGAAGTCCACTATCAAGGTGACGGCACCTGGTGAGGGCCTTCTTACTGTTCTTGCTCTGTCATCCCATGGCGGAAGAACAAAAGAGCGAGCGAGCGAGCGAACGAGAGAGAGAGAGAAAGAGAAAGAGGCAACTTGAAGACTTGAAGCCTGAAGTCCTTTTATAATTGGCACTATGACCTAAATATCTCCTATTAGGCCCCACTTCCCAACATTATTGCATTGGGGATTATGTTTCCAACACATGTTTTTTTGGGGGATACATTCAAGCCACAGCACAAGGATTACTGGAAAACCATATACTGTGTCCAAAGGGTCTATAATATTTTTTTCTCGCAGTTCATTCAATCGCCTCAGATAACCATCCTGCCATTTTAGGAAGGAATTCAGAAACTTCTATGTATGAATTGTCTAAATCATTTATTGGTCTCTACATGTGCTTATAACGAAGTCTTGGTAACCCAGATAATACAACCTGGCAGTGGACCTATACCTCCTACGTATCTACTTACCTAGGGCAAACTGCTTGGAAACGCTGGGTTTAGATTTTCTTATTTGTAAAATTACAGGATTGAATTAGATGAGATGTAAACAGCTCTTCTAGTTCTAAGTGTATATAAAAAAATAACATGTAGTCTCTTCTTAGAGAACACCTAAGGGAAGATTTCTTTCCACTGTTGTCTGCTACCATCACTATTTGCCTGTGATCTAAGGCAAGTTCCATCAACAGAGCAGGAAACATTTCCTTTTTTCTCAATCCTGCCTCAAGTGTCCTCTAAATGTGCCATTGCTGTTATGACCAGGGCATTCGAGCATCTCAAATCTGTACTTGTTGAAGAGCAGACAGCCTCTAGTACTTAACGTGCAGCTCCAGTGGGTGAAGAAAAATGCCCCCATTTTATGGGAATCTCAAGAATGGAATGGCTGTACGTAAATCCTTTGTCTTTTATTTAGACTGAGATCAGAGTGAACACTATAGCTCTGACCTGTGCAAATACAATAAGCACTTCAGCCCAGAAACAGTTTTACCTCTTTTATTAGGTTGGGCTTTCAGTATGTATTTGAAGAGGAGCTATTTATGGGCTTGCAAACAAAGTGCTGGAGGAAAGGAATTTAAAGGACGTCCTTGAGCGAATTCAGGGGGTTTTATTTCAAAAGGCCAAACTGTGCATTAACCCTTCACTTCCTGGCACATACCACCTACATACTGCTCTTCCAGGGGCCTGGGAGAGATGGGTGATTAGGTAGCAGGTGGGGAGGGCAGGATTCACTTGCATGGTCTTGAGAAAGTCACTTCCTCAGGGTGCTGGCTCTTGCTCTGGCTGATGGGGACCTGTGGAATTGGGAAGAAAAAGCAGCTGAAGAAGAAGAAGAAGGAGAAGGAGAAGGAGAAGGAGAGGGAGAGGGAGAGGAAGAGGGAGAGGGAGAGGGAGAGGGAGAGGGAGAGGGAGAGGGAGAGGGAGAGGGAGAGGGGGAGGGAGAAGAAGAAGAAGTCTTTTTGAGTAGGGATGTGCGTGCATTGATGCTGACTAGGTTATTTGCATGTCATTCAAGACTTGGTATTTTTTTTAAAAACTTGATGTTTTCATTTAGTCATAGTGGAAGAATACATGAAATTTTTTTGAAATAAAGTAGACTACTACTGCATTGGCATGCCCATTGTAAAATATAACTATAGTAGATTTTAAAATAAAAACAATTTGTTGGACAAAACTGCAATTAGTCAAGGCTCAGTTTATTGGAATGCCTGCAGAATCACCTTTCTGCCTGCTTAGGTGCAGACAATAAACACTGTGATGTAACCATGTCATTTTGGTTTTAGTCTGCTCTGTTTACAGTGTACTCATTTAACATCTTTAAGCTTGAGTTAGAGTAAGAAATAAATCTTTTATTTGACTACTGGTTATCTTCTTAAAAATTTGATGAGGGAGGTGGCTGAATCCCCGTTAGAGTAGGGCAGCAATACAGTTCCCAAAATATTTGCATGTGATGCAAGTTAATAAATGATACCCCAGAAAAAAAGGTTTTGTGCTCTAATGAATTTAGTATGTCTCAAAGGGAACAAAGTAATCCCTGTTCTCGCTGGAACCTCAGCTGACCCTGCTGCCGTGTCATCCCATGACTGGTGATAGAAGAAATGAGAGCATCCTTGTGTCCCCTGGCACTTGGACTTGGTCGGAGGAAAGTTGCTGGTCTGTTGCTAGGGAGTGTGTGTCTCCTGATCAAATGACTGGACTCCAGTGTTGAAGAACGGCTACATTGCAAGGTGCAGACATCTCGTACATCAGACTCTGTTGTCTCCCAGGCCGCCTGGTATATATTCTGCCACGGCTAAGTCAGGCTGGACACAAGAACTCTGGGCCCTGTGTTTCAGAAGACCCTGCCCTGACTCTCCTCCAGCTGATCCCCTCCCAAAAGGGCAATGAAACTATGCCCACGCAGAGCCTGCAGCCCCTCATTCTAGATCAGTAGTTCTCAGAATGTGGTCCTCCAAAGAGTAGCATCACATGACCTAGGAATTTGCTAGAAACGCACATTCTTGGCTCCTGACTCAGAACTCCTGAAACAAAAATTCTGAAGGACGGCTCCTGCAGTCAGTATTTTAACACCGCTGTTGGTGATTCTGATGCTTGCTCAAGTTTCAGAACTTTTCTGAGCTAAACCATGCTCTGGAATGCCCGAGACCCAGGAATTCGCTATTCAAAGGGCTCTGCCCACCTTGAGGGATGGCACCAGCGTCCTTCCTGGGTCTGGGAAGAGATGTGCTTCCAGTGGCCAAAAGCAGCTCTCCTAGGAGAGTTGAGAGCTAGACAGACCTTGAACTGGTAGGTAGCTCATTCACAATTATACCTTCTATATCTAAGTCATTATTAAAGTACATCTTTTAAGTATGAGGACAGAACATGATTTATTTAACAGTTTGTTCACTTGATTTCACATCTATTTAGACATATGGTATACAGGCCTCCATTTTTACTCTTGTCTTGGCCTTTGCAAATGTTAGAGGTGGGCATGCTGCTAAAAGTCTATATTCATTCATTCATTCACCCGTTCATTTATTTATTCATTTATTTGTCTATCTCTTTACTGATAGTGTCTATTTGATGTGACATCATCATCACACCTTTCTTTACTTCTTGAATCATGGCTTCCTTTAGTTCTCTGAATAGATTTATAATGGCCTTTTTGAAGCCATTTTCTGTTAACCCCACAATCGATTTGTTCTCTCAGGCAGTTTGTATCACCAGCCTGGTGTATGGGTCATACTGATCTGTTTCTTTGCATGCCTTGTCATTTTTTTATTGGAAACTGGACATATTGTAGTAAACTCTGAGTACCGATCTGCCCCTGCCCTGTCCCAGAACTTGTTATTGTTCTTTGCTTATCTGCTTAGTGACTGCCTATATTAGTTTAGTTAAGTGCTCCCCCCTCCCCAGCCCACTGGGCATCTGCCTCACTGAGCTAGGAAGGGGCAGAAAGAGAGTAGTTTTGGCTCAGATAACATACTCTTTTTTTCTTACTAAATTTTCATAGATTTTCTTGAATAGGTGTATCTTCTTTTGCTGTATGTCTTTAGGCTTTATGTGGTTGTTTTAAAAATAATTTTCACCCATTTCACTGGGAAGCAGGCCTGCAGAGCTCCCCATATTGTGCTCCCAGACGTTGATCTTTGTGTTAATTTCTTATATTTAAACATTCTGGCTGGGCGCGGTGGCTCACGCCTGTAATCTCAGCATTTTAGGGAGCCGAGGTTGGTGGATCATCTGAGGTTAGGAGTTCAAGATCGGCCTGGCCAACATGATGAAACCTCATTTCTACTAAAAATACAAAAATTAGCCGGGTGTGGTGGTGGACACCTATACTCTCAGCTACTCAGAAGACTGAGGCAGGAGATTTGCTTGAACCTGGGAGGAGGAGGTTGTAGTGAGCCAAGATTGTACCACTGTACTCCAGCCGGGGCGACAGAGCGAGACTCCATCTCAAAACCAACCAATCAACCAACGAACCAACCAACCAACCAACCAACCAACCAAAAACACTGTATTGAGCATCCACTGTATGTCAGGTGCTGTACTAAGTGTTGGGAGTACAGTGGTGAACAAAAGGAGCACAGTCTTTTAGTTTGTGACCTAGCCATGTGTTTGGCATATGTGGCAAACTCAATAAATATCACATAATTAAATGACTAATAAATAAGTGTTTACATTTTTTTTTTCACCAGAGGTCTGAGGAATTCCTAGAACATCTTGATAACTGAGTTTCCAGATATCTAGAGGCACTAGGAATGCTATAAAGACAGTATCTTTGTACAATAATCTTGTTCTATCATGATATTTGCACAATCTTCTTCTAATTCCAACTGTTTCAAAGGAGTACAGGTGGCAGTTACTATCATTAGTCCCTGTTAATTTTTTCTGTCTGCTTTTGGGGACCTTCATTAAGGGTTAAAAGTGTGCTCTTATCACAAGGCTGCAGGTTTGGTGAGTGCTAGAACACACTCTTGGCATGGTCTTGGCCAGAAAAACCTTAGTTTGGGTTGTGTGATTTCAGAAGATCAGTTTGTACTCATCTCCCTGGAGTTCTCTAATTTACGTTTTCGTCTAGAATCTGACATGTCCTTTCCAATGACCTAGAATGTGATTTCTTCCTGATCCTTATTGTTCTTTTAGGAAGGCACTACAGAAATGCTGGAACTGAACTCTGATAAGAGGAAAAATGAGGTGTCTAGTCCCAGAAGAACCTTGCTGCTGTTGCTCTGACCCGAGCGCGTCATTGGTGAAGGAAAAGTTGGATCAGTTGTCCAGGTGGGTTGTATTTGGCCAGATGGGTCTGAGGACGTATTAGAGTAACTGGAAAGCTTTATCAGAATAAATACATTCTGGCTGGGCATGGTGGCTGATGCCTGTAATCCCAGCACTTTGGGAGGCCAAGGTGGGTGAAATCACATGAGGCCAAGAGTTCGAGACCAACCCAGCCAATATGGCAAAACTGGATCTCTACTACAAATACAAAAATTAGCCTGGCATGTCGTGCACATCTGTAATCCAAGCTACTCGGGAGGCTGAGGCAGGAGGATCACGAGCATCGCTTGAACCCGGGAGGTGGAGAATGCAGCAAGCTGAGATCATGCCACTGCACTCCAGCCTGAGCAACAGAGCAAGAGTCTATCTCAACAATAACAGTAACAACAAAAAGAATGGATATGTTCCTACCTGTAAAAGCTTGTCAGAGTCCGAAGTGAGTGTAGCAATGTGGTTGGGTACTTAAAGGGATTCAAGGAGGAAACGGGATGGGTGCAAGTTGAAAAACTTCTCCCCCCAAACACAGATTTAATTTTGGAGAACTAATTGGGTACCCCCAGAAGCTTGTAGATCAAGACTATAGTTTCAGTAAATCTCCAAATAAGCATGTCCTGCCTCCAGCTCATGTCTGTTTGTGCCCTGAACTAAGGCACATCTAGACCCAGTGATAAGCATGTTATTTTAATAACCAGGAGAAGTGCTAAATTAGCAACCCTGGAGAATAGCATCCTCCATGCACAAAATGAAGCAAGAATCTCTTCCTGGAACTCAAGAAAGCCAGGTGAGAAGGAATTGGACTGGCTGGTTGAACTTCTCAGGATTGCAAGGTTGGGATACTTATTTATTTATTTATTTATTTTACATAAAAGCAGTTCTTCAAATATATAATTAAATATAATTTTACTTTTAGGATTTCCTAAGAATTTTCATATGCTTAAGTTAAAAAAAAAACCCTTATCATTCATATGTTCATTCATTTACTTCATCCATGCAGCCAGCACTTATTATGTGCTAATTATATGCCAGACACTATTCCAGGCACTAAGATAAAGATGTAAGATACAGCTGGGTGTGGTGGCTCATGCCTGTAATCCAGGCACTTTGGAAGGCCGAGGCAGGTGGATCTCTTGAGGTGAGGAGTTCAAGACCAGCTTGGCCAACGTGGTGAAACCCTGTCTCTACTAAAAATACAAAAATTAGCCAGGTGTGGTGGCAGGCACCTGTGGTCCCAGCTACTCGGGAGGCTGAGGCAGGAGAATTGCTTGAACTTGGTGGGGGCGGAGGTTGCAGTGAGCCAAGATCGCACCACTGCACTCCAGCCTGGGCAACACAGCTAGATTCCATCTCAAAAAAAAAAAAAAAAAAAAAGATGTAGATGTAAGATACAGTCACTGACCTCAGGAAGTCAGTCCAATAGGGTTAATGGCTCTGTAGGCACATAATTATAATTTGGCAACATTCACAGAGTGATAGAGGGCTCTTTGGGAATACAAAGGGGAAGAATCTAATTCTGATTGGGTGGATGGGTGTTTCAGAGGAGGCTTCTTGGAGGAAAGGACACTTACATTGAGTCTTAGGTGAATAGGAATCAGCCAGAGACTAGAGGGATGGCCATAAGAATCTGGGCATAAGGTGAGCCTATACACAGACACCGAAGTGAGAAAGTGAGAAACTTCATGGGCATGTTTGGAAAAGTGCAAGAGCTGGGTTTGGTGAATCATTAGTTGGAAGATGAGGGATGAGAAATGGTGGTACTGTTCCAGAGAGTCTTTTGTGGCTCATTAAGGAGCTTGGATTTTTCGCTCTAGGCAAAGAGCAGTTATTAAAATGTGTTATACAGTGAGGGGGCATGGTCGGGCTGTTGGAATTGGGTAAAGTGGATTGGGGACAATACTGGAGGCAGGGAAACCAGAAGACTGTTGATTGATATATGGAAAGGGAGGGTTACATTTGAGAAATAGTTGAGAGTTATTATCTGGAAGAACTGGAGATTAGTTGAATGTAGGGATAAGGAAGACGGAGTACTGGATGATTGTCAAACCCCACATACTACAGCCAACCTCACCTTAAGAATAAACAGGCTGGTTGTGGTGGTGCACACCTGTAATCCCAGCTATTCAGGAAGCCGAGGTGGGAGGATTGCTAGAGCCCGGGAGTTCCAGGCTGTAGTGAGCTATGCTTGTACCACTGCACTCCAGCCTGGGCAACAGAACATGACCCCGTTTTACCCCAAGTACTTTGGATTGCAAATCACATGCTTGGAATTCTTTTTTTTTTTAATTTTTAATTTTTGTGGTTACATAGTAAATGTATATATTTATGGAGTACCTGAGATGTTTTGATATAGGTGTGCAATGAGTAATAATCACGTAATGTAAAATGTGATAAACGTCCCTTCAAGCATTTATCCTTTGTGTTACAAACAATTCAATTATACTCTTTTAGTTATTTTAAAATGTACAATGAAATTATTATTGACTTAAGTCATCTTGTTGTGCTATCAAATACTAGGCCTTATTCATTCTTTCTAACAATTTTTTTGTACCCCTTAATCATCTCCATCTCCCGCTGCCCCACTACCCTTTCCAGCCTCTAGTAACCATTCTTCGACTGCCTATCTGCATTACAATTGTTTTGATTTTTAGATCCCACAAATAAGTGAGAACATGCAATGTTTGTCTTTTTGTGCCTGGCTTGTTTCACTTAGCATAATGACCTCCAGTTTCATCCATGTTGTTATTGTGAGTGACATGATCTCATTCCTTTTTTTATGGCTGAATAGTACTTCACTGTGTATAACTGCCACATTTTCTTTTTTCTTTTCTTTCTTTCTTTCTTTCTTTCTTTCTTTCTTTCTTTCTTTCTTTCTTTCTTTCTTTCTTTCTTTCTTTCTTTTTTTTTTTGAGACAGAGTCTCGCTCTGTCACCCAGGCTGGAGGGCAGTGGTGTGATCTCAGCTCACTACAACCTCCACCTCCCAGGTTCAAGCAATTCTCTGCCTCAGCCTCCCGAGTAGCTGGGATTACAGGCGCCCACCACTACGCCTAGCTAATTTTTGTGTTTTTAGTAGAGACAGGGTTTCAGGCTGGTCTCGAACCCCTTGACCTCGTGATCCACCCACCTCAGGCTCCCAAAGTGCTGGGATTACAGGCGTGAGCCACTGCGCCCGGCCAAGTGCCACATTTTCTTTATCCATTCATCTGCTGATGGGCATTTAGGTTGTTTCCAAATTTTGGCTATTGTGAACAGTGCTGCAATAAACATGGGAGTGCATATATCTCTTCGATATACTGATTTACTTTCTTTTGGGTATATACCAGCAGGGGAATTGCTGGATCATATAGTAGCTCTATTTTTAGTTTTTTGAGGAACCTCCAACTGTTCTCCATGGTGGTTGTACTAATTTACATTCCCACCAACAGTGTATGAGAATTCCCTTTGCTTCACATTCTTGCTAGCATTTGTTATTGCCTGTCTTTGGATATAAGCCATTTTAACTGGAGTGAGATGATATTTCACTGTAGTTTCGGTTTGCATTTCTCTGATGATCAATGATGTTGAATATCTTTTCAAATGCCTGTTTGTCATTTGTATGTCTTCTTTTGAGAAAAGTGTTCAAATATTTTGCCCATTTTTAATCGGATTATTACATTTTTTCCTATAGAGTTGTTTGAGCTCTTTATATATTCTGGTTACTAATCCCTTGGTGGATGAGTAGTTTGAAAATATTTTCTCCCATTCTGTGGGTTGTGTCTTCATTTTGTTGATTGTTTGCTTTGCTGTGCAGAAGCGTTTTAGCTTGATGTGATCTCATTTGTCCATTTTTGCTTTGGTTGCCTGTGCTTGTGGGGTATTACTAAAAAAAATTTTTGCCTAGACCAAAGTCCTGGAGAGCTTCTCTGATGCTTTCTCATAGTAGATATATAGATTAAGGTCATAGATTTCACTCTTTGATCCATTTTGGTTTGATTTTGATATGTGATGAGGGAGAAGAGTCTGTCTAGTTTCATTTTTTTTTTTTTTTTTTTGCATATGGATATTCAGTTTTTCCAGCACCATTTATTGAAGAAACTGTCTGTTCGAGTTCACCGTAGGTGTGTGGATTTGTTTCTGGGTTCTCTATTGAGTTCCATTGGTCTATATGTCTGTTTTTATGCCAGTATCATGCTGTTTTGGTTACTATAGCTCTGCAGTATAATTGTAAGTAAGGTAATGTGATTCCTCCAGTTTTATTCTATTTGCTTTGACTATTCTGGGTATTTTTTGGTTCCAAATACATTTTAGTTTTTTTTTTTTTTTTTTTTTTGTATTTCTGTGAAGAATGTCATTGGCATTTTGATGGGGATTGCATTGAATCTGTAGTAGTATGGACATTTTAACAACATTGATTTTTCCAATACATGAAGATGGACTGTTTTTCCACTTTGAGGGACTCCCTTCCATTTCCTTCATCAGTGTTTTATAGTTTACATTATAGAGTCTTTCACTTCTTTGTTTAATTCCTAGGTATTTTATTTGTAGCTATTGTAAATGGGATTTTGTATCCTGCAACTTTACTGAATTTGTTTATCAGTTCTCATAGGTTTATTGTGGAGTCATTAGGATTTTCCAAATATAAGATCACGTCATCTAAAAATAAGGATAATTTGAATTCTTCCTTTCCAATTTGGATGCCCTTTCTTTCTTTATCTTGTTTGATTGCTCTACTTAGGACTTCCAGTACTGTGGTGAATAACAGTGGTGAACGTGAGCATCCTTGTTGTGCTCCAAATCATGCTGTGTTTCCCCATTCAGTATGATATGAGCTGTGGGTCTGCCATATATGGCTTTTATTATGTTGAGGTATGCTCCTTCTAACCCAGTTTTTTGAAGGTTTTTATTGTGAAGGGATGTTGAATTTTATCAAATAATTTTTCAGCACCAATTAAAATGATCATATGTATTTTGTCCTTTATTTTATTGATATGATGTATCACATTGATTGATTTGCATATGTTGAACCATCTTTGCATCCCTGATCCCTGGGATAAATCCCACTTGATCATGATGAAATATATATACACATGTATATATCTATATAATGATTATATTATATAATATATAATATTTATGTACCTATATGTATTTACCTGGAGAGAGAGAGACACGAGGTCTTGCTCTGTCACCCAGGCTGGAGTTCAGTGGTATGATCACAGCTCACTGCAGCCTCAACCTCCTGGGCTCAAGCGACCCTGCTACCTCAGTCTCCTGAGTAGCTGGGACTACAGGAGTGTGCCACTATGCCAGGCTAATTTTTGTATTTTTTGTAGAGATGGGATTTCCTCATAATGCCCAGGCTGGTCTCAAACTCCTAAGCTCAAATGATCCACCCATCTGAACCTTCCAAAGTGCTGGGATTACAGGTGTGAATTACTGCACTCAGCTGATGATTTTTTAAATATACTGTTGGATTTGGTTTACATAATAGTATTTTTTGAGGATTTTTAAATTAATATTTATCAGAGATATTGGTCTGTAGTTTTCTTTTTTCAATGTGTCTTTTTTTTGGTTTTGATATCAGGCTAATACTGGCCTCATAGAATGAGTTTGGAGGTATTCTCTCCTCCTCTATTTTGCGGAATAGTTTGAATAGGATTGGTATGAGTTCTTTAAATGTTCTGTAGGATTCAGCAGTGAAACAGTCAGGCCCCAGGTGTTCTTTCCTGGGAGACTTTTTATTACAGATTTGCTCTCGTTATTTGTTATTGGTCTGTACAGATTTTGGATTTCTTCATGGTTCAATCTTGGTAGATTGTTTGTGTCTATGGAATTTTCCATTTCTTCTAGATTTTCCAGTTTATTGACATATAGTTGCTCATAGTAGCCACAAATGGTACTTTGAATTTCTGTAGTATCAGCTGTAATGTCTCCATTTTCATCTCTGATTTTATTTATTTGGATATTCTCTCTTTTTTTCTTAGTCTGTCTACCGTTTTGTCAATTTTGTTTAACTTTTCATAAAAGCAACTTTTTGTTTCATTGATCTTTTGTATTGTTTCTTTATTTCAATTTCATTATCTCTGCTCTGATCTTTATTATATATTTTCTTCTATTAATTTTAGTTTTGCTTTGCTCTTGCTTTTTTAGTTCTTTAAGATGCATCATCAGGTTGTTTATTTGAAGTTTTTCTACTTTTTGATGTAGGCACTTACAGCTATAAACTATCCTCTTAGTAGTGCATTTGCTGTATCCCATAGGTTTTATTATGTTGTGTTTCTATTATCATTTGTTTCAAGAAATTTTTCTATTTTCTTCTTAATTTTTTCATTAACCCACGAGTCATTCAGGAGCATATTGTTTAATTTCCATGTGTTTGTGTAGTTTCCAAATTTCTTTTTTATTGATTTCTAGTTTTATTCCATTATGATCAGAGAAGATGCTTGATATTATTTTAATTTTTTTGAATGTTTTCAGGCTTGTTTTGTGACCTAACATATGGTTTATCTTTGAAAATGGTCCATGTACTGAAGAAACAAATGTGTATTCTGCAGCCATTGGATGAAATGTTCTGTAAATATCTATTAGGTCCTTTTGACCTAGAATGCAAATGAAGTTTGATTTTTTTTGTTGATTTTATGCCTGGAAGTTATGTCCAATGCTGAAAATGGGGTGTTGAAGTCTCCAGCTGTTATTGTTTTGGGGCCTATTTCTCTATTTACCTCTAATAATATTTGCTTTATGTGTCTGGGTGCTACGGTGTTGGGTGCATATATGTTTAAAATTGTTATATCCTCTTGCCAAATTGACCCCTTTACCTTTATCATTTTATAGTGACCTTCTTTGTCTCTCTTTTTTTTTTTTTTTTTTTTGAACCAGGGTCTTTGTCCGTCACCAGGCTGGAGGGCAGTGGCACAATCTCGGCTCACTGCAACCTCAACCTCCTAGGCTCAAGGCATCCTTCCTCCTCAGCCTCCTGAGTAGCTGGGACTACAGACATGCACCACTGTGCTTGGCTAATGTTTGTATTTTGTGTAGAAATTAGGTTTTACCATGTTGCTTAGGCTAGTCTCAAACCCCTGGGCTCAAGAAATCCATCTGTCTCAGCCTCCTAAAGTGCTGAGATTACAGGCATAAGCTTCTGCACTCAGCCCTTTATATCTATTTATAGCTATTCCTGCTCTTCTTTTGGCTTCATTTGGCACAGAATATCTTTTCCTATCCCTTTATTTTCAATCTCTACATGTCCTTATAGGTGAAGTGTGTTTCTGGTAGGCAATAGATCAATGGCTCTTGTTTTATCCAATCGGCCACTCTACATCTTTTGATTAGAGAGTTTAGTCCATTTATATTCAGTGTTATTATTGGTAAGTAAGAACTTACTCCTGCCATTTTGTTATTTGTGTTTTGGTTGTTTTGTGGTCTTAATTCTTTCTTTTCTTCCTGTTTTCCTTTTAGTGAAGGTGATTTTCTATGGTGATATGATTTAGTTTCTTGCTTTTCATTTTTTGTGTGTCCATTGTATCCATGAGGCTTGCAAATACTATCTTATAGCCCATTATTTTAAGCTGATAAGAAGTTAAAATTTTTTGCATAAACAAACAAACAAGCAAAAAAAAAGAAAAATAGTAACGATTCTCTAACTTAACTTTGTCCCCTGCTTTTAAACTTTTTGTTGTTTCTATTTATATCTTATTGTACTGCTGTCTTAAAAAGTTGTTGTATTTTTTTATTGCTTTATTGTTTAGTCTTTCTACCTAAGATAAGAGTAGTTTACACACCACAATCACAGTGTTACAATATCCTGTGGTTTTCTGTGTACTTATATTACTAGTGAGTTTTGTATCTTCAGGTAATTTCTTATTGCTCATTAGTATCCTTGTCTTCTTTCAGATTGAATACTCAACTCCCTTTAGCATTTCTTGCAGGACAGATCTGGTGTTGATGAAATCCCTCAGCTTTTGTTTGTCTGGAAAGTCTTTATTTCTCCTTCATGTTTAAAGGATATTTTTTCCAGATATGCTATTCTAGGGTAAATTTTTTTTTTTCTCCAGCACTTTAAATATGTCTTGCTACTCTCTCTTGACCTGTAAGGTTTCCACTGAAAGGCCTGCTGTCAGATGTATTGAAGCTCCATTGTATGTTATTTGTTTATTTTCTCTTGCTGCTTTTGAATCCTTTCTTTATCCTTGACATTTGGAAGTTTAATTATTGAATGCCTTGAGGTAGTCTTCTTTGGTTTAAATCTGCTTGGTGTTCTATAACCTTCTTGTACTTAAATATTGATACCTTTCTCTAGGTTGGGGATGTTCATTGTTATTATCTCTGTGAATAAATTTTCTACCCCTATCTCTTTGTATACATTCTCTTTAAGGTCAATAACTTTTAGATTTTCCCTTTTGAGGCTATTTTCTAGATCCCATGGGTGTGCTTTGTCATTTTTTATTCTTTTTCTTTTGTCTCCTTTGACTGTGTATTTTCAAATGGCCTGTAATCAAGCTCCCTAATTCTTCTTCTTGATCGCTTCTGCTGTTAAAAGACTCTGATGCATTTTTTAATATGTCAATTGCATTTTTCAACTCCAGAATTTCTGCTTGATTCTTTTTTACTATTTAAATCTCTTTGTTAAGTTTATCTGATAGAATTCGGTATTCCTTCTCTGTCTTATCTTGAATTTCTTTGGGTTTCCTCAAAGCAACTATTTTGAATTCTCTGTCTGAAAGTTCACATATCTCAGTTTCTCCAACATTGGTCCCTGGCACCTTATTTAGTTCATTTGGTGAGGTCATGTTTTCCTGGATCATCTTGATACTTGTAAATGCTCATCTGTATCTGAGTATTGAAGAGTTAGCTTCTTATTATAGTATTTGAAGCCTGGGTTTTTTTGTAGCCATTCTTCTTGGGAAGACTTTCCATATATTTGAAAGGACTAGGGTGTTGTGATCTAAGCTGTGTCTGTTTTAGGGGGCACCCCAAGCCCAGTAATGCTGTGGTTCTTGCAGACTCATAGAGGTATCACCTTGATGGTCTTGGACAAGATCCAGGAGAATTCTCTGAATGACTGGGCAGAGACTCTTGCCTCTTTCCTTCCTTTCTCCCTGAAAATTGGAGTCTCTTTCTCTGTTCTGAGCCACGTGGAACTGGGGGTGGAGTGACGCAAGCACCTCTATGGCTGCCACCACTAGGACTGTGCTGGGTCAGACCTGAAGCTAGCACAGCATTGGGTTTGACTCCAGGCATGCTGTAACTACTCCCTGGATATGGCCTGTATTTGCTCAAGGCCCTGGGGCTCTACAATCAGCAGATGGAAAAGCCAGCCAGGCCCATGTTCCCCAGGACACAGGTGATGCATTCGCCCAGGCCCCCAGTGAGTCCAGAGGTGCTGTCGAGCAGCCAGGGACTAGAGTCAAAAACCTTAGAAATCCACCTGGTGTTCTATTATACTGTCGCTAGGCTGGTGCTCAAACCACAAGATGCGGTCCATTCCACTCTTCCCTCTCCTTTCCAAAGGAAGAGGAGCCTCACCTCATGGCCACCACCACCACAGGCCCATGGGTGTGCTGCCAGACTACTGCTGATGTTCTCTTAATACCCAAGGTCTCTTCAGTCAAACTGCGGTGAATGCTGCCTGGCCTGGGACTCACCCTTTGGGGCAGTGGGTTCCCCTCTGGCCCAGGGCAGGTCCAGGAATGCCATTTAGGAGTCAAGTCTTGGAACTAGGGATTCCAAGAGCCTGCTTGGTGCTCTACCCCTCTGTGGCCAAGCTGGTACCTAAGGTGCCAGGAAAGTAAAGACAAAATATCCTTTACTTTACCCTCTGCTTTTCTCAAGTTGAAAGAGTCTTGCCCTATAGCCACCATAGCTGGGAATGTGCTAGTGTCACCTAAAGCCAGCAAGTCTCAGAGGCTCATCCAAGGCCTTCGATATAGTATCTGAGTATTGCTACCAGTAATTCAGGGCCCAAGAGTGGGTCTTCAGTTAGCAAGTAATAAATCCTGCCAGGACCAGATCTTCCATTGAAGGCAGCAGGGTCTGTTTTGGCTCAGAGTGTGTCTAGACATGTCCTTCAGGAGCTAGGGTCTAGAAAGGGGGCCTCATGCCTTTAACCGGGGCCTTATACTACCAATTGGTATACAAGGTGGAAGACAAAGTCCTTCCCACTCTTCCCTGTCCTCTCCTCAAGTGGAAGGAAAGGGTCTCTTTTGGAGTCACAAGCTGTGCAGTCTGGGTTTAGGGGAGGGGTGATGCCACCACTCCCAAAACCATGCCAGCCTATGTCGCAGGTGGTCACATGCCCGCCACCCTCCCCCCAACCAACTCGCTGCCAGCCCCAGTCTACTGTATTTAGGCCTAGTTCAGCACTAGGACTAACCTGGGAGTTGTAGTCCTCGTAGCCTAGACTGTCTTTCAAGTTTATTTATGGCCCCAGAGCACTTTAGCCTATGGTGGCGAGGATTGTGGGAACTCACGTTTTGATCACAAGGATCCGCAACTCCCCCTGGCCAGGGCTGATTTCAATACTCCCTCCATGCGCTGGTGTCAGCTGAGTTCGGTCCTGTTTTGTTTTCTGTAACCACAGGGCAACACGGAGTTCAGTGCCTCACAATTGCTCTGCTCTCCCTCTCCCCGGGGCACAGAAAGGCTCTCTGTACCATGCTGTCCCTGCCAGGGGTTGGGGGAGGGGTGGTGTCAGCAATTCAAGACTGTTTTTCCTACCACTTCAGTTCCTTTTTAGGTTATATGAAGTTAAAACCAGGTACTGTGAGTGCTTACCTGATTTTTGGTTCTTTCAGTGTGTGGATAGCTGTTATATTGATGTCCTTGCCAGGGGACAATTCAGTGAAGCCTTCTATTCTGCCATGTTGCTCTGCCTCCTTCTCCACATTCTTGGAATTCTTTTTAATTTCTTCATGTCTTGAAGATTCTTCCTCTTTTTTCCCCCTCAAATCCTATGATAAAATGTAAAAGTTACTAAGAAGCAAATACCTTTAAAACCTGTGATGGTGTTAGCCGAAAGAATTTTTTAAATTGTTGAGCTAAGATGTTCGTGGTTTATGACTAGATTATGTTAGTGTATAGTTTGGGGGCATTTTTCTTCCTCTGGGGACTTTTATCACCTGAGCCTTAAAAAAAATATTTTTGTACTTTTTTTCTGAAGGGAGTAGAAGAAGTGGAAAAAGCAAAGGTATGTTGCCCTTAGCAACTTGACTTGAGCTATCATAGCGCCAC
The DNA here is from genome assembly GCF_037993035.2 of Macaca fascicularis. Lineage (NCBI taxonomy): Eukaryota > Metazoa > Chordata > Mammalia > Primates > Cercopithecidae > Macaca > Macaca fascicularis. The sequence continues at coordinate 25,882,969 of NC_088383.1, forward strand.
TAAGCAAAAATAGCAACTTAATTAAAGGATATGGCTCTATGGAACTTTGCCAGCCTACAGGGGAAAGTCAACCCACCCTGGCTCCAAGTGCCATACAGAGGGCCAACATCTCCAGATTGGAATAGAAATTTATCTTTGGTATGAGTGGTTTAATTTATTCAATGAATGTTCTTTAAGCACCTTCTGTGGACAGCACAAAGACAAACACACTGTCCTCTGGAGAAGAGAGAGAGACAGAAGGAGGAAATGGAGGAGCAGGAAGAGACAGAATTTTAGACAGTTAAGATATGCTATGTAGAAAGTGAAACAGAGTAAAGAAGCAGAGAGTGATCAATGGGGCAGGTGTGGCCTGGAGTAGGGGCGTAGATCATACAGTAAGATATGAGTGCCCCAGATTTTCCATTGTCATTGCTGCCGTGTTTGACACCTGAAGTGAATGAATCATAATTTAACAACCACCTCCCGTACACAGCAAAAGTATTGCTCTCAATAGGAATTGTAATAGGAAAAGAAGAATGACCAGGAAAGGGCTGGGCGTGGTGGCTCATTCCTGTAATCCCAGCACTTTGGGAGGCTGAGGCAGGAGGACAGCTTGAGCCCAGGAGTTTGAGACCAGTCTGGGCAATATAGGGAGATTCTGCCTCTACAAAAATATATTTAAAAAATTAGCTGGGCATAGTAGTGCATGCCTGTAGTCCCAGCTACTTGGGAGGCCAAGGCAGGAGGATCAGTTAAGTCTGGGAGGTTGAGGCTGTAGTAAGTTATGATTGTGCCACTGCACTCCAGCCTGGGCAATAGAGTGAGACCTTGTCTAAAAAAAAAAAAAAAAAAAGACCAGAAAAGAAACAGTAAGATTTTTCTTTTCTTGAACTTTGTTTATATATTTAGGCCAATAAAAATAATTTTTTAAAAATAAAGCCTAAGATAAACATTATAACACATAAAAGAGAAAATGTACAGCACTTCAACAGATCTTGTATCTATACAGCAATTTGAACTAACATATAATTAGTCTGATATAATATCTCATGAATAATTTTTAGTAATTATTAGATAAATATTAATAAAATAGAAAGATCTGCAAAAAGTATAATTTAGGTAACTATGAAATCATACCATAAATATTTTTTTCTCAACTCATTCTCTACTTTTAAGGCAATTATCTGTAGTCCCAGCTACTTGGGAGGCTGAGGCAGGAGACTCGCTTGAACCTGGGAGGCGGAGGTTACAGTGAGCCGAGATCGCGCCACTTCACTCCAGCCTGGTGACAGAGCGAGACTCTGTCTTGAAAAAAATAAATAAAATAAAATAAAATAAAATAAAATGAATACACTTCAAGTTAAAAGATATTATGAAAATTCAGTAAAATATTTAATATATGAAATAAAGTTTGCACCTAACCCCCCACCCAAAAAAATAAATAAATTATAACTCACCTCACAGTTCTCATTACTTCACTGTTTTGAAATTTATTTTCATTTTGTTTTTTAAACTTTATTTCAATAGCTTTAGGGGTACAAATGGTTTCTGGTTACATAGATGAACTATACAGTGGTGAAGTCAGGGCTTTTAGTATACCCATCACCTGAATAGTGTATGTTGTGCCGAATAGGTAATTTTTCATCCCTCCCTCACCCTCCTCCTTTTCTCCTCTCTTCTGAGTCTCCAATGTCCATTACACTGCTCTGTATGCCCCTGCACACCCATAGCTTAGCTCTCTCATAAGTGAGAACATGTGGTATTTGGTTTTACGTTCCTGAGTTATTTCACATTGGATAATGGCCTCCTGTCCAAGTTGCTGCAAAAGACATGATTTTATTCTTTTTTATGGCTGAGTAATATTTCACGGTATATATAATACCACATTCTCTTTATTCTCTCATTGGTTGATGGGCAAGTAGGTCGATCCCATATCTTTGCAATTGTGAATTGTGCTATGATACACACACACATGCAGCTGTCTTTTTCGTAGGACTTCGTTTCCTTTGGGTGGATACCAAGTAGTGGGATTGCTGGATCAAATGGTAGATCTGCTTTTAGTTCTTTGATAAATCTCCATACTGTTTTCCATAGAAGTTGCACTAATTTATATTCCTAGCAACAGCATATAGGCGTTCCCTTTTCACTGCATTGGCACCATCATGTGTTGTTTTTTGACTTTTTAGTAATGGCCATTCCAGCTGGGGTAAGGTGGTATCTCATTGTGGTTTTAATATGGATTTCCCTGATGATTAGTGATGATGAACATTTTTTCATATGTTTGTTGGTCATTTGTATATCTTCTTTTGAGAAATACCTTTTCATGTCATTTGCCCACTTTTTAATGGGATTATTTGTTTGCTTTTTCCTGCTGATTTGTTTGAGTTCCTTGTAGATTCTCGATATTAGTCCTTTGTGTTTTAACATTTAAATATTAAATAACAAAAAACTGGTAGTCATACCCATAATCTCAGCACTTTTGGGAGCCTGAGGTGGGAGGATCACTTGAAGCAAAGAATTTGAGACCAGCCTGGGCACCAAAGCAAGATCCCTGTCTCCACAGAACATTTAAAAAATTACCCAGGTGTGGTGGCATACACCTGTAGTCCCAGCTACTCAGGAAGAAGAGGCAGAAGAATTGCTTGAGCCCCAGAATCAGAAGCTGCAGTGAGATATTTTGGCTCCACTGTACTCCAGCCTGGGAGACAGAGTGAGACCCTGTCCCTAAAAAAACCAAATATACAAAAACAAAAAAACTCTATTAGTGGTCACGCTGAATGCCAAAATTGAGACTCAAATCCACCTTTATAATCATTGAGCTATCGTTGTTTATTTAGAATCCACTGTTTAAACGCAAGGGCATATGGTACCATAGGGATTGCAGACATGAACTTCACCCAAAGCAAGCTCAAAAGATTCTGAATGGGGAAAAACTTACTCTTCAAAGGAACATGTATAGCTGTGTCTGTGTTGGAGGCCAATTGTGTAACTGGGATTTCTCCAAATTAAATTCTGTATAGAATACAATGTGTATTCTAGAATAAGTTATTAAAATGAGGTCATTTGACATTTACATATATTATTAATATTGAACAATAAACTGCAGCAATTGCTCAGAATTTAAACCAGCTAAAGATTTTTTAGTGGGGAGGGATACTTTATCATTGACATTGTTTCAAACTGCTTACAAAGATGATAATAAAATGCAAACTGGTTTTGGTCAGATGTTATTGCTTTGAAATTCTCTGCAGACAATGTTCCCTTTTATCACCTGGGTCTGAGGGCTTCAGTTGCTCTTCTGCCCTTGAAAGGCTATTGGATTTCCCCTAAACTCTCCTTCCCAACTACCTGTGCCTAAAATTCTCCTGTTTTCACCATTTAGGTGAAAAGCTTTTAGAATGCACATACCCTGGAGTCATATTGCTTGGCCCTAATGATAATGTTCACTTTAATCTGAAAGAGTTCATAATAGCTTATCCTGAGAGTTTAGCCATTCATTCTTCCATTGATATATCAAACATGTTTAACAATCCCGTAATATAGGCCAATGAATGTGGCAGGGTTGTGGTCCTAAGGGAATGTACAATCTTGTGGGGGAAACAGGCACATGGAGCAGCCATTGACAGCAATTGACCTCTGGCATGGTAAGGACGGGTGCCTGGTTGGATGTCCGGAGACCCCACTGCTCTGTATGAGGCTGGGGGAGGGGAGCTAATGGGAAGAAACACCCAGGGGGAAGCCGAGGCCACTGATTACCATCTTAGAGCCTGCATGTTTCCAGCCAAAGGCAGTACATCTGTTGGCTGTGCACCATCGCAGAGGTGGGTTCTGCTGGTGCCAAATACTCTGCAAAGACTCATTTCCACTGCTGTTGGAGACAATAAAGAGGAAAGTGTCTCACCAGCGGGGACAGGAGGAATGGGAAGATTGAGTGATTCCCTAGAGGAAAGGCAGGACCACTTCTTCCTTAACAAACACCCCGACCTGCCTGATGCAGTGACTCCCTTTAGAGTTCCACTTCCTGAGAGGGGCTTTGATATGAAATGCAGCATGAACCTCCTTTGCATGAATTTCCTATTAATTAATACACTGCTTCCTCTCTGCCTAGACATTGGTGTAAGAGTTTCCATGATACGAGGTAACTGAACTCCTGCCAAACTGTCTATCTTGTGCCTGCTTTGCATAACACAGCTTGTCTGAGGTTGAATTTGGAGTACAGCGACTGGTTCTGGGACACCCTCCCGCCAGGAGCTGAGTTTGTAAGCTGCGGTAGGTGAATGGTTGCTGTCAGGGAGCCAGAATGAACTCCAATAGGGGAAGGCTGGAAGCTGGATACAGCCAACTTGCCTTGTTTTAGGCATCCTGGAGCTGTTTTCTTTAGGGGTAGAGGAGAGGAAGGGAGATGCAGAGAAAAAGGGTTTAAATGAGAAAAGTCTTGGGAAGCCCTGTGTCCAGTCATTTCGGGTCAGGGCTGAGCTGGACTCTGCCCAGGAGCATGGCTAATTAGCATCTGAAGGCAGGAACAGGAGACGGACCTGAAGGCAGGCTCCCCGTAGCTCCAGGAGTTGCAAAAGTAGAGGAAGGGTAAAGAGCAGGCTTTGCTTCCACCTCCACCTCCTCCTCCTCCTTTAAAGCCCAGGGAACCATCTATTTGATACATGCAATAGAACTGGATAGTGCCACTCACTAGCTATATGATGTAGAGAAAGTTAACTTTTATGGGCCTTGGTTTTCTCTTCTGAAATATAGATTGGTCTTTTTGTTCTGTAAGCTCTATCTCCCTGTGCTGAGAATCTGGCCTTGAAGTTCAGTCCTGCCCTGGGGTGGAGGTTAGGAGGGGCTCACGGGCAAAAAATGGCCCAGCTGATGTGTGGAGATCCCTTTCATCTCCAGGGTGGTGTGCTGATGAGCTGGTGAGCCCGGAGGGCACTCAGATGTCATTGGTCATGAAGGGCGTATTTTCATATTCTTGCATTAAAGTGATCACATATTAAGTGTTTAAAAAAAACAATTTCATGGCCCTTGTTCTCAAGGAGTTTCTATAGAAACAAGACATAGACATACAGACAATAAATGAAAAACAACTCAAGATGAAAAAGCTGCTTTAGGGGCCTCTCCTGAAAGCATCATGGGAAGGGGTGTCAGCTGAGTGTTGGAAAGAACAGGTTCTTAGAATTCGCAGAGGGACTGATTAGAGCCTGCTGATTCATGGCTCAGGAAGCATCTCCCCGGTAACATTTTGCAGAGTTCTTTTGGGGAGAAAAGAAGTGGCAGTCATTTGAAAGCTGGAACGAATGAGGCCAAGGTCACAGGGGCTCTGTCTTATACCAAGGATTAAAAAAATTGTTCCGGGTGGGGTGGGAGAAGGGAGAGTATTAGGAAAAATAGCTAATGTATGTTGGGCTTAAGACCTGGGTGATGGGTTGATAGGAGCAGCAAACCACCATGCCACATATTTACCTATGTAACAAACCTGCACATCCTGCACACGTACCCCAGAACTTCAAAAATCAAAAATAAATGTTCCTTAGCCACACATTGTGCCTTCTGTGCCAGGCAGCAAAGAGGACCTCAGTGCCCAAGTCGGGGAATGCCAGCAGGTCCATGTAGCAGCCCCTCCAGGACTGTCTCAATGAAGGAAATTAAACTGCAGGGGCTGCCAGATCAGCACTCCCCAAACCCTGGTTCTGCAAATCCCCTTGCAAGATCGGCCCTGCCAGCTCTCTTCTCTCCCAAACTCCCCAGCAGTGTTGGCATTGGCTTAGTAAGGGGCCTCAGGTCAACATAGCTGGGTCCCACTAGGGCTGAACAGGTGCCAGCCAGTCAGAACCTGAAGTTGCTTCCCCATCCTTGCAGGGACACCGAGGTAATCTCATACCTCTGGGTAGCTGCTTCTTTCTGCCCTGTCTCCACAGCCAGCCCTTCTCTGCCTGCCTATCAAGATCCATTAGCTGTTGCAGCCCTGGCTGTCTTGGATCTCTCAGTTCCAGTGTAACCCAAAGACAATCTTCTTTGGGTTACAATTCTACTTCTTGAGACAAAGAATCTGTTAGCCCATGTTGAGTCAGGTATTGTCATGCCGATGCCTATCGACTTCAATAGGGATGGTACCGCGGCCAAGAGGCTGAAGAAGGGATCCAAAGCCAGTCAACAAGACCTAGGGCTTCTTCAGGAGACTTACATACAGGGATGGTCCACTGGCAATGAGCTGGATGGGAAGACTACTGCTATTTGTGAAAAGCATGCGGTTTGTATAGCATTTTCACTTAGCACCCTCCACCTAGCAACCTCCATTTAACCTGAAACAAAGGGTCTCAGTCCCCTCTACAGCCTGTGTTCAAGGAATAGGCCAGCCTTTTCTCCAAGAAGTCTCTATGCATTCCTACTGCCATCAGAGCATGTCTCATTTCTTTTTTTTTTTTTTTTTTTTTTGAGGCGGAGTCTCGCTCTGTCGCCCAGGCTGGAGTGCAGTGGCGCGATCTCGGCTCACTGCAAGCTCCGCCTCCCGGGTTCCCGCCATTCTCCTGCCTCAGCCTCCCGAGTAGCTGGGACTACAGGCGCCGCCACCACGCCCGGCTAATTTTTTCGTATTTTTAGTGGAGACGGGGTTTCATTGTGTTAGCCAGAATGGTCTCGATCTCCTGACCTCGTGATCCGCCCGTCTCGGCCTCCCAAAGTGCTGGGATTACAGGCTTGAGCCACCGCGCCCGGCCCATGTCTCATTTCTTTAATTACTCATATGCAGAGCAGTCCTCCTCCTGCTAAACTGCGATGGATGGTGACTTTCTGAGATAAGAACTGGGTTTTGCTTGGGCCCAGTGGTTCACTCTTATAATCCCAGCACTTTGGGAGGTCGCGGAGGGTGGATCAACCTGAGGTCAGGAGTTCAAGACCAGCCTGGGCAACACAGTGAAACACCGTCTCTACAAAAAATACAAAATTAGCTGGGCATGATGGTGGGTGCCTGTAATCCCAGCTGCTCAGGAGGTTGAGGTGGGAGAATTGTTTGAACCAGGGAGGTGGAGGTTGCAGTGAGCCAAGATCGTACCATTACACTCTAGCCTGGGTAACGGAGCGAGACTTAGTCTCAAAAAATAAATAAAATAAAATAAAATAAAATAACCGGATTCTAGAGTCATTTCCACATCCCCAGAGCCTAGGACCAGGCCTGAAACATGAACCATGGAAGATTCTAGATACTCAATAAACTCTGTAGACAGAGGCAGTGAGTGATTGGGTCACTTCAGGGTTATCTGGCCAACGAAGGGGTGGCAGAGGGCAAGGAAGTTGGCATTGCGAGGAATGCATAGGATAAAGACTTCATTCAAGATGTTCTCTGTCTGCAGCCCAACAGAAGACCCAAATCTGCTGGTGTGGGAGCAGACTGTTGCAATTGCCATGTGATATTCGTTTTCTTCACACTCATTTCCTATTAATTAACACAATTTTTCCTTAGCAGATGAATTGGCTGGGACCTGCAGAATCAGAGCCGATGGGATATCTGCCAGCCTGTCCATCTTGTGCCTGCTTTGCATAATGTTCCTTGTGTGAGTGCTGGCTGGATCTGGCCTTGCCACCTGAGAAATGACACTTGGCTTCTGCTTTGACAGGAAGATCTCCACCTTTGCTGTTCTTTCCACATCATGGATTTTACTTTCTTGACCCTTCCCGAATTTCAGTTTCAGGACCAGTTTGCGCTCATGAACCAGCTTGTCATATCTGGGAGGAGTTATCTTTTCAAAGGAGGGTCCTGTCACATTCAGAAGTGTTAAGCACTAACCATTCCACATCCATCTCTGCAAGTTTATTGGAGCTTCCATTTACAGAAAGCTGTCTTGTCCTCATAATGAAACAGACCTTGATGCTTGGCAACAGGCTAAGGTTAAGCACCTTGATTCCTGTCTCCCATCCTTTCTGGAGGTTGCTCTCTCCAGTTTCACAGAGTTCTTTTTGCTGTAAGTGAAAACTCATTTCTGTTCCCTGAAAGCTACTTTTTAGCTCATTGCCTGAAGCATAATGCTATGGTTCACATTACAGAGGTTTGGATAACAACTTCGCATCTTTTTTTTTTTTTTTTTTTTTTTTACAAAACATTATTTTAAAGGAGGGGAGTGACTGAGTAATTTACAATCCCCAAATTATTCTTCTTTTAAAAACCCAATGAATCAAAATTTATAGACATCGTTCTCATTGCCATTCATTTAAAAATGAAGCGAAGTGTTTATATGGCACAATGTCTATTCTCCTGAAGAATGTCCTGGTTTGGGCACTTAAGGATGATGAGATCATTGTCAGGTGCTGAAATTCACACTGGGTAACTTAGGGACTCATCCTGTGACTCTTTATTTGGCTCTGATTGCAAATGCATTTTAAAAGTCTCCTTAAAGAAAAACAAAGCTTTTCATATTTATGATGAGTCTCTGGAAATTATGAAACACAATAGTCTTCTTCTGAATGTGTTGTGAATGTCTTAAAATTGTCAAAGTTTTCCTAATTGTTGGCTATAAAAATCTGCATGGACATGTGTTTTTTATTAAGACATATCGTCACACATCATCCATTCATAACACATTACTGACTCTACTCCCTCTATTAGCAGCTGGAAGGAGAAATGGAAAGTTGAATTGAAAAAATGAATTTATATATTCATTTAGCTTGGTTAATTAGCTGCTGAAATAATGTCCCCATTTTTTAATGGGTGCTCCACTCGATGGATAAGACAGATGCCCATGAGGAGGTGACAGCTCAAAAAGGCACCTGGTTTATGATAATGTTTGTCAAATACATGACAGGAAAAAGCAGGTTGCGATGTTCTATCTGCCAACAAACTAGATGCTGGCAAGCCTGGAGGCAGTTGACTGACAGCTCGTTTGAAGTGAGGCTGCTTACATAATAATAGTACCATTTTGTATTCTTGGTAATGCTAATGTATGCAGATTCATGGGTAATACATTCCATTGGACTACTGTGTACTTGAGCTCTGATGCTGACCATCTGAATACAAGGAACCCCGGGATGCAATCTGATGCTTGACTGTACATGATGCTTACCCATGATTTGTTTTTTTTAAGAGGGGTAAATGATTCACGTTGTGCTTTCACTTCTATTAATTGGCATCACCACCATCAACCTTCTGAGGCCACCTCTAGATTGCAATGGCAATTTTTTTGAAAATTGAAGATCTCATTGGAAGGGGAGATAACCTTTCTGGTCTTCAAAAGCCTGACTGGAGTTGACTCAGAGCATCTCCATTTTTCTTTTCCTTGGATATTCTAAAGTTCCCAAAGTTCATTTTATCAGGTTGAAATCATTTACCTTCTCTACATTGCTGAAAGTATGTTGAAGGTAGATATTGTCATTTTTATTTTGTAGAGGGGAAATTGAGATGCAGAGAAGTTGTGGCCTCCACTCAGTTGGTTCCTCTGATTTCTAGTTAATGCATTTTTTATATCCTCCTAACTAGGTCACTAGTGAGGGATGCCTGATAATTGGACCAGAAAAATGCTAGGTGTACAGATCTACTGGAGCTGGAAGAGGGGTGTGCACTTCTATTTCAGATATGGTTAGGAGAGGGCTGAGTGTGGTTTATGAACCAAGCCTCCCAGAGTTGACTCCTACTCTGTCTCCTCAGTTCTTCCTGTCAGTCACAGACAACAGTATTCACTATGTATCTCCTAAGACTTTTATTTTCAGCTTGTTGCTACTTTTTAAATACAACAGGATGTTAAAAATAAAAGTTACTGCAGAGAACATCTATCTCAAACCTTTCTTTTCTTTTCTTTCTTTCCTTTTCATTTTTCTTTTCTTTCCTTTTTTTTTTTTTTTTTGAGACAGAGTCTTTCTTTGTTGCCCAGGCTGGAGTGCAGTGGCGCAGTCTTGGCTCACTGCAGCCTCTGCTTCCTGGATTCAAGCTATTCTCATGCCTCAGCCTCTCGAGTAGCTGGGATTATAGGTGTGCACCACCACACCCGGCTAATTTTTGTATTTTTAGTAGAAACGTAGTTTCACCAAGTTGGCCAGGCTGGTCTCGAACTCCTGACCTTAGGTGGTCTGCCCGCCTTGGCCTCCAAAAGTGTTAGGATTACGGGCTTGAGCCGCCGCACCTGGCCTATCTCAAGCTTTTCAATTTGTGGACATTTTATGAGGGAATAGACCCAGAGCGTTTAAACAATTTGCCTGGTGAAGTTGCAACTTTCATCTCTAGTTAGTAGCAGTGTCTGGTTCACTATACATGTCTTGACTTTTCATTATTCTTTATCTTTTAGTGATGGTTACTATTACAGCTAGTTTTAGTTGACCTTCTACTGTGTCAAGCACTACATCTTCCAAACGGGTTACATTATCCTCATTTTGCAAATGGAGAAGCCAGAAGTCTATATAGTTGAGTAACTCATCCACACAACTGCTAAGTGAAAGACAAGTGGCTTGAGTTTAAAGAGCTGGCTTAAAAGCCCTGGCCTTCCTGCTTGTTCTTCCCATTTCACCTCTTTCCTGAAGGGAATGATACTGTTGCTTATTATCAGGATGGCCTAGAAATGGTATCACATATTTGCCATTAATTTATAAAGGAATATTTTGTAATAATGATTTTTTATAAAAATACTGCAGCCCAGGCCTCTCCTGCAGACATTCTGGGTTGGTACCCAGGGAAAGTTTTTAAAGCTCGCCAGGTAATTCTAACCTTCAACTAGGATTTAGAGGTATCGTAGGATGTCAGAGACAGGAGAAATCTCATTACTAATGGCTATCCTAGAATCCCAGATGAACTTGGATTCCCAGAATGTGTTTTCATCATTACTGTAATCACCACTGCTGTCAATCATACTCACACAATGCATTAGAATCAGGTCAAGGAAAGGGTTAGCCCTATTCTGGTACTTCACACTGTAGCCATGATTTAGTTCCTATTTATATTTACCTTGATATGGATGTTCACTTTGTGGAGAAATGCAATGATGCCTGTACCTGTTAACCTCCCTGGCTAGTCATAAAGCCTTGCCATTTGATGTGGTGTGCAGGGCTCAGTCTGGATATCGTGCCTCTATCGTTTGTACCTCTATTATTTTGCTGGTAACCAGTGGGCTCAGTTGAGGAAAGTCTATCTGGTGCTCAGGTCTCTTTTGAAGATTACGTAAAACAAAAATAAACTCCTAAGCCCCCCAACCAAATGAATGGACCCCCTCTTGGCTAAGGGGATCACAGAGAAATCTGAAAAACTGAATTCCTGGCCATAACAGGAAGGGAAGTTGAACACACCTCATTATACCCTGTGGAGTTCAGGCACAACTGACAAGCATTAACATTAAAATACAGATCATAAGTCTAACCAGACAGACTCTTTGTGGCAATAAGATACCAAATCCCAACCTGACTTCAGTACAGCATCACATGATAGATAGCAGACCCGGAAGGAAATCAAATATAGTTTTTATCTGACCCAAAATATATTTCTTTGATGTAATTTGGAATGACCCTGCAATGCTATCTTTTGTGGTAGAAATTTGCATCTGCAGAGAATCTCCATTAATGCAGCCAGGCCTTCCCAGGATCTAAAAGAGAGCAACTAAGAGTCTCACACCTGTTTAAGATCCCAAAAAAGATATTTACCATCTGTTCTCTGGAGGCTTCATCTACATAACAAGAACCTTGGTTTCTGTAATCCCCCTTATATTAATTCAAGCATTTCTTTTTCACTGGTTTCAAGTCTTTAGATACAATGTAACTCTTTCAACTAATTGTCAATCAGAAAACCTTTGAATCCATTTTTGACCCACTTTGAGAAGTCTACCTTTTTAGGCTGAACCAATGTATATCTTACACGTATTGAGTTATGTCTTTGTAATTTCTGTCTCCCTAAAATATATAAAACCAAACCATAACCCAACCACCTTGGGCACACTTTCTCATGACCTGTTGTGACTGTTCCCTGGGCCATGGACACTCTTGTTGGCTCAGGATAAAACTCTGAATACTTTACAGAGTTTAGTTTTTCCATTAATAGTTTCTAGGGGAAGCGCTCTTCCTTAGGATGATAGCATGCTGAGTTTCAGTGGAGCGATAGATAGCCCAGTCTCTTCTATTCCCAATTTTGACTTTGACTGTTTAGCTTGTAAACTCCTTAAGGACAGATTCCTTGACCTAGATCTCCAATTGTAACAATGAATGGGTTAGGTTGCAATAGTGTTAAGCAGAAAACATAAGAGGCCACAGCCTGGTGAGGTAGCTCACAGCTGTAATCCCAGTACTTTGGGAGGCCGAGCTGGGAAGACCACTTGAGCCCTGGAGTTCAAGACCAGCCTGGGCAACATGGTAATGTTACTGGGAAAAAGTCCCAATCCACAAGAGGGTTCTTGGATCTCATGCATGAAAGAATTTGGGGTGAGTCCATAGAGTAAAGTGAAAGCAAGTTTATTAGGAAAATAAAGCAATAAAAGAATGGCGACTCTATAGGCAGAGCAGCGGCTTGAGCTGTTGGCCGAAAGATTCTTACTGTTACTTCTTGATTACATGTTAAACAAGGGGTGGATTATTCATGAGTTTTCTGGGAAAGGGGTGGGCAATTCCTGGAACTGAGGGTTCCTCCCCTTTTTCTGGTAAGTTCCTGACATTGCCATGCCATCTGTAAACTGTCTTGGCCCTGGTGGGAGTGTCTTGTGGCATGCTAATATATTATAATTAGCATATAATGTGCCGTGAGGATGAGCAGAGGTCACTTTCATCGCCATCTTGGTTTTGGTGGGTTTTAGTCAGCTTCTTTACTGCAAACTGTTTTATCAGCAAGGTCTTTATGACCTGTATCTTGTGCTGACCTCCTATCTCATCCTGTGATTTAGAATGCCTGATCTCCTGGGAATGCAGTCCAGCAGGTCTCAGCCTTATTTTCCCCAGCCCCTATTCAAGATGGAGTTGCTCTGGTTCAAACGCCTCTGACAGTGAGACCCTGTCCTTACCAAAAATTAAAAAAATTAGCCATCCACATGCTGGGTGTGGTGGCTTACGCCTGTAATCCCAGCATTTTGGGAGGCGGAGGTGGGTGGATCATGAGGTCAGAAGTTTGAGACCAGCCTGGCCAACATGGTGAAACACCATCTCTGCTAAAAGATACAAAAAATTAGCCAGGCATGGTGGTGGGCACCTGTAATCCCAGCTACTTGGGAGGCTGAGGCAGGAGAATCGCTTGAATCTGAGAGGCAGAGGTTGCAGTGAGCCAAGATCACGCCATTGCACTCCAGCCTGGAGACAGAGAGAGTGTGTCTCAAAAAAAAAAAAAAAAAAAAAAAAAATTAGCCATCTGTGGTGGAATGCACCTGTAGTGCCAGCTATGGGAAGCTGGGGGGCTGAGGTGGGAGGATTGCTTGAGCCCAAGAGGTCAAGGCTGCAGTGAGCTGAGATTGCGCCACTGCACTCCAGCCTGGGTGACAGAGCAAGAGCCTGTCTCAAAAAAAAAAAAAAAAAAAAGAGAAAAAGAAAAAAGAAATGCCAGAAGCCATTATTAGTGTGGAACCATTAGTAACTTTAATGGGATATTTGCATTATGCAGCTGTCATTCAGGCTGATGGGAGAAGGTGTAGAGAGGAGGCAATAATTTGGTGGGGTTTTTTTTTTTTTTGAAACAGAGTCCCTCTCTGTAGCCCAGGCTGGAGTGCAGTGATGTGATCTCAGCTCATTGCAACCTCCGCCTCCTGGGCTCCAGCGATTCTCCTGCCTCAGCCTCCCACGTAGCTGGGACTGTAGGCGTGTGCCACCACGCCTGGCTAATTTTTGTATTTTTAGTAGAGATGGGTTTTTGCTATGTTGGCCAGGCTGGTCTCAAACTCCTGACCTCAAGTGATCCTGCTTTGGCCTCTCAAAGTCCTGGGATTACTGGTGTGAGCCACTGTGCCCAGCCTGGTTGTTCTTTTTAAATTTTGTTTCCATTTTCATCTACAGTCAGGTTAGAACTGGTAAGAACCAACTAGAAAAATGGCCAGTGGAGCAGAGATGCTGACCACCAATACTTCTAAATCTCAGGGCCAGTGTGGTCTAAAAAAATTCAGGCAGGGTGTGGTGGCTCACGCCTGTAATCCAAGCAATTTGGAGGCCAAGGTGTTTGGATCATTTGAGGTCAGGAGTTCAAGACTAGCCTGACCAACATGGTGAAACCCTGTCTCTACTAAAACACAAATATTAGCCAGGCGTGGTGGTGGGCTTCTGTAATCCTGGCTTCTCGGGAGGCAGAGGCAGGAGAATGGCTTGAACCCAGGAGGTGGAAGTTGCAGAGAGCCAAGATCGCCCCACTGCTCTCCAGCCTAGGCAACAGAGCAAGACTCTGTCTCAAAAAAATTAAAAAAAATTTCAAAACTATTACTCCACATCAGGAATTTTATCAGTTATTGTAAAAGACAAGTGGATTTTCTGACTCTCTCATGTCACTTACCTATTTCAGAGTCTTTGCCCATGGCCTTCTAGTCCAACAGTGCAGCCCAGCCTGCAAGGGCTGATCCGACTCCTTCTCTCCTCTCAATCCCATCTCATCCTGCTTCTCTCTCTCTCTCTCTCTTTTTTTTTTTTTTTTGAGACACAGACTTGCTCTGTCCCTCAGGCTGGAGGACAGTAGCACAATCATAGCTCACTGTCCTCAAACTCCCAGACTCAAGCGATCCTCCCACCTTACCCTCCCAAGCAGCTGGGACTACAAATGCGAGCCAACATGACCAGCTAATTTTAAAAAAAATTTTGGAGACAGGGATCTTGCTACATTGCCCAGGCTAGTCTTGAACTCCTGGGCTCGAGTGATCCTCCTGCCTTGGCCTCCCAAAGTGCTGGGATTCCAGGCATGAGTCACTGTACCCAGCTCATCCTGTTTCTCACTGCAACCAACACTCGCCATGCTTATAGAGCATCCCTTGCTGCCTCCCACATCTTTGCCTTTGCTCACAATGTTTCTTCTGTTCACCCTTCTCTTCCCTTTTCTGTCCAAGGATTTCCTGACCCTTCCTTCCCCTCTTGGTCTCCCTATTTTATCTACCACACAATAACCTCTTCAGATTTCTGTCTGAGGACAGATAACACTTCCTCACGCATGTTTATTTAGATCATGAGCTTACCCTGTGACTCTCTGAACTCCTATGATGGACTGCATGAACTTCTCAGTGCTGGACCCGTTTGACACAGTCTTTCGGAAAGATACTTAACAACTTTCTGCCTTGGTTTCCTCATCTGTGAAATGGGGATAACAAAAGGATTGTGGAAGAGATAAAGGAAGTGATATGTATAATAATGCATAATAATACTAAACATAAGAGTTACTGATATCCATGACATATAACAACAACTTTCCTAATAACTAACACAGCATTCACAATGTGTCAGATTCTGCTCCAGGGGCTTTACACATTTAACTCATTTAGTCCTCTGGGTAACCCTATCAGGTAATTACTCTTATTACCCCTGTTTACAGATTAGAAATCGGAGGCACAGAGAAGTTAAGGAGTTTTCCCAAGGTCACACAACTTGTAAGTGATAAAGATGAGGGTTGATTCTGGGTAGTCTGGGCACCAGAGCCTATGCCCTTAGTCACCAAGCAACATTCCTTCAAATGATCGGTGTTTGTTAATTACCATTAAGTATGAATATGTCTAAAATCTATGATCAAGCTTAGCCTGGAAGTTAAAGACCAGTGAGCCAATCCACAGGGAATACTATTCAGGGGCTGCCTTAAAGACATGAGCCAGCCCTGAGAGTTTCCCTCCTGTCCCCTTACTGACAGGTGGACCAAGAAAAAGGGAAAGAAAACCGTATTCCATCTTCACAGAGGTTCCAGTTAGTTCCTAGGCAAAGAAGCAAGAAATCAAAAGCATCCACAGATGTTGTGTCTACCACTCTGAGGCAGAAAGAGCTTAAGGAGAAGGTCTGACAAGGGACAGACAGTTTACTTATGGAAACAAGCAGAAAATTAAATTTGGTCTCTGCCCAGCAAGCATCTCACCTCCCACCATAGTGTCTGGCAGAGAAATGAGCCAAGGTGGCCTCTGGTGCAGCAAATGTTTGGCACGTCCATTTGCACAGGGGAGGGAAGAAGGCGCCTTCCCAAACCCTTCCCATCACCTTTCAGGATCTTAGGTGCCTTCTCCACAGCCACGGCACAAACCTTTACCACTAGGGGGCGCCTAGACATTTCGGTTGGCTACCAGAAAAGCGGCCCGCTCAGGACAGCAGCAGTGCTCTGTGAAAGAATGGATTCCTGCTTTGTTCTAAGTACAAACAAGGAGGAAATGCTTCTGCAGAGTTAAATGAGGTTGACGCGCTCCCCGCGGCTGACGCGACAGTCCCTCCTAACTCTCACCCGCCCTGGGCAGCTCTCTCAGCTGGGTGTGGGGTGGGAGTGGGAGCTGATGGAGGGTGTTCTCTATTCAGACTCTACTTGTTCTAGACTGAGTCACTGGTGGGGGCAGCGGTGTTTGAAAGTGGGCATCACTCGGGCTTCCACATTGACTGTAGTTTTACAGAATGTTTGGTGAGTAACTAGTTTTCTAACTTTATTTCTCTCATGCATTTGTCCATGTTCTTTCCTATCTCATCAAAGAGGATGCCAGGTAAACCCAAAGAAAGGCCCTAGGAAGAAACGAGGACGAGTGCCAAGATGAGCCAGATCCAGGGTGGGGCTGAGAGGCGCCCAGGCAGCTGCTTTCACTGTGCGCCTTCCCCCGAGTCCCAGCCCCAAATCACCATGGTGACAGATACCCAGCGGCACTGAGAAACAGCTTTTTGTTTTCTGCTACTCTTTTAACTCCTCACTCCACTTCTCTCCACCTCCACCCTCTTAAACCTATGTATCTTCTTGCTCATTCCTGTGAAGGTATTGGCTGATAAGGAATAATAAGGACTTCCTAAACAAAGGCCTTTAAAATAAAAGTAGCTAACATTTATTCAGCGCTTACTATATGTCAGACACTCTTCTCAATGCTTTGCAAGTATTGGCTCACTTAATTTTCTCAACAATGTGGCAAAGAAGGTATTTACTTTACAGAATAGGTAACTGAGGCACAGAGAGGTTATGTAACTTGCCCAAGGTCACATGGTAGATGGGGTAGTCACGATTTGAATCTAGGGAGTTCTTACTTTTAAGCTCACACCTTGCTTGAGATACCAGAGAACCTTCAGAGATGTGAAACACTGGACTGTGGGCTACCAGGCCTTCAGAGATGTGAAACACTGGACTGTGGGCTACCAGGGGCCAAAAAGGGATTGTGATTTGGTGTTCTTAGTTGGCAACCCCCAAAATCACAAACGATGTCTACGTGGCAGGCTGGCCAGGGCTGAGAGCTACTGCCTTTGGCTTACATTTGAGCAGATTGCTGTTCTTCTCCTGAATACATGGTTTGGCATCCTTAGGGTTGGTTTATTATGATCCTAAAGACTGGATTTACTTTGTTTTCTTTTTGTTTTTTTGAGGTGGAGACTCACTTTGTCACTCAGGCTGGAGTGCAGCGGCACAATCTTGGCTCACGGCAACCTCCACCTCCCGGGTTCCGGTGATTCTCCTGCCTCAGTCTCCCAAGTAGCTGGGATTACAGGCGCCCACCACTATACCCAGTTAATTTTTGTATTTTTAGTAGAGATGAGGTTTCGCCATGTAGGCCAGGCTGGTCTCAAACTCCTGATCTCAGGTGATCTGCCCACCTCAGCCTCCCAAAGTGCTGGGAATACAGGCGTGAGCTACTATATCCAGCCTGGATTTCCTTCTTATTCTTATTCTGGCCTGGTTCCCTCTAGATGATTGCAAACCCGGGATCAAGGAGCCATACCCTACCCATCTTTGTATTTCCCACAGCCTCCAGATCTTGGGCTTAGTAGGTGCTCATTGCATGTTGACTTATTTAGTCTGTATCAGCCACCTTGAATTATGGGCTATGGCAAAGCTGCCCTTCTGGGACAGGCAAGTGTCATGTCCCATGGCTACTGATCCTTCCTTCCTTCCATCCCTCCCTCCCTCCCTCCTTCTTCCTCATCTCTGCAAAGGGGCAGCATTTTTTTTTTTTTCTCGATTCAGATCTAACATGAGGGGGCAGCTATCTCTGATAACTATGGGAAAGAACCTGTCCTGTGTTTCCCACCGCTCAACATGGTTTTTTTTTTTTTGCTTTTTTTTTTTTTTTTTGGTTTTATATGAGTAGAAAGGGCTAGAAAAATCTACCTGTTGTTTCTAATTACTTACCTTCCGTATAAAGAGTAAACTAAGCTGTATTATCTTATCTCAACCTGTCTTTTTTTTTTTTTTTTTGAGATGGAGTCTCGCTCTGTTGCCAAGGCTGGAGTGCAGGGGCAAGATCTCAGCTCACTGCAAGCTCTGCCTCTTGGGTTCATGCCATTCTCCTGCCTCAGCCTCCCAAGTAGCTGGGACTACAGGCACCTGCCACCATGCTTGGCTACTTTTTTGTATTTTTATTAAGGACGGGGTTTCACCGTGTTAGCCAGGATGGTCTTGATCTCCTGACCTCGTGATCCACCCGCCTCGGCCTCCCAAAGTGCTGGGATTACAGGCGTGAGCCACCGCGCCCAGCCGACCCATCTTGTATCTACCATTTCCTGTGCTTTTCTCTGCCACATGCTTCCTTTCCCCGTGTATTTTATGAGCATTGCAAATCATTTTGTTCTTCATCCTCCTTTTCTTTTTTAGAAACAGGTCTCTCGTTCTGTTGCCCAGGCTGTATTGTAGTGGCATGACTGTAGCTCACCGCAGTCTCGAACTCCTGGGCTTCAACTTCTGATCCCCAGCTTTTTGACTAACTGAACTCATCCAAATATGAATTTAGATACTGAAGCCCGTTGACCAGAGGCTTGGATCCCAGGAGTCTCCAGGATGCAATTATCTTTCCTGAGTAACAGGATCTCTGGGAGACCCTAGATTCCTAGAGTAGGGCAGACTTTGCTTTAGAAAGAAAATTGGGGAGTATGCAGAACATTCTGGAACCCCCTAATCTGACCCAGAGCAGACAAGGGTATCTTTACCAAGGCTGACTGTAAGCCAGAATTGCTCCTTTCGAGGTGCTAGGGTTAAGCAGCCTCACTTGGCATGTGTGGTTATTCCAGTCCATGCCTTACTGTAGACATTCCTGAGATCTTTCATCTTCCTCTGCCATTATGTTCCCAACACATTGGAAATAAAGTTCCCCAAATCGCTTCCTCCATATGGCCACACCTGATCAACCCTAAAGATCTCTGAGTCTTTCTTTATTCTACATCCTGTCATCATCTAAATTCCAAAATTTAATTATGGATTTTTTTCCAGACTTCTTCCATAGACCTGGAATATTTTTAGCATCTTTTCTGCAATAAATAGATTGGTGAGGATCTTGAGGTTATATGGAAGGTTTCCTACAGTTGTGTGTTTTAAATGAAACTTGGCTTTTATATTATTTTGGTAACCTGTGAATCTTTTGCTTAATAAAAATCCTCCAGGCTCTCTGCGTGATGTTTTTCTTACCAAAGACACAGACCTGGGCTTCCTGGGGTCCCCCTTCTGCAGCTGTGATAATCAGCAGTCTTCCTGGGGTGAGAGTCTCCTTAAAAGGGCCCTCGGTAATTTATCCAAATCTTAAAAAGTTCTGTCAGCATCCAGAAACAATATACACTACCACGTAAGGTACGAGTTCTGTTACTCAGCAAAGGCATATTTTCCGGGCCTGGGTTTGGGGGCATGGGTCCTGAAATTCTCTCTGTGCCATACTTATGTAACTTTTCTCGTTGTGCACCTGCACCACAGCCCAGCAACCTCCTTTCCCCTGCTCTGGGATTACAGGATCTAGGAATTTTCCACTAAGTCCTGCCTTTTCAGGAGCAGACCTGGGCTGGCCTAGCATACAAGTCTACCTTCTTCAGCTCATTCCCTCTCTGTATCTCACAGGCTTTGCTTGTGGTGCTCCACACATGCTACACCAGGCTACATTGAATCTGGCCAGTGGGAATCCCGGAGGGAGGATTGCCTGCATAGAAGCATTTAATCCACACTGCATTTGAAGCTGATAGATTGCTGATCTTCTCATGGCAATGATGAACCTCCTTGGCTATTTCTTTATGCCTATAAAGAGATTATCAAAACGAATTGAGCATACTTTAATTAATATTTTGGTTTTTTAGACGCAATCAGGCTCTGTCACCCAGGCTGGAGTGCAGTGGCGTGGTCTCGGCTCACTGCAACCTCTGCCTCCGAGGTTCAAACGATTCTCCTGCCTCAGCATCCTGAGTAGCTGGGAGTACAGGTGTGTACCACTATGCTTGGCTAATTGTTGTATTTTTAGTAGAGATGGGGTTTCACCATGTTGGTCGGGCTGGTCTGGAACTCCTGACCTAAAGTGATCTGCCTGCCTCAGCCTCCCGAAGTGCTGGGATAAGAGGCGTGAGCCACTGTGCCAACCCAGCTTTTTAAAAAAGGTTAAAAACAACAACAACAAAACCCAGGACCACTAATCAACACATAATCAATTGCAAAAGAATTTGAATAAATTTTCTTATTTTTCTCCTGAGAGAAATAGAGAGTAACGGGAAAGGGGAAATGGGGAGGGCCACTCATTAAAACATATTTTAATAAATTTGCTGTCTATTTCAGGAAGGTTTACTTTGAAACTTATAACATAGACAAATGAAAGAAACGAAAAGGTGCCTCATTAGTTGGTATTTTTCTGGAAGGCTGATTGATAATGTTTTCACGTATTTGAGATAATCGAGTTCAGAGAGCAAAGTCATGGATATGAGTGATGCCCCGTGACCATGGGGACCGCTGTTGATATTCGGATGTCTATTTTCTGTCTGTTGGGCAGTGTGTCTGCAATGCCCCTCCCACACACTTGTCTTGCTCTTTCTTCCCCTGACCCTTTCACATGACTGACTCCCTCTTGGTAGTGACTTTTCCTAAGATTCTTTTGTTGTAACCTAGTCATGCTATCTTTATACAAAGGAAAGTGCTAGAAATAGGTACTCAGAGTATGACACAGCTTTCCTTCTCCTCTGAAAAGGCCATGACCTTATTCAACACAGCTTCTACTAGGTATTTGAAACAATTATTATTTATATATATACAGATTTAATTGATATATGAGTTGTACATATTTTGGGGGTACCTGTGATAGTTTGATATCTGTATACAATGTTACTATATCTTAATGTAGTAAGTGACCTGTGTCTTGTGCTGACCTCCTATCTCATCCTGTGACTTAGAATGCCTAACCTAATGTTTCTATGCAAGTTACCAATGGTCTTCCTTTTACAGACACTAACGGCAAAAATCTATGTCACCAAGCCCACGTAGAAAAGTCATTGTATTTCACAGGATTAATGGTGGCAATCCCAGTTTGGATTGTTCTTCCATGCCCTAGTTAGCCCCTTTTGTGGGAATGAGGAGAGGCAGGAAATGCTGGCAATAAATGGTTGTGGCCAGGCTCATTTACTATTTTGCTTTTTTGTTACTGTTGTTGTTAAAATGGAGTCCCTACTATCAAACTAGTCTTTAAGAAGAAGAAGAAGAAAAGAGGTCTTGCTCTGTCGTCCAGGCTAGAGTGGAGTGGTGTGATGATAGCTCACTATAGCCTCAAACTGCTGAGTTCAAGGGATCCTCCTGCTTCAGCCTCCTGAGTAGCTGGGACTACAGGCATGTACCACTATGCCTGGATTGTTTTTTTTTAAAAGTAGCATCATTATTTTTTTCTGGCTATAGAAGTAGTCATTCTGACCATTTAAAAAGTACAGAAAAATATGAAGAATATAATTAATAGCCCACAAAATACAAGTGCTATTAAATTTCAGTGTCCTTTCTGTCCACGTTTTCTAAAAAGAAAAATGTATTTGATAATGTTTTAGTATAATGACACATCTATCTATCTATCATCTATCTATCTATCTAATTTCTATTACAAGATTGGAATCATATTCTACATAAGTTTTGTATCCTGTTTTCACTTAACTGTATAAGGTGGCCATTTCTTGAGGTCTTTAAATATTTCTCAAAAACATAATTTCAATAGCTTCACAATAGTCCACCTCATATGACTGTACCAGGATTTATTTAACTGGTCTCCCTCTTGCCAACATCTCAGTTGTTTTTATAGTTTTTACTACTATAAAGCAATGATAAATAGCGTTTAGGTAAATCTTGTATTCTCAGTTTCATTCCTTAGGGTAGATATCTACAAAGTGAATCACTGGGCCAAGTGGTAGAAACACTTCTGGAGCACATATATACGTGTGCGTGTGTGTGTGTGCGTGTGCGTGTGCGTGTGGGTGTGTATCTATCTATCTATCTATCTATCTATCTATCTATCTATCTATCTATCTATTCATCTTGCCCAGTGGCCCTTGAGAAAGACAGATGCAAACTAAAATCCTATCAGCAATAGATGAGAGGCCCACTCCCACTGCAATTTTATTAGCACTATTTGTTTGTGTGTGTGTTTGTATGCATTTAAACATACCTCTGCAAATAAATAGAATGAGATAGATAAGAAGAGATGGCGTCTGATTTTAACTTGCATATTTGACAATTAGTGAGACTGAGTAATTTTACATAGATACTTGGATATAACATGCTGATCAACTATTGGCTTGAAATATATTCATTTTTCCAGTGGATTTGTAAGGTTTTTAAGAGATTTGTATGTTTCTTTTTCTTTTTTTCATTCATCTTCCTTCTTCTTATAGCATCTGAAATAAAACTAGCTTTGCACATTTGGAAGTAGGGACTCTGTATGCATTGACATGAAATATAAATTGTAGAATTATTGTGGCATTTGAGAGCTAATCAGACCACACAAGCAAAGCTCATAGCGGCGGAAGGGAAGGCATAGGAGAGACAGCCTGAAGTTGATAGAGCAAACAGTGGTATTGTTGGAGGATTTGAGTTTAAATGAAAAATGTGAGGAGGAAATTGTTAATCATTCCCTCGATTTTATTTGTATTATCCTATTCCAATAAATCCAGATGCCACTGGCGAGGTAGGCAGCTTCTATGTACAGAACCACCCAGAAAGCTTAGGCTATAGGAGTCAAGGGCACCTGCTTTGCACCAGAACTGGGTTTGGGCATTGCCTGGGCATTTTATATTTACTTTCCAAGTGCCCTTAGGCAAAAACTGCTTAACCTCTCTTAGCCTCAGTTCCATCAATTGTGCTTTGGGAATAATAATACCTCCTCCCCTGTGTTGTTGTGAGGATGAAAAGAAAGAATTTACGTAAGCCTGGAGCACAGTGTGTGACACAGAATAGGAACCCGATATATGGTCGCTGTCATTGTGGTCACATGGGAGTGTGACACGTTACCTGCAGCCAGCATCTTGCGCCGAGGTCACTGTGCCATGCCTCTGTGTAGTCCTCGGATGGTAAAATGATGGTAACATAAATTCAGTTCGTTCTTCTTATTAATGCAAGTTTAGCCATGTGGCCTTAATTTACCTCCCACCCCCGTCACGTGTCAAGGGATGCTGATTTTCTGAACTCAAATGGAAATGAAAATGACCCAGTTAGAGGAAATGAAATAAAAAGACCAACCAAATATAAATCAGTGTGTTTTATTCATCCTCCACTCATGTGAGTCTCTGGATTTGACAAGCAGAATATGGTGGTGCACGGGAATGCAGACCCTGAGGTCTCCGTGCTTTAATTGAGTAACACGCTTCTTCATATCGACAGTCTTAGGACTATTGAAGTCATGCCTTTTGGCTCTTTGAATGGCTCTATTTCCATTTATTTTCCATTTCTTTTAAATTTTAATCACATTAATCATACACACATAATTTGGATATTAAAATTTGAACCTCATGCAAGCAGCCGATATACATAAAAAATGCTCAATATCACTAACCATCAGTGAAGTGCCGATTAAAGTCTCAGTGAGATACCACCTTATACCGTCAGAATGGCTATTACTAAGCAGTCAAAAAACAACAGATGTGGAGAAAAGGAAGCACTTATACACTGTTGGTGGGAATGTAAATTAGTGCAATTTCTATGGAAAACAGCATGGAGGTTCCTCAAAGAACTAAAAATGGAACTACCATTTGGCCTAGCTCTCCCACTCCCGGGTATCTACCTCCCCAGAAAAGAAATCATTACACAGAAAAGACACCTGCACTCATGTTTATCACAGCATTGTTCATAATAGCAAAGTCATAAAATCAACCTAAATATCCTTCAATGGATGATTGGATGAAGAAAATGACGATTGATACATATACACCATGGAATACTACTCAGCCACCAAAAAGAATGAAATCATGTCTTTTGCAGCAACATGGGTGGAGCGGGAGGCCATTATCTTAGGTGAAATAACTCAGAAACAGAAAATCAAATCCTGTGCGTTTTCATTTATAAGTGGGAGTTAAACAATGGCCACACATGGACATAGAGATGGAAACAATAGACACTGTGGATTCCAAAACGGGGAAAGGAAGTGTCAGAGGTGTGTGAACCAGAGCAACTCCATCTTGAATAGGGGCTGGGTAAAATGAGGCTGAGACCTACTGCGCTGCATTCTAAGATGCTTAAGGCTTTCTAGTCACAGGATGAGATAGGAGGTCGACACAAAATGCAGGTCATAAAGACTTTGCTGATAAAACAGGTTGCAGTAAAGAAGGTGACCAAAACCCATCAAAACCAAGATGGCGACGAGAGTGACCTCTGGTCGTCCTCACTGCTACACTCCCACCAGTGCCATGACAGTTTACAAATGCCATGGCAACGTCAGAAAGTTACCCCATATGGTCTAAAAAGGGGAGGCATGAATAATCCACCTCTCATTTATCATCAAGAAATAACCATAAAAATGAGCAACCAGCAGCCCTCGGAGCTGCTCTGCTTATGGAATAGCCATTCTTTTATATATCTACTTTCTTATTAAACTTGCTTTCACTTTACAGACTCACCCTGGATTCTTTCTTGCATGAGACCCAAGAACCCTCTCTTGGGGTCTGAATTGGGACCCCTTTCCTGTACCATCTTTCTGTTGACCAGAGAAGGGACTATAGTGCAGAAACCCCTGACCCAAAGGTTAACTTTGGGTAAGTTTGGGGTCCTGTAATATCTTTCTGGTGACCACAGATGGGACGATAGTGTGGAAACCCCCGGTAAGTGGTGGGGTCTGGTAACATCTTTCTGGTAAACCCCCCAAAAAGTTGATACTGAGGAGACCCCCCAATCCAAAGGAAATAGACTGCAGCACTGATTAGACAACTTTGGGTAAGTGGTGGGGTTCCCGGGTAGAGGATGGGAGTAGGTTAGAGGTCCAACTCAAGGGAGTTAGAGTCTCTCCTAAGACAGTGGCTTAGAGGCCCCTCTTAATAAAAGTCAAGGACACTTGACCAACCTTGGGTTAGAGGCCCAATTTAGGAGTGGTTAGAGCCCCTTCTAAGATTTAGGGGGTGAGTGCCCCTCTCAGTAAAGTCCTTCTCACAAAGTCCCTCTCAGTTAAGAACAGGTTTGGCACTATGGGATATTAACTGTTATTCTCTTTGGATTAATCTGCCTTGCACTCTTTGCTGACAGCTGTGGGTGACAGGATTAGGCATGTACAGGATCGTGGGACATGGGGAGCTTTCTTCTCCCTAAAAGGGGAAACTTGAGAGCTGATGGGACTGCTGGAAAAGATCCCTTCACTACCGAGAAGCGGCTGCCTGAATTTCTCAGGGTTGCTGTGCCTCGCCTTCCCCACCCTGCTTCAGGCAATGCTTTTGTCTCTCTCTCTTTCTCTGTCTGTGCAAACTGGTTGAATGGTAAAAATGATTGTTTATCTCCTGTAAAGTTTTGATTAATGGGAAAAAGGATTTGTGAGGCTCGCCTTTAACTGTAGTGAATTTGGGGTGCTTTGTATGTCTTTCTGTACTGTTCTGTCATAAGAGGGGTACCTTAGGATAGAACACAGGCTTAGGACACATGTAAGCCTGCTGTTCAAGAAGGCCCAAAAAACTGGTCACTCATTTCCTTGGGAGCTTGACCTCGTAACCATGTGGCCATACTTTCTCTTTTCGCAATGATGGCCCCAGTTTTGGGTCCAATTCCTGGCTTAGGGAACGAATGGGTCCTTTATCTTCTGTCGGTCTATGTATTTATATGTATTATGTGTGTGTAATATAAAAGAGCTTTGATTAATTGATTTAATAATAAGAAGAACCTAAATCAAATGTCAGAAAAGTAAAAAGTGTAATGCCTTTTATTTAGTTCATGTGACTTTAGCAATCTTTAGGAAATAAAAACAGCTTTAAAGATTATTGGTAAAATAAAAACATTTGGTCTAAGTTATGCAGGTCAGATATTAAATTTGCTAAATGCTTTAAGGTCATAAACTGCTTCTTTGACTTTTAAAAATTGTTCAATGTATCTCCTTTGGAGCATTAGATTCTAGATAAGGCCTGGGGACATGTGGAGTTAGCCATGCCTCTAGCTGTGCTGGAAAAAGTCAGCCCTTATCTGCACTTACTTTTGCCTGGTGTGTCCTGGGCTAGGCTCCACACCTAGCACATAATTAAAATCCTGAACTTACCAAGGTTTTCATCACAAATAAGCATCACTCAGAGCTAACATTGTAATATGTAATTGTGACCACTGAAGAAAAAGTTAGATACACTAGACATGTAAGGAAAGTAGAATGTACTTTTGGTAAAAGATTATAAGAAGGCATAGAAATGTGGATTTCTTGCCTAACTTTAGAGGGTAAAAGGATGGTTTTAAGTGAGATGGGAAAAATCTGAAGGTCTGAACAGTTGTGGAAGAGATTCTGTGTGCAAACATATTGGCTAAAGTCAAAGGGGTATTCAGTTTTTCTGTAAATTAAACATTGTAATAAATGCATACTTTTTTTCAAGCAAAAACCTGCTTATGATCTGGTCTTTGACAAAAATTATAAAGCGTTATAAAAGGTTTATGAGAATCTTACCTTATGGTCAAATTGATTAAGATTAAATACACTTGTCTGTAAGGTTTTATTAAGAATTGGGTTTGACATCAATAATGCACTAATGCAACAGTAACATTTGGCTTATTTGGTATAAAGGTCATACAGGGAGCATTATCAAATGTGAAATAGTGTTTGTTTTTTTTTTTGGCTGTATTTGTATAAATGTGTTATTGGTACATGATCCAAAATTATGGGAAACTCCTATAAATCTGGTATGACCTAGTGTATGTTATTAATCATTTTTATGTTAAAATCATTGTATGCCATAGAGGTAACCAAATTTCTTTGTCAATCGAGTTTTTGACTGTGGCTGTCTTAAGATGTTTTGTCATCCACAGATAATTGTTGTCATGTTTTAATCCTCTTTAGGAGATGGTTTATAATCAGCTATAGGACTTTTTTTTTTTTTGAGATGGAGTCTTACTCTGTTACCGAGGCTGAAGTGCAGTGTTGTGATCTCGGCTCATTGCAACATCTGCCTTCCAGGTTCAAGTGATTCTCCTGCCTCAGCCTTCCTAGTAGCTGGGATAATAAGCATGTGCCACCACGGCTGGCTAATTTTTGTATTTTTAGTAAAGATGGGGTTTCACCATGTTGGCCAGGCTGGTCTCGAACTCCTGGCCTCAGGTGATCCACTTGCCTTGGCCCCCAAAGTGCTGTGATTATAGGCGTAAGCCACCATGCCCGGCCAGGACTTTGACAGAAGTTCTTAAATGCAAGTTTCTGATAACTTTGGAGATTGTGACATTATAATAGAGGAAAAAAGTTTCAGGACACATGGAGAACTGGAATGTTCATACATATCAAGCAGAACAGGAGTTAAATGAATTGACTGCACCAACAACAGTCTAAAAAAATCTTTTTCACTTTTTGCTTAAAACATTGCTGATCCTTTGTTTTGCTTTCCAGAGTCCAGAAAACTTTTCTTTTCAGTTATTTACAGCTTTTAACAATTGAGCAAAGTGTACTCCTTTGAACAAAATCTGGAGCATATTTGTTTCTCTCTACCTGATTGCTCTAGAATTTGGAAACTATTTGTAAGATCTTAATTTATGGCAATATAGTTATTTTCATAAGTGCAATAAGAACCTGTTTTCTTTTGCCACAGGACAACATTGGAGAAATTGGTTATTCTACCAAGGCTTTGACTGGAATGGATGCTTTCCTTTAAGGAATCAAACTTGACTCATAAAGTCAATAAAAGCCGTTTGAGGAGCTGGCCTCATACCTTGCCTAAAGAGTCCCTGTACAGGGTTTCTGACCTGTGGTAAGTAAAGAATGTCACTTTCTAACAGGTCCAGGAACCCCAAGTTATCTTTGGATTCCAAGAAAAGAAGAATTTACTCAACTCATAGGTATTTGAGGGTACAAACCCATGGCAGGGTTGGGCTCTAAAAAAGTCTTATCTAAGATTCCTTCTATGCAATAGAGTTCCATCAAAGCCAATTTAAAAAGAGCTTATGTGAAAAACAATTATTCTTGCTGCACTTTATACACATAATTAGGCCAAGTATAATAAAGCAAATCAGTCTTACCGTGATTTGTCTTTAATAAAAATGGGAAACTGGAGAGAGAAGTTACGTTTCAGAAACTATGGTACGCTTGTATTAAATTTTTCTCATCAGTTGTTTTTAAGTTTGTTTCTACAATTTAGGCTAACCCTGCTTATTCCTGTGAACCAACTAGTGATCTCTGACTGCTGTTCAGAAAAAACAAGAAGGATACGTAATACAAAAATCTAAATCAATATTCTAATTCTGGGCAAATTGCAATCAGCTGGCAACCGCATCTCAGCTTGGTTCCAACAGTTGCCCAGTTCATGGAAAGCCTTCTAATTTAGTTTACTTGGAATAATTTTACTTATTTTGCTTTACTGTTGTGGAATATATTGCTGTTTTACTCTGTATAGGAATGCAGGATAAGCTTACTCAACATTGTCTTAAACTGAACTCTTACTATTTTTTCAGAGAGCACCTTTTGTCAGAACTTAAGAGTTATGAATGGCCCTTACCACACTGATGCTTTCTGATAGATCTCCCCTCTACCCCTAACACAAGAGACTCTAATAGGCAGGAATCATCACCCCTATTCAGCCTGAAGAAGTTACAGAAGATGAATCTTTGTCCCTCTACAACCCTTAGGATTAAGGGTTCTTTTATAAAAGGGAGAGCGGAAATGTAAGAGGTGTGTGAACCAGTGCAACTCTATCTTGAATAGGAGCTGGGTAAAATGAGGCTGAGACCTACTGGGCTGCATTCCCAGATGGTTAAGGCATTCTAAGTCACAGGATGAGATAGGAGGTTGGCACAAAATATAGGTCATAAAGACCTTGCTAATAAAACAGTTTGCAGTAAAGAAGCTGGCCAAGACTCACCAAAACCAAGATGATGACAAGAGTGACCTCTGGTCGTCCTCACTGCTATACACCATAACAGTTTACGAATGTCATGGCAATGTCAGGAAGTTACCCTATATGGTCTAAAAAGGGGAGGCATGAATAATCCGCCCTTTGTTTAGCACATCGTTAAGAAATAACCATAAAAATGGGCAACCAGCAACCCTTGGGGCTGCTCTGTCTATGGCATAGCCATTCTTTTATTTCTCTACTTTCTTAGTAAACTTGCTTTGACTTTACTCTAGCGACTCGCCCTGAATTCTTTCTTATGTGAGATCTAAGAACCCTCTTAAGGGGTCTGGATCAGGACCCCTTTCCCTCTTACGGGGTCTGGATCAGTAGGAAAAGGGTACGTGTTAAAAAGAGACCTATTGGGTACAATGTTTACTATTTGGGTGATGGGTACATGAGAAGCCCTAATTCACCATTATGCAATATATCCATATGACAAACTTGCACATGTACCTCCTGAATGTAAAATTTTTTTAAAAATTAACTTATTAGAAGTTTTCTCCCACAGAGATTCCCACCTCCCCTTTCTACTTCTTTTGCCCTCAAGAGACAAAACCCACCTATTTGAATATTAGCTACATTAGTATTAGTTAAAGGATTTGCCCAAGAGAACTCAAGAACAGAGACAGGGCCTGCTTGGTGGCTCATGCCTGTAATCCCAGCACTTTGGGAGGCCAAGGCGGGAGGATGGCTTGAACCCAGGAGTTTGAGATCAACCTGGGCAACATAGCAAGACCTCATCTGTATAAATAAAAAAATAAATAAACAAACAAATAATTAGCTAGGGGTTGTGGTGCGTGCCTGTAGTCCCAGCTACTTGGGAGGCTGAGGCAGGAGGATTGCTTGAGGCCAGGAGTTCAAGGCTGCAGTGATCTATGATCGCAGCACTGCCCTCTAGTCTGGGTGCCAGAGTGAGACCCTGTCTCAAAAAGACAGACAAAACAGACAAACAAAAAACAGAGACAAAAATAAAGCTTAGTATGACACATGCAATTCAAAGGCTTCCCAATGACAAAACCACTGTTGAGATTGACAGCAACCATCCATGCATCTTCCTTAGACATGCCTTTTGTTCTCCTGGACGGCATTGGCATGTCCTTCCATGGAAGGAGCTAAGAGTCAGTCCTTCCAGGCACCACAGGAAACGTCTGGACTCCCAGGGATGCCTCTCACCTAAGGTGCACCCTCGCTAGAGCTCGCCAGATTGGGGGCCCGGGAGTTGTGCTGGCACAGACGGGCTCCTGCAGCTGAAGCTGATCTCCCTCCTTCATGGTTTGGTGGGCAAGGAATCCGGTTGCCATGGCAACTCCAGCAGCCATTCAGGCTAGAGGGAACATTCCCTAAGGCTCATCTCCATCTGTGTGTCCTTGGCGATTTCCCTGCCTTGGTGAAGGAGGTGGGGATCCACTTCCTCCAGGGATCTCCCCCAGCTCACCGATGGTATAAATGGGCAGGGGAAATGCGTTGCCATGGCAGCAACTCCTCTAGTTCTTCCATTCTGAGAAAGTCTGGCTCAAGGGTTCTGCCTGGTGTTCCCAACGGCAAAGCTGGCAAGGAACTGCATTATCATAATGATTTCCACACTGTCTTTCCAAGAGAGGGTTGACTTTGTTGGGTGGCTGCTGGGGGCTGGGTCCTTATTCCCACTGCCATGGTAATATCCCCAGTGGCACGGACCAGGTAGGTTTCTCACCAGCCAAGCCCCAATGCCGCCTTTCAAGTCTGTTCTTGTTTCCCTATGCCCCTTTTCTTCTGTTTCCCAAACCCCAGACATTCTGCTGGCGTCACCTCTCTTAATCCTGGAGATCACTGTGATCAAGCCTTTC
Source organism: Macaca fascicularis (assembly GCF_037993035.2). Lineage (NCBI taxonomy): Eukaryota > Metazoa > Chordata > Mammalia > Primates > Cercopithecidae > Macaca > Macaca fascicularis. Next base: position 25,914,096 of record NC_088383.1, read on the forward strand.
TTCTTGCTCAAGACTAGTTTTAGGGTAGGATGCTGTCTTTGACTGTGCTCACCTTCCCTGCTGTCCACCAGAGTTACCCCCAACCAAAACAAAATTCCATTTTGGAAAAAGGAGGGTTTTGTATGCAAGATAATGGGATACAGTGAAATCAAAAGAGTAATCATGGGAATGTCCACCAATCCTGTAAGTCATACTGTGTTCATCCATGTGAGGGCGTCTTTTCCCTTCAGCCCTCACACTGTCTTCCTATTCCTGGACTTGGAGCCGTTGGTGGGAGCAGAGGGGGCTTTGGTGTTGGAACATCTGGGTTTGAATCTTGTTTCAGTCATTTTTGTTTTTATCAGAGAGGAAACCTTGCTATATCACTTGGGCTGTTGCAGCTCACGGCAGGCTCACTGCAGCCTCGAACCCCTGGGCTCAAATGGTCCTCTCACCTCACCTTCCCAAGTAGCTAGGACTATAGGCCCTGCCAGTGTGCCCAGTCTCAATCTGCTCTTACGAGCTGAGAGATCATGGGAGAGTCACATTTTTCTGGGAAGGAGAATTAGAAGGAGGAAGTAAGTGTCTTCCTTGCCGAATTGTGGTAAGAGAGAGGCAATACGTAAGAAAGTTCTTTGTCAGTACTCTAGGCACTTAACAAACCTTGATAATTTTGGTAGTTTTTATTCCTATGGGACATTTGTAATTGATGTATTCATTCAGGTAGTCCTTCAGTGGATGAATTATGGGGTTCATTCCAATACTTCCCTTCAGGCAAGCTCTTTAACCTTCCAGGAGCATCACTTTTCTCATCTGTACAATGGGACAGTACCAGTCTCAGTGGAGGATTTTGAAGATTAAATGAGGTACTGAATAGAAATGCATACAGCAGGCCCAGGCAGACAGTTCCTGCCCGATTAATGGTTATTATTATTATCAGTTGCCTATTATGTGCTCTTACAGGATTCCCCTCTGAAGTCTTGAGTCAGTTTGCTGCTGCTGTGGCTCAGGCCTTTCCCACACGTACTCTAGTGCATTATTTATTTATTTAGAGATGGAGTCTCCCTCTGTTGCCCAGGCTGGAGTGCAGTGGCACAATCTCAGCTCACTGTAACCTCCACCTCCCGGGTACAAGCAATTCTCCCACCTTAGCCTCCCGAATAGCTGGGATTACAGGTGTGCACCACCACACCTGGCTAGTTTTTGTATTTTTAGTAGAGATGAGGTTTCATCATGTTGGCCAGGCTCGTCTTGAATTCCTGACCTCAAATGATTTGCCTGCCTTGGCCTCCCAAAGTGCTGGGATTACAGGAGTGAACCACCACGCTTGGCCCTATTTTTCAATTGACAAATAGTAATTGTATATTCATGGAGTACATAGTGTTGTTTCAATTACAGATAATGTACAGTGATCAGGATAATTAACATATCCATCTTCAGAAACATTTATTATTTCTTTGTATTGTGAACATTGTATATACTCTTTTTAGCTATTTGAAACTATGTAATATATAATAATAATTATTATTATTATTATTATTATTTTGTTTTGAGATGGAGTCTCCCTCTGTTGCCCAGGCTGGAGTGCAGTGGTGCAATCTCAGCTCACTGCAACCTCTATCTCCTGGGTTCAAGCAATTCTCCTGCTTCAGCCTTGCCAGTAGCTGGGATTACAGGCATGCGCTACCACACCCAGCTAATTTTTATACTTTTAGTAGAGACAGGCTTTCACCATGTTGGCCAGGCCGGTCTCAAACTCCTGACCTCAGGTGATCTGCCTGCCTCAGCCCCTCAAAGTGCTGGGATGACAGTCGTGAACCACTGTGCCTGGCCAGAAACTATGTAATATATTATTGTTAACTGTAGTCATCCTGCAGCGCTATAAAGTACTGGCATTTATTCCTTCTATCTAGCTATAATTTTGTATCCTTTAAATCTCTCCCTACCCCTCTCTTTGAAGGCTGAGAATAAGCAAAAAGGGATGGGACCATACAAGACCCCCTGCAGACAGTGACTGTGCCCCAGGACCAGGGGTTATTTGAAATGACCAGAGGGGCCAAAATACTTCCCCCTCTTTTAATACTCAATGGTGGGTGCTATAGTTTCAATGTTTGTCTCCTCCATACCTCATCTTGAAATTCAGTCCCCAGGGTTGGAGGTGGAACCTGGTGGGAGGTGTTTGGATGATGGAGCTGGTCATGGATAGGTTAATAACCTTCCTGTGGGGGCGAATGAGTTCTCACTCTATTACTTCTTGCCGGAGCTGACTGTTTAGAAGATCCTGGAACCTCCCCACTTGCTATCTGATCTCTGCACCATTTGCAGCTCCCCTCCACCTTCCACCATGAGTGGAAGCAGCCTGAGGCCCACCCTCACCAGATGCAGATGTCCAATCTTGAACTTTCCAACCATCAGAACTGTGAGCCACAGAAACCTTTTTTTCTTTAGAAATTATCCAGCTTCAGGTATTACTTTAGCAACACAAAACAGACTAATGCAGTGGGTCAGCAAGCGTGGTCCTGAATTTTAGAGCAGGGACAAATTGTTTTGGGGAAACTTCCTCTCCTGGTTGCCTCTTTTCTTCCTTGTGTCTCTTTATCCACCTTGACTGTCAATATCCTCTTGCAGACACTGGGACTCTTACCCAGGCCTACCCTCCCGCAAGTGGTGCCAACCAGCTCTCAGACCTTCCCCGAGTCCTCCTTCTCCACACTCACCTGACTATTGCTTTCAAGTACAGCTCAGCGTTCAGCAGTCTAATCAATAATTTATAGATAAGACATGAAAAAGTAATGAGCACTTAAAACACTGCCCCTCCCAGAAAATATTTCTGCAGTTCAACTGGGACTTTCAAAGGCTTTGCTCCTAACCCCTTGTGAAAGCTTTTCATATCTACATCAGCCTGCAGTGGTGGAGCCCTCCCCTCCCCGAACTACCACTAAACTTCCAGGACTTCAGATTTAATTGTGCTTTAATTATTTCATGTGCTAGTCTGTTCTCCCCAGTGAGACTGTAAATTTCAGAATTTTTTTTTTTATGCCAGCATTATTGGGCATAAAATGAACTTTCAGTAAATTTTTTTACAATTGATTTTAATAAGAGTGAGCATTTTTTTTTCAACCAGGAAAATGTCTTCTATCATGGAGTTATATTTTGAAAGTTGGGTTCTCCTAAACCCCTGATGGATTCTAGCAACAATTATTTTTGAGGTTCTGTGCTATTTGCTTCTTCCTGAATAACCACAATAGGATGATTCTATTTCAATGAGGATGTCATCTCAGGTGGGCTAGCTTTAAGAGAGTTCCTAGGATGGCTGTGTATAAATTTGCATCCAAAGAGGTAGCTGTGGACCTATAAATGTACTATATTCGAAATGTCTGATTGTTTCTGATAAACCACTGGATATCTTAGTTCCAGGAAGTCCAAGTTTAAAATAGATTCTATTAAAGGAAGTGATGCATAATGGGGTTGCATCTTCCTTATTGATTAGATATTTTTAAGATGTACCTTTTACTCAAAACCAAAGGACAGAAATATAAGAAAAGCATACTCTAAGATAATTAATTAAGTCAGAGGAAAACAGTAGGTAAAAGAAAATAAATGTTTAAGCCAGCTAGGTTATTTCCATTTGTAAAGAATGTTTCTTTCTCACTAGAGTTTTTCAAACATAGGACCCCTTCAGAAAAAGGTTTCTGGTCTTTAGCTCCCACGAGTATAAATTAAGGAAATGCTAATAATATCTCACTAGGTGTTACTAACTGTTATGAAGATATTTCAGGGTAGAGTTGTTCACAAAGATAACATTCAATGCATCAAATTCCTTTTTCAGGCAGATAAATTAAAATGCCCTTTAAAAGGGAGTGCATTAGCTCAGTGGGGTCAACGTAACATCCTCTGTAATGCCAAGGAGCCTGGCTTTCCTCTGAGGACTGTTTGCAGAATTGACTTATGCTCACTCACACCATCAGAGGAAAGCTAAGTGAGGAGGACTCCAGGGATAGTTTTTCCTTCAGTAAGTCCCCAGATGAAAAACGGGATACCTTGGGTCATGATATGGGGACAGAAACTGGAAAGGGAAGAGATGTGGCTCTGGTTGCCTCGGTCCCCCATCCAGAGGATTTAGGGGTAGGACACGCAGTGGGTGCTGTGCTCCAACACCCAGATCCCCAAATCTCCCATCAGGATAGAGACATTCATATGCCCTGATTTATGGGGGTGTTGGCTATTGAAAGTTTGCCACTGAATCCTTTCCAGGCAGTTGTCAATAGTTGAAGAAAAACTCTTTGCCCAGGGTTAGGTCCCTGTCACTGGAGGAAGCCGAGTCTGGGGACTTGATGGTGGAGAATGGGATAAAACACAGGCTCCTTGCCTCAAGTCGGACTCTGAACGGTCGTCCAAGCTCTCCTGCCGTCTGTGTGATGATGACTGAGGCCTTCATTAAGATTACACTGCAACGTAACCCCTCCCTTTCCCAATCCTGTTTCTTTCTCTTCTGCATGAGCGTTGATTCGAAGAGTGCTTCCCACAAACTTCCTCATATAAATCTCCATCTCAGGGTCTGTTTCTTGGAGGGCACCCGACTAAGACAGAATGTCTTAAATTTTGAACTAAGATTGAGACTTTTCTACTGGGGAAGTTTCACTTGGCTCAGGAAACCTAGAACCTTAAGACATGAGAGGGCAACATTAACCAATTTTGCAGAGAAGGAACTGACACTCAGAAAGATGAGGACTAAGATCACACAGTAGACACTGCAGAATGGCCCTGCGTAGAACTCAGTTGGGTTAATGTCCAAACCAGTGGTCTGATCCATATCAAGTGTCCTCCCTGACATCTTCGTGATGAGAAGCAGGCAGCTGATAGGCAGGTAGATATGAACTTGCTCCCTTCCAAGAAAGGAGTGATGAGAGATACTGAACCAGTGAAGGGTCTAGCCCATTCCTGCAAAGGTGTTTAGATTTGTGCTGAGAAGGGGCTGCAAGGAGGTGTCCAGGTTCCATGACTGCTCAGCTTCCTCCTATTTCCTTTCTTTTAATGTTGAGGGGACTATGAAATAGGTAATAAGCATCATAGAGAAGAACGAGGAGCTGAAGAACCCTGTAGGCTCAGCTGGTCCCATCATAACAATCTCGGTGAGAAGGACGGCTGCCAGAGTAACAGTAGCAGAGTCATCCTGAGCTCAGGCAGGCTGCAGAGTTAGTGCGGTTATGAAGCATTCCAGTGATCACAGTCTTACTGTTTAGTAGGTCATTCTTACAAAATGCTTTACAGGCACTGATTCATCTCTCCAGAAATCTCTCACCATATTATTGCCTTCCTTTAGTGAATGAGTCTGAAGCTTTCCAGTGTCAGAGGAAACTGAAAAGTCTGAAAAGAGGTCTATAAAATTGCCTGTTTCACAGCCCCCTTCAGACCTTTTCTGTGGTGTATGTTGTTACTTTCCTTTCTGGTAAAATCTTCCCCTTCCTGCTTCCTAACCCGGATATTTATGGGTAAGATTGACTCCTGACACCCCTACCCTCAGCCAAAAGTGGGGAGGGGTGGGTCCTCAATTCTTAAACCAATCAGCGCAATCCCATCCATGTTTCCTTGGTGACTGTCTTAGAGAGTCCCTTCCTAGTTCTAAACCAATGAAAGTCAGCCCCTTACAGTGTCCTGGTCTCACCGGTTAGTTCCAAGAGGATATGAGAGCTAACTTTGGCCAATTAAAGTGTAAGAATTGATGGTTAGAGAATTAAAGTTTCTTGTCCTCCTAGATGGAATGATGTGGAGCTTCTTTTCCTCCTAAATGGAACGAGGTGGAAATAGGAGGCCTGGGACTGATGCCTCCATGTATACCTGTCTTGTCTCAAAGATGTCTAGCTTGAGGATGAAGGTAACACACCCTTGAAGGTGACATAGGTAAGAAATGTCACAGAGAAATGGAGATAACTGCCAAGATTGTGCTGGAGTCCTGATCAAATACCATTTGATTTTTACTCTGTCTCTGGATTTTTTAATTATTGTTTTTCTTTTTACAGCCTTTAGAAAGCATGGCTTCTCAGGACTTTTTTTTTTTTTTTTTTTCCTTTTTCTTTTTTGTTTTTGAGTTGGAGTCTCGCTCTGTCACCCAGGCTGGAGTGCAGTGGCGTGATCTTATCTCACTGCAAGCTCCGCCTCCCGGGTTCACGCCATTCTCCTGCCTCAGCCTCCCGAGTAGCTGGGACTACAGGTGCTCGCCACCATGCCCGGCTAATTTTTTTTGTATTTTTAGTAGAGACTGGGTTTCACTGTGTTTGCCAGGATGGTCTTGATCTCCTGACCTCGTGATCCACCCGCCTCAGCCTCCTGAAGTGCTGGGAGCCACCACACCCGGCCATCTCTGGACTTTTTAATTGCACATGCAGTTTGTGTTGAGTTTTCTATTTCTTACAACGAAACACATGCCACTCAACGTGCTTCCTACAGAGGCCACATCCTCTGCACGCTCCTTTCCTGTGTAGTCCTAATCAGAGCCTGGGGAAGAGCAATTTCAAATAGAAAATAAAACTCTCGCCAAAAGGAAGTCAAAAGACTAGTTCTATGAATATCCACAGATGGATTTTACCCAATAGTCTTAGCTCAATTTACCCTGGTGTTCAAGGACTCAAGTTGGAGGTCATGCAGATTGGCTTATCTAAATATTTGGCTTCCCTAAGTAGTTTGTAGTATAATATCCACAAGGACAGTGGCGTGTATTACATGGTATAATTATACTAATCGTAGAGTGCTGAATACATGTTTTGCATCTTATAGGTAATTTGAAAATGAGAGTTGAACTCAAGTAAACTCAACTCCTGTTGCTGCTGTTGTCATATTTTCTAGGTGTCGGGGAGAAAGGACACTCCCCGTGACATGGTCAAGTTTGGTGATATAAAGTCAAGTCCTTTGGGTAGACTCCTCTCTTGTTAAATCACTAGCAGAGCACAGACCCGGAGCAGGCACTCAAATATTTGCTGAATAAATTCACTTTGAATTTGGAACCACAAAACTCAAGTGGTGACTTAATTTCACACAATCCTACTTTTCCATTCTTCACTTTCCTCCCTTGTAATGTACCTCTCTTAAAAACTAATTCTCTGCTGTAGAATGGTGATTTTGGAGGTTGTGGGGGTGGGGGGAACGGGAAGGTGATGGGTACAAAATCTCAGCTAGACAGGAGAAATACGGGTGTTTTTTAAGATCTATTGCAGAGAGTGGTAAATATAGTTAACAATAGTGCATTGTAAATTTCAAAATTGTCAAGACAGTAAATTTCAAATGTTCTCACCACAAAATGCGATAAGTATTTGAGGTGATGGATATGTTAATTAGCTTGATTTAATTCTTCCGTATGGTATTCATGAATTATAACATCATTTTGTTCTCCATAAATATGTACAGTTATAAATTGTTAATTTACAATTAGAAAAACCCCCAAACAAACAAATTCTCAGCCAATAACTTGGGGTGAAAAATGATCAAGGAAAGAGTGGGCCTCCTTTGTATTTCTACCAGCAAATTCTTAGATCTCCCTTCAACTGCATTTATGTATTCATTCACCAAACATGTTTATTGAGCATTTACTACAGCTAGGCCCTGTTGATGCATAGTGAAGAAGACAAAGTCCCTTCCTTTGTGTATTCTAGTGGGGTGAGTAAACACAAATAATCATGAAAAACAAACAACCAGAGTATCCTTTCAGGTAGTGATGATGTGCTATGGGGAGAATATATGGGGGCTGGGGACTAGAGAGGGATTGGGGGTGTAGTGGGGAGTGATTAGGGTAGTCAAGGAAGTCTGTTTTGAAGCAGCCATGTTTAAGCAAGGACTTAAATAATAGAGAAAAAGCCATATTAACATTTGTGAGAAAGACCTGGCACCGTGGCTCACACCTGTAATCCCAGCACTTTGGAAGGCCAAGGCGGGTGGATCACTTGAGCCCAGGAGTTCAAGACCACCCTGGTCAACATGGTGAAATTCCATCTGTACAAAAAATACAAAAATTAGCTGGTTGTGGTGGTGCATGCTTGTAGTCCCAGCTACTCGGGAGGCTGAGGCAGGAGAACCACTTGAAACAGAGAGACAGAGGTTGCAGTGAACTGAGATCATACCACTGCACTCCAGCCTTGGCAACAGAACAAGACTCTATCATTAAAAAGTCCAAGATTTGTGAGACAGACATCCAGGCAGAGGAAATAGCAAACATACCTGGCTAGAGTCTCCTATCTTTTTCTTTTTTCTTTCTCTCTCTCTTTTTTTTTTTTTTTTTTTTTTGAGACAGAGTCTTACTCTGTCACCCAGGCTGGAGTGCAGTGGCGTGATCTCACCTCACTGCAACCTCTGCATCCCAGGTTCAAGCGATTCTCCTGCATCAGCCCCCTGAGTAGCTGGGATTACAGGCACCTACCGCCATGCCTAGCTAATTTTTGTATTTTTAGTAGAGACAGGATTTCACTGTGTTAGCCAGGATGGTCTCGATCTCCTGACCTTGTGATCCACCCTCCTCGGTCTCCCAAAATGCTGGAGCTACAGATGTGAGCCACCAGGCCTGGTTCTCTCCTGTCTTTTTAATGGTGTCACTCAATTGCTCCAGCAAAGAACCTGAGTGTCATTCTTGTTTCATTCTTTTACTTACACCCCACTTCGGGTCCATCCTCTAGCTTTGTAGCTCTACCTCCAAAATCTCAAATCTGGCCGTTTGACTCCATGTGCACTCTGCACTGTCACTAACCCTTCATTTCTCACATGGAACAGCTTGTTCTTCTGTTTCTAACTTGTTTCTCCACCTGTGAAAAAAATCTATCCTTCATAAAACAAATTATCTTTAAAAAGGTAAGCCAGCTTATGAAAATTCCCTTTTTAAAACTTTTCAATATCTTCCAATAACTTTTTTATTGTACCAAAATACACATAAGATAAAATTTATCATCTTTAATAAAACTTTTTTTGGAGACAGGGTCTTGTTACATTGCCCAAGGCTGAATTTGAACTCATGCGCTCAAGCAATCCTCCTACTTCAACCTCCTAAATAGCTGGGACTACAGGCATGTGCCACCACGCCTCGCTTAAAATATCGAATTTTTAAGTGTGTGATTCAGTGGCATTAAAGTACATTTACGTTATTGTGCAACCATCAGCACCATCCATCTCCAGAACTTTCTTGTCACACCAAACTGAAACTCAATACCCAATAAACAACTTCTACTTTTCCCCTTTCTGTAGCCCCTGGCAGCCACCATTCTACTTTCTGTCTCTATAAATTTGCCTATTCTAGGTAACTAAAATAGGTAGATTATACTGTTGTCCTTTTGAATTTGCCTTGTTACACTTAGCATAATGTTTCTAGGTTCATCCATGCGGTAGCATGTGTCAAAATTTCATTCTTTTTAGCTTTGAGTAATTTTCCATTGTACATGTACACATTTTGTTTATCCATTTATCTGTTGACGCACATTTGGGTTGTTTCCACCTCTTGGCTCTGGTGGGTAACGCTGCCAGAATACTGGTGTACAAGTATCTGTTTGAGCCCTTGCTTTCAGTTCTTTTTGGTGCCTACCAGGAAGCGAAATGCTGGATCAACCCCATGTTTAATTTTTTGAGGAACCACCATACATTTGTCCACAGTGGCTGTACCACTTTTTTATTCCTGCCCAGCAGTGGCACAAGGGCTCCAATTTCTCCACATCCTCACCAACACTCGTTATTTTCTGTTTGTTTTGAAACAGTAGCCATGCTAATGGGTGAAGTGTTACCTCGTTGTGGTCTTCATTTGCATTTCCATAGTGATTAGTGATGTTGAGGACCTTTTGTTGTGCTTATTGCCCATTTGTATATCTTCTTTGGAGAAGTATTTATTCAAGTCCTTTGCCTATTTAGGAATTGGACTTTTTTTCTTGTTGAGTTTTAGGAGTTCTTTCTGTATTGTGGATATTAACTGCTTATCAGATATATGATTCACAAATATTTTCTCCCATTCCATGGGTTGCCTTTTTACTCTCTTGATAGTGTGCCTTGGATGCATAAAACCTTCAAATTTGATGAAGTTCAATTTATCTACTCTTTCTTTTGGTGCCAGTGCTTTGGGTTCATATCCAAGAAACCACTGCCAAATCTAATGTCATGAAGCTTTCCCCCAATGTTTTCTTCTAAGAGTTTTATAGTTTTGGTTGCTATGTTTAGGTCTTTGACCCATTTTGAGACAACTTTTATATGTGGTGTTTCAATAATTTAAAAAATAAAATCCAAACTCAATGTAGCATATCTTACGACTTTATCTCAGCACTCCAACTTCCTCACCCTACTACATGACATTGTTAGAGTCCCCTTTCTGTTTGATTAACACATTAAGCTTTTGTCCATATCTGAACTTTTGAATTTGTTCCCTCTGTGTAGGTCACTCTGCATGGTTCATGCTGAAACATCATGTTCTTACAGAGGCCTTAACTGGCTACTCTCTCTTTTCTAGCTTCCCCATCTATTTCCCTTACCTCCCTTTTCAGGTTATTCTTGTTATTCCATCCCACTTATTTCTTGATAACACTTAGAAAGTCTGCAAGTGCCATGTGTATTTGCTTGCTTGTTTCTGGCCCATCTGCCTTTCTATAAGTGAGGAAATGTGTCTGCCTGGATCTCTGCTGTATCCCCTGCCTCTAAACACTAACCAGCACAAGCAGGTCCTCAGTACAATTTTGATAAATGAATGACTGCCTACAAGAATGAGTCATTTAATGCATGGAAGTTAGTTCATGAAAGGCCTTAGGCAAGAATTCTCAATTTTATTTTTTTAAAAATACATGCATTCTATTTAACCTCAGAACTGTGGAAAAGCACCCCAAGTCTCCCATTAAAGTGGTTTAAGTCTATCAGTCAGGGAAGTTGTGGATCTCAAAGACTGCTTATTTTCCTTTATGCTTGTTTAAGATACTATGAATAAGTGTATTAAAGTCTAAATGGTGCTGTGTTTGGATTTGATCTACTTTCCTTTCTGTCCACCATTTGACACATGCTGCTTTGTTGTTCTACTCTGAGAACTGAAGTGTGGTAAACTTTTTGAGGGCCTGGATAAACAGGTCTTTCACAATGAGGGAAGAAAGTTGTTGGGGGGAGGTGGAGGTGAGGATGATGATGGTGGTAGTGGATATTTCAGAGAAAGCCCTGATGGGGCTAATCTGTCTATAAACAATGTTCTAGGACAACGGCCCTTTGATGGTTGTTGATAATTATTATGCTGAAAGACAAAATGTATACACAGACTTCTACTGGGGTGAAGGAAGTGATACTTCTCTAAGTGGTTCATAAAATTACTCAGTCATGATAAATGTTGCATTGCAAAAGATGTTTTATTAGGGAATAATCATGTTCTCTGGTGTGATCTTATTCTGCCAGATAATTGCTGCTTCCAAATGAGATAAAGAGTCATCCCTCATTTCTATCAGGCTGAATAGCAGAATACTACGGGTATAGGGAATAGGACTGTCCAGAGTCTGATGTTTATGTTCCTTGGCCAGCTTTTGGGAGAAGTTGCATGGAGATTGTCTCTACTTTGTGGGAATCCTTCCAAAATGTGAACAGAGCTGTGGCTTCCTCTTGCTGTGACTACAGCAAAAATGAGTTAGACTGGTTAACCAGGTTGGTGGGGAATTTGTCTAATTTGGTTAAAAGCATCTGTCTGAGGTGATTGAAATGTAAACAAGATATATCTTGCTGTTTAAATCATATTGGAGTTATTTATTTATTTATTTATTGAGACAAAATCTTACTCTGTTGCCCAGGCTAGAGTGCAGTGGCGTGATCATAGTTCACCGCAGCCTCGAGGGAGCTTGTCTTTTTGATCTGATGCCCACAGAAGATTCAACCCTGGGTGGACTTTAGTCCCTCCTCTAAATTCTCCTAGCACTCTTGTTTCATCTATACTGTATATATATATATATTTCATCTGTGTGTGTGTATATATGTATATATATACACACACACACGCACACACACATATATATAATATACATACACATATATATTTCTTATGAGGAACTGGTTTATGTAATTATGGAGGCCACGAAGTCCCACGATCTACCATCCACAAGCTGTAGACCCAGGAAAGCCAACTGTGCGATCAGTTCAAGTCAAAAGGCCTGCGAACCAGGAGAACCGATGGTGTGAATCTCAGTCTAAGGGCAATAGAAGATGAGATGAAACGTTTCACCTCCAACAGTGAGACAGAAAAAAAGCAGGCAAAAGGAGGCAAATTCCTCCTTCTTCCACCTTTTCTTCCGTTCAAGCCTTCAAAGACTGGATACTGCCCCACCCGTATTAGGGAGGGTGATGTACATTATTAAGCCCATGGATTTAAATGTTTTGTTTTGCTTTTTTTAGACAAGGTCTTGCTCTGTCGTCGAGGCGGCAGTGCAGTGACGTGACCATGGCTCACTGCAACCTCAACCTCTCAGGCTCCAGTGATCCTCCCTCTTCAGCCTCCCTTCAGCTGGGACTACAGTTGTGAGCCATCACATCCAGCTAATTTTTTAAATTCATTTTTTGTTGAGATGGAGATCTTAATATCTTGTCCAGGCTGGTCTTGAACTCTTGGGCTCAAGTTATCCTTTCACCTCGACCTCTCAAAGTGCTGGGATTAATGTGGCTCTTATCTGGAAAAACTTTCACAGACACATTCAGAAGGAATATTTAATTTGTGGCCCAGTCAAGTTGATACATAAAATTAACCATCACACTTACCCATTCACCTACTTAACAAGCTCTTGAAGGGCAATATCTTGCCTGATTTATCACTGCATCCTACATATCCTACAGTACCAAGGATTCTATACACAAAAATTAATAGTAATAATAACAATAATTAACATGTATTTATCCCACACACTGTGGCCATGTGCCAAGCTTTGTGATTTATTCGTATTAACTTAATTCTCCCAACAACCTCTTGAGACATGTACTATTAAAAGTCCTATTATCTGATGGGGAACCAGAGCTGCTCATTAACTTGCCAATGGTCACACAGTAAATATTTGACCAGGCCACTGACTCTAGAAACTGTGATCTTAACCTCTACACTATGTTCACAGATGGTGAATAAATGTATGCAGCATGTTGGGTATCTATACCCTTGGGTAACGAAGGTTATTTGACTCCAAACCACAACAAGCCTGGAGGATTCATATTGGTTTCTACCAGTTTTAAGCACTATTTTTTACAGAAGATTTCCGGATTATCAAATTAGGATGAACCTTGATGTTCATTCATTCATTCAAATATGAATATTCAAATATTAATGGATCCTTTCAACAAATATTTATTGAACAAAAAAAATATGTGCTAGGCACTGGCTAGGCATGAGGATACAATAGTGAACAAAACAACTATGGTCTGGGCTCTGGTATAGTTTACTTTCAAGTGGGAATGACAGACATTGAAAAAATAATTATGCTAATGAGCATGTGAATTACTGCTAACTGAGGGGTTCTGAAGAAACAGGAGGCTAGTCTAAGACAGCGCATAATGGAGGAATCAGGTCAGGGCCAGATATCAGGGAAGGCTTCCATGAAGAACATATCCTTCAGCTGTCTTCTGAAAAATGATTAGAGCTTTACCAGGTGATGTGATTTGGCTGTGTCGCCATTCAAATCTCTTCATGAATTGTAGCTCCCATAATGCTCATGTGTCATGGGAGGGATGGGGTGGGAGGTAATTGAATCATGAGGGCAGGTTTTCCTGTGCTATTCTCATGATAGTGAATAAGTCTTAAAAGATTTGATCGTTTTATAAAGGGGAGCTCCCCTGCACATTCTCTCTTGCCTGCCACCATGTAAGATGTGACTTTGCTCCTCTTTCTTCTTTTGCCATGATTGTGAGGCCTCCCCAGCCATGTGGAACTGTGAGTTCATTAAACCTCTTTCCTTTATAAATCACCCAGTCTCAGGAATATCTTTATTAGCAGCAAGAGAACAGATGAAGACACCAGGGGTGGAGGATGAGATGGTGGGAGAACAGTCTACGTAGCTAGGCAGAGGAACAGCATGTGCCAAGTCCTAGACCAACAGGGACCTTGGCACATCAAGATCTATATCAGAACTTTGGCCATAGTGGTGAGCTCAGTTTAAAGCAAAACAAAGATCTTTATCTATATATCTGTATATGTACCTATCTATCTACATATAGGTATGTGTAATCATATATTGTGTATATTATATATATATACATGTGTATCTATATACTGTATAAAAAACCATCTCACTGTTTTTTGTTGTTGGTTGTTGTTGTTGTTGCTTTTTGTTTATTTGTTTTTGAGACAGGGTCTGGCTTTGTCACACAGGCTGGAGTATAGTGGTGTGATCATAGCAGCCTTGAACTCTTGAGCTCAAGCAATCCTGCCACCTCAGCCTCCCAAGTAGCCAGGACTAAAGACACATGCCGCCATGGCTAATTTTTTATTTTATTTTATTTTTGTAGAGATGGAGGTCTTGCTTTGTTGCCCAGGCTGATCTCGAATTCCTGGCCTCAAGTGATCCTCCCATTTCAGCCTCCCAAAGTGTTGGGATTACAGGCATCAGCCACCTTGCCCAGCCGTTTCTCAGTTTTTATTATACATATATAATATGATAAAAATTGAAATTCATATGTAATACTTTTCTATAATTTTTATTTTTAAATATAATATGAATATTCTTCATGCTTATATTTCTTATGACCTTTAATAATACAGTATTTTATTATATGCCTCATAATTTATTTAATAAATCCTTTAATATTGCATATTTATTTTTTCTAATTTTTTCATGATTATAAGTAACATCTCAATAAATATCTTTATATAAAACTATTTTTGCGTTTTTTTTTTTGAGACAGAGTCTCATTCTGTTGCTCAGGCTGGAGTGCAGTGGTACAATCTTGGATCATTGCAGCCTCTGCCTCTTAGGTTCAAGTGATTCTCTTGCTTCAGCCTCCCAAGTAGCTGGAATTACAGACATGCACAACTATGCCTGGCTAATTTTTTTTTTTTTTTTTGTATATTTAGTAGAAACGAGGTTATGCCATGTTAGCCAGGCTGGTCTCAAACTCCTGACCTCAAGTGATCTGCCTGCATTGCCCCCCAAAATGCTGGGATTACAGGCATGAGCCATCACACCCTGCTGATTTTTGCATATTTTTGATTGCTTTCTTTATGTAAACTTTTGTAAGCTTTTGATACATATTGCCTAATCTTGTCCCTATTTGTAATCTTACATTTGTATATGATTACCTATTTTACTCCTTCCTCACAAACCTTGGTATTTTTTCTTTATGATTTTAAGTCTTCCCTAATACAAAATGCAAAAATGCTTTATTTTGCTCTCTTAATGACAAATGAGATTCTCCTGCCCCTTTGAAGGAAGTGATCCCATCCTTATGTAATTGCTTCCTGGATGTCGTTCCATTGCCACCGTAAGGTTCTCCTGTTCAACCCAGATTCTGAAACATCTCTCAGTCCCAAGCAGAGATGGGGAGCGTGGGAGCCCCAGATAGCCAGGTCCCTTGCTGTCCCATCCCATGCACCCTAACCTGTGCCTGCCTGGCTTGGCTTGGCTGGAATACTTCTGGTTCTTTGTAGTAGCCTGCATATTCTCTACCTCTCTTGACAATTTCCTTCACATGTTTGCTTTCCAAATACATACCCAGAGTTCCCCGCTGCAATTTTTCTGAATGTTTCTTTTCTTTAATTTTCACCTTGCTCATAGTCTCCAGGGTCATCCATTAAAAACATGCTTCCCCTAGCGCCCCCCACCTCCATGTCTCTCTCTCCCTTATTCTGCTCCTGTTGGTCAGAGTGTGAGCAATGGCTCACGTCATCCCTGGTCCCTCACGCCATCCCTGGCCTCTGATACATCACTTTAATGACACTGCTGACACCTACACAGCTCTCCTAAAATCCCTCCATTAGTCATTCCTTTGGTCAGGGCTCTTAAGGTCTTTTTAAAATTCATGCATGCTCTGTGGGAAGGTGGCATATCTAGCTAATTCTTAGCTATTAGTTTGTCTAATCAACTAGGTTCAGAGAACAGGGCCGTGAAGCATTTTTTAATAAAGGAGTTGAGAAAATATGAGGCAATACCTTAAAAGATGTTTCAGCAAGGACTAAGCAGGCTTGAAGAGGTTCCAAAGGGAAGTAGGAGGAGATGCTGACAGAAAAGGAGAGTGACTTCCAGAGCCAACTGGGTGGGAAGAATAGGAACGATCATTCTGGGACTGCCCTTCACGTCTTCAGATTGATTTATTTTGGCAAGGGGGAGTTCTAGGCAACCATGTAACGTACTGCCCAAAGCAGAGCACTTTTGAGAATGAAAAATGGGGTGTTCCACGAAAAGACTATATATACAAAGCAACCCCTAAATGCCAAAGGAGCTGAGAAACCAAAGAAGGAGGTAGATCAGTCCAGTGTGTTCTTAAAGGTGTTTTATCGGGGAACTGACAGACGGAGGTGTGGTCTTGGGTGGCCACAGGACAGGTGGCCCTCTGCACTGTTATTCCCCAGACTCAGGACTTATATCCCACAGGGAAAGGGTATCTGTGCTCCAGCAAGACAAGGCAAAGCAACTCTTCAGTACAGGCAAGAGTGCTATCCTGTGTGCCATAGCTTATAATTTGTGTGATAACATTAAGGTAGATTTGTTCTTACAGTAGGGACAGCAAATAAAGGAGGAGTCAGGAGGCGTTCATGTAGCCAGGGAATAATCGGAAGTCAACATGGCAGATTAGCCTCTAAGATGGAGTCACGGCTGGGTGCGGTGGCTCATGCCTGTAATTCCGGCACTTTGGGAGGCTGAGGTGGGTGGATCACCTGAGGTTGGGAGTTTGAGACCAGTCTGACCAACATGGTGAAACCCTGTTTCTACTACAAATACAAAAATTGGCCAGGTGTGGTGGTGTGTACCTGTAATCCCAGATACTCGGGAGGCTGAGGCAGGAGAATAGCTTGAACCTAGGAGGAGGAGGTTGCAATGAGCCGAGATTGCGCCACTGAACTCAACCTGGCAACAGAGTGAGACTCTGCCTCAAAAAAAAAACAAAAACAGCCAAAAAAAAAAATTACATCTGTCTTGGGATCCCCCTGCTTACAGGAAGTATTCAGGAGGAAACTGTCTGATTTTTTTTTTTTTTTTTGAGACAGAATCTTGTTCTGTCACCCAGGCTGGAGTGCAGTGGCATGATCTCGGCTCACTGCAACCTTCACCTCCTGGGTTAAAGAGATTCTCCTGCCTCAGCCTCCCAAGTAGCTGGGATTACAGGCGTGTGCCACCATGCCCAGCTAATTTTTGTATTTTTAGTAGAGACAGGGTTTTACCATGTTGGCCAGGCTGGTCTTGAACTCCTGACCTTAGGTGATCCACCCTCCTTGCTCTCCCAAAGTGCTGGGATTATAGGCATGAGTCACTGCACCCAGCCTCTCTATGAAAGGTTTAATAAAGAATTGTGCATTTTCCCCTATGGAGGCAAATAAAAAGTCTGCTTCCATCTATCAGGTCCATACGCAGTCATAAGAGAATTATTCATATGAAATTTTTAAGTGTCTTGATTCCTATTTAGGTATTATTGGTTCAAAGTAAAAGGTGAAATATAAAAACAGACTCCAAATGGAGATATAGGCTGGGGCCAGGTTGTGAAGGGCCTTGAATGCCATGTTGAGGGGTCTCCACTTAATCCTGTCTGTAAAAAGAAACTGCCAGAAGGGGACGGATGCAAAATGACCTGTGGCTTATGCATACCACCCTGGAGATGATGTTGAGAATGGGTGAGTGTAGCAAACACATTGGGAGTGGCGACGCTTTTGGCGGGAAGTACATCGTGACCATGGTCCAAGTGACCGTGCTGGGAAGCTGAGTGAGAGCAGCAGTGGAGGTCACAGGGAGAAGTGATTGTATCTGAAAGACAGTGTGGAGCTAGAATCAATAACACTCAGTGAATTACTGTGTACGGGGAATGAAGAAGAAGAAGGAATCAAAGATGGACTCAAGGTTCTCAAAAGATTGACTAGGTGAAGGGCAATGCTATTATTCCCCATCAGGGACACAGGTAGACAAATGAGATTAAGGACAAGGTAACTCCTGTATTTTAAATAAAGTTTAAAGAATGTAACTGGGTGTGGTGGCTCACGCCTGTAATCCCAGCACTTTGGGAGATTGAGACAGAAAGATCGCTTGAAGTCAGGAGTTCAAGACCAGCCTGGACAACATAAGGAGACCTCGTCTCTATTTTAACAACAATAGAAAACAAAAACAAAAAGAAAGAAAGAAAAAGAAACGAAAAGAAAAAATAAAGAATGTATATGATACACCAGGGTTTTGCTGGCATTTTATGTATTATCTCAATCTTAACAGTTTTCCAAAGTAGACCTTGTCATTATCTCCATTTAAAAAATCCTAACACATTTTAAATTGACAAATAATAATTGTCCGTATTGAGGGGTACATAGTGATTCTTTGTGTTGGGAGCATTCAACAGCCTCCTTCTAGCTATTTGAAACTGCATAATATTTTGCTGTTAACCATAGTCATCCTACAATGGAATAGAACACTAGAACTTATTCCTTCTTTCTAGTGGTAATTTTGTATCCTTTAATAAATCTTTCCCCATCTCTTTCTTTCCCCTACCCTTCCCAGCCTCTGGTATTCTTTTTTTGCTTCTATGAGATCAACATTTTTAGCTTCCACTATGAGGGAGTATGAGTGAGTACATGCAGTATTTACCTTTCTGCTGCTGCCTTATTTCACTTAACATGAGTCCTCCAGTTTTATCCATACTGTAGCAACTGACAGGACCTCATTCTTTTTTATGGCCGAGTAGTATTCCACTGTGTATACACCACATTTCCTTTATTCTATCATTTCTCGTTGGACACCTGGGTTGATTCCATGTCTTGGCTGTTGTGACTACTACTGCAATAGACACGGGGGTGTAGATGTCTTGTAGGCATAAGAAAATCACAGAGAGGTTGTGTGCTTCACTCTGGCCACTCAGCTAATAGATGGTAAACATGGAACGTGAAGCCAGCAAAGGCTCTCACTCTTTATCATTGTGCCTTTCACTCAGAGATGAATTTAAAAGTGTGAGGTGGTGGCAACTCTGGAGCTATCTGATTATTGGTATACATGTGGCAGAGGCAAAGTCTGTTCCTTTTCTGTTTTTTAAAAATAATTTTCTCTATTTTATTTATTTTATTCTATTTTTTTTAGATGGAGTCTTTCTCTGTTTCCCAGGCTGGAGTACAGGCATGATCACAGCTCCCTGCAACCTCTCTCTCCCGGGTTCAAGCAATTCTCCTGCCTCAGCTTTCTAAGTAGCTGGGATTACGGGCACTCACCACCATGCCCAGCTAATTTTTGTATTTTTAGTAGAGACGAGGTTTCACCATATTGATGAGGCTGGTCTTGAACTCCTGACCTCAAGCAATCCACCCACCTCGACCTCCCAAAGTGTTGGGATTACAGGCGTGAGCCACCGCGCCTGGTCTGATTTGCTTTTGTTTTCCTTCGATGTAGGTGTGAGTATCTTTTAAGACTTGATGCAGAGCCCCATGCTTTTCTCTTCCTAGGTTATACCTACTTTCGTGGCTACAACCATGACTCCATCCACAGGATGACTCCAGCGCATTTACCTCTGTCCTTGACAATTTCTCTAAATGCTTGTGGCACATCTTCAGCTGCCTGCAAAACAGTCCCAATCGCAAGGCCGCTGCCATGAATTGATGCAATCTTGGCTCACTGCAACTTCCACCTCCAGGTTCAAGCAATTCTCCTGCCCCAGCCTCCTGAGTAGCTGGAATTATAGGCATCTGCCACCATGCCCGGCTAATTTTTGTATTTTTAGTAGAGATGGGGTTTCATCATGTTGGCCAGGCTGATCTTGAACTCCTAACCTCCAGTGATCTGCCAGCCTTGGCCTCCCAAAGTACTGGTATTACAGGCATGAGCCACTGCACCTGATCCCCATTCACTCAATTCTATTCTCCCTGTATCTCATAGTAGCATGTAACATTATTGTTATGGACTGAAATGTGTCACCCTCAAATTCATATGTGGAAGCCTTAACTTCCAATGTAACTGTATTTGAAGATAGGGCCTTTAAGGAAGTTTTAACCTATAGATTAAAAGAGAATTGGTCCCTAATCCGATAGGTTGTTCCTCAGCAGGCTCCTGTGGCTGAGAATATCCCTATGCAGAGAAATGCTGGAACCCATTAGGGCATACTGGAACTCTCTGTCGTGACCTCTGTCAGGGCCAGGATTTGGGGGAGACAATTAAGTCACCCTAGGCACAATTTAAGGATTGTGGACTTACTGAGCTGCACTTGCACAAATCTGAGAGCAAGTTTTGACCTTGACATCTGGGACGGGCCTTGGGGATAATCTTGGGGCACCAACAGTGTTCCTCATTGTTCCATGGCCTTTTTAACACTTATTACAATATATTCTCCTTTATATTACAGTTATCTCTGTGCAGGCCTTTCCCCTTAATAAATCTTAAGTTTCTCGAGAGCAGAAACTTATTGTTCTTTCTAATCTTTCCTCTCCAAGTGCTTAGTCACTCAAAAGAAATGGTTGTGATGTTGAATTCCCTCTAACGTTGGCCTGTCTCTGTAGTGGAAAGCTTCCAGTCCATTTCCCCATTCTGAGTTTCATCCTAAACCAGCAGAAATAATATCTCTAAAAGATTTGGAAGGACTAGGTGTGGTGGTTCATGCCTCTACTCCCAGTGTTTTGGAGGCCAAGATGGGAGGATCACTTGAGGCCAGGAGTTTGAGACCAGCCAGCCTGGGCAACACAGAAGACCCTGCCCCTGCGAAAAAATACAAAAATTAGCCAGGCATGATGGCCTGCTTCTGTAGTCCCAGCTACTTGGGAGGCTGAGGTAGGAGGATTGCTTGAGCCCAGGAGATGGAGGCTGCAGTGAGTTATGATCACACCACTGCACTTCAGCCTGGGTAACAGAGTGAGATCTTGTCTCTTAAAAAAGTATTTGAAGATGAAAGAGAGTCAATGCAGGAACAGGGTCAGAGATAGTAATTCAGAAGAGCTAGAGCAGTGGTTCTCAAAGTGTGGCCTCTGGATCCACTGCATCATCTTCCCCTTGGATGGCCTCCCAGGCCTCACCTGAGACCTCCTGACTCAAACTCTGGGAGTGGGGCCTGGCAATTTGTGTTTTTATAAGCCCTTCAGGTAATTCTGAGCTAGAGAATCATAAGGTAGTGAATCAACCTTAGGGCTGGAAAGGATTTCTTGGAGTTAGCCAGAGGGAAGATTCTGTAACCTTAGGATATCAGTCTTTTTCAGTAGCAGAGCTGAGCAAGACTGACCTTGGGGAATGTGGTTCTATTAAAAAAAAAAAAAAAAAAAAAAAAAAAAAAAAAAAAACCAAAAAAAAAACAACGAAATCTGAAATGCTTTCACATTAAAGAGAAGGGTTTAGTTTGTGGATATTTCAATCTGTTGAATAAAGACTAATAGAATGAAATAGATCCTGAAAGAACTGAAGCATGTCAGAGGACGCTTGAGCTGGGACAGGCCTGCCCAGAGGAGATCCAAATGTCAGAGCAGACACAAAAGCACAGCAAAGGACCAGAACTTGACACAGGTACCCATTTCTTGCAAAAAATGTATATTTATTTATACAGGAAAAAAATACAGTCTATTCCCTGTAAAGACACAGAAAAAATCGTGGCATTTGAGAGACTGAGACAGTGGTCACATTTAAGACTATGAGCATCAGAGAGATTACAGAAATGTACATGGCAGTCTTCACATAGAACTAGGAATACAAGGAAGCCAGGAAAATTCATGCCAGGCTTATCCAGGTGGGGAAATGGACTTTTCCTAGGTATTAAGCTTTGTATTAGCCAGAGTTTTCCAGAAAAACAGAATTAAGAGGATGTGTATAGATGTGTGTGTGTGTGTGTGTGTGTGTGTGTGTGTGAGAGAGAGAGAGAGAGAGAGAGAGAGAGAGATGATAGAGAGAGACTGAAATTTATTTTAAGGAATTGGCTGATATAATTGTGGAAGCTTGGTGAGTCCAAAATCTGCAGGTAGGTTGGCAGGCTGGAGACTCAGGGAGGAGTTGCAATTTGAGCTCCAGGGCAGTCTAGAGAATTCCTTCTTGCTTGGGGAAAGTCAGTCTTCGTTCTATAGAGGCCGTCAACTGATTGGATGCGGCCCACCTACATTTAACAAAGCAATCTGCTTTACTCAAAGTCTACCAATTTTAATGTTAGTCTCATCCAAAAAACCACCTCCTCCCCAAGAATAATGCTTGACCAAATATCTGGGCACCATGGCCCAGCCAAGTTGACACATAAAATTAATCATCACAGGCTTGTACACAGGAAAGCTGCCTGCTACCAGACTGGGGGAAGTGGTGCCAGTGACGTGGTGTGCTGCTACTGCACTGAATAAGTAAGAGGAGTAGAGATCTGATGGGGAGCTGCCTCCTAAAGGATATACTACTTTATTTACTTTCAGCTTATTTTAACTCATAAACTAATATTCTTGTTAGAGGAAAGGGACGAATGATATGAATTTTGACTATAAACAAAGTAATAATTATCTCTCTCTCTTTTTCCTCTCTCTCTCTCTCTCTCTCTCTCTGTCTCCCCCTTTGTTTTTTTTTTTTTTTTTTTTTTTTTTTTTTTGAGACAGGGTCTCGCTCTGTTTCCCAGGTGGGAGTGCAGTGGTTCCAACATGGCTTACTTCAGTCTTGACCTCCTGGGCTCAAGCAATCCTCCTGCCTCATCCTCCTGGGTAACTGGGACCACAGGCACACATCACCATACCTGGTTAACTTTTTTTTTTTTGTAGAGATGGGGTCTTGCCATGTTGCCCAGGCTGGTCTCAAACTCCTGGCCTCAAGCAATCCTCCCACCTTGGCCTCCCAAAGCACTGGAATTACAGGCATGAGCTGCTATGCCTGGCCTAATTATTTCTTTTAAAAAACTTATTTATTATTTTTGTATTTCTAAAAGTTGATATTAGATCCTAAGGGAAAAGAATAAATATAAAAACAAAATAAAACAAAAAAGATATATCATACTCGTACATATTTTTGGGCTACATGTAATATTTTCATACATGTATACAATGTGGAATGATCAAATCAGGGTAATTGGGATATCTATTATTTTAAACATTTATCTTTTCTTTGTAGTGGGAACATTACACTTCTCTTCTAGTTATTTTGAAATATACAATAAATTATTGTTAACTATAATTTCCTTACTGTGCTGTTAAATACTAGAATTTATTCCTTCTATCTAATTATATTTTTGTACCCATTAACCAGTTTTTTGTTTGAGACACCATGTCTACAATTTTAATTTAATTTCTACCACCATTCTCTCACTTAGGGCTGTTCCAATTTCTAGGCCCTCTGCTTCAGCATAATCTGATTGCTTTTTAGGTGTTTCTTCATTCCTCTTTATATATTTTGACTCTATTTCTTTTTTTTTTTTTGAGACATAGTCTCGCTGTCACCCAGGCTGAAGTGCAGCGGCATGATCTTGGTTGACTCACTGCAAACCCTGCCTCCCAGGTTCAAGCAATTCTCCTGCCTCAGCCTCCTGAGTAGTTGGGATTGTAGGCACCCACCAACACACCTTGCTAATTTTTGTATTTTTAGTAGAGATGGGGTTTTGCCACGTTGGCCAACTGGTTTTGAACTCCTGACCTCAAGTGATCCAACTGCCTCAGCCTCCCAAACTGCTGGAATTACAGGCATGACCCACTGTGCCCGGTCATCTATTTGCTATAAAAATTAACAGGAATTTAGACTATTTCATTTTTTTGTTATTACGAATAATACTAGTACAATATTACAAAAACTAGGACATTGACAATATTTTACATCTCGCTTTATGGTACTTTTCTATCCCATCCTCATACCTTACCCCACCCAAGGAGCTCAGCCACCTCCCTGAATCCTGTGTTTATAATTTCCTTGCTTTTGTTTTTATAAGTGTGAGTATCCCTTATTTAACTGTTCTCTTGATGAGTCTTTAGGTTGTTTTTAGGTTTTTGCTATTTAAATAGTAATGTTATTAACATTCTTGCACATATCACAGGGTATACATGTGCAAGAATTTCTTTGGGGCATATATCAAGAATGAAAGTACTCAATCATAGAGCTCAGCTTTGCATGGGAGATGAACATTTTTATGCAAGTGTTTTGGTATATACATATACTCATTTCTGTTGAGAACATTCCTAAAACTGACATACATGCATGCCTTAGTTCATTTAGGCTGCTATACCAGAATACCATAGATGAGTTGGTTTATTGATGCAACAACAGAAATTTCTTTCTCACTGTTCTGAAGGCTGTGAAGTCCAAGCTCAAGGCATGAACAGATTTAGTGTCTGCTGAGAGCCTACTTCTTTGTTCATAGACAGGGTCTTTTGACAGTAACTTCGCTTGCTGGAAGGGGCAAGAGAACTCTCTGGGGTGTCTTTTACAAGGGCATTAATCCCATTCATGAGGGCTGTGCACTCATGACCAATAACCTCCCAAAGTCTTCATCTCCTAATACCATCATATTGGGGATTAGGATTTCAACATAAGGATTTTACAGGGACACAAACATTCCATGTATGGCAATGCACACACTCAATTTTAATAGATTATGTCAAACAAGTCTCCACAAACTGTGTCAGAGCATTCCAGTTGCTCTACATTCTCATCAACACTTGGTACTGTCAGTCTTGAGATTCTGGTGGGTTTGAGTATTTTACTGTGGTTTTAATTTGCTTTTTCCCTAAGTACTAATATGTTTGGATTCCCTTTCACATGGCCATTATGATATCCTTTTGGGAGAAGTGCCTGTTCCCTGTTCAAGTCTCTCGCTGTTTTCTCTATTGGGTTGTCAACCTTCTTCTTCTTCTTCTTTTTTTTTTTTTGTCTTTCTTTTTATATTTGGGATACAGGTCCATTGTAGATTATAGATATCGTGCATATCTTCCCCTATTCCATGGCTAGTCTTTTCACTCTTAGTGATATCCTTTGATAAAATTTGTTAAGTTTTAATGTAGTTGCATTTATCAGTCTCTTCTTTCATGGTTAGTGTTTCTGTGTCCTGTTTAAGAATATTTTTTTTCTACTCCAAAGTAATAAAGATTTTATGTCAGAAGCTCTCTTAGAAACTTTATGGTTTTATCATTTACTTTTAGATAACCTCTGGACTAGAAGTGGTTGTATGTTAGGTATGCGCTAGGGTCAAGGCTAATTTTTTCCAACGTGTTTCAGGTCAAGATCCCTGGGAAACAGAATCTGGGACACTGAGATTTGTGTGAAGTTTTACTTGGGTAAAACTCTCAGGCAGAACGTAAAAGGGAGTGAAGGAAGCAGAACTGACACTTCCCCCAGAACGATGGAGGGAGAACTTAAGCTGTAATGGTACTGTTGCAATAGTGACCTAAACTATTCCCAAGGGGAGATTTGAGCCAGAAGTATCCTTCAGAGACCAATCTAGGCAAGGGGCCAGGACTTTGAACCTATGCATCAAACAGTTCTTGAATATGGGCTACTCTCAGGGAGAGAATGTCATGCTGGATGAAGCAGTTTTCTTCAACTAAGAAAAGTTCCAGAGAAGGATGCGGCTCCAAGCCATCTGCAGCCCACTTTCCCAGCAACTGGGAGAATGAGTGCCTCAGTGCTGAAGGTGGATCTGTGTAATCCAGTGGACTAAGAATCACGTATTGAGAAGTGTCCTATTCCCACTGTTCTGCAGAGCCGCCGTTGTCACAGATCAAGTGACCACATACATGGGTCTGATTTTGAACTCTATTCTGTTTTATTTGTCTCTTTGACAACCCTTGAGCCAATACCACAATGTCTTAACTACTGAAGCTTTACCGAAAGTGTCAATATCTGGGAGTTTAAGGACATTTTGTTTTTCGAGATTGTCTTGGCTCTGTGCAGCTCTTTGCATTTCCATTTAAGTCCCAAAATCATCAGGCATAAAAACATCTGCTGGGTTTTTAGTTGGGCTTACATTAAATTTATAGATTCAACCAGAAGAAAATGGACACTTTTGCAGTATTAAGTCTTGTATTTAATCAACATCATCTATTCTTCCCTTATTTTGGTCTCCTTTAATTTCACTAAATAGTATTTTATAGTTTTCTGTGCAGAGTATTTGCAAATCTTCCCTTTTTTGAAGCCACTGTAAGCTTTTCTTTTCTTTTCTTTTTCTTTTTTTTTTGAGATGGAGTCTTGCTGTGTTACCCAGGCTGGAGTGCAGTGGTGCATTCTTGGCTCATTACAACCTCTGCCTCCCGGGTTCAAGTGATGCTTCTGTCTCAGCCTCCCAAGTAGCTGGGACTACAGGGATGCACCACCACGCCCAGCAAATTTTTTGTGTTTTTAGTAGAGATGGGGTCTCACCATGTTGGCTAGGCTGGTCTCAAACTCCTGGCCTCCAGTGATCCGCCCTCTTCAGCCTCCCAAAGTGCTGGGATTAGAGATGTGAGCCACTGCACCTAGCCTAACTTTTTAAAACAAATATTTCAACTTTAAACTACATTGGTGTAATATATATATATATAGATACATATGATCCAATATCCATATTGATGTAACTAATATTTGTATATTGCACATGCATCTAGCAACCTTGTTAAACTCACTTATTAATTCACATAATTAATATGCAGATTATTTTAGATTTTATGCAAACACAGTTATGTTGCCATTGGATAATTGCAATTTTATAACTTCTTTTCAACTCTTTATATCTTTTAATTTCATTTTCTTTAGAAACTCTGAAACAATGATAAATAAAATATCCAGCTTAATAGCTGTAGTCGGTAATTATAACAAAATTTATTTAGCCAATGTTAGATTGAAGGACATTTAAATTGGTCCACACTTTTGTCATAAACAATGCTGCAGTGAGCATCTTTTTCACATATATCTTGTGCAGCTGCGTCATTCATTCCTCAGAATGAATTCCTGAGTTTGTTGGAACAATCTAGTCAATGAAACATATATAAAATAAATAAAACACATTTTAAAAACAAGCATGTGTAGCTGTCAGACAACAATGTATTTTCTTAGTACTTCTCTTTTCAGTTATAATGGGATCACACTTATACAGAGAAAGTCTTCCATCTTGAAATATAAATCTAAAAAAAAATGATTTGGGGAGATGTGAATATATTTGCCCCTTCGTATTTCTGCTCTAAGGTGCCTATGGCTTCCTGGGATTCTAACATCTTATTGTATTTAAACAAATCTCTTTCATAATTTCAGAACTGGCCTAATCTCTTGATAAGAAGAAAAATGCTTTTTTCCAATATTTTCTTTTGATATTGTGAAAAGGAAGCAGAAAGAAGTGGGAGGAGCGGTGGGGGGGGGAAGAGAGAAGGAGACAGAGAGAGAGAAGGAGACAGAGAGAGAGAGAGAGAGAAGGAGACAGAGAGAGAGAGAACTAAAGGGAAAAAACAAAGTATAGGCAAACCTTTTGAGACTTTAATTTCTCCACTCTTTCAAGTTTGTAGACGGTAATTCATGGTCTCAGGGCAGGTATGTGGCAGGTAGAAAGCAGAACCATCTGCAAGATGTTCCTGGCTTTGTTTCAAAAAGTCTATTCCAAATGAGAATAAATTCCCCAGGAAATTCCCCTGGTAACTGGTATTAGAAGTGGTTCACAATCAGCCAGGTGCAGTGGCTCACACCTATAATCCTAGCACTTTGAAAGGCCCAGGTGGGAGGATCATTTGAGCTCAGGTGTTTAAGACCAGCCTGAGCAACACAGGGAGATCCCATCTCTACCAAAAATTTTAAAAAAATTAACTAGGCATGGTGGTGTGTACCTGTGGTCCCAGCTACTCGGGAGGTTGCGGTGGAAGGGTCCCCTGAACCCAGGAGGTTGAGGCTGCAGTGAGCTATAATCATACCATTGGATTCCAGCCTGAACAATAGAATGAGAACCTGTCTCAAAAGAAAAAAAAAAAAAGAGAAGAGTTTCATAATTTCAGAGCAACAGTGACCCAGGCCTTGATTACTGATGGTGTCTCAGGGAGGCAGCAAGATTTAGAGAAGAATATTGGTAGGTAGGGATCATAGTAGGGCTGTCAGATGAAGGGCAGGATGTCTAGTTAAAATTAAAATTTATATAAATACTGAATACTTTGTTTAATTTATAGTTTTTGAGACGGAGTTTCTCTCTGTCACTAGGCTGGAGCACAGTGTCATGATCTCGGCTCACATCTGACTCCCTGGTTCAAGCAATTCTCCTGCCTCAGCCTCCCAAGTAGCTGGGATTACAGGCACGTGCCACGATACCCAGTTAATTTTTGTATTTTTAGTAGCGATGGGGTTTCACCATGTTGGCCAGGATGATCTTGATCTCCTGACCTCGTGATCCACCCACCTTAGCCTCCCAAAGTACTGGGATTACAGGAGTGAGCCACCACGCCCGGCCATTTGTTTAATTTTTTAAATTCATATATTTATTTTTTCACTCTGTCAAGTTTCTGGAAAAGACTTTATTAAACATTTTTTTTCCAGTTTTTAAAATTATTTGTAGAGATGATGGGATCTCACTATGTTGTCCAGACCAGTCTCAAACTTCTGGCCTCAAGTGATACTCCTACCTCTCCGAAGTGTTGGGATTATAGGCATGAGCCACCACACCTGGCTAATAATGAATAATTGTGTAGTATGTCTAAAATATTTCATGCAACGTACTTATGCTAAAGTATTATTTGTCTGAATAATTTCAAATTTCCAAATTTTTCCAAATAATTTCAAATAATCCAAATTTAATTGGACATCCTGGGTGTTTGGTTGTTTGGTTTTTGCTAAATCTGGCAATCCTAGGTTACACGCACCTCAGAGTTCAGTATGGCATGAGACAGATATGCCCGTGGCCCATGCACAGTCTGGCATGCATCAAAAAACTACTGGGTCTGGGTCTATACAATCAAGGGCAGTTTATATCTTAGTGGTAAACAGCACGGCTAGATCCCGACGACTATGCCCCAATGCCTTGCCACCATGTGAGGCCCAAGAACTGGGTCCAGTCTGGTATAGGACAGGCAGATCTTTCCAGAATGGTTGAGGCTGAATTTCAGATTTGCTCCTTTAGATGAAGTATTAGAGTAAAAATTTAGCTTCTAGAATATTTAAAGCCACAATCCATATACATCTGAGTTTGTTAACCGAAATTTTTGCTTATGATGATTAGAAAGCAAAAAACTAAAACAAAAACAAATTTGGAGTTTCAAAATCTTGGTGACTTGCACTTGACTCTTGTTGTACAATGGTCAGACCTCAAGAAAAAGTATTGTTTGCATTAAAAAGGAACAGAACGGGCACAGAGGCTCATGCCTGTAATCCCAGCACTTTGGGAAGCTGAGGTGGGTGGATCACCTGAGGTCAGGAGTTCAAGACCAGCTTGGCCCACATGGTGAAACCCCATCTCTACTAAAAATACAAAAATTAGCCGGGCGTGGTGACAGGTGCCTGAAGTCCCAGCTACTTAGGAGGCTGAGGGAGGAGAATCACTTGAACCCGGTAAGTGGAGGTTGTGGTGAGCTTAGATTGGGCCACTGCACTCCAGCCTGGGCAACAGAGTGAGACTCCATCTCAAAAAAAAAAAAAAGATTCAGGATGGATGCATGCTCTTGGTCCCCTACTCCTGTGTCTGACTGTGTTCTCACATGGTTCTTCTGTGTTCCCTGTGGTCCTTCTGAGTTGCAGAGTACCTGGTATGAGAGATTTGCCCAGCCCAGGTCAGAGGGCATGTTCCTAGCCTACCCTTCCTGGTCACAGGCAGTACTCCTGTATGCCACCTCAGAGCCATCCAATGGCAGTGGGAGGTATGAATCAGGCTTGGTCATAAAGAATGTGCCCAGCCTGACTGAATGGGGTCTTCATTCAGCTTTATATGTAGGAGGTGAAAACCACCCCCCAAGTCACACATACTGTTAATTGTTAGAATTTCTACTCCAACCTGGACATGGCCCCTCTGTCTAGTGCATTCAGCTAGGAGCAGTTGCAAGAACTTTTTCTTTTTTTTTTTGTCCCTATGACATAGAAGCCTATCTGGAAGGCAACCAAGTGGTTTTCTTGGCTATTTTTCCCCCAGGCTCACACTCTAAACTTGGAATTTCATGCCTTATCACTTCTATGGCAAGGAAAAAACCACAAAAGCCAAGCCAAACCAGGAAGAGATAGTTTATGAATTAAAACTTAGCGCTCTTAGAAAGAAGATCTAAATGACCAGGCTGAACTGCCCACTTAATGGTACATTTTCCCTTAGCTCCCCCTGGTTTCTTTTGACCTTTGATTGGAGGCTGTTTTTATCGATTTGTTTTAGTGACGATGTTGTTGGGGTGAGGGTAGGAAGTGATTTTCTCACTAAGAAGGGGGTCCTGGGCCCATATTTTTACTTCAGCTGCTCAAATGGCAAGTTTAAATAAGGAAAACGATTCTGAAAAAGGAATTCAGGTGGGTATACTATACAGAGATAAGATGTTTTATTGATTAAAATGGATTGATTTTTAAATTTTATCTTCTGAACTCTTTTTTTTGAGATGGAGTCTCACTCTGTTGCTCAAGCTGGAGTGCAGTGGCAAGATCTCGGCTCGCTGCAAGCTCTGCCTCCCGGGTTCATGCCATTCTCCTGCCTCAGCCTCCCGAGTAGCTGGGACTAGAGGCGCCCGCCACCACGCCCGGCTAATTTTTTGTATTTTTAGTGGAGACAGGGTTTCACCGTGTTAGCCAGGATGGTCTCGATCTCCTGGCCTCGTGATCCACCTGCCTCGGCCTCCCAAAGTGATGGGATTACAGGTGTGAGCCACCGTGCCTGGCCTATCTTCTGCACTCTTAATTCCTAAAAGCCTACCCCTTAGTGCTATGGTCCGGTACTGTCCTGGTCCTTGTCCTACATCTGCCTTCTTCATAGGCGGGAGTAGATGTGAGTGTGGGGAAACCTAGCTTCCTTCCTAGACAGTGTAACACAAAGCCAATAAACTGGAGGAGAAAATAACTTTCTCTGTCCTGGCTTTTAGGAATTCACTAATTCACAAGTCATTTGGCTATGTTGACACCTATTCCTGGACACTTTTTGTCTGAGAACTACTCTTTTCCTCAGCTTTGGGTCAATATTAGAGACAAACTTATTAGTGATCAAGGAATTACTGTATAAAATATAAAATCCTTTGCCTATATTTAAGAGGCATTCTGTGATCTGGCCTTTCCGACTTCAATTCTTAATTTACTTGAAGTGAGTAGTAAAACGTATGAGTACTAAAAAGCAAAAGTCTTAGGCAAATATTTGAACTAAATTTTATTGATATGGATTATTGAAAGTACGGCTGTTTTTCTAGATTACTTACATATCTAGTTGTCCTTCCTACCAGCTCCCACTGAAGGGCTGCTCAGTTTCACAGTTTCTTGATGTCTAGATAAGTAAATAAGCACAAAAACAAAACCCACAGTAATAATTTCTCTTGCTGCTAATCTATTATGAGACCAAGGTCTGACCTGAAGCCTTTGACTTCTAAATGAACACTGAAATCAGCCTCTCTAGGGTATCTAACTATTTCTTCTTCCAAAAGAACTTCAAGAAAGTACTGTGGGAAGTCATCCTTCCCTGAACTCATACCTTTAATCCTTTTTAGGGGATGACGACCAGAAGAGTGGCCTGTGACCTCCTTCTGTCAAAGGAGAAGCTCATTAACTTTATCTTTTCTCTTTCCCATCATTGGTCCGAGGGAATGTCAGAAATAACTATTATTGCCAATGAATTGCAAAGGAATGAGTTTTTATGTCTAGCTTTCAGGTGCCATAATTATCATAATGTATTATTAAATGTGCCAGATTAAATTTGGTAAATGATACGTCTTCTCTAATTTCTGCATTACTGTTTATTTGTGTTTTAAAATCCAGGGACATTTCATGTAGGACCAGGCTGTGCTGCCGTTGATCACAACTGGGCTTTCTGGAGAATTCCGCTGTGCTTCTGTGATCTCGCTGTGGGCCCCATGCTGGAAGCTCTGCTCCTCTCCCAGTGGGGACTCCACTTCTCATTTCCTGGGCCTTCTGTTCATGATTTACGGATGAGACAGAGGATGATGTTGGCTCCATCTGGAAAGTGGGTCAGCCAGTCTTCGAGGAGACACCTTGGAGGCCTATGAATAGTGCTCTGGATACAGATGACATAAGCTTAGAGACAGATAGGAGAGGGAAGAAAGGACTTGACCCTCAGAAAGTGAAATTCAAGTTCAGCCTGAAGTGGAGCATTGTTCAAGATAAAGGCTCTGCAAAATGTACTGTAAATGATTCACAACTGTTATTAATGCAAAGATCCAGTTGAAGAAATTCCCTGAAGAAAAATCCATCCTGATCTCAAATGCTACCCCCACAGGCCTGCCAGAGCGCCGAACTTTCCACAGGCAAATTGCTGGACCACTGGGCTAAGGACAGTAAGAAGGGCTGGCCGTGTTATTCAGGAGGCAAAGTGTGTTGGCACCTATGGAGACATTTGTTCCGTTGGCTTATCAGATGTGTCAGCCCAGTGACTTGCAAAGGGTGAGGGTGGTCATGTAGCCCATGAAGCTCATTCATTTGGAGCGAAGACCATAGAAGAAATGGAATTTGATAATGATTTATTTCCTTCCTTTCCCTTCCCTTTCTGTTCCTTTCTTTCGTTTCTTTAATTGACCTCAGGACCCCTGATTAACCATAATTCTTGGTTCTATATACTTTAATCATTGGTCCACTTATGATCTCATTTATTTAATTATTTTAAATAGGCACCCATGAGTCCACCACTTAGTACAAAAACTAGGACATTGACAATATTTTGCATTTAAATCTATAGTCCTTCCCTTTCTCATCCTCATATCTCACTCCATCCAAGGGGCTCAGCTACCTCCTGGAATCCTGTGTTCACAATGTCCTTGCTTTTGTTTTTAAAAGTGTGAGTATCCCACAGTTTATGTAACTGTTTACCTGTTGATGAGCCCTTAGGTTGTTTTTAGGTTTTTTATATTTAAATAGTGATATAGTAATGTTATTGTACATATCACAGGGTATACATGTGTGAGAACTTCTTTTGGGTATATATTGAGATGGAAATTGCTCATAGAGTAGGTGAATACTTGGCATCACAAGATAGTGCAAATTATCTTTCAAAACATACTAATTTTACATTTCTACCAGCAGTGTCCTAGACAATTTGTAGATCCACATCCCCTGCATTTTCTCCATGTCTGATGCCAATAACTTGGGTTTTATTGGACTTTTAACTTTTTGTCAGGCATGTAAGTTTCACTTGTATCTCACTGTGTTTTGATTTGCATTTCCACACTTAGTAATGAGGTTGAACAACCCTTTCATGTTTACTGGTCATATATGTTTCTTTTGTTTTGAAATTTCTATTCATGTCTTCTGATCATTTTTCAATTGGGATAGAAGTACTTTTATACTGATATGCAGGAACAGTGATTTTTCTAAAGAATAAAAATCTTTCAAAATTTAAATTTAGGATTCTACTCCCAGAATGGATTTACAGAAATGATTTTCTATATTAATATTATTTCTACATGAGGAAAATCATATTTGCATGTAATATACAGGGAGTATTATTGGAAAACATTCATGACCTCCTGAAAATTATAATCTTTTTAAACATTAATTAAAAAATTTTAAAATTATGAGTACAAAATCGTTGCTTATATTTATCAAAATATGATGTTTTGAAACAGATGTACAATGTATAATGATACATCAGGGTAGTTGGGGTATCCATAATCATAAGTATTTATCATTTTTTGTGTTAGGAACATTCCAATTCTACTCTTTCAGTTATTTAAAAACATATAATAAATTATTATTAACTGTAGTCATTCTATTGTGCTATCAAATGTTAGTTCTTACTCATTCTATCTCATTGCACTTTTGCACCCATTAACCATCTCCACTTTATCCCTGACTCCCTGCTATCCTTCTCGGCCTCTGGTAACCATCATTCTACTCTATCTCTATGAGTTCAAATTTGAAATTTCAGCTCCCACATATGAGTGAGAACATGTAATATTTGTCTTTCTGTGCCTGGCTTATTTCACATAACAAAATGACCTCCAGTTCTATCCATGTTGTTGCAAATGACAAGATTTCCTTCTTTTTTATGGCTGAATAATATTCCACTACGTATGTTTACCATGCTTTCTTTACCCATCGAAAATTACAATCTTAAATTCAACAATTTTCAACCGCTATGACCATTATCATCCTGCCTTCCCCACTTGTCTTTAGTGCAAACCACCATCACCTCTTACTTTGGCTACTTCAACAGCTTCCTAACTGGTTCTTCTGTTTCTTCTCCTACCCTCCCTCTTAAGTCTAGATGGCAGCCCCTATGATTTTGTCACTCCTGGAAAAATCTCCCTATGACTTCCCATAAAGCCTTACATGATTTGATCTTTGCCTCCTCTTTCCATCCCTAATTCCCTGGCCTCCATCCATGCAGTTGTTGATGCTATTCCTGGGATAGACTGAGCTTGATCCTGTTGATACACCGAGCTTGATCAGGGCCTTTATGTTTGTTATTTTTTGCCAGGAAAGTTGTTCTCCTGGGTGTTCCTGTCCATTACTCTTCCACATCATTCACTTGTCTGCTCAGTGCTTCCTAATCAGAGGTGCCTTCCCTGACCTCCAATCCCTTATATATTCTTATTCTACTGTATTTTTTTCAAAGCATTTATTACATCTTAAAATTATGTCATATTGTGTTTTCATTTGTTTATTGTTGTTCTCCTCCGTGGACTGCAAGCACCATGATAGCAGAAACATGACTGTTCGCTGCTATATCATTTCCATCTAGAACAATTGGATATCTTTTACATAGAACATCAAATATATTGTCTAGACTAGGACTATGTCTGGCACATAGTTGATGCCCAACAGATATTTGCTAAATAAAATAAAATAATAGATTATATAGATGAGGAGGCAACCAGAAGTTTCTTGAATTGTTTACATAGATGTTCACAGATAACATCAAATCAGGAAATATAAAACACATTATACGAAATGAGTTTATAAGAACTGAGATGATTCTAGAAAATCAAGTGAATTTTTGATTGAATTGTGAATTGTTGTGGGACTACTTAGAGTGGTAGTTCTGATTTTAAAATAAAATTATTGGCCAGATGTGGTGGCTCATGCCTGTAATCCCAGAAATTTGGGAGGCCAAGGTGGGCATATCTCCTAAGGCCAGGAGCTCAAGACCAGCCTGACCAACATGGCAAAACCCTGTCTCTACTAAAAATACAAAATTAGCCAGGTGTGGTGGCGTGTGCCTGTAATCTCACCTACTCAGGAGGCTGAGGCAGAAGGACCGTCTGAGTCCAGAAGGCGGAGGTTGCAGTGTGACAAGATTACGCCACTGCACTCCAACATGGGTGACAGAGCATGACTCTGTCTCAAAAAAAAAAAAAAAAAAAAGTAAATAGAAGAAAATAAAATTATTGAGGTACATTTTACATATCACCACTTTCTTTTTTTTTTTTTTGAGACAGAGTCTCGCTATGTCGCCCAGGGTGGAGTGCAGTGGGCGGATCTCAGCTCACTGCAAGCTCCGCCTCCCGGGTTTTTACGCCATTCTCCTGCCTCAGCCTCCCGAGTAGCCGGGACTACAGGCGCCCACCACCTCGCCCGGCTAGTTTTTTGTATTTTTTTTTTAGTAGAGACGGGGATTCACCGTGTTAGCCAGGATGGTCTCGAACTCCTGACCTCGTGATCCGCCTGTCTCGGCCTCCCAAAGTGCTGGGATTACAGGCTTGAGCCACGGCGCCCGGCCGACCACTTTCAAGTGAAATGAATTTTAGTAATTTCACTGAGTGGTACAGCTATCACCATTACTTAGTATTAGAACATCTTTTATCCCACCAATAAGATCCTTTGTGCCTATTTACAGTTGATTCTTGTTCTCAGTTTTAGGCTTGGGTTGTTACTAATCCACCTTCTGTCTCTATAAATTTGCTTGTTCTGGATTTTTTTTTTTTTTTTTTTTTTTTTTTTTTTTTTTTTGAGACAGAGTCTAGCTCTGTCTCCCAGGCTGCAGTGCAGTGGTATGATCTGGGCTCACTGCAACCTCCACCTGCTGGGTTCAAGTGATTCTTCTGCTCAGCCTCCTGAGTAGCTGGTATTGCAGGCATGTGCCACCACGCTTGGCTAATTTTTGTATTTTTAGTAGAGACAGGTTTCATCATATTCACCAGGCTGGTCTCGAACTCCTGACCTCCTGACCTGCCTGCCTTGGCCTTCCAAAGTGCTGGGATTACAGGTGCGAGCCCCTGTGCCTGGCCTGTTCTGGGTATATTTTTATTTTTATTTTTTATTTTTTTTGAGATGGAGTCTCACTCTGTCGCCCAGGCTGGAGTGCAATGGCGCAATCTCGGCTCACTGAAAGTTCCGCCTCTCTGGTTCGTGCCATTCTCCTGCCTCAGCCTCCTGAGTAGCTGGGACTACAGGTGCCCGCCACCACGCCCGGCTAATTTGTTTTTTGTATTTTTAGTAGAGACGGGGTTTCACGTGTTAGCCAGGATGATCTCGGTCTCCTGACCTCGTGATCCAGCCCCCTCGTCCTCCCAAAGTGCTGGGATTACAGGCGTGAGCCACCATGCCTGACCTGTTCTGGATGTTTGTTATAAGTGCATGGTCTCTTGTGTCTAGCTTCTTTCACTTAGCATAATGTTTTTGGGCTGTGCCCGTGATGCTGCACGGGTTAGTGGTTTGTTCATTTTTACTGCCGAATAGCATTTTGTTACATGGCTGCACCACATTTTCTTTATCCATTCACCGGTTGACGGACCTTTAGGCTGTTTCCAGGTTTTGGCTGTTATGATCAATGCTGCTGTGAACATTCACATCCACACCTTTGTGTGGACATTTCTCTCGGGTAAGTGCCTAAGAGTGGAATTGCTTGGTCATTTGTCAGTTACTGTTTAACTTTTGAGAAACTGCCAAATTGTTTTCAAATTGTTTTCTTTTTTTTTGAGACGGAGTCTCACTCTGTCGCCCAGGCTGGAGTGCAGTGGCGCGATCTCGGCTCACTGCAAGCTCCGCCTCCCGGGTTCACGCCATTCTCCTGCCTCAGCCTCCCGAGTAGCTGGGAGAAACTGCCAAATTGTTTTCTAAAGTGGATATGCACTTTACATTCCCATCTGCTCTATGAAGGTTCCTGTTTCTCCACACCCCTACCAACATTTGTTATTGCCTATCTTATTTATTATAGTCCTTCTAGAAAATGTGTGATGGTATCTCATTATTGTTTTGACTTTCTTTTTTTGTTGTTTTTTTCAAATACCAACTTGAACCCGATGTTTTGATTTTCACTTTTCTAATCACTAATGAGGCTGAATATCTTTTCATACACTTATTAGCCATTTATATATTGTCTTTGGATATATGTCTATTCAGAGAGTTGGCAGTTGTTAAAGGTTTTAAGAAGAGGAAACACGTATTTGTGAAAGTTTTCTCAATAGGATTAGTTTCCACAAAGGCAGATATAGGCCTAGAGTGTGCAAATAACTTATAATGGGAGAGTGTAAACAGGTTAACTTCGTTGGAATGGAGAATCTCCAAAAGGTAGGGAAGAACTGGTGGGATAAGTAAAAAAAAAAAAAAAAAAAAATCAGTAAATGGTCTTAAATGTCAGGTTGAAAAATGTGGCATGAGAGAAGTGGTGACAAAGATAGATTGGATTCTGATGCTTAAAACAAGTATTAGGGTTGAATATATCTTTACTAGTTTTTCTGTTTGTGTGGACATAATAGGATGTATTCCTTAGTCTATCATAGAACAGTAGGAAAGGGATGGCTTCCCATGGTTATTTGGTTCACCCGTCAATCTAGTCAGAATTAAATAATGCTCATTTCTGATACGTGGATATTGTTTTACTGGAGACCACAATTGATTCTTTAAGAAATGAGATTCTCTTCATTTCTTGGTTAATCCATTTCAGTGAAAACAACCTTGACATTCAGAGAGCTTTCGTATCACTTTTTTTGTCTTCCTTAAATTTTATTTTATTTTTTAAGAAACAGAGTTTCACTATGTTGCAGAGACCAGCCTCAAACTCCTGGGCTCAAGTGATCCTCCCCTGTCAGCCTCTTGAGTCGCTGGGAATACAGGCACATATCATTGTGCCTGGCAAATTTTAATTCTTTACTTAAAAAAAATCTGATTTGGGATATAAAAACAACCAGTTGAAACAGTTACATTTTAATCACATTTGGTACTCATGACACTGTGGATTCTTGAAAATTGTTTCTCTTTTTTGCCTTCTCTCCTCTAGCTTATGTTTTTCGACACAATATATAAGAACTTGTTATTTCTATATAGTGCTCTAAAAGAACTCATTCCTTCCCAGATATTGTGATGAGTGATGGTCATGTATTCTTGAAGTCAGTCCTATTATTGAAGAACCTTCTTTGACACAGAGAACAAAGGGAGCCAAAAGCTTGTACCAAAACTCTAAAATTCTTGTGTGTCTGAATAGAGAGCTGTTGGTAAACAGCACGCAAAAATCTTGCCTGATACTCTTCATTCCAAAGTGTACATCAAAGTGAC
This sequence comes from Macaca fascicularis, assembly GCF_037993035.2. Classification (NCBI taxonomy): domain Eukaryota; kingdom Metazoa; phylum Chordata; class Mammalia; order Primates; family Cercopithecidae; genus Macaca; species Macaca fascicularis. The sequence continues at coordinate 25,952,687 of NC_088383.1, forward strand.
AAGTAGAAATGATTTATATAGGCCACAGCAGTTAGGCTTCTGCATCAGACCTACTTTAATGGTAATACCCAAAGCAATCAAAACAAGCCACTTTTTAGTACATTTTAATAAGTACCTCACAGGTATGAAGTTCCCTCTCTTCCCTTCCCTTGGGGACAATTCACACTTACAGCTAATTTCTCATTGAGCACCTGATGCTTGTCAGAGAAAAAGGAAGAAAAAGAATAGAGGGAGATGGAGGAGGAGAAGGAAGAGGAGAAGAAGGAGGAGAAGGAGAGGAAGGAGAAGGAGGAGAGACCAACTGACTAGAGGTTAGATTAAAAAAAAAAAACCTGAAAGTAAATTTGTCACTATTATTTTTTCTTTAGGGACAGCAGGGGTCTGGAGGAAACATTTTTAGGCATACATAATATTACAGTTAAAATACAACTATAGATCTACAAAACAGTTTTCTATTTTGACTCATACTTCAGTAATAGTCCATTTTCTTGGCATGAAGATATTTCCATCGGGACACATGCAATAATTTTCTTTTTTCACAACATTTTGTTAGAACATATTTCTGTGACATGTTTGTTTCTTTGTTTTGTTATTTCATACAGTCCTAACTTTAAGATGATACCTGCGCTAGGTGCAGTGGCTCATGCCTGTAGCTGCAGCATTTTGGGGGGCCGAAGTGGGAGATTTGCTTGAGGCCAGAAGTTCGAGATCAGCCTGGGCAACATAGTGAGACCTTGTCTCTATAAGAAAAAATAAGATAAAATAAAATCTATTAAAAAAAGATAAAATAAAATCAAGATAATATCTGAAATTTGAACAAAATCAACACTACTGGATTATTTTCCCTCAATTTTTTAAAAATAGTAAACATTTTACAAGTAGCTTCATATTATTTTAAACTGATCTTTGTAAGTTTGGATTTATAATTTCTGCTTTTTTTTTTTTAAATTGACAAAAATTGTATATATTTATAGTATATACAACGTGATGTGTTGAGATATGTATGTATTGTAGAATGGCTAAATTGAATTATTCAACTTTGTTTTTTTTGAGAGGGCGTCTCGGTCTGTTGCCCAGGCTGGAGTGCAGTGGCCTGATCGTGGCTCACTGTAACTTCCACCTCCTAGACTCAAATGATTCTCTTGCCTCAGCCTCCTGAGTAGTTTGCGATTACAGGCACCTGCCACAATGCCTGGTTAATTTTTGTAATTTTGGTAGAGACAAGATTTCATCATGTTAGCCAGGATGGCCTCAAACTCCTGGAATAAAGTGATCTGCCCGCCTCAGCCTCCCAAAGTGCTAGGATTACAGGTGTGAGCCACCACCTTAATTATTCAATATTTGCATTACCTTACATATTTAGCATTTATTTGTGGTAAGAACACTTAAAATCTACTCTCTTAGCAATTTTGAAGTGTGCGATACATTACTATTAGCTATGGTCACCATGTTGTGTAACAGATCTCTTGAACTTATTCCTCCCGTCTAACTGACATTTTGTATCTTTTCACTATCTCCCCAATTCCCTGCCCCTGCCCTAGGCCCTGGTAACAATCACTCTACTTTCTGCTTCTGTGAGACTTTTTTAGATTCCACATATAAGTGAGATCATGTGGTGTTTGTCTTTCTGTGCCTGGCATATGTCATGTGAGCATAATGTTCTCCGGGTTTATCCATGTCGTCACACACGTTTCTCTCTTTATCAATGAAGAATTGCCATGAATTAGTGTGTCCTGTGTGTGTGTGACATGTGCACACATCATATAGGTGTGGTCCTGAGGCAGGAGAATAGGGTCTGGAGGCAGGGAACTTAAGGCCAGTTGGTACTGACTTCCTAAAGCTGAACCAAGGGAAAACACCAAAGTCTGGGGGCAGGGAATCTAAGGCCAATTCATGATAATTTCCTAATGTTAACTCAAAGGGAAAACACCTAGGTCTGCAGGCGGGGAACCTAAGACCAATTAACACAAACTTCCTAAAGCTAAACCAAAAGGAAAAACTCCATCTCCCCACACCTGAGTAGCAAAGGATCAAAGGCTACTCTCCCTACAGCCCTCCCCCATCCACCAGGGCTCAGATGGAAAGGAAAGTGTCCTGGATTGGTGTGGGCCAAGTATGGACCATCCCGTCATCTGCATAGGGTGCCAATTCACCTCAGCCTTTAGCCACGGACCAAATCCGTCATCCAGATAAGGGGAAGCCAATAGGGACCTCAAAAGAAGTACTTAAAACCCAGAAAACTTTGTAACTGGGCCCTCGAACTGCTTGCTGGGGCCCACTCCCACCCTATGGAATGCTTCCTTGCTTTAATAAATCCCCGCTTTTGTTGTTTCATTCCTGTGGTTCATTCCTTTGTTATTAAGGCTTTGTGTGTTTTGTTCAATTGTTTGTTCCAAATGCCAAGGACCTCATGGCCATCCTTCCGGTAACAGTCCCAAATACTTGAAGTTCCCAACTTTCAAAAGCTCCTGTGTTCAGATGGAAAGCGAAGTCCTACATTGATTATGAAATAAACCCCCATGACACCCAAGGTAATATGCTGATGGAAACAATGTTATGAGCTCTGACAACATACATATACATAAGGTATGATGTGCTTCCCTCCGGTAAGGGGAGCAGGCAAAATTGAGCAAAGAAAAAGTAATCCATTTCTCATCTCTTCCTATCCACAAAATCAATTTTTTTCCAGTATATTTTGTTTCAAAGTTTTGGTTGCTTTTATTTCTTGATGAGAGAGGGAGTCAATCTTTGGATTCAATGGAGTTGGGCTGTCCATAATTTGCTATAATTTTTAGTAAACGGTATATTGGCCCTTAACTGTCCCGTCAATGACATGGAAAGTCATTTAGGTAAATGTTTTGCCTTAGCACATTCAGGATTTTCCTACATAAATACCATCTCTTAGTGTTTTCTTCCCTTGTGGTTGGAAAGTTCTTGAGATGTCTTTGGGTTTACCAATCAATTTTGTGTGATGGGGAGAAGATGGAGGAAACTAGCAATTTGGGTCAAAGCCCCAGTGACTATGGAGATGATACTGTGTTTAGTAGTACTTAAAAAAAACAACAAAACCAAAACATTTCATTGAGAATTCAGGGACAGCCCAAGTCATGTCTTCATAGTGAAAAGCAGAGGAGATAACTGTAGAAAGAGTTGGAGTGTTGTTAGAAGTGATGCTGACAGGGAGTAAGAGTTTAAGGGTAAACTGGAGGCAGATGAGAATAAATTGCTAAGTGAAAAACATAAATATCTTGGGTAAGCCTTCTAAGTTGGAAATAGACTGAGAGATTTTTTTTCTTAGCAGATTTTAGGCATCTTTGCACTCATTCATGTTGACTTACTCCTTTTTTCCATGTAAAATACATGGAAACGTGTAAGCATATATAGGCAACAGATTATAATGGTAAAAAGCATGGTACAGGGCAGTGGTTCTCAAAGTGTGATCCCTGGGCCAGCAGTATTAGCATCACTGGAAATGTGTTAAGAATGTGGATTCTTAGGCCCTATTCCAGACTACTGAATCAGCAATCTGGGGAGTAGGGGCACTAATCTGTGCGTTGACTAAACCTCTCCAGATGAATCCAATATATAAACATTTGAGAGTTACTGGTCTAATGATTGTGAGCATGACATCTGGAGACAGATGGGTGAATTAGGGCAATTTATGTTTTTGGTTGTTTGATTCCCATCTGTAAAATGGAAGCAGTACCAAACTCACAGTGTTATAATGAAGATTAAATGAGCTAAAGTATGTCAAATCCTTAGCATAATGCCTGGCCACTGTAAGTGCTATATAAATATAATAATAGTAATACTTTTTACTGGTTTTATTTTTTCACAGGCTACATTTCACAATTGATAGTAAGACTTTGTGTTTACCAAAAAAAAAAAAAAAAAAAAAACCCAAAAACAAAACAAAACAAAAAACAAAAACAAACAATGAAACAACTTTTCTCCTAATATCTTAGAGTTATTTTCCTTGGCTCAAGGCAGGGCGGTATTTCTTAGCATGTGTTCCACGGATCATTTGTATCAGAATCACCTGAGAATGCAGATTCTAAAGTCTCACCCAGATCACAAATTTGAATTCTTTGGTGATAGTTCTGCATCCTGAAATTTCAAAACCATTACTCTTGGATAGCAAAGACGATGATCTTCATTTTGCAAATGAGCACATGAGACACAGGGATAACATATGCTTGGGGAGAGCCAATCTCAGTCGACTCAAGAATAAGAACTGGATTTCTGATTTTGTGTTATATTAAAAAACTATATTGTCTGTAGTTTTATTTACCTTATCAGAAGTTTGACTGGAGTTGTGCTACCTTGTTTACTGAGATCCATTATTATTTAATCTAAAAATAACCTTTACTGGCTGGGCGCGCTGGCTCACGCCTGTAATCCCAGCACTCTGGAAGGTTGAGGGGCTCAGATCACAAGGTCAGAAGATCGAGACCATCCTGGCTAACACGGTGAAAACTGGTCCCTACTAAAAATACAAAAAATTAGCTGGGAGTGGTGGCGGGCACCTGTAGTCCCAGCTACTCGGGAGGCTGAGGCAGAAGAATGGTGTGAATCTGGGAGGTGGAGCTTGCAGTGAGCCGAGATCATGCCACTGCACTCCAGACTGGGTGACAGAGTGAGACTCCATCTCAAAAAAAAAAAAAAAAAAAAAAAGAAAAAGAAAGAAAGAAAGATAACTTTTACCTTATAAATCTGGGAGGACCAGGAACAATGAGTTCCTGGTAAATGTACATAGAGCATGATTCACACTTAGTTGTAATTATTCCAGTTGTGGATTGTGTATCTGAACAGAACTCCTATTTTATAGATGCAGAAAAAGGGCTCAGGGAGGTTGAAAGAATTGTCAAAAGTCACATGATTAGAAAATGGTAGAACCAATTAGAGCTGAGTCTCTCAATGGCCAATCCAGTGCCCTTTCACTACGTCCTATAGTCTTAATCTTTGCTTATTTAAGTGATTTAAAGCTGCATTTAAATATTTTTTAAAACTCAACCTATGCTGCTCACTTAAAATATGATCTCAGTAGTTTGTGACCTTTTTCTTTTATTTAAAGATATGTTAATGTCACATGTTCCTTTTTATAATAGTGATAAATCAATCATATAAAGACAACTAATAACCTATGTGTCTATTACATACTACTTTCTCATCAGTGCAAATTTGGTTGTTCTAAAGCAATTAGATTGACTTTTCAGGCTGTGTTGAAAAACTCCTTGGGCTTTTCCACCCAGGGTCACAGGTCATGTACCAATAGTTCCATTAAAATACAATAAAGCTCCTACGCAGTATACATGTTCATTTAGACGACTTAGCTCTTAATTTTGAAGCAGCATGCATAGGGATATTTATCTCTATCTACAAAGTATGCTTCTATAATTGGGGGAAGGAGATAATCATCCCCTCCCCACTTCCTGTTTTATCTTATGAAATGATTTTCCTTTGTGTCAATTGTTTGTTCTATTCTTATTACATATGACCTTTAGCATATTGCATTTATTTTTTTCCACTTGTCTTTCCTGCCAAGGATAGAGTATTTGTATTCTTAGTGCATCCATTCACTACTCCCTCAACTTAAGGTAAGTTTCTTACCATCTTACATTTATCTGGTTCACTATTACATACTACCTAGGCAGTTACTCCTCATTTTTAGGGTTTCAGCTCAATTGTTACCTCCTCGTAGTCTCTTTCCTTTATCTCTTTATATATGTTCTCTGCTCTCATACCATGCATGCTTTACCACTTTGCAGTGTTTATTTCTTCATGGTATTTATCACAACATGCTATTGTCTTATTTATTTGTTTGCCTTTTTATCTCTAGCTCTGTCTCTACCCACTTGGCTGTAAGAGCCACATAGCCAAAAGATGTGCCTATTTTGTCCCAGTACCAAGCACAATGCCTGATACATAGTAGAGGCTCAATGAACATTGGTTGAATGAATGAATATGTCTTATGCAAGATGGTGTAGAATTTTGTAGTCTGCTTTGGGGAGTGTGTGTGTGTGTGTGTATGTGCTAAACCTTGATCCCTTAAAAGAACCTCTTTTGGATTATTTTATTTATTGATAGACACTAACATAGACGTAGGATTGTCTACCTACTCAGTCACCTTGATTCCAGACCTATTAAATGGACCAGAACCCTTAGAGCATTTGGAACTTTGTGCCTTACCTTGCATGGACCTAGGTTTCTTAGCACTCTGGACTGTAATGGACTGTCTTCTAGAGCTTGCACTCTAGGGTAGCCTCTGGCCACGGGTGGCTAGTGAGCACTTGAAATGTGGCTAGTGTGAAGTGCCTTGTGCTGTGAGTGTAAAATAAACATCAGATTTTGAAGACTTAGTGTAAAAAGTGTAAAATATATCATTAACACTTTTACATTGTTTACTTATTGAAATGATAACAATTTGGATATATTGGGTTACATAAAATATATTATTAAAATTAATTTCACTCTTTATTTTTACTATCTTAATGTGCTATTTGAACATTTAAAATTATTTATAAGGATCCTACTTCTGGTTCACATTGTATTTCTATTGTGCAGTGCTCTTCTAGATACAACTAGCTCATCCCAGCTGTTTGGCAATGTAGGTTGAAGGGGATCCATTGAAGGGAATACTAGAATTGCAAAAGTCTCTCATAGTCTGCATCTTTCTCATTAGATGTGCACTTGTGAAAGGATTGGTACCCTGGGAGAGTAGCTCAGGTGCCTCTCCAGTACAAACTCAATGCGAAATCCCGAGGCCGACACACAGTTTGTGTCCCAAGACACAGAAATGTTAAATGTCTTGCCAGTGGTCACATATCTTCCTTTAAAATAAAGCTAGAACCAGAATCCAGGTCTTTTGATTGTGCTTAGTTCATTGGATTACTTATAGAAGGATATACTAATATAAGTATGTCTTCTTTTTTAAGTTAGATACTAGAGAATTTTAAAGAATTGTTAATAAGTTATGTAGGTTTTCTAAAAAGATCAATGAATGAGGAAATTATACTTTGGCCTTTAGATGGTTAAGTAAATGGAAAACCATAGTGTATACTTTGATACATTAGACAAGCAGAAACTCTTCCTGTTATTATTGCCACCCATACTGTGGCAGAGCACTAAAATGGGATGACCTTTACTTAGCATAGGAGCATACATTGCAAAGCAAAATTTAAACAAAAAGTCGGATATGAACATGAGATCTACTTGTAAGTAAATACAAATCTAATAACCACTCTTTGCATAACTATAAAAACTCATTTGGAGACCAACCACTGCAGTCTGAAAAACTGGTTGCTGTGTCTTCTTCCAAAAACCCTCATCACTGGCTGTCAGGCAGACTTCTCTTCTTGGGTGAGGAGATTGATTTTTAAGTGAGCTTCATCATCATGATCTTCCTGTTCATTCACTAACTTAGCCACTATTTAGTGAAAGCCTACTATGTGCCAGGTAGTGTTCTGGGTGCTCAAGGTACCTCACTGACCAATGCAGATAAAGATTTTTGCTCTTTTGGGGCTTACATTCCAGTCCCTAAGTATTTTCTCAATAGGAAGGATGACATAAAATAGTACAGTGAATCTAAGCAGTGCCTGCTTAGAATGCCACGAGGGACATTTTTATTAGTTGGGAATTAAAGTAAGTTGGAGATTTTCTATTTGTGTCTTTCTTGGGTAATTTGAAAATAGAGGTGCATATGGAAAGTGGAGCTAGCTGTGCAAAACACTACATATCTGCTATCAGTCTACTTTTGGAGTGTCAGAAGACACTTAAATTCTCTAATAAGCGTCAAAACATCAGTTAGATTGTGGTAAGAAATTTACCAATAATTTGGAGGGCTTGGCATACTTGCTCAGTTCTTCTTTCTTCTGCTGGGATATCCCAACCTTTAGCTAACTAGAAGTCTTAGTTCTTATCTCTCAGTTCCAGGAACTCCCAGTCAGGACGATTTCACTTCTCACTCTACACAGGTTCCTTCTCATTCTCCCACAGCTCATGAGTCCTGCCCCTTGCTCTCTCCCTTACACATCTTTACTTGCATACAGTTTTACAGGTTTCCCTCCATTCTGGCCCCCAGACAGAGATTCCTTAAATATGACTTTTTTTTTTTTTCTCTCCTTAAAACACAGCTGGTAGATTTCTCCATTACTCCCTCAGCTAAGATGAGCCTAGACAAGTATATTTAAATCATTTCTTTAACTGACAACAAGGAAGATGATTTGATAATTTGCCTAAAATGAGCAGATGCTCAGGAGGACAAGTCACCATCCTATGTCCCTTCTGTCCGATTTCACCTAGAAATGAAAACTACTCCCTTCTCCCTCTTTTCCAGGCAAAAGGCTGATATTAACTAAGCATGCAAGACGCCAACACCCTCCTCCTCAGTACGTCCAAGTTTCCTTCGCTCTGAGCCACGGAATCTCAGCTTCTCCCCCCTCTCCCGCCCACCCTACGCCACCCCCGCAGGTTTCCGAGTCATCCGGAACGCGAGTGGGTGCGAGGACTCGGCAGGCTGCCTCCCGCGCCCCCGCCGCCCGCGGGCCGCCTCGGGTTCAGCACTGGACAGCTCCCGCCCCGGCCCCACAAATGGCAGTCGGCTGATTGACAGAGGAGCCGACCAAACAGGGGACAAGACGACTTGCAGCCGCCCTACAAGGGTTTGGTTGCGGCCAAGCTGCCTCTTTAAACTGGCTTTCCTCCCCCGAGCCGGGAGCAAGGAGAGAGGCTGGAGTGTGGTTTGCGGCCAAACCTAGAGGCTGCAATTAACCAGCCGCCCGGCCTTCCCGACTCCGGAGAGACAAACGTCTTAAAGGACGTCTTTGCTCCTCGGAACTCGCGGCTGCGCTCGCGGTGCGGGTCTGGGCGCGCGCCCCGCGCCTCCGGGCAAAGCGGTCGAGGAGGAGCCAGAGCCGGGAGGCGGGAACGACCTGCGGCGGGTGAGACTATGGAGCAGCGTCTTCGGCGGCTGCGGCGGCAGCAGCAGCAGCAGCAACAGCAGCTTCTGAACGCGCCTCAATGAGAGCAGCGGTGGCGGCAGCCGGGCCGAGAGACGGACGCGGGCTGACTCCAGCCGCTGGGAGCGCGAGGCCATGTAACCCGCTCGGCTTCAGGCTGCGAGGTGCGTAATCCCCAGCCGGCCCCTCTCGCAGCGGGCACGGCCAGCGCTGCCACAGGTGACTTGATTTCTGCGACGGTAGCTTAGCCACCCGGGACCAATCTCGAAACATTCTTATTTTCAAGTCCTTTGGACTGGGTGCCATCTGGAGAAGGTGGGAAGACTCCTGGAAAAAGTCTGACTGTTGAAAATTGACTATCCAAATTTAAAAAGTGATTCCCCCCGTTCCCTCCTCTTCTCTCTGCGAGGGAGATGGGAGCCATGGCTTACCCCTTACTCCTCTGCCTCCTGCTCGCTCAGCTGGGATTGGGAGCTGTTGGCGCCAGCCGCGACCCCCAAGGACGGCCGGACTCCCCTCGAGAGAGGACCCCGAGGGGGAAGCCGCACGCCCAGCAGCCGGCTCGAGCCTCTGCCTCGGACTCCTCGGCTCCCTGGAGCCGCTCCACCGATGGCACCATCTTGGCGCAGAAACTCGCCGAGGAGGTGCCCATGGACGTGGCCTCTTACCTCTACACCGGGGACTCCCACCAGCTGAAGCGAGCCAACTGCTCCGGCCGCTACGAGTTGGCGGGCCTGCCGGGGAAGTGGCCAGCCCTGGCCAGTGCGCATCCCTCCTTGCACGGGGCGCTGGACACACTGACACACGCCACCAACTTCCTCAACATGATGCTGCAGAGCAATAAGTCGCGGGAGCAGAACTTGCAGGACGACCTGGAGTGGTACCAGGCGCTGGTGCGGAGCCTCCTGGAGGGCGAGCCCAGCATCTCCCGGGCGGCCATCACCTTCAGCACCGAGTCGCTGTCCGCGCCGGCCCCACAGGTCTTCCTCCAGGCCACGCGCGAGGAGAGCCGCATCCTGCTCCAAGACCTTTCCTCCTCTGCACCCCACCTGGCCAACGCCACCCTGGAGACGGAGTGGTTTCACGGCCTCCGGCGCAAGTGGAGGCCCCACTTACACCGCCGCGGCCCCAATCAGGGGCCCCGGAGCCTAGGCCACAGCTGGAGGCGCAAGGACGGGCTCGGCGGGGACAAGAGCCACGTCAAGTGGTCTCCGCCTTATCTGGAGTGCGAGAACGGGAGTTACAAGCCCGGGTGGCTGGTTACTCTTTCCTCTGCCTTCTACGGGTTGCAGCCTAACCTGGTCCCGGAATTCAGGTAGGGATGGCCGGGGGGCACGAGGGAAGGCAAAAGCTTTCCTTCCGGTCTTGCGGGGGGGGGATGCACGTGTGGGGAAGGAACCCTTGGCTGTGACACGAACGCTTCTCACCCTCAGAGCAGAGACCCGGGCTGAGAGACACCCCACGCGGGCGCGGGGTATTGGGGGCGAGAAGCGCCCCCCGCCCGTCAGCTTCCGGCGCTCGGCAAAAGCCATTCATTCTCTGGGACCAGTTTCCCCGCACGGGGCGAGGGACGGGCAGCCCTCGGCAGGACGGAGACACCCCCGCTGCTCTGTGCTTCCCTCAAACTGTCGGGAGAGCAGGGAGGGGCGTTCCTCACGGGGGCGATGCGACAACTTGGCGAGCGCCGGGTGTGTCCGCGGAGTGGCAAGCCTCAGATGAGAGGCGAAAAGGGAGCAGGAGGAACAGAGAGTTCCTTGTTTCTGCCACTTTGGGGTAGCCTCTGCCTGCTTCCTACGTGTGCAGTTGGGGGCACCGGTTTGTTGTTAGTCAGAGCTTATAATTAAAACTGTGCCATCTCTTCGCAGTTCCGGCACCTCAGCAGTGAGTCAGTCCCAGCAGCTAGCTGTCTCTGGGATCCAGAGTTTGCAATTTGGTCAGGGTGCTCCTTCTACTGGTCTCCCCTCTCCCCGCAATTGATCTTTCCTTCCTTGGTGGCCTTTTCCTCCTCTTCCCAGTGTTAGGCATACCTAAGGGTTCTCCAGCCCTTCACACACTCACATGATTTACAAATGGACCTAGTTATATTCGAGAGGGAGGCATCAGTTGTGACTGAATTCATTCAAGGAAACTGGAGGAAACTTAAGGGAGTCTGTATTTCCTGTCTCAAACTATAGCATTTGAGGGAAGCAGAGAATTTGCAAATTAACAGGTTTTAACTTCTGCCTGGGGAAGTGCCTGACCTTTGAGGCAGGTAATTTCTGGAAGCAACCTTTAAGAGTGGATGTGAGGAAGGAACTGAAAGAGTAGATACACCCAAGAGGGCTTAGGAGAGGGCCCAAGATGGACTGAGATCATCCCTTAGTCCCATGACGGAAGGCTCTGGAAAGAGGGCCTCAGGGGCTGAGATTGCTTTTGTACTTTTTGGGAACTTGGACAGGAGTGAGAAACCTTTGTGTGTGGATTATCTATTTATTTTTTAAATACCCTGGCACAGCGAGGACAGGATGCTGACCTGCTGAAAGATGCCAGATCAAGTACTGGGTGGGCAAGTGGGAAAGGTCAGAACGCTTGTTTGTCTTGGTACTGCCATTCACTGCTGAATGACCTCACGCAAGTTGCGTAACCTCTCTGGGTCTCAGCTACTTATCTGTCCAGTGAGGGAGTTGAACTAGACAGTCTGTAGGGAGCCATCCAGTTATCAAGTTCTGTAGCTTTTAATGTTGGCAATACTTGTGAAGGCATAAAGGATAATAACCCCCTTTGTCTGATTCCGTATGACCATATTAAATATATGTGTGTGTGTGTCTTTGTATGTGTTTCTATCTCTTTTAAAGGTCTTGTCTTAAACCAGACTAACTCTTTTCTACTTTCAAGATAATCTCATTTCCTCCTAATTCTTGCAGGATCCTATTAGTAAGAGCTGAGCCCAGCTTTGAATCTTTGCCATGCTGTTTGCTCAGAAGAGGAAAGACCAGCAGATGCCATTCACTGCCAGCAAACTGTTTGTAGCCTTTAAACGAGTCTTTTTAGGGAGCCTGAAGTTTCAGGATTTATCTATCTTTTTCATCTAACATTTACTTTATGTCAGGCTCTGTGCTAACTGCTTTGCATGCACTGTCTTGATTAGGCCTTACAGCAACCTTTTGAGTTAAGTTTTATTATTTTCTCTATTTTACAGAAAAGGAATCTGAAGCCCAGAGGGGTTAAGCTTCTTGCCCAAGATTGCACAGCAGTAAAATAGCAGATCCAGGATTTAAGCCCACTTCATACTTCATATCATATGTACCACCATTCCAAATTCTGTTCTATGAAGGTGTCCTAGGGGTTGCTATAAACAATGTAGTTACTGTGTAAAATATATGTATTTTCGAGGGCCACTGTGGAACTGAGGATGAAAACCATTCATTTTCAGAATTATCTCTCTTAATCATATGGATCAGAAAGCATAGTTTGCCTAAATGAACTCAGTGCCTTCTGGCAGCCAAGTTGAAAGGCTGAGGACACAAAGGGTCTCAGGTTGACAGGGCTCAGACATTCCCTGTTTTTTCACTCTGTTTAGAAAATAGTTTATTTCTTTAAGTGTCTTCCTACACAAAGGATATAAAGATGGTATTCTTCAGCCAAGGCACAAAGCCAGCCATTTAGTGTCTGGCTCTCTACTGCAGCTGGCTGGTCTCAGTAGAATCACAAGGTAAATGCTCTCCTGTGAGTGCTTTGGCCCCATATCCTGTGCCCTTCAAATGCTGTATTGAGGGTCCACACAGTAGAAACCAGAAGAAAATCTTACAGGCATCAGATAGTTCCACCTGTTGTCTCCTAGATGAAGAAACAGAGCTATAAAGTGACTTGTCCAAAAATCACGTATCAAGTTTGTAGCAACAACAGAAATGGGATCCAGGCCTTCTGCCTCTAGTTTATCCTATACTTGATAAATATATACCTAAAGCAGGTATCTGTGACTCTCTGGACCTCTGTATACAACCTGTGTTGGGGACATACTTTATTCTCTATCATCATTTATCACAACCAAAAAAATTAAGCCATAGAAAACAGCTATCACTTAAAAAAGAGATTATATTGTTAATTTCACATATTGAGATAATATTTAAATGGGTCATTTCTGTATATCTTTATACTCATAAAAGGAAAAGGTTTTTTGTTGATGATATTTTATTATATAAAATACGCATTCTAAAATTCTACAGTATAGGTGGATAGTATTTGACAGGTATGGTAACAAGGTAAACCTCAAATGAATTTTTGGGAAACCAGATAAGGAGCCCTGATCATGATTTTAAATAGTCTTTTAAACATGTGAAATGTTATTTGCAAAAAGCTTTATGTATAACAGAAAATCCACGGATAATGGTTTACTTATGAAAGGGAAAAGGAGAAATAACTTTTAGTTAAGGTTAGTTACTATTTTCCCAGGTCTTACTTACAAGATTCAGACGTTTAAATTAAAGTAAATTAAATTGTATTTTATTTTTAGGTAATATAAATCCAAAGCATGAACTTTAAAAGTAATATGTAGAATTTCTTATAAGAAGTTCAATATAAAAATATCTTCTCATATTACCGTTTATCACTGTAAAACAATCTCTCAGAATAAATTCTATTCCCCTGTGTTTCAGAATGACACAAGTATCTTAAAATTTAAGATGTAGCATAATGCACATATGGAAATAGAAGTTTGCTGCTCATTTTTTGTCTTTGAAAAAATGGCACTCATTTCTCTTAAGTATTTCTTGAGTCTTTTGTTACATATCTATAGTGTATGAACACTTGGTTCTCATTTTCCATCCTAGTAAAAAACAGAGAGTAATAATTTAAGATATACCCTGAAAATATTTTTACTTTTACCATTAGGTTTGTAATATCCTCGTAGCATTTTCCTTAAAGCTAGGGTTCTTTTGTTTGCATAATGATTTTTCTTCGTGGAACTTAAAGTACTATGGAGTTGGATCCCATTCTGTTGAATGCATAGATACCTCTCTGGCAGTGGTTGGAATCTTTCAGTGCCTAGGATGGTTAGCAGGTACTTAAGTGTCTGTTGAATTTAAAAGAAGATGAATTTCTTTAAAATTCCTTTAAAGAATTAATTCTTGATGAACTTGAGAGGGAATTTGGAATTCCTTTGGTTTCTTCTCATTTTATAGTTGAGGAAGCTGAGACCCAAATAGCTAAAGGAATTTGCTAGAAGTGGAATAGCTCTTTTGGGGCAAGTGAGAATTAAGGGAAACCAATACTTACTGAGTATCTACTATACATTAGATATTTTATATATTTCAGTGCATTTAATTCTTAGAAATCTCAGGTCGCAACCAGTTCAGAAAAGTTGAGCAACCTGCCCAAGCTAATGTAGCTAGTAAATGAAGGACCTAAAATCAAATTTAGATCTGTCTAGCTACGAAGCCTGCGTAGTCTTTCCACCATCCTGTGCTGATTTCTATCTCTTGATTCCCTAATTTTGTCATTAAAAATGTATAAGATGATATTGGTTTGAATTAAGTAATATACTTGGCCCAAACCAGTGATACACACTTATTCTTTTTGGGCCAACGATGCAACCAAGTATGTTGTACAGTGAGAAGAGTATTCAATTTGAAGCAGAACTTTGCCTCAAGTCCCAATTTTGTCTCTGACTGACTGTATTACCTGTCTGGAAATCAGTTTCTGCATAATAAAAATGTGGAAATAGACTTGATGATTTCCATATACCTCTTAATTGGCCTATCCACATAGTCAACAAATACTTTTTGGAAACAGGGCTGATACACATAAATCTAGTACCTTGTGGAAATGATATGGGAGAGTCACATGCAAAGGAAGAGGAAACCAAGTGAATATTAGACTTGGTATTTGGTTAAAAAAAAAAAGAAAGAAAAGTCAATAGGGAGATAAAGGAAAGATCACAATAGTGTGGAAATCTCTTTTTAGAAACTAATAAACATTAGTGTCACTGATTCACTGACTGCCTGAGTGCTCACTCCACTTTCTCTCCTTCACACAAGACACCCACACACCTCCTTCAGTGATTCTATTACAGATTTCTGCTTTCAACAAAAGAGGGCAATTCACATAGTGTAAGAGAAATGACCACATAGGATAGGCCAAACGTATCCTATGTCTTTCTTATAGGAGCTGAAAATGATGTGTAGGCTTACCTACAGAAATAGCCCAGAGGTGTTTGCCTGGGTTATAGATTAAAAGGTTTTCAGATGAATTTCTGCTGTGGAGGCTTTTAAGCCTCAGTTACATCATCTTTAAGCTATGAAGAGTAATGTGTATCTCCTTTGAAATTCTGTAAAGGCTAAATGAAGAACTGTCATCACATAGGAAGTTTAGTAAATATTTTTGTATTGTAGCTTCTGTCTTCCCGAATACTATCCTCAGCTGGCCATAACTGTCTTCATTTACTTGTATTAGAGTCATTTGACTTAGAGTAATTTGTAACTTATATAGCAGTTTAGTTTTGTTTCTAATCATTATGAAGGCTTGTAATGGCAATGGGTCATGGTAGAAATACTGGCCTTAGAGACAGATGTCGGTACCAGCCTAGACCATATCGTTGACTGAGGGTGTTACCAGAGGCAGGAGTTGCCTCTTTAATTTTCAGTTTCTTCAACTGTAAATTGAGGATGTTGGACGAGATAACTCCTTATAACCCTAAAAAATCAATGATTATGCACATCATTCAATATGTCACTTTATTTTATTTATTTCTTTTTTTGAGACAGGATCTCACACTGTTGCCCAGGCTGGAGTGCAGTGGCGTGATCTTGGCTCACTGCATCCTCAACCTCCCAGGCTCAAGTGATTCTCCCATGTCAGCTTTCTGTGCAGCTAAGACTACAGGCCCGAGCCACCATGCCCGGCTATTTTTTTCAGTTTTTGTAGAGATAGGGTTTTGCTACGTTGCCCAGGCCGGTCTTGAACTCCTGGGCTCAGGCGATCCACCTGCTTCAGCTTCCCAAAGCATTGGGATTACAGGCATGAGCCACACCTAGCCTGATGCATTGCTTCAACTTGTAAAGTTTTATTTGATTTGCTGCTGAAATCAGTTAATGAATGCTATATAAATGCAGAAAATGCTCATGTGTTCCATGTTTGACTTTATAATGATCATTTACTCACAGAATATTTACAGAAAGTCCTATCAATGTACAATGAGTTAAGTACATAAACTAATAATGGAAATGAGAACTCCATTTCAAAATAAGAATAAGCACGATCTAATTTACAGGACTTAAGACTTCCTGATTTACTTGGAGTCAACATGAAGTTGCTTCATAGATTTCTAGACCAAGGGTCTCAGAATACCTCTATAATTTCTCTCAAGAGAATAAATGTTCAGACATTTGGAAGCTCCCTACTTACTTTTTAAAAACAATCTGTTTTCAATTTGCCTCTGTAGTTGGCTTTGAAATTTCAAAGAAGGGCTATATGTTGTGGTGTAGCAATGGTACAGGATTATCTTCCCATTTTCTAGGATATGCATTTGGAAGTAGAAATGGGATTTCCAGAACTGCAAAATAAATTACAAGAATTATGCTTACTGTCTGGAGAGATAACTGAGGCTCTCACTAGACTGTTTTTCCAGCCTCAACTTCTGGATAAGCCAAATGTTGCTTTCAACTTCAGAAAAGCAGCAGTTTGTTGCAAATGGTTCAGATTTTACGGCTACCCTTTTTCAGTCTTAAGAGTGCTGTTGAATTCAACATACACTGCATTTTATGATTATATTGTAATATACTGTGATGCCAAGGCGTATGTTGTTGATGCTATTTTGCACTTGGTTGGTACAGAAGCATTAGGCCCTGGCTGTTTTCTCTGTTCAGTTCTGATTTGGTGTTCAAAGAGTTATTTATGCAGAATTACTAAGATAGCACATTGGGATTTTGATAACTTTGGCAGCTTGATGGCTGTTATGTGCAAATAGGCAGTTCACTAGTACTGGGGCTATGCTTGGGAGAGTCTGCAGCCAGCAGCGTTGTGAAGCTTTTCCCAGCACAGCAATGTCATGTGCATCAGTGGGGCTTGTTTTGCTTGCCTTATCTGCCTTTCCGCTTTTGGTAATAAACTGAAATTTGTTTAGTAACAAACTAAAATTACACATAGCGTAATTTCCACTTTGGCTGGCCAATTACTCTCCCAAGTCTTTCTTCCTACAGGAAGAAAAACTTGACCTACACAAATATTTGGGTAGATGACTGCTCCGTGAAATACTTCTTCAGTTTAGGAGAGGATTAATCCTCTTGGGTAAGTCTTTCACAGCTGCCCCCCTCCACACCCTCCTCTTTCCTGCAGTGCCAAATCTAGTATAGAAACCATGAGTGCATTTCTTTTTTATACCCAAGGATATTATCGAGTGCCTCAAAGCAATTATAGGATACATCTAGTTTTATTACTTTCATTATAGGTAGAGCTCATAGGACACACAAATTAGCTTAAATATAATCTGATCCCAAGGTAGTAAAGTTTATTTTTCCAAACAAAAATCCTGTTACCTATCTCTTTGTACAAGGAGGCAGTTTCTGTCTCTTTTCTCTTCCCTCATACAAAGTTGCTAATACTTCTGTTTAATTGAGATCCAATTAATTTTTATTCATTTTAATACCTGTTATAATCTTCCCCATTTAATAAATATGACTAAAACAAAACAATGTAGGATTTTAAAAAACCTGTCCAATTGGCAAAGTACCCACTGCACCTATAGCTTAAAAGGAATCTTTTAAGATTATGTAAGTTATGTAAGATTTTGGTTTGTTTAGCTTTCTCACCATTTATGTGTCTTGTCCAATGTGTATGCCTTGTTACATTATTATAGAAGAACTTGACACATGGCTTTTATCTGAGAAAGAAGGAATGGTGTGATAGTAAAGAATAATATTCTATCGATTCTAACATGCACCATTTTCACATTTTGATGTCTTTCAAATTGAGATGTGTCTTAATAATTGAGGGCATGTCATATTCAGTTGGCACTTCGTTTCTTTCTGTGGTACACAACATAACAAGGCATCTTACAATTAATGCCATCTTATATTTGATGAAATGTGATATCAGGAAATAGGAAAACAAACAAACTCCAGGGTCTCTTCAACTACAAAGTTCTTTTTTTATTGGTTGTATATATTTATGGGACACATGATGTTTTCAAACAGGCATACAATGTATAACAGTTGAATCGGGTAATTGTCAACTACAAAGTTCTATTATCATCTATAAGCTATCAACTTGTAGCAAAATATTCATATATGGAAGCAAAATGTAGACCTTACTGCTATATGTAAATTTTTAATTTAATTTTATTTTTTTAAAAAAGAGACAGGGTCCCACTCTGTTTCTCAGGCAGGAGTGTAGTGTTGAGATTATAGCTCACTGCATTCCTAGGCTCAGGTGATCCTCCCGCCTTAGCCTCCTAAGTAGCTGGGAGAACAGGAACATGCCACCATGCCTGGTTTTTTTAATTTTAATTTTTGTAGAGACAAGGTCTTGCCTTGCCTTCCCAAAGTGCTGGGATTGCAGGCCTGAGCCAGCATACTCAGCTCCTGCTGTATATAAATTAGATTGCTATTTGTCTTCATAATAGTTTTATTTAAAATAGACAAGCTATACTAAAACATGTAGCCACATTTTCTTTTTATATTGTGCTAGAAACTACAGCAACTTTTATTTTCCGAATAGGTAAAATCAGAATTATCATAATTTTTCTCATATCCTCTGGCAGTTTTTCCCTTACACTGTGGGAAAATGCCTAGGATCGTGAAAATGAAATACCACTGACAGACTAAGAATAGGAGGGAATAGATATGGTCTCTCCTTTCTGAACTGTGTAAAAGTTTCACAAGGGAAGTTACTTCTTATGTAGCAGTGTAACCAGATTTGACCTGTGAGATTTAAATGAAATTGTGAAGATAAGCATTTTTTTTTCTTTTTATCCCATCAATTGCTTGGAATAAAATGAAGAGTTTGATTTTCCTCGTATTTGATGCCTCAGACCACTATGCCGAACAAGGTTTCTCAACCTTGCAACTACAGACATTTGGGACCACATAGGCCTTTGCTGTGGGGGCTGTCTTATTAATTGTAAGATGTTCAGCAGCACCTCTGGCTTCTATCCATTAGATGCCAGTGGCAACACGCCCTGCCAGTGTGAAAACCAAATGTGTCTGCCAAAAATACCAAATATCCCCTGTGGGGCAAAACTGCCTCTGGTTGAAAGGCAGTGGTGTAGAGGAGCACATATGATACATAATGTATAAAATGCTGCTCTGGGATTATCCCTATTTCA
Organism: Macaca fascicularis; assembly: GCF_037993035.2. Classification (NCBI taxonomy): domain Eukaryota; kingdom Metazoa; phylum Chordata; class Mammalia; order Primates; family Cercopithecidae; genus Macaca; species Macaca fascicularis. Next base: position 25,971,941 of record NC_088383.1, read on the forward strand.
AGGGTTCTGTATGTATGTGTACACATATGTGTGTACATATATCTGTGCGTGTGCATATAGATATGCTCATATATGCATTTGTCAGATTACATATCTATTTATTTATTTAAAATATAAGATCATTGTATATATAGAACCTGACACAAGTGAGAACTGAAACATTTTGACAGATCCATGAAATATGAATTCATTTACATTTGTATGTCGTCAGGGCTCAAAAAGAACATCTGACTAGATTTGTAGACTCTGTTGCTAAGCGTGGTTTTGCTACCTATATGGTTAAATGTTTAATATTTAAGGTTTCCCATAAAAGATGAATTTTGAAAGGAAAGCACTTGGCCGGGCGCGGTGGCTCACGCTTGTAATCCCAGCACTTTGGGAGACCGAGGCGGGCGGATCACGAGGTCAGGAAATCGAGACCATCCTCGCTAACACGGTGAAACCCCATCTCTACTAAAAATACAAAAAATTAGCCAGGAGTAGTGGCGGGCGCCTGTAGTCCCAGCTACTCGGGAGGCTGAGGCAGGAGAATGGCGTGAACCCAGGAGGCGGAGCTTGCAGTGAGCCGAGATTGCGCCACTGCACTCCAGTCTGGGCGGCAGAGAGAGACTCCGTCTCAAAAAAAAAAAAAGAGGAAAGCACTTGTGTGTGTGTACGTGGAAGAATAGAAAAAGGGAAGGGGGGTACAGCTGGGTGTAAAGGAGTGGGGAAAGGGAACAAAGGAAGATGAATGAACTGATAGAAAACAATTATCTATCTCTGATGCTGTGGAATATTGCCTTACTGTTACGTGAAGCTCCATTTACCATTGAGCAATTTTACAGTTCTGATGAAACTGAACTATTTTTCCCTAGTAAGTAGTTGAGGAGTTAAGTTCTTGATGATTTAATCATTATAAAGATAAGTTGACTGTGCTTGCATTTCAGAACTTTATTTCAGCTTTTCCCATTAAAGGAATATTAGTACCTTAAAATATATATTTTAAATATTCCATTTGCCATTTTAACTTATTGATTCAACTAGAAGTTGTTCAGAATTTGAACTTATTAGAAATGAATTTCCTAGAAGAAATGATTGAAATGCTATATTACATAGACATTATTATTATTATTATTGAGACAGGGTTTTACTCTGTCACCCAGGCTGGAGTGCAATGGCATAAATACGGCTCACTGCAGCCTCAACCTCCCAGGCTCAAGCGATCCTCCCACCTCAGTCCCCCAAGTAGCTGAGACTACAGGTGTGCACCACCACACCCAGCTAATTTTTCTATTTTTTGTAGAGGCAGGATTTTATCATGTTGCCCAGGCTGGTCTTGAACTCCTGGGCCCAAGCAATCCACCCATATCAGCCACCCAAGTGCTGGGATTACAGGCGTGAGCCACCGCTGCTGGCCCTACATATACATTATTTAAAGCTTTAATAAGCATATGTTTAAAGATGCAGTTTTAAATATTAATAATGCTTAGAATTCTGTTAAGTCAGAAGCAAGCCTAAGAAAACAAAAACAATGACCACATGATTAAAAAAAAATGTTTAGGCTTCATGGTGCCAATTACCTTAGCACAAACTGAACAGTGACCAATTCTTTACTCCCTATCCATAAACACAATCCATGCACGACCTACTGTGATAAGGGAGGAGCTTGCTGTTGTACATTATGTTAATTATAGAGAAATAAGAGACAATGTCGTGAATATTAGAGATGAATCCAAGGCTCCTGAAAAGAAAGATGAAGACTATGATTTTTCTGGATAAGGCAGACTTTTAGGATGATTGTTTTGGGTACTGACTTAATAATTAGTTCTTTGGAAAGCCTCTCACAATACATTCCCCTGAAAATTATTTAGCAACGCGTCTGTCTTTCCATGTTTAAGAAAAAGAGGCAAATAACAAATGATATTGAGGCATTCTTTAAAGAAGCAATGTTTTTAGTAAACATCTTGTGAAAAGCTCCTTTGTGAGTTGGAATTTTAGAAGTAAAGGGGATTTTAGAGATCACGTAATCCAATTTATTTTTATGGGTGAGGAGAATGAGAGCAAGGGAATTGGTGACCATCACTTGCATTAGCGATGGCTGCAGCGAACTTGCAGTTTAATAACAGACACAAAGAAAAAGATGCTGAGTCATCAAGTAAAGGTTAATTTATGTTCATTATTCACTGATCCCAAACATGACTGGGCATAAGGATCACCTGAAGAGCCTGATAATATGTTCCCAGGCCCTCCCCAGACCTTGTGAACAAGACAATCTGCAATAGGATCCGAAGTCTATATTAAACACAAAGTCTTAGTAATTCAGAAGTAGTTAGTCCTTAAACACAAACTTGGGAAAAAGTAAACAGTATTTGATAAAATTGAAACACATATAACTTATATAAACAACTTCATATAAACAGCTGATATAAACAACTGCAGCTTTAGTCACTGAAAAAATTTGGTTACGGACCATTCTGGGTACCTGAAATATTCCAATATTGTGAATGAGCCTATCAGTATTGCAAATTTACAATGTCCAGCAGGTTCTTTATGAAGGCAGGGAGCTCACAGGTTCTGAGCCTTGGAATGATAAATCACTTGATTGTATACTCCTATTTCTCCCTCACTTTAGTTTGGGTTTTTTGTTTTCTCAACTTTAAAATAGGGGCTATCATAGGAGCAACCTGCCTCCTGTTATTATCCGTCTCTTTATGTAAACGTCCTGTTTCCCAAAGAGTTCTACAGGTTTTTAAAGTACAAGGACCATATTTTATGACTTCCTGTATTCAGTGCTTGATATGGTTTGGCTGTGTTTGCACCCAAACTCTCATCTTGAATTGTAATCTCCATAATCCCCACGTGTCAAGGGAGAGACCAGGTGGAGGTAATTGGATGCTGGGGGCAGTTTCCCAGGTGCTGTTCTCATGATAGTGAGGGAGTTCTCACGAGATCTGATGGTTTTATAAGTATGTGGTAGTTCCTCCTGTGTTCATGCTCTCCACTGCCACCTTGTGAAGAAGGTACCTTGCTTCTCCTTCATCTTCCGCCACGATTGTAAGTTTCCTGAGGCCTCCCCAGTCAAATGGAACTGTGAGTCAATTAAATGTCTTTCCTTTATAAATTACCCAGTCTCGAGCAGTTCTTTGTAGCAGTGTAAGAATGGACTAATACAGTGCCTCTTGAAAGTACCTTCCCTATTTCAGAAAAACAGCATGGGAATGGTGTCTAGGAGGAGGGGTTTTGGGATCATAAACCTAGGTTTGAATCCAAAAATTTCCATTTTCACTTACAGTGTGACACTGGAAAGTTACGTAACTTTGTGGCTCAATTCCCTCATTGCAAAAGGTATAGAATACCTCTTACTGTTGTAAAGAGTAAACAATCTTATATATGCAAAGAGGCTAACATAATTTCTGAAACGTACTAACCTTTTTAAAAAGTTATAATGTATAGTCTCTAATTTATGATGGTTCTCCCTACAAATTTTCAAACTTTTGAGGTGCAAAAGTGATACACATTCAGTAAAATCTATACTTGGGTACAGCATTTATTCACATAAAGTATTCAACATTTTAGTAAAACATAGGCTTTACTTTAGATGATTTTGCCCAACTATGGGCTAATGTAAGTGTTCTGAGCATGTTTATGGTAGGCTAGGTTAAACAATTATGTTTAATAGGTTAGATGTATTAAACACATTTTCGACTTACACATTTTCAACTTAAGATAGGTTTACTGGGATGAGTTTATCAGAATGTAACCCCGTATAAGTTGAGGAGCACCTGTATATTACATGCACCTGGCTATGGCTACAGGTGCTAGGGATAGACTAGTGAAGACAACAGACAAAATCCTTGTCCTCATGGACTCTTTTGTGGGAATGGGGGAGATGCATAATAAACAGGCAAAATAAAAATAAGTAATTTTTGATAGTAACAAGTGCTATAAGGAAAAAAATAGGGGAATGATAGGGGAATGTGGCAGAGAATAGCTGAGAGGTAGGGTAGAATGCATTCAATAGGATGGTCAGGAAAGACCTATTTGGAGACGTGACTCCGAACTGAGAAAGGAAGGATGAGAAGACATTCATGGAGCAAGCTGAAGTCATCACATTCCAGACAGGAAGCCACAAGAACAAAGACCTCGAGATGGAATGAACTTAAAGTGAGCTAAGAACAGAAAGAAAGCCAATGTTTCTGGAATGTAGTGAGAGATGGGTAATGTGGTAGAAGATGAGAGGAAGGCATGCAGAAGGTGCTCAATAAATGGTTAAAATGCTGTGGTAACATAGAAACATGTGAAGTTCTTTACAGATTTCCACCCCTCTAGGAATATGTAAACTGAATGCATCTTCATCTTTTTCCCCTTTGGGTGTCTTTATTGTAGCATTCTGGTTTTACTTTGTCTTGCTTTTTCCTCTTCCTTTCAGTCTTGGCCTTCCTGTCCACTTCCTCCCTTAGCTCTAGGAGCTTGGGTTTTCCAGTTTCTGTGATGAGACTTCAGTCAAAGAATAAGCTATTCATAGTTGCTCCATTCTCAAATTTAAATGAACAAACTGAAATATGTGAAAGGTAAAGGGATACAAAAAAAGAAAATCCAGAATTCCTTGTAAAAATCAGTTTGGTGCTTTTCTTCCTCTTAGGCTTAAGCCTGTAAAATGAAATGTTTTCAAGACACACATAGCAGTAGCAGAATAAGGAAAGAGGCACATTGGGTTCGTTCATGGCTCAGCATTTCTTTTCCTCACCAGCCCACCTGGGATGACATCCAGCAGGTCCCTGACCTCTTTCAAGCTGGAGGCTGGCAAGTCTGGTTTTCTGGCATTTCTTGACCCACACGTTGCTGCTTTCTATGGTGGGGTCTAAAATGTTGAAGTCAGGGCTGCTGAAAGAACTACCAGTAAGAGACTCAAGGCACAGGAGTCAGATTGAAAGGGCCAGGCTGGGTCCAGTGGCTCATGCCTGTAATCGCAGCACTTTGTGAGGCCGAGGCAGGTGGATAACCTGAGGTCAGGAGTTCAAGATCAGCCTGGCCAACAAGGTGACACCCCATCTTTACTAAAAATACAAAAATTAGCCAAGTATGGTGGTGCATGCCTGTAGTCCCAGCTGCTCAGGAGGCTGAGGCTGGACGATTGCTTCAACCTAGGAGGCAGAGGTTGCAGTGAGCCAAGATCACACCACTGCACTCTAGCCTGGGTGACAGAGCGAGACTTCATCTCAAAAAATATATAAAGAATGGAAGAGCCAGAAGTGAGACGACTTGGAGGAGTTAGAGGAGGTCAATTCTGCATGACGGGAAAAGGAAGTATAGGCAGACTTATCCCTGGTGAAGAGTAGTCACAATCGAAAACTGGCATTATGAGTTTTAGGAAATAAAGTGATCATTAGCTTCTCCAATAAGAAAAATGTGGAATTTGGTCTTGTTATGGTCTTTTCTTTCTTTACCCTCTCCATTGTTTTATTATAACTTTTCTATCGGTTATTTTGATTTTTACATCTGTAAATTTTAGATATCTTTTATTCTCTACTTTTCTTCTTTTGCTCTCCTACCTCTGTTGACTATTCTAATATTTTTGGATAATTAAAGACAATAACATTTGTATTCTGTTACCAGAGTAAAAGAATTTTCTGCTTTGTCCATTAATTTCCTCTAAGAATTGACAAATAATTGAATCCTGCCATTTTAAGAATCTTCCAAATTTCAAGGTAGGTCCAGTGGATCTCTCTTTTTCTAGATCACTTGTTCAAAACCATGCTACGTTTTGTTTGTGTGTATCTCCATCAAGATTCTTTTCCCACCCCTTGGAGTTGCTAATTGCCTTTTCTTCATGTTAAAACAAAAACAAAACAAAACAAACAACAACAACAAAAAAAACAAGGAATCACATTTATTTCTAAGATCAACTTTTTTTTTTTTTTTTTTTTTTTTTTTTTTGAGACAGAATCTCACTCTGTCACCCAGGCTGGAGTGCAGTTGCATGATCTTGGTTCACTGCAACCTCCTCCTCTTGGGTTCAAGCAATTCTCATGCCTCAGTCTCCCAAGTAGATGGGACTACAGGCATGCACCACCACACTGGGCTACATTTTTGTATTTTTGTAGAGTCAGGGTTTCACCATATTGCCCAAAGTGCTGGGATTACAGCCATGAGCCACCACACCCCGCCAGCCCAACTTCTTAATCATTCCATCTGTTAAAGAAAATTCGTATTTTTCTTGAAGACTTTTCTGGAGTCCCATAATTTGTAGAAGTTTCTTTAGGTCTTTTTGAAGAACAACTATGGACATCTTTTCAAATTATGGACCTTTTGGATTAGTTCAACAATTGTGTGTTGGATGCAAGGCTTCCTATTTCTAGAATTCTTCCTCTTCTTTTTCTTTTTTTCACCCTATGGAACACTCAAACACATTTTTCAGACAAGATATGTGGAATATATAATTTCTAAGTCTTCCCATGTCAGAAAATGTCTTCTAATTGTTAGAATACAGAAGTATAGGTTCAAAGTCATTTTGCCCTCAGAATTTTAACCATGTTATATTGTTTTTAGCATTCATTGTTGCTTATGAAAACTTTGATGTAACCTGATTTTTTATACCTTTGTAGGTAATATTTTCTCCTTATGGAAACTTTTAAGATCTTTTCTTTTTCCTTGGCGTTCTGAATATTCATGATGATGTGCTTCGATGTGATTCATTTTATTGATTATACTTGCTACTTAGTGGACCCTGTCAGATTTTTTCACTCAGAAACTTTCTTTTATGATGACATAAATTATTTTCTACTATCCAGTTTCTCTTTCTGTAACTCCTACAGTTGAATATTTGACTTTCTGGATAGATTTCTATATTTCTTAAATTTTCTTTCATTTTCTCCTTTAAAAAAAAAAAAGCTTTACCTTCTGGGAGATTTTATTGTTTCTTTCTTTTTGTGTTATTTTGAAATAGTTTTCCTTTGGCAATTTCTCTTAAAGTTCATGAACCCTTTTTTTGCTCTCGGATTATTTTTCACAGTTGTCTGTTCATTTTCTTAAATTTCTTTGAGGATCTTAATTTAAATACCTATAAATTCTCGTTTGTTCTCTGAATTATTTTTGTGTCAATTTCAGTTGTTTTGCTTGTTTATATCTGTTCTCCTTTATGCCACCAGTTCTGCTAAATGTGATCCTTAGTTGGTCATTATTCTTATGATTGAAGGACTAGGTTAGATTGTAAAGTGAGATGGCATGTATCTTGTGACAGATGTGCAGGCCTCATTTCTCAACAGATTAGCCTTGACTATTGGTCTTCTTTCCCCTTAGGAAGCTAGAGAAAGAAGCGGGCAGTTTCTGCCCCACCCTGGACCTTTACTCTAGGAGAACTAATAACCATTCTAGAAACTTTTCACTCTTCCCAGAATTCTTTCAATCTCTGCAGAAGAGTTCTTGATTTTTTGCTTGGGAAAAAAATGCCATCACTGCGCTCTAGGGAGGGGATGTGCCAACTCATGTATCTGTTTAGAAGTAAGTCCTTCATTTAATCACCTTGATGCCTGCTTTAGTTTCCACTCACGCTCCTGATGCCTGCCAACTATGGTCTTAACACAAGCTGTCCTGGATGAGCATTTTCCACCTGTGCTCCAGGCTTCTGCTAAGCATGTCCTTAGCTGCCACCCCTCCCTGGCTTACCATCATGATCCTGGAGAATTCGTTCGAATCTCTGGTCAGCTACTTCTCCTCACTGTACTTATTCCCTCTTGTATGTGCTTCCTGTCATTACAGTTGGATATGGAGGGAGGAGGTAGAGAAACATGATCAGTTCACTATTTTAAACAAGAACATGAACCTAGGTCTTCTGACCAGTCTTCTGACCCTTATACCTAGGATATGAACATCACATTCCACCCTTTTACTTATTGCCTATGTCTTTAGGTACAAGCCATTTCACCTCTTTGTGTCCCAAATTTCTTACTATTATTTACGGAGAATAATACTGACCATATGTGATGGTAATATAAATTGAGGAGAATAGTATCAGTCACAAACAGTTTCAACGAGGATGTTTTAAGGGTGTCTAGCATAATGTCTATTAGGATCTAGAAAAAAAATCTAAAATTTAAAAGCCTGTGTAAATTGTCAGTTTTGTAATTTGACTTTCAGAGCCGTATGAATAAGATCCAACATAAAAAAAGAGTATTTAAATTTAAGAAGTTATTAAGTTTTAAAGAGTATTTACAATTAAGAAGTTATATATTAAAAAGATATATCTTTGTTTGAAAATTAAAGTAAAATCTTAACACAAATGGCGCGTTTAATGAAATCACTAGATCTCAAGGTATGAGACAGCTATTGTGTATTTTAAGGCAGATTACAGTGTTCACATACATTTTCTTTCTCTGACAGAACATGCTTTGTTCTTATTTCTTCTTCCCTGGCAATGCAAAATAATATAACTTTGGACATGTTATGAAACTTTTATGAATCTAATTTTCTTCATCTATAAAGTGAGAAAAGTATTTCCTCCTCTCTCTCTCTCCTAGGACTCTTTGAATTAAACAAGTCAATAATAGAAGTGACCTCCTTGCACTGGGTTCCCTTACAAGAAATTGTCTCATCCCGTTCAGAAATGGTCACATCCAAAGAGGTTCTTTAAAGAATACTGTGGATGTGTTTGATAAAATTGTAGCTAAACATGATTACAGTGAAGGAAAATCACAAAAATGAGATGTTAGTCCGCTACCTTTGCAAAAACAGCAGGCTCAAGATATATTTTTCAGGGGAACAGTCACCTATTATTGGATTTGAAACCTTAGCAATTTTAAAAGATGTGCTGTATTTAACCTGCAGAAGCCCCAAAACACAAGAATTGTATTTGTGGATAGAGGATAGATGTTCCATGCTGATTGACCTTACTTCATTATATATTTGTTGACTTTCTTTTTATCAAACTTATATTTTGCCGCATAAAACATACAGAACTTCCCAAAGAAGCCTTGACCTGATTGCCAAAAAGACTTCCAAGAACAAGAAGCCAGACAGATGGGAGACGTGAATACTATGTAAAGTTTTGGCAAGCTTCTCTGGATGTGTCTGCTGCAAAGCGGTGTGGGGGATGAGAACATTTCCTTGCTTTCAGACTTGCTGCAGAATTCTCTGACATGCTTTAGAGGGTATCAGGTCTTAAAATTTATATTATCACAGGAATATCAGGTCATGGTTGAAATTATGGATAGTTACATGGTTGGAAAATAGATTTCAATTTTTTTCTGGCAATATGTTGGGAAGATTATTATTATTTAATGGCACTAGAGAAAAAAGATGGCTACAAATGCCTCTTAAATTTGGCCTTCTAAATAAGCAGAAAGCTATTTGATAGTAGTATTCTTGTATAACTAATGCTAATTGTTTTGTAGAATTTAAGAGGCAAAAATAAGGGGAAAATGCTGTGACATTGTGTTCAGTCATCAATGGACCAAGTATATTTAGTTGTCGGATGGTCTACGATTGGTATTAATATAACTAACAACTTAGTGCTCTGGCTATAAGTGGGGATGAGGGTTTGGTTGAAGTCTGACATCATTATGACAAGGCAGCTTCGATTATGCCACTGACATTTTCATCCTTGTTATTTGCTATAAGAGAGCATGTTAAAATAGTTCTAATCAGGCTGCCAATATTTAGAGAATTTGCTTTAAGTTTTAGAAATAATCATTTGCTTTCCTCCCCTGACTGTATCAAACATGCTTGGTTGAATAGATGGAAGAGGTCCACTTTGGGCTCAAATATAGCTATTTTTTTAGCTTTTATTATAGGTTCAGGAGTATATGTACAGGTCTGTTATATAAGTAAATTGCATGCCACAGGAGTTTGGTGTATAGATTGTTACCCAAGTAATAAGCAGATTATTTTTGTTACCCAAGTAATAAGCATAGTACCTGATAGGTAGTTTTTCATTCCTCTTCCTTCTTCTACCCATCACTCTCAAGTAGCCCTGGTATCTGTTGTTCCCTTCTTTGCATCTATGTCTTCTCAATGTTTAGTTCCCATTTATAAGCGAGAACATGCATTATTTGGTTTTCCGTTCTTGCATTAGTTAATGGCCTCCAGCTTTATCCATGTTGCTGCCAAGAACATAGCCTCATTCTTTTTTTATGGCTGCTGATATGGTTGGGCTCTGTTTCCCAACCCAAATCTCATCTCAAATTGTAATCTCCAGCATCCAGGGAGGGACCTGGTAAGAGATGATTGGATCGTGGGGACAGTTCCTTCATGCTGTTCTCATGATAGTGAGTTCTCATGAGATCTGATGGTTTAACAGTGTTTGGCAGTTTCTTCACTTTCTCTTTTGCTGCCATGGAAGACCCGCCTTGTTTCCCTTTCTGCATGGCCTTCTGCCATGATTGTAAGTTTCCTGAGGCTTCCTCAGCCATGCAGAACAATGAGTCAATTAAGCCTCTTAAAATTACCCAGTCTCGGGTATTTCTTTGTAACAGTGTTAAAACAGACTAATATAGCTGCATAGTATTCCATGGCATATATGTATGACATTTTGTTTATCCAGTCTACTGTTGATGGTCACTTAGGTTGATTCTCTGTCTTTGCTATTGTGAATAGTGCTGCAATGAACATAAATAGGCATGTGTCTTTATGGTACAATGATTTATATTTCTTTGGGTATAGTCCCAATAATGGGACTGCTTGGTCAAGTGGCATTTTTGTTTTAAGTGTTTTTGAGAAATCACCATACTGCTTTCTACAATGACTGGACTAATTTACATTCCCACCAATAGTGTATAAGTGTTCTTTTCTCTCTGCAACCTTGCCAGTATCTGTTGTTTTTTGACTTTTTAATAACAGCCTTTCTGACTGGTGTGAGATGGTATCTCATTGTGGTTTTGATTTGTATTTCTCTAATGATTAGTGATATTGAGCATTTTTTCACATGCTTGTTAGCCATGTATATACTTTCTTTTGAAAAGTGTCTGTTCATGTCCTTTGGCCACTTTTTAATAAGGTTGTTTGTTTTTTGCTTGTAAATGTGCTTAAGTTCCTTATAAATTCTGGATATTAGACCTTTGTCAGATGCATAGTTTGCAAATATTTTCTCCCATTCTATAGGGTGTCTGTTTGCTCTGTGGATAGTTTCTTTTGCTGTGCAGAAGCTCTTTAATTAGGTTCCATTTGTCTAATTTTGTTTTTGTTGCAATTACTCTTGTCTTCATCATGAAATCCTTGCCTATATCCAGAATGGTATTTCCTAGGTCATCTTGCAGGGTTTTTATAGTCTTAGGTTTTACAAGTCTTTACTGATCTTGAATTGATTTTTGTATATGGTGTAAGAAAGGTGTCCAGTGTCAAAATCTTCTGCATGTGGCTAGCCAGTTACTCAGCAGTTTATTAAATAGGATGTCATTTCCCCATTGCTAATCTTTTATCAAAGATTAGATGGTTGTAGGTATGTGGCATTATTTCTGGGTTCCCTATTCTGTTCCATTGATCTATGTATCTGTTTTTTTTTTTCCCCCCAGTACGATGCTGTTTTGGTTACTGTAGCCTAGTATTGTTTGAAGTTAGGTAATGTGATATCTCCAGCTTTGTTCTTTTGCTTAGGATTGCCTTGGATATTTGGGTTCTTTTTTGGTTCCATATGAATTTTAAAACATTGTAATTCTATAAATAATGTCATTGGTAGTTTGATAGAACTAGCACTGAATCTGTAAATTGCTTTGGGCAGTATGACCATTTTAACAATATTGATTTTCATGAGTATGGAATATTTTTCCATTTTTTGTGTCATCTCATTTCTTTGAGCCATGATTTGTAATTCTCATTGTAGAGACCATTTACCTCCCTGGTCGGTGTATTCCTAGGTATTTTATTCTTTTTGTGGGAATTGTGAATGGGATAGTGTTTCTGATTTGGGCCTTTGCTTAGATGTTATTAGTGTATAGGAATGCTAGATTTTGTGCATTGATTTTGTATATTGAAACTTTGGTGAAGTTGTTTCTCAGATCTAGGAGCTTTTGGGCAGAGACTACAGAGTTTTCTAGCTATAAAATCATACCATCTATAAGCAGAGATAGTTTCACTTCCTCTCTTCCTATTTGATTGTCTTTTATTTCTTTCTCTTGCCTGATTGCTCTGGCTAGCACTTCTAGGAGTATTGTGAGTGGGCATCTCTGTCTTATTCTCAAGGGGAATTCTGCCAGTTTTTGCCCATTCAGTATGTTGGCTGTGTCATACATAGCACTTATTATTTTGAGGTATGTTCCTTCAATGCCTAGTTTGTTGAGGGTTTTTAACATAAAGGAATGTTGAATTTTAATGAAAGCTTTTTCTGCCTCTATTGAGATGATCATGTGTTTTTGTTTTTAATTCTGTTTATGTGGTGAATCACATTTATTGATTTGTGTGTGCTGAACTAACCTTGAATCCCATGGAGAAAGCCTCCTTGATCATGGTAGATTAGCTTTTTGATACGCTGCTGGATTTGGTTTGCTAGTATTTTGCTAGCATATATGTTCATCAAATATATTGGCCTGAAGAGTTTTTTATGTGTGCCTCTGCTAGGTTTTGGTATCAGGATGATGCTGGCCTTATAGAATCACTTATGGAGGAGTCCTTCCTTCTCAATTTTCTGGAATAGTTTTAGTAGGAAAGGTATTAGCTCTTCATTTTATACATTTGATAGAATATGACTGTGAATCTTTCTGGTCCTGGGCTTTTTCTGGTTGGTAGGCTTTTTATTACTGATTTAACTTCAGAATTTGTTATTGGTCTGTTTCAGAATTTGTTATTGGTCTGTTCAGGGATTCAATTTCTTCCTGGTTCAATACTGGGAGGCTGTATGTCTTCAGGAATTTATTCGTTTTTTTAAATAAGTTTCCTAGTTTGTGTGCACAGAGGTGTTCCACAGTAGTCTCTGAGGGTTTTTTTTTTGGCATTTCTGTAGGGTCGGTAGTAATGTCCCTGATATGGTTTGGGTGTGTCCCCAACCAAATCTCGTCTTGAATTGTAGCTCCTATAATTCCCACGTGTTGTGGGATGGACCCTGTGGGAAATAATTGAATCATGAGGATGACTTCCCCCATACTGTTCTTGTGGTAGTGAATACATCTCATGAGATCTGATGATTTTATATGGGGAAACCCCTTTCACTTAGTTCTCATTCTCTCTCTTGCCTGCCACCAATATAAGATTTGCCTTTCATCTTCCAGTAAGATTGTGAGACCTCCCAGCCATGTGGAACTGTGAGCCCATTAAACCTCTTATTCTTTATAAATTACCCAATTTCAGGTATGGATTTATCAGCAGCATGAAAATGGACTAATACAGTCCCTTTTGTCATTTCTAATTGTGTTTATTTGGTTTTTCTATTTTTCTTTATTAGTCTAACTAGTGGTCTATTTTGTTATTTTTTTTTTTTAAACCTACTCCTGGATTCATTGATCCTTTGAATAGTTTTTCATGTCTCAATTTCCTTCAGTTCAGCTCTGATTTTGGTTATTTCTTGTCTTTTAACTTTGGGGTTTGTTTGTTCTTGTTTCCCTAGTGCTTTTTTCTTTTTCCTTTTTTCTTGTTATGCCATCTCTAGTTCCTTTATGTGTGATGTTAGGTTGTAAATTTGAGATCTTTCTTTTTTTATGTGGGCAGTTAGCACTATAAACGTTCCTTTTAACACTGCTTTAGCTGTATCCCAGAGATCCTGGTATGTTGCATCTTTGTTCTCATTAGTTTTAAAGAATTTCTTGATTTCTGCGTTAATTTCATTTTTTACCCAAAAGTTATTCAGAAATTCAGAAGCAGGTTGTTGTTTGCTTTCCATATAATTCTATCAGCTTTAGTAATTTTCTTAGTATTAATTTCTATTTTTTTATTGCACTGTGGTCTGAGAGTGTGTTTGGTATCACTTTAGTTTTTTTTTTTTTTTTTAATTTGCTGAGGGTTGTTTTATGGCTGATTCTTTGGATGATTTTAGAGTATATGCCTTGTGCATATGAGAAGAATGTATATTCTGCTGTTTTTGGGTGGAGAGTTCTATAGATATTTGTTCAGTCCATTTGATCAAACGTTGAGTTCACATCCAAATATGGGTTCTTAAATATTCAGAGTTTTAAGAAATAGTTGATTAAATATAAGAACAAGCCATTTAATTGGTACAAGAGAAAAAGTCTGGAAGACTGTGAAATCTGTTACTTTAAAGGACTTTCAAGGAGTGAAATAATTATTTTCTAGTTTTAAAGTTTAACTATTTTTCCTATTATAAAATTACCTATTCACTTGGAAATTATAGAAAATAATGATCAACCAAAAGAAAAACATTCTAATCACCCACAATCTTAATGCTCAGAGTTAATAACTGATAACATTTTGGTATATATCTTTGCTGTAAAACATATATGTTAAAATAATTTTCCTGTTTTCCAAAAATGTATACCAAATATCCTACACTGTGTTTTGACTTATATTTCAAAATTCATTAAGTATCCTTTTGTAGAACTATTCTTACTGGCTGCCTATTATGTACATGTATTCAAGGTTTACTAGAAATGCAGCTTTGATTTCTGATGGTTAAATAATTTACTTGCTAGAAGGTAGGGTGATTGACAGGTGATTTGTAAAGGTGCTGTGTAGATCCTACCTAGATTTTACTTGTGAGCTAACAAGCTAATTCTTCACTATTTTATGGATGCTGCCAGAAGACATGAGGCTCCTAGATCAGGGAGAAAGGACTTAATTATTCTAGAGCTTCAAGTCTGTCTGTGTCAGTTCCCACTTTTGCCCAAGTCCCACTGGGGAAATGCAAAGAGCCCATAATGGATACTTGCACATGAATAGGTTGCATTATAGTAGGAGAATTATGAACTCAGAGATTCACTGCCTTTACATTAAGCAGAAAGAAACCTGCTCTTTGTCTGGGGGGAGACATTAACTCATCACTCAAGGTTGATCACTGCAAAACACAAGCCTAGAAATGATCCAAGTGGCTAAGTCAGGACTTGACATTCTTGGCATATTCAGCAAGACCATGATGGGAAGCTCAGGGCCCATGGTAGATTGCTTCTCCCAACAGGTCGCTTTTGCTATATGACTCATTCCTTGGTGCTTCTGGACAGATTTCTTGTCTTGCTGTGACTCTAGTAGTCTATTCACCCCCCCACCTTTTTAGACTGAATCATAAGATAGAATATTGGTCCCCAATGTTTTTGGCACCAGGGACTAAGTTTTGAGGAAGACAATTTTTCCATCAACGGTGGGGGAAGGGAGATGGTTTCAGGATGAAACTGTTCCACCTCAGATCATCAGGAATTAGGGTCTTTTAAGGAGCATGCAACATAGATCCCTTCCATATGCAGTTCACAATAGTGTTTGTGCTCCTATGAGGATCGAATGCCACTGCTGATCTGGCAGGAAGTGAAGCTCAGGTGGTAATGCTTACTCACCTGCTGCTCACCTCCTGCTGTGCTGCCTGTTCCTAAGAGGCCATGGACTGGTACCGGTCCATGACCCAGGGGTTGAGGGACTCCTGGGATAGAGCATAAGGTTATATTTACTACTAGGTTGAGTTTATGATTCTACTTAAAGAATCATAAAGGATAGCTTCAGAACAAGTAAGTTTTGGGGTCAATTAGTGGGCTTTGTGTTTTCATCTAAAAGATCTTTAAGGACTCAGATAACAATGTAAATGCTACCTTTCCTAATTGATATTCTTTGTATGTTGGTTAGCTGTTTTTATATTATTTTGCTCTTATGCTATCATTAAGACAACTATGTATTTTATGCCTAGTGGTTTGGTAAAGATAAAATGAGGTAATATATGTCAAAAGTTCCTTGAAAACTAGAAAGAGCTAAACACTTGTAGGAGTTTAAAATATAATGTTTACCATGTGGTATATTCAACTGTACAGAGCAGGGTTTATAGAATATGTTTGCTTTGTTCATTAGTCACGTAGCTTATTATTGGTTAGGGTTAGTAACCATTGTTATTTCACTTGGTTTTTCACATTTTAACAATTTTGCGTCTCTAGCAAACATACAAAGATTATTTTTTCCTGCTTTTACTTTAATTTTGCAGAGGTTGCATTTAGAAATGGAAAGTTTTGAAAAAAGAAAACTTTATCTCAATTACCTACAGCGCTATAATTGAAATAGGAGGAAAACACGTTTTAAAAGTTGATTGACAACTAAAGAAATGATGGTATTCAAGAGGCTTTTGTAAAAGAATAAACAAAATCTGCATTCTGTACATCTGATATTGGTATATATGTTATTCTTCTACCAGCCATCTCATCACCAGAACCACTGTTCTCAGTATGAGACTCTGGTCCTATGTGAATGTGTGTGTGTGTGTGTGTGTGTGTGTGTATGTGTGCGTGTGTGTGTATTAGAATTGAGAAGTAAAAGAACGGAGAGAAGCATTGGAACTGTGTCACATGGTGCTGGCAGCAAGAACATCTCAACATTTCCTGACCACATGGTGGCTTCTACAAACTGTCAAATTAGGTAGGTCCTGAACCTGCTTTCACATGAATTAACCTGCAAACCCACTAGAGTATGGGTTTGGGATTACTTGGAGACTGTATAGGAGAGCAGCTCACTTCCTGTTTTTCTTTTTTTTTGAGATGGAGTCTCACTCTGTCACCCAGGCCGGAGTGCAGTGGTACGATCTCGGCTCATTGCAACCTCCACCTCCTGGGTTCAAGCGGTTCTTCTGCCTCAGCCTCCCATGTAGCTGGGACTACAGGTGTGTGCCACCACACCCAGCTATTCTTTTTTTTTTGCATTTTTAGTAGAGATGGGGTTTCACCGTATTGGCCAGGCTAGTCTCGAACTCCTGACCTCGTGATCAGCCTGCCTTGGCCTCCCAAAGTGCTGGGATTACAGGTGAGAGCCACTGCGCCCAGCCACTTTGTGTTTTCTTTAGGCAGTTCTCTTTTATGTGTAATATGTAAATTGTATGGAGTATAGCTTTCTCCTTTATTCTTCTTGTTGACTACTATTAGATCTGTGTACCGCTCTCTCTTTGTCTTATAAGACAAACCTTTAAATGATCTGTGTCTGGTTACTGGATTGCCTGTTCTTGAAAACCCTCATCATGGCACAATGCCACATCAGAGGGCTGAAAAGAATGCAGAACAACACTAGTAATTCAGTGCTCAATGCATTTTGTGTAAATGAATGAATAGATTGTATCTTTACTTCTGTTTTTTTTTTTCTTCCCACTAAACCATTTTAAAGAATGACATCCTATGCTTTGCATCTGCACTACCACCTAGCAAAGAGCCTTACATGTAGTAGGGACACACACGCACAATCTACTTTATAATCTACTTTATAACCAAAAAGTGTTACAGATAAAGAAACATTAACTGTTGATATTATATTTCTATTTTAGTCTTTGGCTCCAAATCCTATCTAGTTTCTGGTGTCTTGACCCTTGGCTGTGTTTGCTCAATGGCTGGTGACTTAAGTTTTAGTTGTGTTAGAGGAAAAGTTAGCCTTATCCTCAAATAACCTAGATTATCTGCTTATATTTGCTAAGTAAGCAGCCACCAAGTACTTTGGTACTGAGGTCATGCCTAATTGCGGTAGATTTGCCAAATATTTTCTCTGTCATTAAAGCCCTGGGAGAACTGTGTTCTTGGTGCTCTTGTACTTTTTGTAGTTATGGGCATGAACTAAATGATAGACATGCAGGGTGTTTTGTGAGCAATGTTTTCTTAGTATGAGAGGCCCCAGATAAGGAAGACACCCAAAGATGACTTCAGCTAAACTTAAAAGTCATGAAATTATGAATCTAGAATCTTCAGTTACACAGTAACAGAAAAGAAATCACTCTTCTTCCATTTACAAAAAAGTATCTTGTTTCCGTTGAACCCATCCCATTTACAACTATCCTGTGCGGTGTATTCTCTTATTCACATGCTATTTTTTTTTTTGTAAATAATTTTGATTAAATAGTTGCTAGATACCTCATTATTTTGCATTTTATTCACACAAATCTGCTTTGACAATCTCTTAATGTTGCTGCATATACAACCAATGCATTTCTCTACTGTTGCATAGTGTGTGTTCCGTGCCCCTTTAGGAATGAGTGTGGATTTCTTTGAAAGAGAAACACAAAAGCAGGATTTCTGAGTCATAGGGAGGGGTAAACTCAATTTTACTAAATATTGTAAAATTACTTTCTAGACAGTGTGCTTCAGTTTCCAGACCCACCAGCAGGGTTCCTATAGCCTCACATTCCTGCCAACACTTGGCATTATACAGCTTTCTAAATTTTTTTTTTTTTTTGCCAGTCTAACAAATGTGAAGTGATATCTCATTATTGTTTCAATTTGCATTCCTGATTACCAATGTGCTCAAGCATCTCTTCATATGCTTGTGGGCCTGTTGGGTTTACTTTTTTTTGTAAACTGTTTATATCCTTTGCCCACTTCCTATTATAATTCCTGTATTTTTGTTGACTTGCAATAAATCTTGGTGTATTCATGACATTATATCCTTGTAAATTTTAGACATTGCAAATCATCCAATATGTCATCTTTCAGTTAACTTTGTCCATAATGTTCTTCCTTGAAAACCAGAATTTTGGCCAGGCACGGTGGCTCACGCCTGTAATCCCAGCACTTCGGGAGGCCGAGGCGGGCGGATCATAAGGTCAGGAGATTGAGACCATCCTGGTCAACATGGTGAAACCTTGTCTCTACTGAAAATACAAAAATTAGCGGGGCAGGGTGGCGGGTGCCTGTAATCCCAGCTACTCGGGAGGCTGACGCAGGAGAATCACTTGAACCAGGGAGTTGGAGGTTGTAGTGAACCAAGATCGTGCCACTGCACTCCAGCCTGGCAAAAGAGGGAGACTCCGTCTCAAAAAAACAAAAACAAAAAAAGCAACCAACCAAACAAACAAAAAACCCCAGAATTTTAAAAAATTTCTGATGTTTTTTACTTAATCAAAATTTTGCCTTGTGGTTTATGCTTTTGGGTTTTCTTTTTGGTCTCATTCTATTTTCTACCACTATAACAGTACTTGAGACTGGGTAATTTATAGTGATTAAAATCATTAGACATTTATTTGGCTCACAATAAATGATTAGGAATTTATTTGACTCCCAATTCTGGAGGCCAGGAAATCCATTGTTGGGCGGCCCCACCTGGTGAGGGTCTTGTTGTTGTGTCATCTTGTGGCAGGAGGGGAAAGGGCAAGACAGCTTACTCATGCACAAGAAAAAGGGAGCACGTGCACCAGAGGAGGCCAAGTTTGCTTTTATAGCAAACCCACTCCCTTAATAACCACATTAATCCATTCCTGAGGGTAGAGCCCTTATGACCAATCACCTCTTAATGTCCTATCTCTCAACACCGTTGCACTGGGGATGAAGTTTCTAACACATGAACTCTGGGGGACACATTCAAGCCATAGCATTTATGAAGTCTTTTAATATCTTGTCAAAAAATTATCTTATGTTGTCAGCTACTAACTTTATAGTTTTACCTTTTGCAGTCGAGTTGTTAACATTTGGAATATACTTGTGTACATGGTATTGGGTAGTGATCCAGTTATTATATTTATCCATTAGTGGCCCAAGTTCCTAATACTACCTTCCTTTATCATAAACATAAATGCCTCATATCCCTGTGTCTGTCTCTGAGCTCTCTATTTGGTTCCATGGCTTCCCAAGTCTGCCACAATTGGGTAGTATGTCCTAATATTTGGTTGAGCAAGTCCTCTTTTTCTTTTTCACAACTGGCTTTTATTATTCTACTTAAGCTTAAGCTATTTCTCAAAAATTCATACAGAATTTTGGTAGGTTGTGCTTAATTTTATACTTTCATTTGATGAGAATTCACATGTTTATTACAATGAATTATCCCCTGTCAGAGAAGGGCATGGGTGTCAGTCCATTTTGCACTACTATAAAGAAATACCTGAGACTGGGTAATTTATAAAGAAAAGAGGTTTAATTGGCTCGCAGTTCTGCAGGCTGTACAGGAAGCAAGGCAGCATCTGCTTCTGGGGAGGCTTCAGGGAGCTTTTACTCATGGCAGAAGGCAAAGTGTAAGCAGGCATCTTACATGGGAGGAGCAAGGGGGGGTGTGCTACATACTTTTGGACAATCAGAACTTACTAGAACATACTCACCATCACAAGAACAGCACTGAGAGGATGGTGCCAAGCCATTCATGAAGGATCCACCCCCATGATCCAATCACCTCCTACCAGGTCCCACCTCCAACAATGGGGATTACAATTTGACATGAGATTTGGGCGAGGACACAGATACAAACCATATCAGTATGTTTCTCCATTTATTCAGATCATTCATTATTCTTCATTAAGAGTTTTCAAAAATTTTCCGTAGAGGTTTTGTGTATTCTTACTTAACTACTAGAGAATTTATAGTTTTTTTTTTTTTTTTTTTATTGGAGATGGAGTCTTGCTCTGTCACCTGGGCTAGAGTGCAGTGGCGCCATCTCGGCTCACTGCAACTTCTGCCTCCTGGGTTCAAGTGATTCTCGTGCCTCAGTCTCCTGAGTAGCTGGGAGTACAGGCGCCTGCCACCATGTCCAGCTAATTTTTGTATTGTTAGTAGAGACAGAGTTTCACCATATTGGCCAGGCTGGTCTCGAACTCCTGACCTTGTGATCCACCTGCCTTGGCCTCCCAAAGTGCTGGGATTACAGGTGTGAGCCACCATGCCTGGCCTGTAGGTTTTGTTACTATTTTAAATGTTGTCTTTTTAGTTATAATTTTTTTACTGGAGATCGTTGGTGTAGAGAAATGCTAATGCTTTTTGTTCTTTGATCTGGTATCCAGCAATCTTGCTGAACTTTCTTATTGTTCTCATGTATCTACTGATTTTAAATGATCATATCATGTACAAATAATGACAATTTAATATCTTCACTTCTGATCTTTACATCTCATTTTTCTTTTTCGGTATTTTTGGTTCTTATAGTATTAGTCAAGATTTCAGTACTGTGTTACATAGCATCAGTGATACAGTAAGCATTCTTGCCTTAAAGGGAACATCTTAAAAAAATTTCTCCCTTAAGAGTAATGTTGCTAGAGGCAAGCCTTGCCAATTTAAGAAAGTTTCCTTCTATTTGTAGCTTGCCTTTAAAAATAACTAAGTTGTTGAACTTTGTAAAACGCCTTTTTAGTTTGATTAAAATAATTTTTTCTCATTTCTTCTATTTTGAATTTTTTGGGCATATTTTTCTAGTGCTAAAATAACCTTTCATTCTGATATATATTCCACTATATCATGACATATAATTATTTTAATATATTTAAACATTTGTTTAGCCCATATTTCCTTTGAGACTCTTAAATCTACATGCATAGATAAAATGTGGCTGCAATTTTTTTTTTATTGCCCTCATGTGGTTTGGAATAAAAATCATGTAAAGTGAACTGGGTGGGGTTTTCTTTTTCTTTTTTGTTTGTGAAAACATAAAACCAGAACTGTTCCTTAAAAGTTTGGTAGAATTTGTATATAAAGCCATCTAGGCCTGAAGTTTTCAGGGAAGTGAATGATTTAAATTTTTTATGCTTATTGCACTATTAAACTTTTTTCTTCCTTTTGGGGCAAACTGGCGTTTTATATGGTCTATCAACTTATCCTTTTAATCCTTCTCTTTTAGTTTTTCAGTTTGAGAACAATGTATCCTAATACTGCTTTTTAAACATTCCTTTTTATCTCTTCATTCTGCATATGATTTGCATATTTTCTGTTTATTTGCATATTTTCTCTTTAATTCTTGAGTATCCCTTACTATTATTTTTTTTCTTTTGAGACAGAGTCTCGCTCTGTTGCCCAGGCTGGAGTGTAGTGGCGCGATCTCGGCTCACTGCAAGCTCCGCCTCCCAGGTTCACGCCATTCTCCTGCCTCAGCCTCCCAAGTAGCTGGGACTATAGGTGCCCGCCACCATGTCCGGTTAATTTTTTGTATCCTTAGTAGAGATAGGGTTTCACCGTGTTAGCCAGGATGGTCTCCATCTCCTGACCTCATGATCCGCCTGCCTCGGCCTCACAAAGTGCTGGGATTACAGGTGTGAGCTACCGTGCCAGGCCGAGTCTCCCTTATTTATTTTATTTTATTTTTTTAAAACTAGTTTTCTATAACTAGGAAGTTTTTAAAAGTATTTTAAAATACTTTTAGACTTTCAGAAGATTAGTAAAGATAGAAAAGAAAGTTTCTATATACTCTTTATACAGCTTCCTGTAGTAATACATCTTACATAACCATGGTAAAATTATCAAAAGTAAGGAGCTAATATTAACTACAGGCTTCATTCAGGTTTCCTGTTTTTCCACTAATGCCCCTTTTCTGTTCCAGGATATAAATCAGGATACCATATATTGTGGTATGAATTGTGTTCTCCAAAAATTGATATGTTGCAGTCCTAACCTCTAATATCTCACATTGTGATTGTATTTGGTGACAGAATCTTTAAAGAAGTAAGTTAAAATGAGGTCATTTAGGGTGGGTCCTAATCCAGTATGACTGATGTCCTCCTAAGAAATGAGGAGACAGACATGCACAGAGGGAAGACCATGTGAAGACACAAGAAGATGGCCATTTACAAGTCAAGGAGAGAGCTCAGAAGAGAGCAACTCTGCCGACTCCTTTATGTTAAACTTCTAGCTTAAAGAATTGTGAGAAAATAAAATTCTGTTGTTCAAATCACCCAGTCTGAGATGCTTAGTTATGGCAGCCTTAACAAACTAATACACCATATTTTATTTGCTTGTTGTGTTTCTGGAGAAAGTTTTATTTCAAATTCAGCAGTCCTGGCTTTTTCTATTTCTTCTAAATTTTGTTAAAAATCTAAGCAGCTCCATACCAACATTATTTACAATAGCCAAAAGGGGAAGGAACTCAAGGGGCCCACCACAGATGAATGGCTAAACAAAATGTGGTGTATATTAAAAATGGAATCTTGTTAAGCCTTAAAAAGGAAGGAAATTCTGACACATGCTACAACATGGATGAACCTTGGGGACATTATACTAAGTGAAATGAGCCAGTCATGAAAAGACAAATAATGTATGATTCCACATATATGAGGAACCTAGAGTAGTTAAATTCATAGAGAGAGAAAGGTAGTTTTAATCCAAGAGCTTGGCAGAGTTGGGGAATAGGGATTTGTCATTTAAAGGGAACAGAGTTTCAGTTTTGCAAGATGAAAAGAGTTCCCAAGATTGGTTGCACAATAATATGTATGTACTCAATACTATAAAAGCATATGTTACAAATGGTTAAGATGGTAAATTCTGTTGTGTATATTTTACCACAATTAAAAAGCCAAAACATGGCTGGGCACAGTGGCTCAAGCCTGTAATCCTAGCACTTTGGGAGGCTGAGGCGGGTGGATCACCTGAGGTCAGGAGTTCAAGACCACCCTGGTCAACATAGTGAAACCCCATCTCTCCTAAATATAGAAAAATTAGCAGGGCATGGTGGTGCGTACCTGTAATCCCAGCTATTCCGGAGGCTTAGGCAGGAGAATCACTTCAACCGGGGAGGTGGAGGTTGCAGTGAGCTGAGATCGTGCCATTGTACTCCAGCCTGGGTGACAGAGACTCTGTCTCAAAAAGCCAAAACATAAAACCATGAACCAGCCCCTTCTTTAGTCCATGTCTTTTTATATTTATCAGAGGCAGCTAGAAAGAGCCAGGTGTAGCATTTCTGCATTTGTCTAGAAACTTCCTCAGCCGGATCTACAAATTTACTTGTTCACAGGGGATGGTGCTGTCAAACTTTCTACTTACTATATAACAAAAGTCCCTTTTGTTCCTGCCTCCAATAACATTGTCTTCATTGTCCTTCAAAACTCACCAACAGATTCCCACTTTCATTAACCATCACTGAGGCCCTTTCAGCGTTTGCTTGGTCCCAAAGTCACTGGCATAGGTTTAGAGTTTTCATTATGGCAATAATCCATTTCTAGGCACTGGATTCTGTTCTGGCTGTCTATTGTTAGAAGTGAGTGACTAATGGCAGCTGATCTACAGGCACCTGTTTTCATCAATCTATTTCAGCAGAACTTCTACCTTGATATCCCATCAATATTGACCACATAGGCTGTTACTGTCCATTTTTTTTGCAGTGACGGAGCAGAAAAATTATTGTCCAAGGTAACATGGGGAGGGAGAAAAGCAGAATTTCAAGTCTTTCCATCAGCCTATCCAGTCTTTCTCTCTATCCATTCCTCCATAGCAGTTTATGATATTTTCAATTTGCTGGGGTATTTTTTTTTCTGGAGGGGTGGGATGTTGATTTAGCTACTCCTTGCTTCTCTTGTGTCTGCAATTCCTCCAAAGTTAATTTTTGGCTGTGGGCTGATTTAGGAGCTGAGGAAAAATGTTAAAAAAAGATACAGACCATGTAAACTTCAGTGGGGAAAACATATCATTGAAAATCAAATATTATAATATAGCGTGCTAATTGATATGAGGAAGGTAAGCACAGTGTATTATGGGAGAATAAGGGACTGTCTTCCATATCAGACTTGGAGTTCATGGGAGGCTTTATAAAGTGGCCAGGTAGAAGGTATAATGTAAAGCATACTTTAGGCAAAAGGACTTCATGTATAAAGGCATCTATGAAAGAATGGTTTGAGATAGCACGAATTTTTTAGGACTCTAAATGTAGTTCTGAATTGTCTGGAACAAGGAATATATGCATGAGAGTGGTTGGAGAAGTTGGAAGTAGCAGGGCCCTGCTTATGTCATTCCAGGGAACTTGGATTTTAAGCTTTAGGAAAGTGAGCAATACTGATTTCAAATAGGGAATTGTCAGGATTGGGTTTATATGTTTCAAATATTACATAGAAAGTAGTATATGATTCTTCGGCTTCAGCAACCCTTACTTGCATGGGAACTTTCTAAAATCCTGGAATGGGTACTAGAAATGAGTTTTGTGGTCAACTGTTTTTGTAAAATTTGCAAAAATAAGATATTTTGAATGCAATGGTCTCTTTCTGGTATAATGTGCCTCCATTACACTTTTCCTAGGCTGTGGGCAGTTTTGCAAACTGGTTAAGAGGAAGTTTAGGATTTTTGTTTTAGTCTGGGTTTAGAAATATATATTAAAGTTGTTTGTGGTCACTTCTGTGTATAGTGAAGTTACTGGCCATTCTGGAATAGAAATGGCTTCCGGTAATACTCTTAATGCCCATGGTGCCTACCCATCCAACAGCTATCACCCAAAGACCTAGGGCCAAAGGTCGTCTTGTCACTTAAATGTGTATTCATGATTTTGTTTTTCTTAAAGAAGGTCCCTACACCATACAAACGTCAAGAGCTACAAACCAGGATCTTTACTTGGAGCAATGTCAAACAGGACCCAAGAGTATGCTATTATTAAACATTTTTAACCCGGGAAAGATGAGGGCCTAGAGCAAGGCAGTGGCCATGCATATGGAAGAGAAGGGTCAAGATACAAGAAGCACAAAGGGAATCCAACCTCTGGCACTTGGCCATTGCTTTGACTTGGAGGTCCATTCACAGAGAAAGACCAGTAGGGAAATGGTGTTTGATGGGCTGAATCCTGCTTTGGGCTTGTTGTTCTATTGATGGACAAATAGAGGAAAATGCTGGTCTGCAGTGTAGCTGAGCACCCAGGTGTTTGGGGGATCCTATTTGCTATATTTTCCATTCTCTGGAGGCCACTTACAGGCTATTTTTTGACCCTCACTTTCGTGTCCTGAGGCCATGAAACAGCAGCCAGCTTTCTCACCGTCAGAATTTCCCAGGAACACTTCCGCCCCTGAGATGCCCACTCAGGGGATGCAGGGCGCAGGCCCAATGGGGCTCTCGCCGGGCCTGGTCTGTGATGGGACACATGGGTCCTTGGGTGTTGGATCTTCGCGTCCCTTTCGGCAGGATGCTCTTCCCCACGAAGAGAGGGTTTTCTTTCTGTTATATTCCCCAAACCTCCGCTTCCCCCGGACAGGAAGTCTACAGCAGCTTCCCCCAGGGTTTTATAAGTCTCTAGGCGCCCAGGCTTAGGCTCTAATGAAGAAGCCTCAGTGTTGATTTCCCAGCTGGGAAACATAGCTCATTATCTTCCATGGTTTTGCACAATCTGGAATGCTTCACAAGCTGGGCTTGAGGTCTGCGGTGACTTTTTAGTTTCCATGTATGAACTTGGAATGAAGGGCAAAAGCTTTCAGTCAGTTGAGTTGCCTTTTTCTGAAGTCAGTTTTCCCCAGGGAAGGAAACCACCACAGTAATTGCAGCTTTTTATTTTCCAAGTTAGCCGATGTCTGAGTAAACTGGAATTCCACTGTCTGGGAACTGAACTGCCATGGCAAGATTGTTGAGAAAAACTTGACCTCATTATTACCAGCAATTGTGGAACCAGTAGAAATGCATATTGATTAGTTTGCCAATTGCAAGTATTTTCTAAATAAGATAGTCAAGAAAGAAAACCAAAATGTATTGGACAACAGTAGTCCGGTGAGAAGCTTTATGATACTGATGATTTAGAGTGTTTTTATAAACCTGTTCTAATTATACCTTGAACTGTGTTGAGTCAGAATAGAGACTTAAGTGTTAGACCTAATACCATAAAAACCCTAGAAGAAAACCTAGGTAATACCATTCAGGACATAGGCATGGGCAAGGACTTCATGTTTAAAACACCAAAAGCAACGGCAACAAAAGCCAAAATTGACAAATGGGATCTCATTAAACTAAAGAGCTTCTGCACAGCAAAAGAAACTACCATCAGAGTGAACAGGCAACTTACAGAATGGGAGACAATTTTTGCAATCTACTCATCTGACAAAGGGCTAATATCCAGAACCTACAAAGACCTCAAACAAATTTACAAGAAAAAAACAAACAACCCCATCAAAAAGTGGGCAAAGGATATGAACAGACATTTCTCAAAAGAAGACATGCATACAGCCAACAGACACATGAAAAAATGCTCATCATCACTGGCCATCAGAGAAATGCAAATCAAAACCACAATGAGATACCATCTCACACCAGTTAGAATGGCAATCATTAAAAAGTCAGGAAACAACAGGTGCTGGAGAGGATGTGGAGAAATAGGAACACTTTTACACTGTTGGTGGGATTGTAAACTAGTTCAACCATTATGGAAAACAGTATGGCGATTCCTCAAGGATCTAGATCTAGAAGTACCATATGACTCAGCCATCCCATTACTGGGTATATACCCAAAGGATTATAAATCATGCTGCTATAAAGACACATGCACACGTATGTTCATTGCAGCACTATTCACAATAGCAAAGACTTGGAATCAACCCAAATGTTCATCAGTGACAGACTGGATTAAGAAAATGTGGCACATATACACCATGGAATACTATGCAGCCATAAAAAAGGATGAGTATGTGTCCTTTGTAGGGACATGGATGCAGCTGGAAACCATCATTCTCAGCAAACTATTGCAAGAATAGAAAACCAAACACCGCATGTTCTCACTCATAGGTGGGAACTGAACAATAAGATCACTTGGACTCGGGAAGGGGAACATCACACACCAGGGCCTATTGGGGGGAGGGGGGAGGGATTGCATTGGAAGTTATACCTGATGTAAAGGACGAGTTGATGGGTGCTGACGAGTTGATGGGTGCAGCACACCAACATGGCACAAGTATACATATGTAACAAACCTGCACGTTATGCACATGTACCGTAGAACTTAAAGTATAATAATAATAAAAAAAAAAAGAAATTTCACCTCAGTGAGACTTATCCTGACCACCCTTTAAAATTTTTTTTAAAGTTTTCTATTTCATCCCCTTTATCTGCTTGAAATTGTTTTCCCCATGGAACTTATTTTTTTTTTTTTTGTAAAATATAGTATAATTTAGTCATTTATTTTACCTATTTCTCTATCCCACACTAGAATTAAGCTCTATGAAGGCAGGATTTTATGTTCCTACTTACTGATGCATTTCAAAAACCAAGAAAAATTCTGGCACATAGTAAGCACTCACTGAGTATCTACTGAATGAATGAAAGAATGTTATTTCCAAAGAGCATAAAGTAGAATGAGAAGCGGGCTTAGATGATTGGATTAACTTTTATGGAACATAGTTCGATGGAAGGTTCTAGTGGTGAAAGCAGTCAGTATGTCAATGAATGGTGATTGAAGCCCTACTTTACTCCAAATGATAGTTCCCAAATCCTCCAGAATTTAGTATCTACTGTCCATTAAATACTTTTGTCATTTTCAAAATGTCTTATGTCTTTTAGTGTTCCTTGGGGGTAGGTTTGCCTTTCTGTCGTACATAGTGTGTCTTACAGTGATATGCACATACCAAGCAAATATTTGTTGAAAGAGGAAAGGAGTGAACTGGGTTAAGGCATTAGGTTACTTGGAAATCCATTCATTTATCACATAAACATGTGTTTTATTGCCTTATGGCCCACAACAGTAATATTTTGCAAGATGGGGTCTATATTTCTGAATGATCAGCTTGTTTTCTGCAATCTTTGGGTTTTCATTTCTCCGATCATCTGGAAAATCAACTCAAACATATTCTGGATTATCTGGATAAACCAAATACTGGCAGGAAGTCTTAGCGTCCCTATTTGTTTCTGTGTATCTTTTGAGCATGTAGGCACTAGGTAATGTAGTACTTTACTCACAGGTTAAAGAAAAGAACACAGGCAGACTGAAAAAAGAAATGATTTATTCACCCCAAAGGAAGCCCAAATGGCATTAAGCCATTCTGTTAGAATGCTTCACAGTAGTTTAAAAGGAGAAAAGAGATGAGAGGAATGAGTCATAAGATGTGTGGCAAAATAAGATTGCTGAACTAGCAGTCAGTGCTACATTCCTGTTTTGAGAGGTGACTTTGTTTTGGCAAAGCATAAGGTTTGGTTTTCTTAAATGAATATTTTAAATTTGGTTTTTGTTGGTTTTATAGTTTTGTTTGCATTTATTTTGTAATTCTGTGGGATTCCTTGTTGCTACAGGAGCTATAAAATCAGGAATTTGAGCCTACTTTTTGTTTTATATATATGAGTGATCTCATAATGAAAAATTGTTTAAATTAGGGGTGTGGGACCTTGAAAATGTGTTTTCATTTGAGTAGTTTTTAGTGGGGTATATATACTTAAGTTTGTGAAAAACGACATTATAAAGCTTCAGGGCCCAGGATGCAGAATATTTATTTCAATAAAGTCCATGTGTGATAGTTCAGTGTTGGACAGCTATTTCTGCAGCAACTGCTGCTAGTGGTGCTGCTGGTGGTGAAAAATAGAAAGGAGGGAATCTTAGGAAAGTATAGAGAGAAAGTTGGTTGGAGGAAGTGGAGGAATTTTAGACCAACTTGGAGCTTTCTTTGCAATTTAGCTTTTGACTGGCTCTGAATTTGTGAGTTGTCTTTCTTAGTGACACTTCTCAAATGGCTAAGCGAAATGCAGTCTCTTCGTTTCCAGATTTAAAAGAAAAAAATTGTAGTCAGCATTTCTGTAGTGAGGCAAATCTCTATGTGTAATGCGGAACACTGGGAGACATAAAGAGCTGTTTCGAGTTATTAGGATGGGAGATCAGAGGAATGAGATGCTTATTTGCTGATACTGTCCTCCCTACTCCCCAATCTTCCTAGCCCTGCAATGGGAAATAGGAGTAGAAAGAAATAAACCGAAGGCTTTATTTCAATTTACTTTACTAGAAGAGGTTCTGAGAGCAAGTGTTATTTTACAGTCACATTTTCTGCCATGTCTAGAGCAATATCGTCCTGGAGTTCAGGCAATCAACACATATTTATTGAGCACCTATCATGTACTGGCCATTATATAAGGAAGTGAAGACAGCTCCCTGCCTTTGGACTTACATAAAGCCAATACTTAATGATTTTCTTCTACTGTGTGTCTTCTCTTGGTACACTTTGGTTGAATATGAGTGGGCAATTTGACAATTTTTGGCATATTCTTTATGATAATTTTATAATTTCAAGGATAAAGTACAGAGAAATCATAAATGCCCAGATTAATTTGTTCTTTTTATCCTTTTCTGTTTCTAGGGGTGTCATGAAAGTTGACATAAATCTTCAGAAAGTGGACATTGACCAATGCTCAAGTGATGGCTGGTTTTCAGGAACTCATAAATGCCACCTCAATAATTCAGAGGTAAGAAGACGAAAATAAAATCCTTTTTAAGCTCAGAAATATGTTATTTTGAATATGTTATATTTGTGGGGGTAAATGAACAAGAGGCATCTTACTGGGAACAAAATCTTTGTAGGTCTCAGTGCCGCCAAATGAACTGAACTAGGAGTAGAAAATAAAATTTGTGTAGAATAACTGTTCATTTGGGGACTGAAAGAAGGCCAAACTACAATTACATCTGAAGTTTGACTTCAGTCAAAGCCTGGCCCTATTCTTCAAAATGGGCTGGAAATTTAAAATAGTCCTGAGATGAGAAATCAGTCCCAGGAAGGGTCAAATTATGCCTGTTTTTATGGAATATGATGTTTATTGAAATATTGGTGGTATTCATTCAGACACACTGCTATCTGCTAGAAGAGCACTAGACAAGGTATGGTGGGGCAATTTTGAAAACAAGGAGAAAACACTGTACAGGGTCCTGGAAAGGAATTGTGTATATGTGTGTGTATTTGTTCAGTTTTTAGTCCCTATTCATGCTGAATTTGATGATAACTCTGGTTGATAGGAAACAGGCATAGAGATCATGCTTCTGGAAATAAGACTATCACGTGTCTTTTGTAGTTTCAGAGAAGAAATATGACGACATAATAGTGATTTCATTTTTAGTAGTCCATTTTCAAGGTCCTCAAACTGTGAAATAAACATACAATAAAGTTCTTGATCTTAAATACTTGGGCTATTTCAACATTGATTCCATGACTTTGTGAGGAAAGTCAGCTTGCTTTATTTAAAACAGAGGGGATATTTCCACAAATGTAGTAATTTACATCTTTAATTTGAATTTTTGCCATTTGTGAAAGGTGATTGTACATAGCGTAATTTTTAAGGAAGGAATTTTAAATCAGAAGGAAATTTAGGAATAAGCACTTATTTGTACCATTACACACAAAAAAATGCACAGACACGTGTACAGGTATATATGCATGCATATACACGTATATATGCCCATTGATTATTTACCATGTATACACCCACCATGCATACTCCTGCCACACACAACCCACATACCCCTGTACTCCCACACTCCTAAATATCTTTTCACTGTTTACCACATCCACCATGCATTCAATACATACTTCCACCCTGCCACCACACTCTCCACAGCATCCCTCAATCCTCTTGCCCCCAAACCGTAAGAAGCCCCCATAATGCCCCATATCCCTCTAAATCTATCACATGTCTCCACCATATCCTGATGATCCCCCACTTCGTCAATACATTCCCACAGCCCCCCCATTCCCTCATATCCACACCCCTCCTCCCACATCTCCATACACCTCCACAGAGATTGCCATCCACAGTTAATGTTTCCGCCTTGCTAACTCACAAAATTGAGCTCTTCTTTTGGTCTCCTTTAAATGTTCTTAGGGTTTTGAACATTTCTGAGCCTCCACTTAAGATGATTCGGGCATTTCTAAGATATGAATTTCAATTGCTTGGCTTGGTGAATATCTTCAGCCTGATTATTATCTCCATGCCAATGTCTACAGCAATATTCTTCTGTTAAGAGCAGATAGCCACTTAGTGTTGTCTTTTAGCCAGAGTGGACTTTTTTCTGCATGGGTGTCATATTGTGGATATTGATCTGTGTGTGTTCATTTCTATATAGCCTTGTGTTAGTGGTGCTCCTGGGTGGTTCAACAAGCAGTCTGCCTAGAAATAAGGAGATACTTACTTTTCAGTTTGTTACAGTGGCTGCTTGCCTCTAATAATCATGGTGTGGTTTTGTGTCCTTACAGTGCATCTGTTTATTTGACTAGATGGTCATACTACAAGAACCTCTTTTTCCTTTTGGAAGATTGATTTATTTTCATTGCATCAGGATGATTAATTTTCTGGGTTTTGTGTCTTTTTAAAGCTTTGAGATAAACTAGGTTATTTCAAGATAAAATATTATCCTCTCTTCTGATTAACAAAGATTAGGTTGAAATGTATAACTTTTGGGATTATATATGGGAGCATTATATTTATTAAATTCCTACTGAAAAAGGTGGAAAAATATTCTACAATTTCATTAGAAAATATTGTAGAAAGAGGCTAAGTGATCGAAAAGCAATATCAAAACAATGGATCTACAGAGTGTATGTTCAGCTTGCAGTCTGTGTCCCTCTTGCCACCTTTTGTTGCCCAGGTACTGGAGTTGGGAGTAAAGAATCTTTGTGTCTTGGCTATGCTCAGGAGGCCCTCATGGGGCAGCCTTCCCTGCACAGGTCTGTCCTGGAACTCTTCACACATTTTATTGGGCTTCTCTAAGGTTGTATAGTTTGTGCTGATCGCTCTAGGCACCTGCAACAGTTCTGGGCCACATCCTCAGTGTAGTTACTGGGAATAATTTTTCAGTCCCTTTCTCATACAAATGTGAGTTAGAGATTAGAAACTGGCTTCTCTGGAGGTTTTTACTGCTTGGGAAAACAGAAAGAAACATCTCTCGCTTGTGGCATTTTTCATGTGTTCTGGCTCTACTTTATTCTTTGTAACAACCCCCCCATTACCACCCCAAGGATTGCTGTGTAAGCTGGCTTATTTGGGGAAGCACTTACCATGATCCACATTTGTGGGATGTAGGGTCCTGTCTTTATGAATGTCCATTCGTTAGAAATAAAGACACTCGTCTTGGTTTACAGTGGGTTTTATCTTGCTGATGTTTGACATTCTTCTCTTGTAAACAATAGACAAAGTTACAAATTTCAAAGTTATAAATGAGGCAGACTTTTCACTGTAAAAATTTTTCTAGCGATGTTGGAAAACTTTTCAGCCTCTAGGGTATGTACAACCAGAATATCAGGTCTGATGTTGGAAACAGATAAGTGACATGGAAGCAATGACAAAAGCCTCAGGAGCATTTTAGAAAGGCATGGAATGGTTTGTGAAGAAAATAATCTCTCGGGTTTAGGTCTTCATAAGGTCTAAGAGGCCAGTAAGCATTTTTCGAAGGACATGTCTTCATAACTAATCTAGATTACTGCAAAATGGACTTGGTCAGTTTTCACATCCTCTCCTACAGAATAGTTTAAACATAAAATTAATTGATATTAATTTTTGTTTTAAATATTTTCTTTTGCTTTGTTTCCACTATAAGAAGTTTTAAAAAAAGTTGTTTGAAATAGAAAATATTAGGAGAGTATCCTGGAAACTCTTTGGTTATATTCCATTAGTAAATACCTTCTAAATATCAGTCCATGGTATATACATATTTTAAATTTAGAGCATATATACATTTTTTGTTATATTTTTGTGTTAAGTATATTCTAAATCAGAAAGTTTTACAAGGTTGAGATGAAGATGAAATAACATTTTAATGTAAATTACATTACTTTGTTAAAATACTTGTATTTTTATAGCAATAGAATTGATTCATAATTTTAATAAAATTTTTAGTGAGACTTAAGATTATGTCATAATTTTTGAAAATCTTTGTTTAATACTTAGTAATGCAGTGATTCAGAGGTCTCTAAGTTCACTTTATTTATTTATTTATTTATTTATTTTTTTGAGACGGAGTCTCGCTGTGTCGCCCAGGCTGGAGTGCAGTGGCCGGATCTCAGCTCACTGCAAGCTCTGCCTCCCGGGTTTTTACGCCATTCTCCTGCCTCAGCCTCCCGAGTAGCCAGGACTACAGGCGCCCGCCACCTCGCCCGGCTAGTTTTTTGTATTTTTTAGTAGAGACGGGGTTTCACCGTGTTAGCCAGGATGGTCTCGAACTCCTGACCTCGTGATCCGCCCGTCTCGGCCTCCCAAAGTGCTGGGATTACAGGCTTGAGCCACCGCGCCCGGCCCTCACTTTATTTTTATACTTAGTTTTAATACTGTCATGGTTGAAAAAGATTCCTCACAAGGATAAATCAGTCCAAATTGAAGTAATAAATTGTCAACTGTGTTTGCTACGAATTTTTGCAGAGGTTTTCTTTGCAGAGATACAGCTGGCAATTCTTCATCTTACTTGGTCCTTGCAAACTAATTCGAAAGCTGGTCATTTTAATATTTTAAAGGAATAGGTTAAAAACCCACTGAATCTCTTTGTGTTAAATATATTAAAGCCGACTAGGACATTTTATTTCCAAGTTTAAACTGTAGAGGTATGTGAATATTTATAGGTTTTGGCAACAAAAACCACTTAACACTGAAAATATTTTCAAATATCCATTTTCAAAATGCTCACTTGAAAAGACTTTCTCATGGATTGTTAAAACGGCTTTGAAGGAATTTTTTTTTTTTTTAAATACCTGTTTCACAGACGTTATTGACAACCAACCACTTGCCATCCCAGAACAGATCAGCAAATTTGGAACATTTGTCTTTTTTTGTAAAAAGCAATATATAACCCATCTTTAAGCTCGGAAGTGAGCAGTTCATTTTGAGATAATCAGAGAATCTTTATGGGGGAAGATTTTCTGGGTCACACACCATCTTAAGAAGAATCGTGAATATTTTACACTTTAAAATAATACACTCTGAAAATTCATCTAAATGGCCAAATGTAGAGGCAATAAATGGAAAATTGAAGCAAATGAAGGAACCTAGTGACCAGTGTCAGTGTTTTTCTGTCTTGAAACTCCCAGTTTTCCTTCAGGATGTCTCAAGTGCCTTCTCAGATTTGTGATCATGTGAAGGGTAGATTGAGTGAGGGCATTAATATTAATTCAAGTCCTAAATAAGACAAGGCTTAACAGCTTATGTTTCTTTTATTAAAACGTTAAATGTAAACAGATTCCAGTATTTTCCTTATGCATGCCAATTAAAGTTGTGTTTGCTCTGCTTCGGAGACCACTTTTTGAAGATAGCAGATTCGCTGGAGTGGTTGTGTTATCACCCCAGTCATTGGTCTTATATTGCTCTAAGACAGTTTCCCCTGTCTCCTCTTTTCTATGGAATGTATTGGGTGAAAATCTATTTGTAACTCTTTACTACTCTATCAAATGTAAGTTTAATGA
Source organism: Macaca fascicularis (assembly GCF_037993035.2). Classification (NCBI taxonomy): domain Eukaryota; kingdom Metazoa; phylum Chordata; class Mammalia; order Primates; family Cercopithecidae; genus Macaca; species Macaca fascicularis. Next base: position 26,007,003 of record NC_088383.1, read on the forward strand.
ATCTCTAAAGATAAATTTTAAAGAAGCCTGAAAAGGTAAGAAAGCACATCATTTGGTATATGAGAAGACGAACAGAATACAAAGATTCAAAGACAGCAGAAAAACCCTCTTACATACAAAATGTAACTTACTCATTTGGCTACAGCAGGTTTAGAGTACTTTTCTAGAGATCTTTCATTTGACTTTTCATTTAGTGACTCACTTAGAAATAGCTACGTGTCAGTTCCATCTCATGGTTGCTATCTCACCATTGTTCTTCTTTTCTCCAGAAAGTTTCTGTTTAACAAACACTATTGTTCACCTATCTCTAGAGCCATGCTGTCTAGTATGATAGCCACTAGCCACATGTTGCTTTTGAAGTTTAAACCAATTAAAATTAAACAAAATCAAAACAGGAAGTTTCTAGCCTCACTAACCTGATTTCAAGCATTTAAGAGCCCATAACTAGTGGCTACCATGCTGAAAAATACAGTGGACAGCTCTGCTCTAGGATGTAGTCTAGCTTATAGCGTAGTCAAGCCGCACAGGTTTTTTAAAACTTTCAAATCCCTGGCTTTCCTTGTACACTTGAGTCAGTAACATTGCCTTAAAATTCACTGAGGGACATTTAAGGACAAAGTTAAAATGAATTTTGGCTTATGCAATCTTCTTATGATCTGTGTTAGTGCAATTGAAACTAAGTAATGAGAATGTTGCAAGCTATTTTTAATGCCATTATTTCACACTGGAAACTGTAACAGTCTTACAGTAAGTGAGGAGTAAACACTGGTAATCATTGTGGATATTTACATTTTAATTGTATTTGTAGCACAACTTCTCTTTTCCCCTATTACTAGGGTGAAATGTGGTTATTTAATATAAAGTCACAGTCTTCTTTTGGAATGTAGGACAATGATCAGGTGTTCATTTGTGCCTAGAACATTACCTGACACTGTGGAATTAATGGAGATAATCTGCTGTTGTTAGATGGCCTCCCTCTAATATATGGCCATCATTTTTGATCAATTGCCCAAAATAAATTTAAACAAAATACTTTTTTTTTTGTAGCGGTTGCCTTTCAGGTATTTGAAGACTGCTGTTAGCTACCTTCTAAGTCTTCTTTCTTCTAGGCTAATCTTCTGTTTCAGTCACATATCACTGGTTTACCAGGCTTAGCCAAAGGAGGCCATATCACCACTGTATGGATCCTCATTTGTTTTTGGAGTGCTAAAGCCTATCTTGTTTGATTTTGTTACAGTCTTTCTTTTTAAAGTTATAAGAAACCGACGGTATTTTTCTGAGTTTTCCACTATGCTCTCGAGAGTTATTTGGAATAGAGATTCTCAGATCGTTTCAAAGCTAGGGTTAGAAATCACTGTGCTAAAACCACTGAGCCGGGAGCCTAATAAGTCAGTTAAGGGCAAACTGCTTGTTTCCGATGTTTCCAGCAACTGAGCCAAGAGTTCACCAGTGGCTATCGCCATCTTGTGGTTGGGGGAAAGAGAGAGAGAAAATCTGTAGTAGGAAATTAAATGACATTAAACTATTTGTTTGTTGTCTAGATGTCTCTTTTACTATTAAAATGCAATACATCTTTCCCTGTGTACAGTTGCAAGCTATTTGTGTGTTGTATTCTGGTTAAATACTAAACCACCGTTTCCATCACTGTCTCATGTAACCCAGTTCTGACTTTGGTCTCTTCACATACAATTAGGTGTACTAGGCTTCTCTCTTTGAGGACACTTTAAAAGTTTGCTGAACTATTATTCTTAGTAATTCTTCTTCTTATTATTATGGTTAATAACATATAAGCTATCTTTTCCATGCCATACCTTTTATAACATTATTTAAAATTCATTATTTTAGGTCCTAGTGGTGAATAAGACAGAGGAAATTTATAATTTAAAAGAAATTATTGCATTCTAGAGGGAACCAGAGAACTTAGAAATATACCAATTGACTTTAACTTTTTTATGTACTAAATTTTCTAGGTGATACATACTAAAATATATTAATTTCTGAGACATAAGACTTGTCATAAAAGAGAAGTCTTCACATGTATTTTAGAAGTGCAGGAATTTATTGAATTGGCAAGCAGTAAAAAAGAATTATACTCAATGTTGGTGAGGATATTCTCATGTGATATTGGTAGGATGCAAATTGTTATAAATTTTTCGACAATATGGTAAAAATGTATCATTAAAAATGCATACTTTTTTGTTCTACCTGTGTTTTCTCTACTTCTACATTAAATAATTTATCTAAGCCTGGGGAACATAGCGAGACCCTGTCTCTACGAAAAAATGGTAAAAATTAGCAAGGTTTAGTGGCACATGCCTGTAGTTCCAGTTACTCAGGAGGCTAAGGGGGGAAGATCTTTCGAGCCCAGAAGTTTGAGGCTGCGGTGACCTATGATTGTGCCCTTGCACTTCAGCCTGGACAACAGAGTGAGACCTCATTTCTAAAAAATAATAATTTATCTAAGAAAACATTAGAACATTCTAAAATATATAAATATAATTCTAAAATATAATTCATAAATATATATGTACTCGACTGCTTATCACAGTATTACATATTATCGTAAAAATTTAGAAACAAATGCATAATAAAGAATTGGGTAAGTAAATTATAGTGGACCCAAATAATATCATACCATTGTGCTACTTAAAATGAGTACTATTCATTCATTGATGTAGAATGATGTTCGTTACATATATTAAAGAAAATAAACAGGTTCTCCAGTATGGTTTAAGGATTAGTAAGCATTTGGAGATATAGAGAAAAGTGATGTTTGTAAGAAAGGCTTTCTGGCATGTATTGAGTGGAGTAGATAAGTAGAGGCTTGGTAAGAAGGAGCCAATGTTTCCGCCCCCCCCACCCCGAATGTGAACCCCTTTAGTTTTTGTTTGTTTTGTTTTTTGTTTCTATTTATTTATTTATTTATTTTATTATACTTTAAGTTCTAGGGTACATGTGCATAATGTGCAGGTTTGTTACATATGTATACTTGTGCCGTGTTGGTGTGCTGCACCCATCAACTTGTCAGCACCCATCAACTCATCCTTTACATCAGGTATAACTTCCAATGCAATCCCTCCCCCCTCCCCCAAATAGGCCCTGGTGTGTGATGTTCCCCTTCCCGAGTCCAAGTGATCTTATTGTTCAGTTCCCACCTATGAGTGAGAACATGCGGTGTTTGGTTTTCTATTCTTGCGATAGTTTGCTGAGAATGATGGTTTCCAGCTGCATCCATGTCCCTACAAAGGACACAAATTCATCCTTTTGTATGGCTGCATAGTATTCCATGGTGTATATGTGCCACATTTTCTTAATCCAATCTGTCACTGATGAACATTTGGGTTGATTCCAAGTCTTTGCTATTGTGAATAGTGCTGCAATGAACATACATGTGCATGTGTCTTTATAGCAGCATGATTTATAATCCTTTGGGTATATACCCAGTAATGGGATGGCTGGGTCATATGGTACTTCTAGTTCTAGATCCTTGAGGAATCGCCATACTGTTTTCCACAATGGTTGAACTAGTTTACAATCCCACCAACAGTGTAAAAGTGTTCCTATTTCTCCACATCCTCTCCAGCACCTGTTGTTTCCTGACTTTTTAATGATCGCCATTCTAACTGGTGTGAGATGGTATCTCATTGTGGTTTTGATTTGCATTTCTCTGATGGCCAGTGATGATGAGCATTTTTTCATGTGTCTGTTGGCTGTATGAATGTCCTCTTTTGAGAAATGTGTGTTCATATCCTTTGCCCACTTTTTGATGGGGTTGTTTGTTTTTTTCTTGTAAATTTGTTTGAGTTCTTTGTAGGTTCTGGATATTAGCCCTTTGTCCGATGAGTAGATTGCAAAAATTTTCTCCAATTCTGTAGGTTGCCTGTTCACTCTCATGGTAGTTTCTTTTGCTGTGCAGAAGCTCTTTAGTTTAATGAGATGCCATTTGTCAATTTTGGCTTTTGTTGCCATTGCTTTTGGTGTTTTAAACATGAAGTCCTTGCCCATGCCTATGTCCTGAATGGTATTACCTAGGTTTTCTTCTAGGGTTTTTATGGTATTAGGTCTAACATTTAAGTCTCTAATCCATCTTGAATTAATTTTCGTATAAGGAGTAAGGAAAGGATCCAGTTTCAGCTTTCTACTTATGGCTAGCCAATTTTCCCAGCACCATTTATTAAATAGGGAATCCTTTCCCCATTTCTTGTTTTTCTCAGGTTTGTCAAAGATCAGATGGCTGTAGATGTGTGGTATTATTTCTGAGGACTCTGTTCTGTTCCATTGGTCTGTATCTCTGTTTTGATACCAGTACCATGCTGTTTTGGTTACTGTAGCCTTGTAGCATAGTTTGAAGTCAGGTAGCGTGATGCCTCCAGCTTTGTTCTTTTGACTTAGGATTGTCTTGGAGATGTGGGGTCTTTTTTGGTTCCATATGAACTTTAAAGCAGTTTTTTCCAATTCTGTGAAGAAACTCATTGGTAACTTGATGGGGATGGCATTGAATCTATAAATTACCTTGGGCAGTATGGCCATTTTCACGATATTGATTCTTCCTATCCATGAGCATGGTATGTTCTTCCATTTGTTTGTGTCCTCTTTTATTTCCCTGAGCAGTGGTTTGTAGTTCTCCTTCAAGAGGTCCTTTACATCCCTTGTAAGTTGGATTCCTAGGTATTTTATTCTCTTTGAAGCAATTGTGAATGGAATTTCATTCATGATTTGGCTCTCTGTTTGTCTGTTACTGCTGTATAAGAATGCTTGTGATTTTTGCACATTAATTTTGTATCCTGAGATTTTGCTGAAGTTTCTTATCAGCCTAAGTAGATTTTGGGCTGAAACAATGGGGTTTTCTAAATATACAATCATGTCATCTGCAAGCAGGGACAATTTGACTTCTTCTTTTCCTAACTGGATACCCTTGATTTCTTTCTCTTGCCTGATTGCCCTAGCCAGAACTTCCAACACTATGTTGAATAGGAGTGGTGAGAGAGGGCATCCCTGTCTTGTGCCAGTTTTCAAAGGCAATTTTTCCAGTTTTCGACCATTCAGTATGATATTGGCTGTGGGTTTGTCGTAAATAGCTCTTATGATTTTGAGGTACGTTCCATCAATACTGAATTTATTGAGAGTTTTTAGCATGAAGAGCTGTTGAATTTTTCCAAAGGCCTTTTCTGCATCTATTGAGATAATCATGTGGTTTTTGTCTTTGGTTCTGTTTATATGCTGGATTACGTTTATTGATTTGCGTATGTTGAACCAGCCTTGCATCCCAGGGATGAAGCCCACTTGATCATGGTGGATAAGCTTTTTGATGTGCTGCTGGATCTGGTTTGCCAGTATTTTATTGAGGATTTTTGCATCGACGTTCATCAGGGATATTGGTCTAAAATCCTCTTTTTTTTGTTGTGTCTCTGCCAGGCTTTGGTATCAGGATGATGTTGGCCTCATAAAATGAGTTAGGGAGGATTCCCTCTTTTTCTATTGATTGGAATAGTTTCAGAAGGAATGGTACCAGCTCCTCCTTGTACCTCTGGTAGAATTCAGCTATGAATCCATCTCGTCCTGGACTTTTTTTGGTTGGTAGGCTATTAATTATTGCCTCAATTTCAGAGCCTGCTATTGGTCTATTCAGAGATTCAGCTTCTTCCTGGTTTAGTCTTGGGAGAGTGCAAGTGTCCAGGAAATTATCCGTTTCTTCTAGATTTTCTAGTTTATTTGCGTAGAGGTGTTTATAGTATTCTCTGATGGTAGTTTGTATTTCTGTGGGGTCGGTGGTGATATCCCCTTTATCATTTTTTATTACATCCATTTGATTCTTTTCTATTTTCTTCTTTAATAGTCTTGCTAGTGGTCTATCAATTTTGTTGATCTTTTCAAAAAACCAACTCCTGGATTCATTGATTTTTTGGAGGGTTTTTTGTGTTTCTATCTCCTTCAGTTCTGCTCTGATCTCAGTTATTTCTTGCCTTCTGCTAGCTTTTGAATGCGTTTGCTCTTGCTTCTCTAGTTCTTTTAATTGTGATGTTAGAGTGTCAATTTTAGATCTTTCCTGCTTTCTCTTGTGGGCATTTAGTGCTATAAATTTCCCTCTACACACTGTTTTAAATGTGTCACAAACATTCTGGTATGTTGTATCTTTGTTCTCATTGGTTTCAAAGAACATCTTTATTTCTGCCTTCATTTCGTTATGTACCCAGTAGTCATTCAGGAGCAGGTTATTCAGTTTTCATGTAGTTGAGCAGTTTTGATTGAGTTTCTGAGTCCTGAGTTCTTCTTTGATTGCACTGTGGTCTGAGAGACAGTTTGTTAGAATTTCTGTTCTTGTACATTTGCTGAGGAGTGCTTTACTTCCAATTTTGTGGTCAATTTTGGAATAAGTGCAACGTGGTGCTGAGAATAATGTATATTCTGTTGATTTGGGGTGGAGAGTTCTGTAGATGTCTATTAGGTCTGCTTGCTGCAGAGATGAGTTCAATTCCTGGATATCCTTGTTAACTTTCTGTCTCGTTGATCTGTCTAATGTTGACAGTGGGGTGTTGAAGTCTCCCATTATTATTGTATGGGAGTCTAAGTCTCTTTGTAAGTCTCTAAGGACTTGCTTTATGAATCTGGGTGCTGCTGTATTGCGTGCATATATATTTAGGATAGTTAGCTCTTCTTGTTGAATTGATCCCTTTACCATTATGTAATGGCCTTCTTTGTCTCTTTTGATCTTTGATGGTTTAAGGTCTCTTTTATCAGAGACTGGTATTGCAACCCCTGCTTTTTTTTGTTCTCCATTTGCTTGGTAAATCTTCCTCCATCCCTTTATTTTGAGCCTATGTATGTCTCTGCGTTTGAGATGGGTCTCCTGAATACAGCAGACTGATGGGTCTTGACTCTATCCAATTTGCCAGTCTGTGTCTTTTAATTGGACCATTTAGTCCATTTACATTTAAGGTTAATATTGTTATGTGTGAACTTGATCCCGTCATTATGATATTAACTGGTTATTTTGCTCATTAGTTGATGCAGTTTCTTCCTGGCCTCGATGGTCTTTACATTTTGGCATGTTTTTGCAATGGCTGGTACCGGTTGTTCCTTTCCATATTTAGTGCTTTCTTCAGGGTCTCTTGTAAGGCAGGCCTGGTGGTGACAAAATCTCTAAGCATTTGCTTATCTGTAAAGGATTTTATTTCTCCTTCACTTATGAAACTTAGTTTGGCTGGATATGAAATTCTGGGTTTAAAGTTCTTTTGTTTAAGAATGTTGAATATTGGCCCCCACTCTCTTCTGGCTTGTAGAGTTTCTGCCGAGAGATCTGCTGTTAGTCTGATGGGCTTCCCTTCGTGGGTAACCCGACCTTTCTCTCTGGCTGCCCTTAAGATTTTTTCCTTCATTTCAACTTTGGTGAATCTGGCAATTATGTGTCTCGGAGTTGCTCTTCTCGAGGAGTATCTTTGTGGCATTCTCTGTATTTCCTGGATTTGAATGTTGGCCTGCCCTACTAGGTTGGGGAAGTTCTCCTGTGTGATATCCTGAAGAGTGTTTTCCAACTTGGTTCCATCTTCCCCCTCACTTTCAGGCACCCCAATCAGACGTAGATTTGGTCTTTTTACATAATCCCATACTTCTTGCAGGCTTTGTTCATTTCTTTTTCTTCTTTTTTCTTTTGGTTTCTCTTCTCGCTTCATTTCATTCATTTGATCCTCAGTCACTGATACTCTTTCTTCCAGTTGATCGAGTCGGTTACTGAAGCTTGTGCATTTGTCACGTATTTCTCGTGTCATGGTTTTCATCTCTGTCTGTTCGTTTATGGCCTTCTCTGCATTAATTATTCTGGTTATCAATTCTTCCACTCTTTTTTCAAGATTTTTATTTTCTTTGCACTGGGTACGTAATTCCTCCTGTAGCTCTGAGAAGTTTGATGGACTGAAGCCTTCTTCTCTCATCTCGTCAAAGTCATTCTCCATCCAGCTTTGATCTGTTGCTGGCAGTGAGTTGCGTTCCTTTGGAGGGGGAGATGTGCTCTTATTTTTTGAATTTTCAGCTTTTCTGCCCTGCTTTTTCCCCATCTTTGTGGTTTTATCTGCCTCTGGTCTTTGATGATGGTGACGTACTGATGGGGTTTTGGTGTGGGTGTCCTTCCTGTTTGTTAGTTTTCCTTCTAACAGTTAGGACCCTCAGCTGTAGGTCTGTTGGAGATTGCTTGAGGTCCACTCCAGACCCTGTTTGCCTGGGTGTTAGCAGCAGAGGCTGCAAAAGATAGAATACTGCTGAACAGCGAGTGTACCTGTCTGATTCTTGATTTGGAAGCTTCCTCTCAGGGGTGTACTCCACCGTGTGAGGTGTGGGGTGTCGGTCTGGTCCTAGTGGAGGATGTCTCCCAGTTAGGCTACTCAGGGGTCAGGGACCCACTTGAGCAGGCAGTCTGTCCCTTCTCAGATCTCAACCTCCGTGTTGGGAGATCCACCGCTCTCTTCAAAGCTGTCAGACAGAGTCGCTTGCCTCTGCAGAGGTTTCTGCTGCTTTTGTTGTTGTTGTTGTTGTTGATGTTGTTGTTTAGCTGTGCCCTGTCCCCAGAGGTGGAGTCTACAGAGACTGGCAGGCCTCCTTGAGCTGCTGTGAGCTCCACCCAGTTGGATCTTCCCAGGGCTTTGTTTACCTACTTAAGCCTCAGCAATGGCGGGCGCCCCTCCCCCAGCCTCGCTGCTGCCTTGCCGTTAGATGGCAGACTGCTGTGCTAGCAATGAGGAAGGCTCCGTGGGCGTGGGACCTTCCTGGCCAGGTGTGGGATATAATCTCCTGGTGTGCCCGTTTGCTTAAAGCACAGTATTGGGGTGGGAGTTACCCAATTTTCCAGGTGTTGTGTGTCTCAGTTCCCCTGGCTAGGAAAAGGGATTCCCTTCCCCCTTGTGCTTCCCAGGTGAGGTGATGCCTCGCCCTGCTTCAGCTCTCGCTGGTTGGGCTACAACAGCTGACCAGCACCGATTGTCCAGCACTCCCCAGTGAGATGAACCGAGTACCTCAGTTGATAATGCAGAAATCACCTGTCATCTGTGTCACTCGCGCTGGGAGCTGGAGACTGGAGCTGCTCCTATTCGGCCATCTTGCTCCGCCCCCCTGTTTTTTGTTTTTAGACAGAGTCTCACTCTGTCGCCCAGGCTGGAGTTCAGTGGTGTGATCTCGGCTCACTGCAAGCTCCGCCTCCCGGGTTCATGCCATTCTCCTGCCTCAGCCTCCTGAGTAGCTGGGACTACCAGTGCCCACCACCATGCCCAGCTAATTTTTTGTATTTTTTAAATAGAGACAGGGTTTCACCGTGTTAGTCAGGATGGTCTCGATCTCCTGACTTCATGATCCGCCCGCCTCGGCCTCCCAAAGTACTGGGATTACAGAGCTCCTTTAGTTTTGAGAAGTGAAATTTATCACTTTGGAAATGTGTACAAGGTGATTTGTATAAGTTAGCTGGGGGGGTAGATTGAAGGCAAGAGGGCATATGCAACCTCAAAAGAAAAATCTGTCTATCTTGTAAATGTTGGTGGTGTCTCTATCTAGAACTTGTATGGAGTTGTGAAGATGATGGAGAAACACAGCTTGAAGAACCTTGAGCATATCTGTGAGGAGGTGGTAGATTCATCGCTATATTTAGAGACTTCCTTTTCCTTTGTGGATCATAGCGAGGACTGCTGATGCAAATAACCCCAAAATTGAAGGTTAAGTAGGAGGTGGATGAATTCACAGTAAAGACTCTGGATAAATTTTACTTTTTCTATTGTTTCAATTCAGTAGATTTTTATCAAAATCTAAAAATAAAGCTTCTTCTTAATTTTAACACTAATAATGGCTGCAATGACTTGGTGGTGCTTGGTTTGGGTCAAGAATTGGTGTTTGTGTTTTATACGCATTTCTTTAATCTTTAAAGCCTCTATTTTACTGATGAGAAAGCTAGATTAAATAACTTATTTATAATCATACAGATAGTAGTTGGTAAGACTGGGATTGGAATCCAGATTTATCTGATTCTAGACCTATTTTTGTTTTACTACAGTCATATACTTCTGGTTATTTTCTAGGAAACATGTAACCAGATGAATTTATTTAGGATTAGATATGAGGATATATGGGGTATTTTAGATTACAAACTACATTTAACCTTCAAAATTGGGTAGGAGAGATGATGGGATATTATCCTATACCAGGCATCACTTTAGACATGGTGCTTTAGCATTTCATAAAGTAATTGCTGTGAAAATCCAGCATCATTCTTAGTAGGAGAGGGATTAAAGTCCCATAGGCCCTGGATTTGTGTTTGTCTAAGGCTATATATTAGGAAGTGATTGAATGGACTATTAACTTTCAGTGAAGGTTATGGTCCTTTGTTACAGGGTTTTATGTAGGACTTTGTGTTTGCCAGAATGTTCATCTATTCTTTGAATAATGATATAGGAGACACATAGTTAAAAATAACAAATTCATTCAAAGTTAAAATCAGAGACTAAAAAGATATTGCTGGGTTAGAGAAATGGACAACTCCATCACAATGAAAGTTAATCAGAACAAAGATAAGATCTTGAATGTGAATCAAAATCCCTATCTTTCTGAGCACAGGAAGAATGATGTGGTTTGGTTTGATCACATGTGAATGATATTTGGGAGGATAATTGAAAGTTGAAAATAAGTCAACTCTATGGTGTGGCTGCAAAACCATAGCAAAAGCCAACATAGTCTGAGGTTGTTCTCGAGATCTGGAGAGGCTTGTATCTCAGCTGTATTCAGACCTTAGCAGAAAATACCTAAAATAGTATGACAGGTTTCAGTTCTTGTACATTAAAATGTGTGTAGATAAAGCAGAAGCACTCCAGAAGAGAAAATTTGTATTATCAAGGACTTTGAAACCTTACTTTTTGAAGATTCAAAGACATTGAGAATGTTTTTCCAGGAAATAGAAAACTTGTGTGTGATCTGGTAACTGTCTTCAAATATCAAAATAGCTATTATATGGCTATTTATACTTTTTCTTAAGGAATATAGGGGCTAGTCTGTGACTTACTGGTGAAACAACAGGAACTGCAGAAGGCTCTGTTTACCTCAGTGTAAGTGGAACTTTTTAATAATCAGAATTGTTAAAAAATGAAATATACACATTTTAAAATAGTGGATTATAAATTTGAATGTCACAGTTATTCAATCACACCTTGCAGGGATGACCACTTGGAGAGGATGCTGTAGACCTTGGTATTTTCAACAGTGAAAGGTAGCACATGACAATTTTGTGGGGCTCATTAAAACTGCATGCGATATTGGCTATATGTTTGGACTAGATACCTCTAAATTTTTCTGTAGCATTAAGATTTTATACCTAGTATACTCTAAATGGAACCACTAAAAGATGTTTCCATCCAAAAGAATACTCTCATTGTCCTTATACCGGTAATACTTTAAATTCTCACTTTAATGTGCTTGTACTTGCCAAACGTGAGATTTTCTGATTTTTCTCTGTGATAATGATAAAGCAAACCATTATTCAGCATTGCCACATTCATTCAAGCTAGCTTATAGGAATTAATGTCCAGTTACCCCTTAAGCACGGTTGGGATGTTAATGCAAGACTGATAAATTTTGATGAAAGTGAGATGAAAAAGCCAAAAAATGTTTAACTGACCTTCTATTGCAAATCTGGGATAATCTGAGCCAGAAAGGAGGCAATATTATAGGAAGCACCACTGATTTTTAAAAATAATCTAATTTGCCTCTTCTGCTTATCAAGGAATCAGATAACTTAGAGAAGGAGATAAATCAATTTTCCAGCTAGAATAGGGTCATGGTGTTTGGAGTCTGCTCCTGAATGACACCCCTTTTATACATTCTATGTCACTGGATTGTATCACCAACCTTCTTGAATCTGTTGCTCTAATGTTAGGACCTTTGAAGTATTTGAATTAGAATATACAAAGGAGACAGCTACCTGACTATTCAAGGTGAATAGACTGCCTCTCTGTCTGTGCATGTTGTCTGGGCATCAGTTAAAAGGCTGGTGTTAAGGGAAGGGACCTACTCCTAGTAGAGAATTAGAACACGAATCGGAATGCAGGAATAAAACAAAGGTGAACATGGAGGACGGCAGCTTACCATGTACAGGGATGACGAGGATTCACTACATTTATGATAATATATTATCATAAATTGTAATGTGACAATATATAAGTTATGAACTCTAACCATTGCTAAATAGAAATGTGTAAAATGCTTTGAAGCTTCTCTGTGGCCTCGGGATCAGGGTGAGGCTGAGTTCGCAGGTGGTGATCTACAGCATATGCAGGGCATGGCAAGAGTAGGCTGGGGCGAGAGAATTGACTTGCACACACCAAAGGATGTGAACTCGAAGTACCAGACTGTCTTGATCTTTTCAGTTCAGTGAGAGAACATCTGATGAAATATGAAGTTAGTGAACAGATTTGGAATATGTAGCTAAATTTATAATGGAGCCAATCGGGGGGGGGAAAAAACTACCTATTAAACCTTTGCTTTTGTCATATTCAGTAGCAGAAAAATTGCTACTTGTCCAATTCTAGATATGAGAGGCAATCAGAATATACAGTGACTGCCGGAGGGTGACTTTTTTGGGGTTAAATATAGCTTTGCATCATTAGCGTATGTGGGAAAAAATCCCATTATGACAGCAAATCAGATCTAATCTGGCACTCCCTCTGCTACAATTACATAAAATATGGTGGAAACTTGTCAAAGCTTTCAGTGAGAAATGAGGCTCCTGATGCTTGGCAGTCCCCTTTTTGAGCAAGTGAAGAATCATGTTGCTTAGCTACAGCCCTTGGCTGATTCAGAGAGCTTTAACTGACTGTATTATACAAGAGTTAAACTCTGTTCCTTGATATCTTCTTTTTCTAAGATGAAAGGCCTTATTTACCACCTTCTTATTTTGTTGTATCTTTACCAAGTCGTTTCTGTGTATTCTTCCAGGACAGGTTTCTATTTATCATTGTTTTTCCCTCCCCAAGGGCCTATAGATTGAGAGAGAACAAGTGGGTGTGGATGACACAAGCAGAGCATAAAGTATTGAGATCAGTTGAAAATGCTTTTGTCCTCAAAGTAATGTACAAGTGTTTATTTCAAATTATTTTTGTCATTTGAAGCCATTGTTTTTTGCCCTCATCTTCTTTTAGCTTATTCATAGTTTGGGTTACTATTGTCTCTAAAATGCACAAGATTTTTGTATTTAAAATATAAGGTCACACGTAGGTGTATGGAAAGGGGTAGGGAACAGTGAATGTAATTGATGAAACAAATAAGAGTAAGGCTGGAAATGGAACAAAGGACCATTGAAAACAGAAGGATTCAGGAGAAAAAACAAAAACAAAAACAAATTGCAAGTGGAGAATATTTAGAGCAGTTATTGTGCATGAAGTAGAAAAGTGTGTAAAGGGGGAATCGTTAGATTATTGGAGCCCATTTAGTGGGATAAACACGCTCAGAGGGACTTGTAAGTCTGGGGGAGGATTTTGGTCCATGCTCTGTCTCCAGAAAAGAATATCTTTATTGTAAATATGTGCGTATCCACTTTATTTTTATAGCTCTTCAGGAAAGAGAGCTATCCCTCAGCAGTGCTTTCTATTATCTTACCATAATGATTGTAATGAAGCGAAGCCATGACCTAATCTTGATTGTGTAATTATTTCCGTAGATTTTATTATTGACTTGTCAGTACAATCTTTGTTTTATGCATGCAAAAGCAGTTTCTTTTTTTTCCCTGCTGGTGGTTACAATTTCATGATCACCTGGAGGAGATTCTATTGAGTTGATTCTATATTTACACTTGGAAATAGGATAATGGATAATTGTCTCTGTAGGCTTGGCCCCATTGCAATTCTAGATCTGTTGAATATAAGAATTTATAGGTGTACAAACTGAGCAACCCTGCTTAGGAGCCATGTTTTTACGCTTGTCTGCAAATCATCTTTGTCTGCCACTTTTTAAAATATGTATGTGTAATGCAGTCATTTTCAAAGTGTGGTCCTGGGACCCCTGGGGTTCCTCAAGACCCTTTCAAGGGAGTCTGTGAAGTTAAAAGTATTTTCATAGTAATTCAGAGCCATTATTTGCCTTTGGAACTCTCCATTCTCTTATGAGTATCCAGAGATTATACAAGATGTGATATAGAAACAGATTAAATGCAGAAAGAGAGGAGAATCCAGTTGTCTTGTAATAAGTCTGATATTAAAGAGATTTGCAGAAATGTAAAACAATGACACTCTTCTTGCTAAATATTTTTCATTTTAGAAAATACAGTTTTTTCATAAATATGTTACTTATGTTAATATATTTTATTGTTTTTAAATGAATACATATTTTGGAATTTTATCAATTATAATATATAAGATGGTAAATATCAATGGACATAACCCCCATAAATCATAGCTCTTTGGGATACATAGTAATTTTCAAGAGTGTAAAGGGGTCCCGAGACTGAAATGTTTGAGAGGTGCACTCATCAGCTGCTGCATGATTTCTGACCTTAATTCCACTTCCTGGTTTCTGCACTTTCTCTCTCTTCCTTGCTTTTGTGATTCGACTGGCAGACCTTTATAACTCACTTTTTCCCCTCTGCCTTCCCTCCTGATCATTTCAGCCTTAGACCCCACTGAATTCTTGGCCCAGTGTCATCAGAATTGGTGATGACACAAGCACAGTAATCACATTAATTAAAAGAGCAATCTATCCAAATTAACATTTCACATATAAATTTGATACGTATTTCTAACTATAGTGAATGCATTGTAGGTAAGAACATTCCTTTATTATTTCACTTATATAGCTTGAGTGAAAACCACACTTTTAGGATTTTTATTTTGACTTCATTTTCTTAAACAATTTTGAACGAAACGCCAAAGGATGGAATATTCTGTATTTTACTCTTCAAATTTTTCATATTGGGATTTTAAATGTAAATTGAAAATCATTTACATGCCAAGGTATTAGAAGTACATAGAATTCTGCAGCCCTAAGTATATGTAAAGACCAATTTGTCTGTCTGAGTAGTGCTGATTGTTAATAATTTTAGTATTTTGTTACCAGTTAGATGGCTTATTCAAGTGATACCTCAAAAGTTTTTTTCTGAAGATTGGACTGAAATTTTACACTGATCATTTGGTAAGCCGGCCATCTGCTAATTAATTTAATTTTTAAGCAGCAGATTGTGAATTCAGTAAGCGTCATTTTTTTGTGTAAATCGTCAAGATACTCTTAGGACCAAATGAATACCATATATATGCAAAATAAAAAATCAATTTGACGTTTTGTTCCTTTGTTGGAATAGTTCAGAGATTCCAGAATCCTTTTTTATCCAAGTTTTTCACAGAGTTCTCTTTAAATAGGTAAAATACTTAATTGCCCCCTGTGTAATGATATTTTGTTACCCTTGGCACAAGAAGGTATGTGTTGAAGCTGAGCTTGGGTTAGGGAGTGGCGATGAGCAGCAATGAAATCCTCCATCTTTTCTCTGTGATCAGAGTTGAATAGATCTTAAATTACACAAGTGCTTGGTAGTCTGGTCTCTTTGATGGCAATATGTTAGGTGCTCCCTTTCATTCTACTTTAGCCACTTGGGATATAAATCTGACTTTACTATCTCATGAATCTATTTTGTTCTTTTATTCTTACTACGATTTAGTTCTATTCCTAATCACTACTTGCTTGGTTTTTTTTTCTTTTATAACTTTAATGTTATTTTTAAGTGTATATACTTAATGTATACAACATGATGTTTTGATATGCTTAGGAAAGTGATTACGAGAATCAAGTAAAGTAACATATCCATCTTCTCACATGGTTATTTGTCTTTTTTTTTTTTTTTAAATGGCAAGAGCACCTGAAATCTGCTCTTAGCTTGCTCTTAGCTTGCTTGTACTTTTGCAATACTATCTGTCTACAGTTTTCTTCCTCTCCAGTTCATCATTCATCAGGCAGTATATTTTTCTAGAGACAGTATTGCATAGTAGTTAAAAGTGCTTGTTTTTGATTCAGACCACCCATATTTCTTAACTATTTTATGCCTCAAATTTCTGTAAAATTAGGACAGTTGTTTTTAGCCTATGTAAAGTGCTTTGCACAGTACATTCTTTTATTTTTATTTATTTTTATTTATTTATTTATTATTATTATTATACTTTAAGTTCTAGGGTACATGTGCATAACGTGCAGGTTTGTTACATATGTATACTTGTGCCATGTTGCTGTGCTGCACCCATCAACTCGTCAGCACTCAGCAACTCGTCATTTACATCAGGTATAAGTCCCAATGCAATCCCTCCCCCCTCCTCCCTCCCCCCTCCCCATGATAGGCCCCGGTGTGTGATGTTCCCCTTCCCGAATCCAAGTGATCTTATTGTTCAGTTCCCACCTATGAGTGAGAACATGCGGTGTTTGGTTTTCTGTTCTTGTGATAGTTTGCTAAGAATGATGGTTTCCAGCTGCATCCATGTCCCTACAAAGGACACAAACTCATCCTTTTTTATGGCTGCATAGTATTCCATGGTGTATATGTGCCACATTTTCTTCATCCAGTCTGTCACTGATGAACATTTGGGTTGATTCCAAGTCTTTGCTATTGTGAATAGTGCCGTAATAAACATACGTGTGCATGTGTCTTTATAGCAGCATGATTTATAATCCTTTGGGTATATACCCAGTAATGGGATGGCTGGGTCATATGGTACTTCTAGTTCTAGATCCTTGAGGAATCGCCATACTGTTTTCCATAATAGTTGAACTAGTTTACAATCCCACCAGCAGTGTAAAAGTGTTCCTATTTCTCCACATCCTCTCCAGCACCTGTTGTTTCCTGACTTTTTAATGATCGCCATTCTAACTGGTGTGAGATGGTATCTCATTGTGGTTTTGATTTGCATTTCTCTGATGGCCAGTGATGCTGAGCATTTTTTCATGTGTCTGTTGGCTGTATGAATGTCTTCTTTTGAGAAATGTCTGTTCATATCCTTTGCCCACTTTTTGATGGGGTTGTTTGTTTTTTTCTTGTAAATTTGTTTGAGTTCTTTGTAGGTTCTGGATATTAGCCCTTTGTCAGATGAGTAGATTGCAAAAATTTTCTCCCATTCTGTAGGTTGCCTGTTCACTCTGATGGTAGTTTCTTTTGCTGTGCAGAAGCTCTTTAGTTTAATGAGATCCCACGAGCAAAATAACCAGTTAATATCATAATGGCAGGATCAAGTTCACACATAACAATATTAACCTTCAATGTAAATGGACTAAATGCTCCAATTAAAAGACACAGACTGGCAAACTGGATAAAGACTCAAGACCCATCAGTCTGCTGTATTCAGGAGACCCATCTCACACGCAGAGACATACATAGGCTCAAAATAAAGGGATGGAGGAAGATTTACCAAGCAAATGGAGAACAAAAAAAAGCAGGGTTTGCAATACTAGTCTCTGATAAAACAGACTTTAAACCATCAAAGATCAAAAGAGACAAAGAAGGCCATTACATAATGGTAAAGGATCAATTCAACAAGAAGAGCTAACTATCCTAAATATATATGCACCCAATACAGGAACACCCAGATTCATAAAGCAAGTCCTTAGAGACTTACAAAGAGACTTAGACTCCCATACCATAATAATGGGAGAATTCAACACTCCACTGTCAACATTAGACAGATCAACGAGACAGAAAGTTAACAAGGATATCCAGGAATTGAACTCATCTCTGCAGCAAGCAGACCTAATAGACATCTACAGAACTCTCCACCCCAAATCAACAGAATATACATTCTTCTCAGCACCACGTTGCACTTATTCCAAAATTGACCACATAATTGGAAGTAAAGCACTCCTCAGCAAATGTACAAGAACAGAAATTATAACAAACAGTCTCTCAGACCACAGTGCAATCAAAGAAGAACTCAGGACTAAGAAACTCAATCAAAACCGCTCAACTACATGGAAACTGAACAACCTGCTCCTGAATGACTACTGGGTACATAACAAAATGAGGGCAGAAATAAAGATGTTCTTTGAAACCAATGAGAACAAAGATACAACATACCAGAATCTCTGGGACACATTTAAAACAGTGTGTAGAGGGAAATTTATAGCACTAAATGCCCACAAGAGAAAGCTGGAAAGATCTAAAATTGACACTCTAACATCACAATTAAAAGAACTAGAGAAGCAAGAGCAAATGCATTCAAAAGCTAGCAGAAGGCAAGAAATAACTAAGATCAGAGCAGAACTGAAGGAGATAGAGACACAAAAAACCCTCCAAAAAATCAATGAATCCAGGAGTTGGTTTTTTGAAAAGATCAACAAAATTGATAGACCACTAGCAAGACTATTAAAGAAGAAAATAGAAAAGAATCAAATAGATGTAATAAAAAATGATAAAGGGGATATCACCACTGACCCCACAGAAATACAAACTACCATCAGAGAATACTATAAACACCTCTACGCAAATAAACTAGAAAATCTAGAAGAAATGGATAATTTCCTGGACACTTGCACTCTCCCAAGACTAAACCAGGAAGAAGCTGAATCCCTGAATAGACCAATAGCAGGCTCTGAAATTGAGGCAATAATTAATAGCCTACCAACCAAAAAAAGTCCAGGACCAGATGGATTCACAGCTGAATTCTACCAGAGGTACAAGGAGGAGCTGGTACCATTCCTTCTGAAACTATTCCAATCAATAGAAAAAGAGGGAATCCGGCCGGGCGCGGTGGCTCAAGCCTGTAATCCCAGCACTTTGGGAGGCCGAGGCGGGCGGATCACAAGGTCAGGAGATCGAGACCACTGTGAAACCCCGTCTCTACTAAAAATACAAAAAATTAGCCGGGCGCGGTGGCGGGCGCCTGTAGTCCCAGCTACTCAGGAGGCTGAGGCAGGAGAATGGCGGGAACCCGGGAGGCGGAGCTTGCAGTGAGCCGAGATCGCGCCACTGCACTCCAGCCTGGGCAACAGCGTGAGACTCCGTCTCAAAAAAAAAAAAAAAAAAAAAAAAAAAAAAAAAAAAAAAAAAAAAAAAAAAAAAAGAAAAAGAGGGAATCCTCCCTAACTCATTTTATGAGGCCAACATCATCCTGATACCAAAGCCTGGCAGAGACACAACAAAAAAAGAGGATTTTAGACCAATATCCCTGATGAACATCGATGCAAAAATCCTCAATAAAATACTGGCAAACCGGATCCAGCAGCACATCAAAAAGCTTATCCACCATGATCAAGTGGGCTTCATCCCTGGGATGCAAGGCTGGTTCAACATTCGCAAATCAATAAACATAATCCAGCATATAAACAGAACCAAAGACAAAAACCACATGATTATCTCAATAGATGCAGAAAAGGCCTTTGACAAAATTCAACAGCCCTTCATGCTAAAAATGCTCAACAAATTCGGTATTGATGGAACGTATCTCAAAATCATAAGAGCTATTTATGACAAACCCACAGCCAATATCATACTGAATGGGCAAAAACTGGAAAAATTCCCTTTGAAAACTGGCACAAGACAGGGATGCCCTCTCTCACCACTCCTATTTAACATAGTGTTGGAAGTTCTGGCTAGGGCAATCAGGCAAGAGAAAGAAATCACGGGTATTCAGTTAGGAAAAGAAGAAGTCAAATTGTCCCTCTTTGCAGATGACATGATTGTATATTTAGAAAACCCCATTGTCTCAGCCCAAAATCTCCTTAAGCTGATAAGCAACTTCAGCAAAGTCTCAGGATACAAAATTAATGTGCAAAAATCACAAGCATTCTTATACAGCAGTAACAGACAAACAGAGAGCCAAATCATGAATGAACTTCCATTCACAATTGCTTCAAAGAGAATAAAATCCAACTTACAAGGGATGTAAAGGACCTCTTCAAGGAGAACTACAAACCACTGCTCAGTGAAATAAAAGAGGACACAAACAAATGGAAGAATATACCATGCTCATGGATAGGAAGAATCAATATCGTGAAAATGGCCATACTGCCCAAGGTAATTTATAGATTCAATGCCATCCCCATCAAGTTACCAATGAGTTTCTTCACAGAATTGGAAAAAACTGGTTTAAAGTTCATATGGAACCACAAAAGAGCCCACATCTCCAAGACAATCCTAAGTCAAAAGAACAAAGCTGGAGGCATCACGCTACCTGACTTCAAACTATACTACAAGGCTACAGTAACCAAAACAGCATGGTACTGGTACCAAAACAGAGATATAGACCAATGGAACAGAACAGAGTCCTCAGAAATAATACCACACATCTACAGCCATCTGATCTTTGACAAACCTGAGAAAAACAAGAAATGGGGAAAGGATTCCCTATTTAATAAATGGTGCTGGGAAAATTGGCTAGCCATAAGTAGAAAGCTGAAACTGGATCCTTTCCTTACTCCTTATACGAAAATTAATTCAAGATGGATTAGAGACTTAAATGTTAGACCTAATACCATAAAAACCCTAGAAGAAAACCTAGGTAGTACCATTCAGGACATAGGCATGGGCAAAGACTTCATGTCTAAAACACCAAAAGCAACAGCTGCACAGTACATTCTTTATAAATGTTAGCCAACCTCCATAGCACTTTGTATGCTTGCAATTATTATTTATGATTGTTTGTTTGTATGGATCTTCTATGCTAGACTGTAAGTTCCATGAGGGCAGAAATCAAATTAGTGTCGTTCACCACTGTCTCAAGTGCCATAACAATGTTTATAATAAAGGCATTTAAAAAGTATTCGTAGTTTGCTTTCAAAATCTAAATTTCGGCTGGGCATGGTGGCTCATGCCTGTAATCCCAGCACTTTGGGAGGCCAAGGCGGGCGGATCACGAGGTCAGAAGATAGAGATCATCCTGGCTAACACGGTGAAACCTCGTATCTACTAAAAATACAAAAAGAAATTAGCCAGGCGTGGTGGCAGGCACCTGTAGTCCCAGCTACTCTGGAGGCTGAGACAGGAGAATGGTGTGAGCCCAGGAAGCCGGGCTTGCAGTGAGCGGAGATCGTGCCACCGCCCTCCAGCCTGGGAGATAGAGCGATATTCCGTCTCAAAAAAAAAAAAAAAAAGAAAAGAAAAAAAAAAAAAGAAAAAAAATCTAAATTTCTTCTCATTCTACAATACCCAAGCACTTGCCTTCCATGATTCTACCATGATTTTTCATGTTTCCATGGATTTCTTTGCACATGTTCTTCCTTTGGAATAACATAGTATTTCCCACTTTGGCCACCTGATGGATTCATGCTCATCCTTTGATTCCTAGGGTTGCTCTCGGTGAGCCTTTGGCAGCCTATTCTCCACTTCAGGCAGAAGATTGTTTTCTCCTATGTGCCACTGTAGTACATTGTACATGTTTTTACTGTAACACCTGGAATGCTGTACTAAAGTTATTTGGTTGCTATTAATTACAATAACTAAATTTATTGGATGTCTTTCCTTTCACTTTGTCAAATATGTATGTATGAGTACACATACAAATGTATATAAACGTATATGAAGTTGTATTTAATCTCCAAAGTCTTCCTAGAATATGTATTATTCTAATTTTACAGCTGAGGAAACTGAGACTCAGAAATTTTAAGAAATTAATATAGATTACCTATGAATTAATAATTTGGAGTGATCAATTACTAATGCGAGAGCACCCTGAGGCAAGGGCTGTGACCTACTTGTGCATCTCATTGGTAAGGCTGTTTTGGTGGTTCAAGTTCATGGTTGCTGGTTTCATCACTAACTTATCTTAACACCCTTAAGAAAGATTTAGATGAATTCTATAGTTTGCCAGGCAATCTCATCTTCCTTCAGGAATGGAAAATTCCAGATAGAACCTGGTTACTCATGAAACTCTTCATAGTATCTGAAAACGTTCTTGGATGTTTAGATTCTAAGTCTAACTTTAATTTGTTTTATGTTTTACTTCATTAACTCATTTCATTGCAAGCAGTCCTAATTAAAAAATGAATAGAGGTTGAATTAAAATGAATACTTTTAATTCTTATTAGGGAATGTCTATTATCATACATACTATAATCAACTTATTTTTAGAATCAAATAAAAACTGCATATGCCATAATGACTCAGTTATGTGCTTTAGTTTCTTTTGTTTTTCATTTGTGACAGATGAATTTTATAAAAAGGGGGTACAGAATTTAAAGTAGGTGGCACTACAAATTGACTAGTGATTATTCTCAATTCACCATTCTCATGTATTTTTGTCATTTATCTAGATTTGAAAGAATGAACAGACACATGATACTTTTTAAAGCTGCATCTTTCTCTCTCTTTGACAAATAGTGAGTTTTACAAATGCTCTCAGCTAAATCCATATAAATCCTTCTCCACACCAAACCACTAAATTAAAAATTAGATTATGTTCTCGACATGAAGTTTTACAGTATATCTACATGTAAATGTAATTGAAAAACTTATCGTAATCAATTTTCAGCTTTGCATTTCTTCCTTTCCTCTCTATCCCCTCCTTTTCCACCTCCCTCTTTCCCTCCCTTTCTCACTCCCTCCCTCCCTTTCCTTTCTTTGCCCTTCCTTCACTTACTTCACTCTCCTCTGTTTTCTTCTTTTCTCTCTTCTCTGCTCTCTTCCTTTAAAAAAAAATTATTGTCTTCTCTTTTCTTTTCTTTTTTTTTTTTTTTAATAATCTCTACTTCCCAGAAGGAAAGGTGAAAGCTAGATGCTCTGATTCCAAAAAGAAATGGCTCAATTTGGGTCAAGGCTGTGGGATTCCACTTCAGAGGCAGGCTTTCCCTTCCAGTTTCTTCACTCCATACACACTCCATATCCTCCCTCCACACTCACTCCCACCTCCCCAAGTAGATGAAACTGTGTTTTCTCAGAAGGTAATCTTTCCAGTTCTGATTATAATGTGTGATTGACAGGCATCATTAGACTGCATAATACCTGGGAGTCCTGAAGTATCGGTTGCATATCTTTTACAGTATGCTTGTAATGTTAATATCTGTTAATAAATAAAATAATAAATTCATAATTTAATGTATCCTGAATCACAATGTCTTTTATATACATCTGAAAAATGAGACATAAATGGTCAAGATATGTTTTTAATTTAAACTAGAATGATTGCTTGGTGTGGTTTCTTGAGCGTTTTTAACTGCTTATGATAACCCTGTGACTCCACAGAGATTGATGAGCTGCAGGTTATACACTGCTTCCAGAGAGTTTGGGGATTTACTGCCTAGCTCATCTAGTTCTGCTTTTTAAAAGGCATGTAGGACTTAAACCATCAAACAAAATCAAGAATGGATTAGAAAATGGGATTTGTTTGCATGCAAGCTGTATCAAATGCCAATCCAGCGGATCTTCCCTAAGCTTTGCAATATACCTGCAGAACATGATCACATTTAGGGTTCTTGTTCAGGACCCTATGATTAGAATATGTTCTGTTGAACTGCTGCACATACTTAGTTTCACACTTTATACAGGTATAGCTGTGAAGATTAAGGACGTGTGATCCTTCCTCAACTTGGTAACTGAAAAAGATCTCAAGGGTGGTATTGTATGATCTGTCAATCATACACTATAATTCAGAACTGGAAAGATTATCTTCTGAGAAAAGAGCTTCATCTACTTGGGGAGGTGGGAGTGAGTATGGAGGGAGGGTGTGGAGGGTACAGGGAGTGAAGAAACTGGAAGGGTAGGTCTGCCTCTGAAGTGGACTTACTTTTACTTTGTCTAACTCTTGCTAATGAAAAGCTAATTTTGACTTGTCTTTAAATTGGATGAGCTGCTGGGGAAGCTTCTTTTGTGAAATTCAGGAGGTATGGAGTGGGAGAAATGGGTGAGAGGACCCCCAGCTGCAACCAACCTCAAGATTGACCAGCTATGATTAAAACAATCGGGACCAGGTGTGGTGGCTCATGCCTGTAATCCCAGCACTTTGGGGGCCCGAGGCAGGCAGATTTCCTGAGTTCGAGACCAGCCTGGCCAACATGGTGAAACCCGGTCTCTACTAAAAATACAAAAAATGAGCCAGGCATGGTGGCGGGCACCTGTAATCCCAGATACATGGGAGGTTGAGGCAGGAGAATCATTTAAACGTGGGAGGCAGAAGTTGCAGTGAACCAAGACGACACCACAGAACTTCAGCCTGGGTGATTGACCAAGACTCTGTCTCAAAAAAAAAAAACAAATACATATATATACACACACACGCGCACGTGCGCGCACACACATATATGCACACATATATATATGTGTATCACATATATATACGTGTGTGTGTATATATATGTCACCAAGTTTTCCTGGTTGGTGCACACTACCCTGTATTTTCTCTACTAGATAAGATATGCCTGACAGTAAAATTTAAAATTTGACTATTTCCTTCATTGCAGAAAGTTCTGTTGGATTGGCTGGTCTATTGGTATCTACTATTTGGTTTGTCTGGTTTTAGGTATTGAAGATATTGTAGTAAGCAAAAGAAAGCCAATAACATACCAGGCACTGAAAATACTAATAATGAGTATTTAATAGATCTTAGTTTTAGTTACCATCATCGTCTACTGAATACCAACTCTAAGTAGTGTACTGTACCAGGAACTGTGGAGATTTTATAAAGTAGTTTAGTATGCAATTTGTGTCCTCTAAGGTTTACAATCTTTGTGGGAAGATAGAACATCTGTCTTAATATTATAAGACAAACAGCAAAACAAGTCAATTACTCTACTACATATTTCCAAAGACATTGATTAATCTAGTCATTTCAGGCGCGAACTCATGATAGGTCACCCTATATTGTAATGGGGACAAAATTATTCTGTTCAAATGAATTGGCACCATAAGTATCAAATAAGTGCTCTGAAAGTTCAGAAAGAGGTCACTTTTGGCCAGGCACAGTGGCTCATGCCTGTAATCACAGCACTTTGGGAGGCTGAGGCGGGAAGATCACCAGAGGTCAGGAGTTCGAGACCAGCCTGGCCAACATGGCAAAACCCTGTCTCTGCTAAAAATACAAAAATTAGCCAGGCATGGTGGCGCACGCCTGTAATCCCAGCTACTTGGGAGGCTGAGGCAGGAGAATCGCTTGAACCCAGGAGGCAGAGGTTGCAATGAGCCTAGATCACACTACTGTACTTCAGCCTGGGAGATAGACTCCATCTCAAAGAGGTCACTTTGATGAAATGGTCAGGACAGGCATCAGGATGTATGCCTTTAAGAATAGGAAGAATTTTGATTAGAAATAATAAGGAAAGGTCAGCTTCCTGCTGATAGAATGAATGGATGGTACTAAATGTAGGGAAATGGAATAAGCGAAGTTTGTATCATGTACTTTGTGTTGGATTCTTATGTAATAAGATATAAAAACTTTTATTTCAAATATGCATATCATAATTTACTATCAACAATTGATCAATCAGTAAAACTCTCTTAATTTGGAGTAGAGCTACATTTCAGAAGAAATTCCTTAAAATTCTTTACTCTTGAATCAATATGTACCTATGTACCTTCAGGAAGATGCCCAATTGATTTGGACCAACTTTCTCAATAGCGTATTTACCTGTCATTGGCTGCTAAGGTGTTGATTCAGAGAATACCTTCCTTAAGATGGATTCCTCTTGTTTTCATTAAGAGGGTGAGGAAAGTGGTGATTTCTGAACATAATTGAATTATGACTACTTTTGGTTCTAAGGAAATTTCCTAAAGAGCTTTTATTTTTCTATACAATTTTTAATTCAATTATGACCAAATGTTGAATTTTTACTTTGATTTTCTTTTCTTTTCTTTTGAGACAGAGTCTTGCTCCGTCTCCCAGGCTGGAGTGCAGTGGTGCAATCTCTGCTTTACTGCAACCTCTGCTTCCCAGGTTCAAATGATTCTCCTGCCTCAGTCTCCTGAGTAGATGGGATTACAGGCATAAGCCACTGTGCCCGGCTAATATTTTATATTTTTAGTAGAGATGGGGTTTCACCATGTTGGCCTGGCTGGTCTCGAACTCCTGACCTCAGGTGATCTGCCCGCCTCAACCTCCCAAAGTGCTGGGATTACAGGTGTGAGCCACCGTGCCTGGCCCTTTTACTTTGATACTGAATAAGAGAACTCTGTTCTACTTCTTTATATTGTTATGTGGTTTGCTGGACCTCAGTAAACTTAAGTTATACAACTAACTTCTGAATTTGGTACAACTGAATTCTCACAGCACTAGGATAGTTGCTGGACAATTTAAATACATTTTTCTATATCTAGACCCATTAGTTGAGACACTCCAATGAGGCATTTTAAAAAGTCTCTTGTAGTTTTAGTTGGGCACCTATTCCCCGTATCTACTTAACAAATATTGGCTGAGTGAGTAAATGAATGGCTTAAATGAGTAATATGTTTCTATAAACTAAATATGGCAATTTAATGAGAAAATTACCAATTCAAATGACCTCTCAGTAGCCATGTAGTTTTGTGAAATCTGCAGGAAAACCCAAAAGAGGAGGTAGCAGCTTTTAATAGCATAAAATGACCTAGGCCACGCTTCGGGTAATTAATTCACAGATGTAGACAAACATTGGCAGTAGACCTGGTGAATCGTCATTTCATTAAGCAGTATCAGAAGCTAGATGGAAGGCACCAGATGCTGAAATAAATTTTCAAAATCTAGGTGGTGTAAAAACTGGTTATTTATTTCATGGAAAATATGTGCCATGAATTAGAATAATAGGCTTAAAAAACTTTAGAAATTATACAGTAAAACAAATCTCATTATTTTCTGAGTGATTGAATTCCTTAGAGAAAACTGGATTGAAAGTAAGATTTGGCCATATAATTTTTTTTATATGGACAAATAAGAGACAAAAGGCATCTCCTTTGTCTATGCTAACAGGAAAGTGATGTGGAAAACATTAATGTTAGGAAATTTGTTTATTAGAACTGTTAACAGAAACTTTGAGGATGACTTTTGGATAATCCCTTGGCCATTGTCTCTCTTCAAAAAATGCTTTCCTTTACTTGATTTGAAACATTTTACATTTAGACTGGATTTTCCTTTATTTAAGATTAATATCAGAATAATGTGTGGAATAAAAATTATTTATTTTAGTTCAATAACTTAAGTGTGCTTTTTTTTCCCCCATTTTATCAGAATATGTAGAGTCCTCCAGTTATATTCAGGGAATCTCAGAGAACATATATCATGTGATCAGTTTTAAGGTTCATCCAAATAGAAATAAATGTTTTAGGTCTGCATATTTTCCTTATTGCCTCTTTCAGAAATGAGTTTATTACCTAACTTATTGCTAAAATACTCAGTTCCTGACCATATCCCTTTACATGCCAGATTTGGAATTCGCAGGCCTGGTAACATGGCAGGCTCTAGGCATAGTTCACAAAACTGAAATAAAGACAGAAGCATACAGCACCAGACAATGGTTCCTCCAGCTACTACATCAGGTGCAATCTTGTCACCGTGGCCCTTAATGCCATCTGCACGGATTCTAGCTAATTTAACCAACGAATCTCCCTGTCTTTACAAGGTATTCTGTCGTTCACTTACGTCATATCAATCCCTTTTTCCAGCTCTTTACTTGTGTTCACCTGGCCTAGAATGTTTCTTTACTCTTGTAAAATTTACCTGTTTTTCAAAGCCCAATTCAAGACCTGTCACCTCACTGGTCATCAACAGAACCAAGCTGTAATTGGCTATAAAATGGAAGGAGTTTTCTGTATTATGTTATTCAGCTTGGTCTTTAATCATGCATTCTGCTTGTAAATTACTGCGTATGTTTCAAAGCCCATCACAAGTGAATCTTGGCCGGGCGCGGTGGCTCAAGCCTGTAATCCCAGCACTTTGGGAGGCCGAGACGGGCGGATCACGAGGTCAGGAGATCGAGACCATCCTGGCTAACATGGTGAAACCCCGTCTCTACTAAAAAAATACAAAAAAACTAGCCGGGCGAGATGGCGGGCGCCTATAGTCCCAGCTACTCGGGAGGCTGAGGCAGGAGAATGGCGTAAACCCGGGAGGTGGAGCTTGCAGTGAGCTGAGATCCGGCCACTGTGCTCCAGCCTGGGCGGCAGAGCGAGACTCCGTCTCAAAAAAAAAAAAAAAAAGTGAATCTTTTTGGAAGGCCTTTCCCACAATGCTATCCCTCATATGAAGTTCTTTAGCAAAAGAGTCTATTAAAGTTAGTTGAATGCCTGTGATCTGTCATTCTGTACTTGACTTTCAAGCATTTTTCCAAACTCGATTAGATATTAACTGCCCTGGAAAGACATGTTTTTATCCCAAAGGAACATTCCCTTAATATAAGTTCTTATAGCATGCAGTATGTTTTCACAGCACATATACTTTTATTTAATTGTGTCTCCAATCTTTTATATTGTGCTCTTTTAGCTGCACTGTGTTACTTGTTCATTACTGTGTCCCTAATACCAGCCACAGATATGATGCCTGAACTAAAATGGGTAATCAATAAAATTGCAAGTTTGTTGGATGTTTCAAACTGCGAGTCCTCCATCTCCAGTAAGATTAGGCTACTAGAGAGTTTCCTTTATGTGTCCTTTGTGTTTAGCATAGAGGCTTATACACAGAAGACATAATAATTATGTATTTCCTTTTTCTAAGAGACTCTAGCTAAGTAGGAAAAGAGACAGGAAATGCTAATAATATTAGAGGAGATTTAATGGACAGTAGATATTTCCAGGCTTTTGGGGGTCTATTTTTTTTCTGGGTCCCAACAATTTTAGCCTTGCCTCATCCACTTAGAAAAAGAGTCATCCTTTCTATCCACATGTTTATAGGCATTTCATTATTTAATTGTCTAGGTTTGCAAAAGTAAATAAACCCCCTTGCTTGGTTAATAATCAGAAGACGAGTGGATGACCCCACTCTGCTGTTACCACTGCTCTCTCATCCTTCATGTATTCAGTAGCTATTTTATCTCATCATGTATTTCTCAGTCATTTCCTGAGACTGCTCCAATTCTCAAGTAATACCAGTGATAGCCTAGGGCAGGAGCCACCTTAGGAACCATTGCCTTTTCTTTTTCTTTTTTTTTTCTTTATTCTTTATAGGGTCCTTTTCTCTCCATCAGATTTTAAGGTAGGAGTATCACACTTAATGCTAGAAGTTAACAACTCTATAGTGCTACCTATGTGGATATACTTAATATCTTAGAATGCAGAAGGTGAAATCCAACAAGATCAGGGAAGGAGTATAGAAATCTAGAGGAATCTGGAAGTATCCACTGTCACTTGCTTTCTCATTTTCTGTCTTCAGCCCTTTATAGTGGCCAAAGTGCAGACCCCAAAGCAGGTCTGAGTCCTTACTCTGTACCTCAGGTTTAGCCTCAGGTATGCCAGACAGTCCAGTCCCCAGCTCTGAAATAGAGCTCGAGGACTTGGGGTACTCTTGACCCTAAACACTATCCTGATACATATTGGAGGGTTATGACAACAATGATCAGTGAAAAAGGTTTGATACTCCTTACAATGGAAACAGTAATTATCTTGGGGTTCTTATCTCTTTGTATCCTAGACATTTTTTTTAATTCTTGAAACCAGTGGCTTGGTACTTAACCTCCTTTCTCCTGGATTTCTGGTTTATTTAACCAGAGGTGCATGTTTCTTTTGGCAGGCACAGATGATGCTGGTCACTTGGTTGGATTAATGCTACAGTTCTCAGTAAAGCTTTCAATAACATGCTGTGCTGAACGGCTCCTTGGGCATTACTTATCCCAGTCATTGCTTCAGAATTCTTCTTATTCCCAAGTTGGACTTTCTCCCAACTACTAAATTTGTCCATTGCTCCTGGAGAACATTGAAAACGTCTTTGTCTATCACGATGCTCAAAGGAATGACAGTTCACCTGAAGGGGAAGTAAAGGAGGAGCCCAACAGGGGGATTAGTGTGCATTTGTTAACAAATAACCTGTTCTTCTATGGAGAAGAGGCCCATGATAGGTCAGGTCTTTAAGGGTGGGCCTGGCCCAGGCCACGTCTTCTGTCAGTGAATCCTATGGTGAGTCATAGGATCATGGGATTTGATTATTTCTTTGTATTAACATATGATAGCATGTTCAGAGAAGAGGAAGAGAGGATTAAAAAAAACCCAACTCCTAAATAGTAACCTAGAAACTGTTTATCTATTTTTGGAATATGACCTATTCTTCACATGAAACTGAATTCTAGTTCTGTTGTGTATGTGTGTGTGTGTGGTGGGGGGGTGGGTGTAAGACTGTGCTTCTCAACCTTGATTTGTGATGTCATTGACAATCTCCAGGGTTGTGGTAAAGTTCCTTTAAAAAATATCATAAAAGTTTAAACATTTTCCTTATTAAACTCCTGCCATGGAACTTTTTAAAGAGAAGATAAAGGTGCAGTTTAATTAATCTCAACATAGAGTAACTTCTCTCCTGAGACTTTGGAAATCACGTTTTCAACATAATCTAACTTCTATTAAAAATACTGAAAAGGATGGGAAATAATGCTATTTGTGCAATCAATACTTAATCTTGAAAACACTGAAGAACTATTTCAGATATAGGTAAAAATTATGAAATCTTTTATAATAGTTATTTTGTTATTAAATTAGGCATTATTTGTTATTATTGAAAGATACTCCAAAGCTAATTTGAATCTTTGCTATAAAATAGAATTTTGCTTCTGTTTCCTCCAGTTTTTCCCATTAGAAGCAGGAAGGGCTACTATTGGCACATAGCCATGTCACCCCTTATGACAAATCTATTCTAAGTTGATACAAGTTTTGAGGATCAGTCCTTTAATAAAGATGGTGAATGAGTTTCCTAAACCCATATAAAGTTTTTAACCTACTCTGTCCTTGGGAAAAGCTCATTTACAGTGATTTTAAAAATAGCTGTGAGGGCTTGTTCTTTCTGAGCAAGTAGTGATGCCAAATTTGATAGTCATTGTAGAATACAAATCATAGAAATATAAATATTATCCTTGAAAGCCGTGACACCTGTGCAAAGAGAGAGACTTAACTATATAAAGTGATTTCTGCATTTTTTTTGTGTGTATCAGCCAATAATAAATCATCACTGTTTCTTGGTTTGTGTTACATGCTTTTTCCCCCTAAAAACTGGACTCAGTTTTAATTTTGAAAATGATTTTTCAAATCTCCAATCAGAACTTTTGAGACCGAGGCACCACCAATTGGGAAATTAAGTGTTAAAGCTTTAATATTTACTGTTAGATCAATTAAGTATGTAAAAGCTGATGAGCTGAGCATGATCAGGGAATAGAATGATGAGAGACATGGCACCTGACTGCAAGGAGCTTGACGTTTCATTGGTGGTGGGGATAGGAAGCATATATGGAGCAAACGATGCTTAAGCAATGAGTGATCAGTAAAGAAACTCCTAAATACTAGATCTAGCTTTTAAAGCAATTAATAGTGACTCCTTCAGAAACAAGATTGTTCTTGCAAGTTAAACAGTCACTGCTTTATGCAGTTGATTGATAAGAAGGATTTTTGGGTGTGGCACTAGCAAGCATGAGATCCTTTTCATAGTGCTTTTATTATGGTCTAATATGTTCAGGATAGGCACTCCAGTCAATTAATGAGGGAATTGTGTATGCTTATTAACAGGTATTGAAGAGATTAATAGGTATTAATCTAAATTAACAGATTCTTCTGAAATCATTCCATTGGAAGCCTCAGATGCTTTGGTGAAAGTCAACGGTGCCTTTTTAGCTAACTTGGAGGTTTTGAGGAATGTGTAACAACAGTTGTACCAGAAAAGATCCAATTTGTTTTCCCACCATTCATTTCAGCACTGGCTGGAGCCATGCTTCTCTTCCTGAGAAGGTCATTTGTACTCTGACATCCCATTGAGATGACAGTCTATTTTTTATGATTTTAAAATTGATGTTGCATCAACTATCTTATCAAATATCTTGGAATCCTGAACTGAGTCTTGTGCACAATAATTTCTTCAACAACCTATCATGGTTTTAAAATTCAATTTATTCTTTAGAATAATGGGGCAGGGGTCTCTCTGAGGAATTACTTGTTGGAGCTAATACTAGGAGATACTATATTCGTGCTTAAAAGAGCTATGAAATGTCACTCTCAGATTCATGAAAAGCTTAAATAAGGGGAATCCTAACTGGGATTCCACCTTTGACTCCGAGATCGGGAGGAGATTGGAAGGAATAGTTAATTATTATTGGTAATGTCATTCAGAGTCTTCTTTGACATAGGCAGAATATAATTATCTAAAGTATGCTTTATTTTACAAGCCTGCTGTAAAAAAAAAAAAAAGCTATTGTTAAGATGTGACAATTTTTTCCAATGAATTATGCTCTATAAACATACGAGCCATGCTGAAACCATAATATATAGATATATATGTATATATAGAGAGCACTTTGACAGTTTCTGAGCTGTGTTGCAATTAATGATGTATAAAGTGGTTCTGACTTGTTGATGGGAAAATTCTTTGAAAGAGAAGTTTTCCCTTTGGAAGAAAATTGTAAAATTTGCTTTGGGACAAAACCAGCAAACCGAATATTGTCCACTGCTCTTTGCCAATTTTGTAATTTAAAAACTAGTACATCAGAGTAATAAAATTGTAGGAACCATAGAAAAGATTCCATTCCTGGTATTTCAAAACAGCTGTCTCAGTCTAACATAATTAGCATTGTTTATTCTGCTCCTTCAAATGGAAGGATATATGTGTATGAATTCAAGAGCTTTGGCTATTGTATAAAATTCACTTATGGATCATTAAAGATAACTTCTGTGGCTAAGACCTAAGAAACGTTGTGATTGGTTTTTAAGGTTTATTCTACCACTTGTACTTGGGGCTTTGGCTCTTTGTTTGTGGTTTATAAAATACCGTCCAAGAAAATCAACGCTGTCTTTACAAATTAGTTATTTCATTTCTCTTTCTTTTCTTATTTTAATTGAAACATCCATGGAGCTACCTTGATAAAAGTGTTTTTTCTCCATGGCAAAACAGGACAAATAGATTTGCAAAAGTACATGAGCTGATATACTCTAAAAAAGAGTTTATAAAAATACTGTACGATATAGCAGATCCTGAAGAACAAAGCTTATCACCTGAAAAAAACACAACTGCTTTAGTTTAAAATATTAATTTCTCTGAAGAATTCTGGTTTGTTTTTAAAAGGAGTAGACAATTTTCTTGAATAATTTCAGTGTAGTCACTGATCTAGAAAATTCTAAAAGGCTCATAAATAAATGAGATAGGGGATCGCTAAATTATGAAATTAGTAGTGAAAAAATAAATTCTATTTCTAATAATATAGCATTTATATGACTGCATTTAATTATATACAGTAAAATGAAGTTCAGGAAGAGAAATGGGAAGGGAATTTTTAAATATCTACATCCAGAATATCTTCTTGTTTTTGTTAGAAAACAGTTGAGTGTGGGATTGGAGACTGAAAATCCTTTTCGAAAGGATATTAGTGTAATGTTTTTGTTGATTACTGTTTATTTCTAAAAGTTTTAGCAAATTTCTCACCTTGGAAACATCTAATGACTAGACACATTCTAAAACTACTTTTTCAAGAGAGTTGATTTGGAGGCTCAGCTTAGTTAATTTCAATACTCAGACCTTGAAATCAACATAGAAAGTCTTCGAGTAGTCCTTCTGGGTCTATTACTTCCTGGAAATTCTTTCTGCAGGTTTTGTAATGACATCAAGTATTCCATGGGTCTGGACTCCCTGCTAGTCCTGGATGCTATTTTCATCAGTCTCTCCAGTTATGTAAATAACTTATATTGATTCTCTCTCAGTCTCTCTGTTTTTCTCTCTTTGCAAATAGCTCTTTTACTGAGAGCAACACAAACACAATACTGCCCCAAATAGAAAACCTTGACAATGATAGCTGAATTTTGCTTTTCTGTTAGGTTCCCTTACAGCTTTCAGTGTAGCTCAGTTCAGCTTTGTCCATCAAATCACTAGGTATTTTGATGAATGGCAGGGTTAGAATGGTTGCGTCTTATTTCTTGTATGCTGTATTAGTTTTGTATTGCTGCATAACAGACTACAACAAAGTTCATCATTCAAACAACAAACATTTATTATATCACAGTTTCTGTAGGTCAGAAGCCTAGGCATGGATGACCTAACTGTGTCCTCCGCTCAGGGTCTCTCTAGGTCTCTAGGCTTCAGCTGGGGCTGTGGTCTTATCAGAAGTTTGGAGTCCCCTTCCAAGTTCATTCTGGTCCTTGGCAGAATTAACTCCCTTGAGGCTGTAGGATAGAGATCCCTGTTTTGTTTTTTTTTTTTTTCTGGCCTCAGCTCCCAGAGGCTGTCCTCAGGAAATGGCCACGTATTTCTCTCCCAGCCTGGATGGCTTGCTTCTTCAGAACAACCAGGAGAGTGTCTTTCATTTCAAATTTCTTTCTCTTTTGAATAACTCACCTGATTAAGGTAGGTCATCCAGGATAATTTTCATTTTGACTCAAAATCAACTGATTTGAGATTACATCTGCAACATTCCTTCATCTTTGTCAGGTAATATCACTTAATCATGGCAGTAAAATCCATCATGTTTATATACCTGTCCGTACTCAATGGGAGGGGATGATAAATGGTGTGTGCGAAAGGGAGGAATCTCAGGGACCATCTTAGAATCCTACCTTCTGCATATGCCGTATCTTTTCAGAATGAGTTTCTATTTTTAGCATTGGTTCAGAATTGAAGTGTTGAGTTGCAGGTGTATCAGTGAGTGCTGTGACTAAAGACCTTTTGGGTCCATAGCTACCACAGCCTGTGACTGCCATCGGCCATCATTGTCTGGTAGCGCTTGCCATACTATTAATTAGTACTTTAGACTAAAAAAAAAAATCCCTTATGCTTAGCAGCAAAAACACCAAACAGCATTTAAAATTACTATAATAATCCAAAAATATAAAAATATTTATAAAATGCTGTGTGTTTAGAGATAATTTCCAGAAATCTGAAATTCAGTGTACCTTATCATGAATTCCACATGGTAGAAACTGATCTTTAAAAATAGTGTGCTTGGCTGGGTGCAGTGGCTGATGCCTATAAACTCGACACTTTGGGAGACTGAGGTTAGGAGGATCATGCGAGGCCAGGAGTTCAAGACCAGCCTAGGTAACATAGTGAGGCCCTGTCTCTACAATCTACAATTGTTTTTTAATTAGCTGAGTGTGGTGGCACATGTTTATGCACATGTCCTGTGGTCCTAGGAACTCAGGAGGCTGAGGCAGAAGGCTGAGGCAGTGGGATTGCTGGAGCCCAGGAGGTTGAGACTGCAGTGAGCCATAATGGCTCCACTGCACTACAGCTTAGGTGTCAGAGTGAGACTCTATCCCCCAAAATAAAAATAAATAAATAGAAACAATAGTGTGCTTTAGTTGTCCTCCTTGGTTGTCCTGTTCCGTCCCTAATTAAACATATAGATATGCTCAGCAAATCTGCAGATGAAACAAAGCTGACAGCATTAGTAAATGAATTACAGTTATAAAATGGAGTTCCAAAAAGTATTCTAGTGGAATAAAAATAATAGGCTGAGATTAACAGGATACCTTTTGATAGAGATAAACCTAAAGCCCTGTACTGTTGTTTTCCCTAAAAGAAAAACATTGTTTCAGGTACAGATTAGTGGATAGATTTCTTAGCATGTATGTCTTAGTTCATTTTCTGCTGCTGTAATAGAATACCACAGACTGAGTAATTTATAAGGAAACGAAGTTTATTTGGCTCATGGTTTTGAAGACTGGGAAGTCCAAGAGCATAGGACTGGTATCTGGTGAGGGTCATCCCACAGCAGAAGGGGAGAAGATGGAAGCAAGTACATGAGACAGAAATGGGTTGAACTCAACCTTTTCATCAAGAGCCCACCCTAGAAATAACTAACTCACTCCTGTAATAGGAGCATTAATCCATTCCTGCAGGCTGAGCCCTCACGATCTAATCTTATAAAGGCCCCCTCTTTACTATTACAATAGCAGTTACATTTCCAACACATGAACTTTGGGGGACATATTCAAACCATAGGAATACCTCTTAATACATTTGGAAAAGGCTTAAAATTCTGATTAGCATTGAGTTTCATGTGAACGAACAGTGGTATGGGCTGCCAGAAAAAGCTGATGGGCTATTTTGAAAAGGAAAGTAATAATTCTGCTCTATTTTCTGCACTTGATCTTAGCCAAAAGACTGAGAAGCAATCTGCTCTATTTTCTAATCATCAGAATAAGTAAAGTATATCTGCTGTCTTTTCCTTTTCTAATTTATTCAAAATAATTTCTCAAAGCTTGCAAACATTTTTCTTCCCTATTTATGTATTCTCATTTTGTCCATTCTGCTTATTAAATATAAATCACTTTGTATTCATATTATATCATAAATTTGTGTCAACATTTATTTTGAATGGCCCTTAAGTTTTGGCTATAGTTTGCAAGTTACATGGGTCCATTTTCATATGGATATATCACTTATGCAATTAGACTTGTTTTGCAAGTTTCTTGGCCTTGCAACAGTCCTCTCTCTTCTGTCCAGGAGGGTTAGGAAAAATGAAGAGATGAAAAATCCTCCACATTCTTGCTCATCCTTCCTTTCTTATGTGCCTCCTGACTCTTCGAGATGGGAATGCTTTTTTTCTACAAAAGAGAAGTGAAATGTGGCTTTACCAGTTGATTCCAAGGCTATACACTGAAGAAATAAAAATAATCCCCTAGTCTCTAGGGAACTAATTCTATGAGATACTTTTCACTATCAGAAAACTTCACTTTGTGCCCAGAGTCAAAAGGAAATGTGTAAGCCTTTTAAAATGAAATACCTCAAGCAAAATCTTAAACCAAGTGTAAGAAACTGCTTATTCAGGGTGCTTAATCACCCCTACATAAAGCATGCATGCATACCTTCTCTCATTCACTTATTCATTTGTTTGTGCATTTAATATACACTGAATATAGAACTTAACTGTGTTGTAGGCACTATCGTAATTTTTATAGCTGAATTATCCTAGCTTAAAAATAGGAATCAATATCCAATACGCCAGTGGCCTTTTTTAGCCTTTAAACTTGGCTGCTAGGCTGGCTTCTTTCTTC
Organism: Macaca fascicularis; assembly: GCF_037993035.2. Taxonomy (NCBI): domain Eukaryota; kingdom Metazoa; phylum Chordata; class Mammalia; order Primates; family Cercopithecidae; genus Macaca; species Macaca fascicularis. The sequence goes on from NC_088383.1 coordinate 26,044,042, forward strand.
CTTCCGTTTTTATCATGAAATATAGCATGCATACAAATGAATGTGTGTGTATATATGTATATATGTTAATAGGGCAGACAACAATAACACGAAGGCCCATGTAAATACCATTAAGCTTCTAAAACAAATGTTTGAAACTTCCTGCGAGTTTATCTCAAAATACATCTTCCTGTCTCTACCTACCAACAAAACAACTCTGTCTCTCTCACTTTTAAAAATAAATTTAGGGCAGATAATCTTCATTTCATCTTAATTCATACTGTTAAATGTTTTTCTTCCTGGTTGCTCCCTGATCTTTCCTAGATATACTGGATTTCTTTTTTTAAAATTGTTATATATTTGGGGGGTCAAGTGTAGGTTTCTTACATACATCTATTTCGTAGAGGTGAAGTCTGGATTTTTGGCGTAGCCATCGCCCAAGCAGTGAGCACTGTACCCAATAGGTTATATTTCAACCCTCACCCTCCTACCACTCTCTTACCTTTTGGAGTCTCCAATATCTATTATTTTACTCTTTATGTCTGTGTGTACCCACTGTTTAGCTCCCACTTATAAGTGAGAACATGTGGTGGTTGACTTTCTGTTTCTGAGTTATTTCAGTTAGCATAATGGACTGCAGTTTCATCCATGTTGCTGCAAAAAACTAGATTTCATTCTTTTTTATGGCTGAGTAGTATTCCATGGTATATAAATACCACATTTTCCTTATTGACTCCTCTACAAATCTTTTTTAAGAGTTTTTAAAAAATCTTAAAAAATGACTTCTTTGTTGTTCATGGTTTTACTATATATGTATCTCTGAACAATAAAATTTTTAATTTTTGAAATGTTTTATAAATCAATTTATGCCTATTTAGCTTAATGTAAATTTTTTGATATTCTTCCTTATGGATGTGTGAACCTGTATTCATTCATTCTGTTTCAGTGTTGCATTCTATTCTATTGTATTAATATACTACAATGTATTTATCAGTTGTATGGTCATTGAACATTTATGGTTTTTTTTTTTGTTTGTTTTTTTTTTTTTTTTTTTTTTTTACAGTTTTCCTTTTCAGTTTTTTTGTTGGAAACAATTTCAATAAACATTCTTGGCCATATCTTCTGGTGCATGTACACAAGAATTCCTCTAGGGAATAGAATTTCTGGGTCATAGACTGTCTACCTGCTTCATGTTATCATGTACTACTGAATTGCTTCCTAAAGGGCTGTACCATTTGTACTCCCACCAGTGTTGTATGAGATTTCCAGTGCTTTGCTGTACTTGTAGCCCTTGGTGTTGTCTAACTCTTTGATTTTGGTTTACTTAGATATCTTAGTTTGGGCTACTGTAACAAATTACCATAAATTTGGTAACTTATAAACAAGAGAAATTTATTTCTTGCAGTTCTAGAGGCAGGGAAGTCCTAGATCAAGGTACTAACAGGTTCAGTGTCTGGTGAAGGCTCCCTCTTCTGGTTCATAAATGGCACTGTTTCTCTGTGTCCCCACATGGTAGAAGGACAAACAAGCTCCCTTGGGTCTTTTTTATAAGGGCACTAATCCCATTTGTGAGGGCTGTACTCTTGTGACCCAGTCATTTTCCAAAGGCCCTGCCTCTTGATACCAGTGCATTAATGATTAAGTTTCAACATAGGAATTTTAGGGAGACACTCTCAGGTCATAACATCAGAGGATGTGAAATGGGCATCTTATTGCAGTTTTAATTTCATTTGCTTGCCTACTAATGAGATCAATTTTTTCTTTGTATGTTTATTGATCCTTCATGTTTCTGTTACATGAAATAGATTTTTTTCCTTTTTGGTCTTTTAGGTTGCTCATCTAATTAATTTGTAGATTTAATTATATAGCATGTATATTAATACTTCGGTGATTTAATCTGACATAAATATCTTACCCCTGATTGTGGCTTATCTTGTTTTAATTCTTTTTGTAGTTTTTCTCGATGAACTAAAGTTCTTAATTTTAACTTACTCAATTTTTATAAACCTTTTCCTTTACAGTTGTGCTTTTTATCTTATTTAACAAATCCTTCCTTTCTTCCAAATCATAGACATATTTTCTATAATCTCTTCTATGAGTTTTAAAATTTTGGCTTTCACATTTAAATTATGCATCTATTTAGAATTGATTTTTGTTATGTAGGAGGTAGGAATTCATTCTAAATTTTTTTTTTCCGTATGAACCGAGGGTCAGCAAGCTTTCTGTGACAAACAGGATAATAAATATTTTAGGCTTTTAAAGTCATATGGTCTCTGTTGCAACTATAGTTGACTATTGAACAATGCAGGGATTAGGGGCCTCAACCGCCTGTACAGTGGAAAATTTACATATAACTGTCAATTCCCAAAAAGTTAACTACTAATAGCCTACTATTGACTGGAAGCCTTGCCTGTAACATAAACAGTCAATTAAGATATTTTGTATGTTCTATGTATTACATACTGTATGCACATAATAAAGTAAGCTAGAGAAAAGAAAATGTTACTAGGCAAATCATAGGAAAGAGAAAATATATTTTTTATTCATTAAGTGGGAGTGGATCATCATGAAGTTCTTTTTGATGATCCGTGACCTTTATGACAATCCACTTCCACCTGTCATCTTCGTGTTGAATAGGCTGAGGAGGAGGAGGAAGAGAAGGGGTAGGTCTTGTCTCAAAAGTTGCAGAGGCAGAGGAAAATCCACATATAAGCAGTTCAAACCTGTGTTGTTCAAGGGTCAACTGTACTTTACTCTGCCATTGTAGCATAAAAGCAGCCAAGGACAAAATATAAATGGATGGGCATTGCTAGTTCCAACAAGACTTTATTTACAAAATCAGGAGTCTCTTTGGAGTTAGCCTGTGGACTATAGTTTGCCAGTGCCTTGTGTAGATAACTAATTGTCTCAGACAATTTCTTTGGTCTTTCTTTTCCCACTGATGTCCAGTGCCTGCTCTTTTGTATAGTGTTTCCATATATGTGTTTCTGAGTTCTTTGTGTGTGTGTGTTTTAAATTGTTTTAGTTGTTGTCTATCACCGTTCCAATATCTCACTTTTCTAAGTACTATAGCTTTATTATAAGATTTGCTATTTGGCAGAGAAAAAAACTTCTTTGTGATTCTTCCTTAGATGTGTCTTGGCCTTTCTTGATCATCCCTCTTCTAAATATATCTTAAAAATCATATTGTCAAGTTCCATAAAAACTCCACTCCACTTTGAATTTGGTAGAATTGTGTTATATTCATATAGAGAGAACTAACATTAAAATATCATATTCCTGTTTTTGAACATATCGTATCTCTGCTTTTATTTGGGTCATCTTTAATGTCTTAACTAAAGTTTATAATATTCTTCAATGCCTTGCACATCACTTTTTAGACTTATTCCTATCTATTTTTGTGTTGCTATTATAAATAGTATGTTCTTTAAAATTGCTTTTTCTGACTCTCTTTGCTGATGTGTATAATTTTGATCAAATTGTATATGCTGCTTATGTGCATTACCTAGCTAAACTCTCTAAATAATTCTAATAACACTTTTCTTTGGAGTTTATTCTATTGTCTGTGTATAATGACACAGACACAAATTCTTTATTTCCATGGCTATTTTTAAAAAAATGTATCTTATTTTATTCCACTGAGTACAACCTCTAGTACAATGTTGAATACAAATAATAAGAGCAGGAATTTCTATATTTTCCCTGCTTTTTAAAGAACACAGTAACTGACTACTGCACATAACATTTGTGATAGATTTTTTGTTTGTTTGTCAGGCATACTTTACAAGGTCAAGGAATTTGCTTTGTTTTCTATTTTGAACCCGATAATTACAGTACTTGGTGTGACTCCTTGTCTTTTTCCCCTTATAACTCTCCTTCAAGGAGGCTTATTTTGAATATATTATGAGGCCACGTTTCTTAGAATTTCATCTCCGGAAATCTTTTAGGCCTGGATCAAAGTGAGCGTGTTCTTCCAGAGACAAATTGTGTTTGCTTTTGTTAGCATGATCACTATCAATTCAGGACCCCTTCAGTTAAATTTTTGTCCTGAGACTTTTTAGGACATAAAGTTAATATGAATTTTTACATATGTTAGACTTTTTTTTTTTTTAACTTTTCTTCCAAAGAATCCAGAGTTCAGGGCTAAGACTGATCAGTATTATTCTTTTGGTGGGACAGTTGCTTCTGTTTTGTTTTTATTCCTTCCTCATTTTATGTTCTTAGAATATCACCCTTCGAAGGCACTGGGTTTAAGGGAGCATCTCTAATCTGACCTTCTACCAAAAGTGCCTTAGGTTTTGTCTTGTTTTCCATATGTAGCTGATTAATACTCAGGCTCTAGGTTAGCAAGAATTGCTGTGGATATCAAAGCAACTGCCAGCTCCCATGCTACTTATTTCTCTGGATTTTTGCTTTCTTTTCATCTCTGGCCTCTGAGAAGGATTTCCGGCCTCTTAATTTCTTGTTAGATGAGGAAGGCATAAAAAAATGTTTTAAAAGCTTTAAATTGGCATTTTTAGTTGTGCTATACCAGAAGCAGATTGAACGTTTATTCTGCTATCTTGCTAAAACCAGTATTTCCCATTGGACTTTACCCAAGATCACAGACTCTTGTCCTGAGTTATCCTACCTGACCATGACTAAACTTTAAATCAATGGTTCTCAAACCTCCCTGCACATTAAAACCATCTGGGAAGCTTTTAAAAATCCTGATGCTCAGGCCACACTCCAGAATTTAATAAATTAGAATATCTGAGGGATCAGTAATTTTCAAAGTTTTTCACAGGATTCCATTTTCAGCTAAGGTTAAGAAAAACTGCTTGAAATCTAGCTGCCCATTTGATTCATGTCTGTTTGAGTTCACCTGCCTTTTCACTGTCCTCAGCCAAATAGTTTATTTCTGAGGCCAGATGTCCACATTCCCATAAAACACCAAGTTTATAGTACTCCTGACCTACTTCTTCAAACCAATATACTTTCTGTGAAACTAAGTCTACTATACTTGTGGTCAATTAATAGCAAAATGTTCAGCTTGTTTTTATTTTATTTTTTTACATCATTCTCTTTTTTTATGTCTTTTGCACTAGGCTGATACAATTTTGTTTTCCTCCGCTGAGAAATTTTTAGTGCAAAGTCTCTTAATTTGCTAATTAATTCTGATAGACTAGTTTCATAGTCTCAGCAAATCAGCGTGTGATACACTTGGATTATGAATAGCTTAGCACAGAAAATGATGTAATTTCAATGGAATAAATTAGAGCCAATTAACACGGCGGAGTCAGTTGTCTTTTTGAATAATGCATATTTGCTCAGAGAAGCACTCTGTTTTATTTGTAAAATGATCCACACTTCTAACCATTATGACTGCCATGGCCCTTTTCCCTTTGGAGCTAATAGAAACGGGGAAGATAAATGACAAGAGCAGCTAGGCCAGATGTCGCAAATGGTAAAGTTTTGCCATCATACTTTGTTCAAGGTCACAGTATGTTAATTGACCATAACATGTTACTAATCTGCTGTTTTATGACCGTCTTTAATGTAGTGCTCAGAGCATCTGAAAATATATGACACAATTATACATTAATAATTATTTATCCTTGGGAAGTAATAATGACTTGTCTCTTGCAAGTAAAACAAGTTGTTACATGTTCTGAAGCTTAGGGTTTGGGACCAAGTAGAGTAAGTAGAGATCTAGCTGCAATATTAGCAAATGATTTGTTTAACACATTAATTTCAGTGTCTATGAGATAAAATATATTTCCCAAAGTGAACAGATGGCTTAACTAGGCACGGTAGACTTCCCGTGACTTAGTGGGGAGAGTGGAGGTCTGGAATGCTTTAGAGAAAACTCACATTCTTTGGGTATACACTTGGGCAAGTTGGTCTTTAGAAGTCTGCTATTGCTTTCTATAATAATGGATAATTATCATTATTTTCCTCAGGGGAACATTGTGTGGAATAACTAATTAATGATTGCAATAGACTTTGGAACACATTCTGTAACTTCTTAGTATCTAAGAGAGAATGAATATGGATAAAGGAAACCTGGGAGAAAGCTTTTATTTCCAAATTTTGTAATATATTATTTTTCTTTAAAAATTATTTTAATAAACACCCACAAATTTCTAGGTTTTTTTGTTTTACAATTTTGCAAAATTAATAAACATTTTTCAATTCCAGGTTCACACCAAAATGAATGGAAAGCATAGAGTTCCTATATACCCTCTATCCCTCACATGTGGAACCTCCCCCACTGTCTACATTCTGCACCACAGCGGTTCACTTGCTACAGTCAAACCTATGTTGATACATCCTTATCATCCGGAGTTCATAGCTTATATATAGGTTCACACTTGGCATTGTACATTCTACTATAGATTTTGGCAAATGTACAATGATATGTATCTACCATTGTAGGATCATACAGAAAAGTTTCAATGTCCTTAAAATCCTCTGTGTATTCCTTGCCTATTTTTAAATTAGGTTGTTTGCTGTCCTGTTGTTGAATGTTAACAGTTCTTTGCATACTTTGCATGGCAGTCCTTTATCAGATGTGTATTGCAAATATCTTTTCCCAGTGTGTAGCTTCTCTTTTTATTTTCTTGATGTTGTCTTTTGCAGAGCAAAAGTTTTTAATTTTAATGAAGACCAGCTTACCAATTATTTCTTCCATGGATTGTGTCTTTGATACTGTATCTAAAAAGTACTTGCCATACCCAAGGTTGTTTAGGTTTTATCCTATGTTATCCTCAAGGAGTCTTATACTTTTTTTACATTGAGATCTCTGATCCATTTTCAGTTATTTTTTATGAAAGGTTTGTAAGGTCTGTGACTAAATAATTATTATTTTTGCATGTGGATGTCCAGTTGTTCCCAGCACCATTTTTAAAAAAGCCTGCTTCTCCTTGTTGTATTGATTTTGCTTCTTTGTCAAAGTTCAGTTGACTGTATTTAGGGGGTCTATTTAGGTGGGCTGTCTATTCCATGACATTTATATATGTCTGTTCTTTTCCTAATACCACACTGCCTTGATTAACATAGCTTTATAGTAAGTCTTGAAGTCGAGTAATGTCAGTCCTCCAACTTTGTTCTCCTTCTGATGTAATTTTTTGACATTTTATTTTGTTAATAGGTTTAGTTTCTTTTCAAAATGCTATTTTATTTCATGTTTAAAGATGCTGCTTCTCACTATTTAAAAAAAAATCTGCTGTGTGATCACATGCATGCCTAGAATTGGCTGTAGGGGCCATTATATGCTATAATAAATTTTAAGGGCTGGTGCTGTGGCTCATGCCTGTAATCCCAGCACTTTGGGAGGCTGAGGTGGGTGGATCACCTGAGGTCAGGAGTTCAAGACCAGCCTGGCCAACATGGTGAAACCCCGTCTCTACTGAAAATATAGAAACTAGCCGGGCGTGGTGGTGGGTGCCTGTAATCCCATCTACTCAGGAGACTGAGGCAGGAGAATTGCTTGAACCCAGGAGATGGAGATTGCAGTGAGCTGATATGGTGCCGCTGCACTCCAGCCTCAGTGACAGAGTGAGACTCTGTCTTTAAAAAAATGAAATACATTTCACTTTTTGGTTAATGCCATCTTTTGGTATTATCTTTTGGATACTTTTTTTTGTTGGATCTATAGGGGTTTGTCTTCAATAAAATCATTCCTAATTGATGAATATCAGGTGTTTTTGAGTATGGTTCTTATTACCCAAATCAGCATTGTGGTAACTAGTTTCCAAAGATTCCTTCCTTCTAATGAATCACACCTCCTGGTTTTTATGCCAGTATCCAGTCCTTTGTATGCTGAAACTGGACTGACTCTTTGCAACCAATAGAATATGACCAGATTGATGCTGCACATCTTCCAAGGCAAGGTGATAAGAAGCTCTGCAGTTTCCACTATGATTTCTTGGAATGCTTGCTCTTGGGGAAGCCAGTTGCCATGTAAGAAGTACAGCTAACATGACGTTTCCAAGCTGCAAGGATGCTCAAGGCATGTGGAGAGGTCAGGTGGAGAGAGGGAGACTTGATCAGTCCACAGCTGTTCCAGCTATCCCAGCTGAAATGCCAAATATTTGAGTGAAAAAACATTTTGGGTGTCTGGATCAGTCAAGCCATAATATGACTCCCAACCCAATTATCATCTAAATGCAACTGCATAAAAGAACCCAAGCAAGAGCTGCCCAGCTAAACCTAATCCACACACAGAACTATGAGAGATAATAAGAAATTGTCATTCAAAGTCACTAACCTTTGAGATGGTTTGTTACACAGCAGGGAGAACCAGAATAAGGGCCAATGAAGACTTGGACACTGATTGCTAAGCTATTACCGTGGTAATTCTTATACTTTGATTACTGTTGTCGATAGTATCTTGCAGATCCTTCATATGCCAATATGATGTTCTTGAAATTTGTCACAGTGATACCTAAAAGTACCTTTTCCAGTTTCCAGTGCTATCTGTGGGGTTCATGCTTGCTTGGAAGTAGAATTGATACTCTGTGAACTATTTTTAATATTTCTAGAAGCCTAACTTACATGGTCCATTTACCCAAGGTAAGGCTGTACAGTTAACACATTTCCTTGCTTTTGGCTACGTGTATATCACCCTCTCATTGTATCTCGTTAAAATGAATTATACTGAAATACAGAGATTTTGATTCTTTTTTGTAGACAGAATTTTTAAAAATATGGGATCCTCATGAGAAGAACAAAATGGCTTTCTTGGTGTCTTAGACTGTATTAATGTTTCCCAATGTTTAGTACTCCTTCCCTTCTAAGCCCACAGAAGTCTGCACATTTTAACTCATTTACTTTTGGGTTGGGCTCTGTGGTTGGTTCTGAACAATAGACAATTGGCTGTGAACAGAAATGCTGTGTGTCATTTCTGAACTGAAGCATTTATTACTGGCATAAAACATCACATTCTCTCTCTTCTCTTGCTGCAGTAAGCAAGAAAATCATATGTTCCAGACAGTGCAGTTTCAAGAAGGAGGAAAGTCTGACATCTTGAGTCCCTAAGTGGCCATGTAGAGCAGAGTTCCCTGTAGAGTTGAGTTGGGCATGTAATAGAAAGGAGACATTTTTTTCTTGTGAAATCCCATCATGGGATTTCATGATGAATTTTTATAATGCAGCCTAAGTCAACCTACCTTAATATGGTAAGATACTAGTAAAGGTACTTCTACTCTTAAAGTAAGAGCAAGAATGGGAGACATGGCATTCTTCATTGATCTATTAGCACCTAGTTCTGATTAGTGAAGGTAGGAAGCACAAAGCAGGTTATTGGGAGAATGAAAGACCTTTCAGTTGGCTTCAAGGCAGAGGGAACAGGTAGGAAACTGGGATTCTGCCGAAAGTGTGATCCTACATGGAGTATTTTGCCAGAAGAACCAGGCATGCCAGCCTCTGAAAACAACTTTCCTTCTTGGTTTTGTTCAGAACTGCTCCTGATCTTTTGTTTTTTTTTCTTGAACAATCCAGTCTCACATGGATGCTTGAGTGTTATTTTCAAAACAAAACCATGAAGTTACCACCCGCCTGCTTAAAACATTCTAATGGCTTTACATTGCCAACTGGGTTCAGATCCACATTCTTGGATTGGTGTGACTGCTGTCTCCCTCTTCAGTTTGTTCGCTTCAGTCTTACTGGATTTCTGAGGGCAGGTTCCTTCTTTATCTGAAACCTTTTCTTCCTTTACCATCCTTCCAACCTCCAGTCTTCTCCTAGTTAATTCCCGCAGCCTTCAGATCTCAGCTCAGTCTTCATGTTCAGGAATCTTGCTCTGACCTTAAGTTTCTTTGTTAGAGGTTTTCATAGAACTGGGTTTCTTTCTTTCAGAGAGGTTGTCTCCATCTGGAATTTACATGTTTAAGTGCAGTTGTTTGATTGCTTGTCATTCAGTTCATGAGGGAATTCCTTTGTGTTTCCTCATCACTTTATGCCTAGTGTTCAGGACATAATCAGTACATGGAAGGTAGAATGCCTTTGTGGCATCCCATTAGAAAGAAAATCCGGTGATCTGATTATGGGATGGCCAACAATACACTAGATTACTTCTTCCCTCCAGCTCTTCAGATCCATTTGGACTTCTCTGATCCTTGACAGTAAAGGGCCCACAAAATTACATATGCCAATTTTTGGAATACTCTCTCTATAAAATCAAATGAATACTCAATAAAGTGAGCTCAAAGAATACTCGTTATCCTATTGATAGGATGAGGGGTAAACTGTTTAACCTGAAAAGAATTTTTACTTGAATATGACTCCCTTAGGTGCTTTGCTATTTCTTGATCAAAGGTTCTTAGGATCTATCTGTGAGGGTGCCTGGAGAAACTCTAGTATATCTGTGAAGTCTTTGTGATTTTAAATAAAATATTGGCCATATGTGCATTTTTAAAAGGGAGAGTCTTCCTGGATTAGATCAAATTCATAAATGAGATCTTTGACCCTAAGACTCATTGAGTTATACATGTGAAATTTTGTTGTACATAAATTGTACCTCAGGGCAACTAGACCTCCCCCAAAAGCTCTGAATCAGTATTCTCAATGAACAGCTTAAAAAATACTAGCAGCAGACAGTGAGAGACTTGGGGAGGTATCTTCTCTGAGGAACTTTTTTCAGGTCTGCCTTTCATTCTAGAATACCACGAAAATAGTTTCTATTTTTGTGTGCACACTTCTATAGTCCACATGGAAGTGGAGTCAGAGAATGGGATAGAATATAGAAGAGTAGAATAGTCCTGCAGTAACCATGCTGCCAACCTTGGCCTTCACAATGAACGCCACATAAGGTCAACGAAATGTCATTGCTATCCAGCAAATTCTTTTCAAATAAACCAATACTATATAAAAGCTGTGTTAGGAACTTCCTAACTATTTCATAGTGTTGCTTACATCCTTTTGTTATTTAGTTTTTTATGTTCTTTAAGGTGTGAGTAAAACACCTAGGCTTTAGTCTTTTGTCAATAACCTGTTTAAGCAATTACTTGTACCTTTAAAGCAAATTACAAATTCTTCTCGTCTCATTTTTTTTACCTATGCAATGGAGATAATGTTACTTTATATACATTAATATCTCAATACTCTGACAAAGAAGTGGGCACATGGTTAACCCTTCATTCAGTTAAAAAAATAAACCAAAGAATTTCTGATAATCATATTAGTTAATTAATTGACTAATTTTAGCTTGAATAGAGCAGATGGTTTATGTAGGAAAATGGGAGAACGTGAAGTTGGATTCCGAATAGTTTAGATTTTAAACTTATTTTCAAAATCCCCAAGAGTAAGTTTGCATATGATAACACAGCAATATGCTAGTGAGCAGAGTGTGTGAAGAAGTTCTACTTTATATCCTTTGTCTACGTTTTTATCATAATGGAACCAGAATGGTAAAATGAATTTGAAAAGTATCAATCCTATGTTATTTGACTCCGTGGCTGAAGAGCCTGTGATTTTTCAGTTATATCCCTCCCCCAATCCCTGACCTCATTTTAGTTTTATATTTTAGCATGGAAGGAAAGAGCAGGGATTAAATTCTAGTTTTACTTTCACTAGCTGTGGGACCTTTAGCAAATCAATCATTTTGACTCATTTTCCTTAAAGCAATAGCAACTTCAGCTAACATTATTGAACACAGTATAGACCAGACATTCACGTAAACTTTACATGAGTTAAACTATTTAGTTCTCACTGCAGCCATGTGATGAAATTGCAGCTGTTTTCCCCATTTCATGAATGAGAAAACAGAGGAACTGAGCTGATGTTGCCAGGCTCTGTCACAAGTTGTTGCATATATTGTTACCAATGCAGTGAGATCCTGATATCCTCAAGTGTTCATCCTGTAACATTTGTATTATACCCATGGTACCACTCAGTTTGTTTCATTTTAGTATGCTTACTGAAGCTGTCAATTCTTATTGAATATCCTAAGCTAGAGTCTCAGATTCTATAATCTTAAAGCCTGGACTTTTGGCCTTTATATTAGGAATTCAAGCTCTTTTACCACCTATAATGCAGAAAGAAGTTCTACTGGTTCAAGGACAAAGATTTTGGGGGAGATCTAGGGGTTGATGGTTGCTGTAGACCTTGAGGACACACAGAATCTTCATCAAAGTATAAAGTAAAATACTTCAGGTGTACTCCATTGTAGCTTCAGAAAGGTTAATTCTTTTTTGCATTATTACATATTTAGTATAAAAGGGAAAAATTGCTATTTAAAACCATATGAGCCTTTCAAGAAAGATGATTCTGCTAGAATTGTATAGATTCTTTGGTTACTGAAGAATAGATGGTCTTCTGTTTCACCTAAACAGTTTGATTTTTTTTCCTTCTATGTGCAGGCGAACTGAATATGGAAGTAGAACTGGTACAGTTGAAATTGTAAAATAGAGTGAGATGAATTTGGAATTCCTAGAAGGCATGCTTAAAGTATAAGAGAAGAAGGACATATGAGAAAAGCCAGGCAACAAGGCAAATGGTTTGCACCTACAAACCATCTACTTTTGGCTGTCCCAAAGGCACCTCAGACCCAGCACACCCCAAACTGATCTCACTAATGCCACTCTGCTCCAACCTAGTCCTCCTCCATGCTCCCTATCCCAGTCAGTGACACCATCTGTCAACCAGAAATGTACCAACCAGAAATCTACAGGCCAGAAGTCTACAAGTCTTCTTTTAAATCTCCTTCTTCTTCATCACCTTATCAAAGTCCCATTGATTTTATCTCATACATATTTTTGTCTACTTGATATCTATCCAGCAACACCTCAGTTTCAGCTATCGAAAACTCAGTCTTTCTAATAGATCTCTTCACATCCATTATTGTCTCCTCTGCTGTCATTTTTATTGCAGTTAAGAGACTGAGATGCTTAGTTTTTGATGCTTATCACCGCTTTTAGGATAAAGTCTAAATCCTTATCAAGACCTATAAAGTCCCGCATACTCTGGCCTGACCACTTTTTAAAAATCTTCATCTCACACTTCATAGATATTCTTGCCCTAGTGACAATGGCTTGACATTCTTTTAGCTCCTCCAATGTTCTGAGCTGCTTCCCACCTCAGGCACCTATGTGCCCAGGTCACTGTGCTTGGATCTCTCTTTCTCCCATTTTAATCTAGTTAGTTCATTCTTTCCCTTAGTAATCTGCTCAAGTAGCATTTTTTTTATGTTTTTTTTTTTTAAATTTATTTATTATTATTGTACTTTAAGTTGTAGGGTACATGTGCATAACGTGCAGGTTTGTTACATATGTATACTTGTGCCATGCTGGTGTGCTGCACCCATCAACTCATCATTTACATCAGGTATAACTCCCAATGCAATCCCTCCCCCCTCCCCCCTCCCCATGATAGGCCCCTGTGTGTGATGTTCCAAATAGCATTTTCTTAGAGAAGCTTCTTCTAACTTCAGACTAGGTTTGTTTTCCCTGTTACTTGCTTTAATGGCATCCTGTCCTGTTTCTTCATAGTGTTTATAAAAATTTTTAATTATGCATTTATTTATGTAATGATTTTTACTTATGTCTGTCTCTCTCACTAAACTTCAAGCTACATGTGTCTGTTCTACCCCCAATTTTATCTTTAGTTTTTAGCATAATGCTAAACATTAACAGCAACTCAAATATTAAATGAGTCCAATAGTTGACATTACAGGAGGCTCTCTTATTGACATACCGTCTGATTTTCAGAGTTGTCTGTTTCCAGTTGTGCTCCTGGAAGAGGTAATGGACATACTCTCTTCCATTCACTCTGATCACACATGTCGTATGGCAGTTCGAAGTTAAGGGTTTAGAACGTGGCAACAGATACCAAGGACTTTTGAATGCTACCTATATACAGTTCTATGCCAATGCATATAATGTAGAAACATTTTTGAGATGGAGTTTCCCTCTTGTTGCCCAAGCTGGAGTTCTATGGCATGATCTCGGCTCACTGCAACCTCCACTTCATGGGTTCAAGTGATTCTCCTGCCTCAGCTTCCCGTGTACCACACCTGGCTAATTTTTTTAATTTTATTTTTATTTTTAGTAGAAATGGGGTTTCACCATGTTAGCCAGGCTGGTCTTGAACTCCTGACCTCAGGTGATCAGCCCACCTCGGCCTCCAAAATGCTGGGATTACAGGCATAAGCCACTGCCTCTGGCCACAATATCATATTATTACGATTTCTTTGAGGGCAAAAATGCCCAGAAGTACCTTTGATTGGTTCTTTGTTAATAATGAATTCTTCCTGAGTCATCTTAAACCATCTCATATCCTATTTGCCATCAGAGGACTCAGAGGGTTGCTGTCTGAAATCTAGATCAACAGTAGTGAGAGCCTCTGATCCTCAGAGGTTAAAGGAACGTTTCTGATTAATATTATAATGTAGCCACTTAGTCCAAAGGTACTAACGTAATTCAGTAATGTCCCCAAACAGTTAAAATAATTTGACTTGAGTTTTCCAAGTTCTTCCTAAGCTTTTTCAAAAAATATTATTTTTAGGAATGTATTGTTTTCTTATTTGCTTTTTGATTCTCTTGTCTCACATTTTCCTAATGAGAGAAAATTTTGATATGGTGCTTTTTCAGATAACAGAAATAGTGTAATGTGCTCACTTCTCTGGTAGATGATTTATTTTATACTTCCTTTATTTTCTATCTCCTCTGCTTCCCTCTCCTTCTTCACCTTCCTCTCTGTAGCTCTTTTTTCTTTACCTTTTCACAAGACCCCACCTCTTGTTTACACGCCTTTATGCTTAAGTCAATCCATAAATATAGACAGAAAGACAGAGAAATGTCAGCTTTCTATTTTGAGCAGGAAATTACCTTGTGAGAATGTTTATAAAAATGGATTGCTTCTCCCAGGAGATTCATTCATCAAGACAGAAGTTGGTCCTCCTGTACAAAATGGAATGGAAATAGAAACAGTCAAGATACACTAGGATAAACACGGCAATCAGAGATTGGGTGGGGAGGGGAAGCCTAATTTGGAGGAAAAACGTTGGCTGCTTGTGTGAGGCAAAGAAATAGAACAGCAAATGTTCCTTCAAATTGCAGCAAGAAAGGAAGGTTATCCAGGGATGTACTAGACTTCTAAAATTTTATTCATAACTCCTTTGAACCAAGGCTGAGCTCCTAGAATTATAAGTGATCCCCATGCATATGTCAACATCATAATTTCATGGGATTCTAGATCATAAAAGCTGGAGGACAACCTAAATAAATAAAGGCTGTATCTTACCAAAAGTCACACAATTAATTCACGGCATCTGGGACTATAATCCAGATATTCTGATACCCAAGTCAATTTTTATAAGTCACTGCTTACAAGGACTGTAATTGATTTCTGGTTCCTGAAAATGCACCTTCCATATCAGCTATGTCCTTCCATATCCTCTCTAGTTTGCTCTATGGGATGTGATCATCAGGTATAATTCTAGTCACGTCTCCCAAACTGGCAACCTCATTGTCAATATCACTACCTCTTAAAGAAGAGTGACATGTTAGATTATGCAGTCTAACAGGGTATCCTTACTTTTACCCAAGGAGAAGAAGTTTGACAAATGGTCTATAGTTGAACATCCATCCTAAGAATATTCAAGGATTTTCTTAACACATTGGCATCTTTACTTTTTTTTTTTTTTTTTTTTTTTGCACATATATCATGAAGTAAAGATTTTTGGTTGTTTTCCCATTATGTGTAGAAAATAGCTCTTGCCATACTTTAAACATATTTTTCAGATACAAAGACTTATGAGGTAATTTGCACCTACTACAACTAATGTACTACCAGAAGTCTGGGTAGGCAGTCTACTATGACATTAACTTCTTAGGGAGAACGCCTTTGTTTGCTTCCCAAATCTCTCTGCCTTTTCTATAACTTGTTTATTCATTGAAGAAAATGGTTTTTTTGTTTGTTTTATTTTTTTTGAGAGAGGGTCTCTATCTGTTGTCCAGGCTGGAGTGCAATGGTGTGATCTCTGCTCACTGAAGCCTCGACCTCCCAGGCTCAAGCAATCCTCCCATCTCAGCCTCCTGACTAGCTGGGACTACAGGTGCGCACCACCACACTGGGCTAATTTTTTGTATTTTCTTAGAGACAGGGTTTCGTCATGTTGCCCCGGCTGGTCTCAAACTCCTGGGCTAGTGATCTGCCTGCCTCAGCCTCCCAAAGTACTAGGATTACAGGCATGAGCCACTGTGCCTAGCCTCAAAGAAAATGTTTTTTTGCTAGACATAGTTTTTCTCTGCTCCGTGTGGTTCAGAAGGAGACAAGTGGGCAGTGCACAGCTTCCTTTGTGATTGTCCTTTCGCAGTGGGGATATTTTTCTTTCCCCCTGGAGTTATTTATTCTGCCTTTGAAGTCAATATTTTTATTACGTTTATTTACACAACACCAAAGATTGTTTTGATTTTGTTGCTCAACTCTTTCTAAACATTTTTCTTTAGGTGATATTCATTTTCTTCCTATCTACAGAAAACATGTACATGCACACAATTTATTGAAATAGTCTATTACTTTAGGTGATCTTATCACATCCTATATAACATGAATAATAGGTTTGATTCTAAAGTAAGCTAGTTATAATGTCTTCAAATAGAAATAATATAAAAAGAACATAAAAGTGTTCTATTGAAGAGATAGTTTTACGTGAAGATTAATTTATATGTACTCCCCTATCCCTCACTTGGTATTCATTAGTTTGCAATATAGGTGATTTAATGTGACTTGTAAAACAACTTAATCCTCAGTGCTAAACACATACAGACTCTCATGAGGAAATGGGTGACAGTTGAAAAACAAATGATCAACTTCCAAGGTATATTCTTTGGAGGTCAGAATGTGACCCGCACTCATATCTAAAAGCCCACTAGTGCAGATGGTTTAAAAATTAATTTTACTTGATGCCTTGTAACAACCAAAGCCATATAACTATTAGGTGGGCACAGAAGAGATATTATGAAGTATTAATTCTAACAAATGTTAAAAAAAAGTTAACTATTTTTGTTGTGTTCTTTGGTGTATTGTAGTGAATTAAGTCCCAGTTGTAAATATAACTTTGTCTTCATCATCTGTATTCTAAATTCTGACTTTTTTGTGTGCTAAGAAGCTCTATAAATGCTGAGTTATGGTGACAAAGACGAATTACTCTCCGGAAAACAATACTGCTGGAATTAATAGAAATGTTTCCTTATTTGAAAATGTAGTTGGGGAGAAATATGTTAAATTATGCTACTTTAATGATATTTTCAGTTCTAGAATTCTGATTATATAGCCTGTTGCTATTAAAAGATCATGTGCTGGGATTTTGGTTAAATCTCCTTAAAAAGTTTCCAGAAAGTTCAGTTCTGTAGGCACTGTTCCACAATTTCATAGGCAATTTTGTAATTTGAACTCTGTTTAGAGATGTGTTTTTAAAAGTGCGGTCCAGGACTACCTTTATCACAATAATCTGGGGAACCTGTCAGGAGCAAGATTTTTGAAGCCCACCCCAAATCTTCTGAATTTCGAACTTAATAAAAGCCCCAGGTGACTCTGATACACCCTAAACACTGGGAACCACTGGTTTATTAAGTAGTAACGCTTTTCCTTTTATAAATGTCTTCCCATGGAACTCTTTGAACTCTTGTTCTCTCCCTTAGCCCCTCGTTAACTACTACAATAGCAGAAGAGATAAATTACTTTCCTATCAGTAACAACCTTTTCCAACACCCTTTCTTCATGTGCTGCCAGCAAGAGAGATTTGGGGTGGTTTTCAAAGGAAAAACATTGAGAAGTGGATGCTTGATATTTATTTATTGCCACTCTTCCTTATTCATCTTTTCTTGCTCCAACTCTGACACAGTGTCAAGGAATGATCATGTTAAGGACTTTCATTTATACAGCCCTCTGCCATGATAAAGCACTTACATGTTGTTTTTAAAAATTCATATAACTTGCTCCTAGAAGGACATTTAGGTCATTTTGCCCAATTCTGTCATTTGACATATGGAGAAAGTGATGCTTAGATAGGTTTTGTGGTTTGTTCGAGATCACAGTCCTAATTATTGAAGGAACTAGAACAGGGACCCAGGTATCTCGACTCCCAGAGCACTGATGTCTTCTGGCATGTTATTTAAAAAATCTTGTATGTTGCAGTTATTTATGTCAAGAGAAAATTGTTTTGTAGTTTGTTCATCATCTTTGATTTGTTATCCTTAATGGTCTCGCTGCTTCCCAGGTCTGTTTCTATTTATTGTTATGTTGTGGGAAAACAGCTGAAAAACACATTTCTCATTGAGTGAGCTTTTGTGCAAATTGTAGCTTTCAGAGGAATTTGATCCCTGCGGCTTGAGGTTGAATTTGGTAACACTTTATTTTAGGTGTCAAGGCATGGTACATTTAATTAGCATTCGCTATAATAACACTGATCAATGTGAATTCTGCTGATTAAAATGTGGATGGTAGTATTACTGTACCGTGAGCAGAATCCACCCACATGCTGTTAGGTTCACTGGACTCGCTTTCTCTCTCTTGCCCAGTTTTAATTTAGAAAAACCAAAAAACAAAAACTACTTTCTCTTTCTTCCTTTGGAGTGTTTAATTAATGGTTGTTGGATATGCTCAAAGTATCCAGTGGAATGGGTATAAGAATAAAGTTCTTTGCCCTCCCAATTATGTGATTGCTCACTTGAGGAGTTAATTAAATTTCAAATGTAGGCCACCTTGTATAACATACTATGGTGATAAAGTCATAATGCTCTAAAACAGAATCTAGACAGAGAGCTAAGAAACGCAGAACATTCCATTAATAAAGAACCTTGTAATTGGACCTCATCTGGAAAGAGATAAGGCAAGAGGAGCATTGTAACTGGAATGAGAGGAGTGTCACATTCTGTGCATGAAAAATGGCGGTCCTGGAGAACAGAATCTGCTGAGCACAGGGACCATTTTTAATCAATAAAAATGCTTTTTCTGAAGGAAACCTAAGCAAAAAACTCACCTGAACCAATTCCAGAGATTTTAAGTCAAGAAAAGTGAAGGCAAGTAGAATGATTTGGGAATAGATTTGTCACAGAAGCAGTACGGACATTAAAAGAACAGTGAAAGATCCTAGAGACATTTTCCCCCACATCCAGAGTATTACAAAAGTATCCAACTATTTTTTTTTTTTTTAATAGACAGAGTCTCACTCTGTCACCCAGGCTGGAGTGCAGTGGCATGATCATAGCTCACTGCAGCCTTGAACTCCTGGGCTCAAGGAATCCTCCTGCCTCAGCCTCTTGAGTAGCTGGAACTACAGGCGCATGCTACCATGCCCATCCAATTTAAAAATTTTGAAAAGAAAATAGAGCCTTACCATGTTGCCCAGGCTGGTCTTAAACTCTTTTCTTAAAGGGATCCTCCCATCTTCACCTTTCCAAGTAGCTGGGACCACAGGCGTGTTCCACAATGCTCAGCTCACCTATTAATTTATTTTAATCTTTGTAAGGAAAACTAAAACAGTAATGTAAATTTTCGGGTAAAGTTATAATGAGTAGGATAGCACTATAAGCTCGTATAGGAAAAAAATGAATAAAAAACTACTTCTGGCAAAGTGATAAATATGATATTCTGAAAAGCTGAATAAAATAAACACAATTTTAATTGAGTAGCTGACTTTGGGGAAAAAAAGCAAGAGAGAGAGAGAGACAGAGCTGATCCCCAAACAAACAAACAAGAAAGAAAACCAAAACAAAATCCAAACTTGAAGTAAATAAGAAGTTGAAACCAAGGACATAACCAAGTGTGGGAACTGAGGCTGCTGTGGGAGCGAATGCTGGTATGAGAGCACTTGTCATGTGAATTAATGGCTTCCTGGTGGAGAATCCTGTGGAGACTATACCTAGGACTTCTCAGAATGGGGCTAAACCTGAACCCTCAAACAGGTAGCACTCTTCAGAGGAAAGTAGCCTAGAAAAAACTTCACTTGGCTGCAAACTGAACAAAGAAACCAGTCCGACGCCTTAGTAGCTCTGGTTTTAGGGAAGAGACAGGAACTTCCTTGAGAATTTGCAACTATAGATCTCAGGCCTCCCCTCATCCAGATGTGGAGTTTGAATTTAAGTGGCCAGTTTATCGAAATACGAGCCCAGACATTATTTTAAAGTAATCCTAGTTTGGAGACTTCCCTATAGTATCTAATTGAGGCAAGTATAAAACTTCCTTAAAAAAAACCACCTGTAACTCAAAACCTCAAAATTCCTAGGTACTGAGTTTAGCCAAATTATAATTGATGAAAAATAATGACCATGTTGGTAAATCACGAGCAAGTTAATGAAAATGGCAACAGGTTTAGATTTTCAAACACTTCAGATATTAAGATTATTAATAAAAATAGCATACACAAAAAATAAAGATGACAAGAAAAAAATGAGCAATAAGTGAGATATTGTCAAATATGCCATGCAGATTTAAAGACAAATGAACATGTAGAAATAAAAATAAAATTGATAAAATTAACTCATAAATTAAATATATTAGAGTCAGGTGAAGAAAGAATTAATAAACTGGAAGATTAATCCAAGGTAGCTATTCAGAATGCAAAATATAGAGGAATAGATGAAAAATATGAGAGATTAAGATATTTGGAGTATTAAATAATAAGTACTAACATATAGCTACCCAGATTAGTAGATTGAAAAAATAGAATGAGGAAGAATCAATATTTGAAGAAGTAATGCCTTAGTATTTTCCAGCATGGATGAAACATGGAAAATTCTTAGATGAAAAAGTGCTGAGTGTATTTCACTAACAATAAATAGAAACTCATACTGAGACATATTATGAAAAACTGTAAAATAATAAAAACAAAGAGAAAATATTAAAAGTAGACTGAGTAAAAAACATATACAAAGCAGTAACAGACTTAATATCTTCAAAAGGCTGACAAAATGATTGAAATTAATTTAATAATTAAATTATTTAAATAATTAGTAAAATTAAATTTATCTGAAGTCAGGTGCCTAGAAGAGTTTTATATCAAGAATGAGGAATAACTAAATAAAAAGGTGAGAGCACTTACTATTACCAGACCTTCATTAAAGGTGGTTCATAAAGATAATAGAATACATAAGAAATAGATAAAAGAAAATAATCCCGGAAAGATGTTCTGATAATGCTTTTAAAATATGTGCAAAGAAAATAGTATGTATGTGTGCAATTACAAATTTTAAATATAAAGTATTAATAATGCATAATATGTGATGGTAGAAGAAGTTCTAAGATCCTAAGACATAAATAAAATATTGTACAAAAACAACACATAAGACAGGAGGGAGTTGATTAGGCCTGAGCTCAGAAGGTACATGACAATACTGCTGCTGCTGCTGCTACTACTACTACTACTACTACTACTACTACTTTACATGAATTTCATGAGAGTGATATGCCAGCTATGTTCTGATTGCTGTATGTATATTAATGGAAATTAACGGCCATAATAACCTTATGAGGTCAGTGATATTATCTCCATTTTTCAGATGAGAAACCTGACAATGAGAAGCCACAGAAGTGGCAGTGCCGCGGGATAATTAAGGAATCAGAGAGACCAAGGGGCTGAGGAGGAATTATTTAATTATTTAGGTGCACCGACCCAGTTGGATTAACATCCAAAGAACTGAGCCCTGAACAAAGAGTCAAGCTACCTTTTAAGCATTTCGTCAGGTGGAGGGAGATTTGTACAGGGGGAAGCATATTACAGAAGTGAGAAACAAAGACAGTTATTTAATTAAGACATGCATTACATTATTTCTTACTTTTCAAGGAACAACATGTTTTATGACTCTTGCAGCTGCACAGCTAGAGAAACAGAGTCTTCACAATGCCTGCGAAAGGGAGAGAGAAGGCTCACTAGCCACGGAAAAACAGGCAGTTAATTTTTAAAGGACTGCAGCTCTTTGTTTTCCTCAGGGGAATTGGGTTTTCTTACATACAACTGAGTTTTTGCTCACACATTCTTTAATTTCTTTTAATTCCTGTTCCAACACAGGATTTGAGTCCAGATGATCTGGTTTGGATCTATGATCCTAACCACTGGGCTGTACCACTAGTGATTAATTTTAGACTTTTGTGCCTGGCAAGGTTTAAAAGGTAACCACTAAAACAAAAAAATAAAATATTATAACTACTTATGAATAAGAGGAGAAAAATGGAATAAGGGAGGGATCTTGTTAGCAATAAAAAAATTCCAAAAAAGCACAGAGAAATCGGGTCAAATAAAAAGCACAAGATAAGATGGTATAAATGGATCAAAAGAATTCACTAATAAACAACGGTAAAAATGAAGTTGCTTGTTAAAAGATAGGTTGACAGATTGCATTAAAAATACAAGATCTAGCTATATTCTGTTTAGAGAAAACACACTCAAAGCATAAGGACATAGATAGTTTGAAAGAATAAGGATGAAAAAAGATATGCCAGGAGAATATTAATTAAAAGAAGGCTGAGATAGCTATCTTATGTCATTAATAATAGACTTGAAGGCAAAAAGTAGTGTTGGTCATAGTCACTATATAATAGATTTTTTGCACTAAGGAATAGATAACAATTCTAAACTTGTATGCACCTAATAAGATAGCTTTAAGTTATGTAAAGCAAAAATTGATAGAACTTCTTGGAGAAAGTGACAAACTTACCACAAAAGCAGAAGCTATGAAAAATTGTTGGGTCAAGCAGACAATAAGGAAACAGAAGATTAACCACATAGTTAAGAACTTTGACTTAACGTACATACATTGAACTCTGCCGTCTCAAATTACAGAATGCATTTTTTTCTCAAAGAAAACATTCACAAAAGTTGACCATGAAGCCATAAATCACATATCAACACATTTTATGTATGTATATATACATGTATGTATGTATGTATGTACATGCATATTCTCTTACCAAGAAACTTGAATCTGAATCAACACATTTTAAAGAGCTAGTCTACTGACCACATGCTCTGCCTCAGCAGTTAAATTACTCATCAGGCCGGACGTGGTGGCTAGCACCTGTAAACCCAGCACTTTGGGAGGCTGAGGTGGGTGGATCACTTGAGGCCAGGAGTTGGAGATCAGCCTGGCCAACATGGCAAAACCCTGTCTCTACTAAAAATGCAAAAATTACCTGGGCATGGCAGCGTGTGCCTGTAATCTCAGATACTGGAGAGGCTGAGGTACAAGAATCGCTTGAACCTCGGAGGTGGAGGTTGCAGTGAGCCAAGATTATGCCACATTCCAACCTGGGCAACAAGAGTGAAACTCAATCTCAAAAAAATATATATATATATTACTCATCAGTTAAAACAAAAAAGAATCTCTTCTCCATCTTTTCATAGGTTAAATTAAATGACCTCTAAGTAACTCATTGGTTAAAAAAAAAATCAAAATTAAAATGAAAAAATACAGTTAGGCTGGATGGGGTAGCTCACACCTGTAATCCCAACACCTTGGGAGACCAAGGCAGGTAGATCACTTAAGCCCAAGAGTTTGAGACCAGCCTCGGCAACATGGTGAAACCACATCTCTACCAAAAATACACATATACACACACAAAAAATAGCTGGGCATGGTGGCACGGGACTGTAGTCCCAGCTACTTGGGAAGCTTAAGCGAGAGGACTGCTTGAACCTGGGAGGTCAAGGCTGTAGTAAGCCAAGATGGCACCACTCCACTCCAGCCTGTGCGACAGATTGAGACTCTGTCTCAAAACAAACAACAACAAAAACAACTAAAAATAATGAAAATAATAAATATTGAAAATTTGATGGCATTTGGAAACCACTCCATAACCACTTAAGGAGGAAAAAAAGGCTGGAAAATCAATGAAGTATGTAATTAACTTAAGAAGTTTAGGAAAGAGTAGAATAAACCAAAGAAAGTAAAAGGAAGGAAGTAGTAAAGAGAAGAATTAGTGAAACAGAAGACATGCCATATACAATATCAACAAAATCTCAAGTTAGATTTAAAAATCATAATTTCCAATGACATTTTTTTCACTGAGTATAAAATGTGAAGATCCATTACAAGGATACCAGTGTAGATACAGAAATATAATCTGAATAGAAAGAATGATTTGAATTTTTTTCTTTTACCAATTTTACATTTACTTTTTAAATTTGCATAAACTAAAATTAACTTTTTGGTATACATATCTATTAGGAGTTTTGATGAATTCAAAGATTTGAGTATTTATCCATCATCATAATCGAGCAACAAAACAGGTCAATCATTCCCCAAACTTCTTGGTGATGCCCCTTTAAAATCAACCACTAGCCTTCACCCTAGACCCCTGGTAACCACTAATTTTGTTCTCTTCCCCTAAAGTTTTGCCTTTTCCAGAAAATCATATAAATAAATTATACAGTATTTGACTCTTTTGGTCTGGCTTCTTTTATTCATCATAATTCATGAGATATTCATTCATATTTTTGTATGTTTTAATAGTTTGTTTCTTTTTATTGCTAAGTAGTATTCCATTGTAGGGATTGTAACATATCCATTCACCGGTTGAAGTACATTCCATGTATCAAATTTACAGTTTCTTAACAATTATGCTTACAGCTTATAAATATTCATGTGCAGGTTTTTGTGTCAACGTAAGTGTTTTCTTGATATATACCTAGGTGTGGGACTGGCATATAGTAAATGAGTGCTAAACCTTCTAAGAAGGAGACACACTGTTTTCCAAAGTAGCTCTATCATTCTGTATTCTCGCTAGCAGTTTCTGAGAGTTCCGTTTGTTTTGCATCCTTGCCATCACTTAAAATTTTCAGTTTTTTTTTTTATTTCTACTATTTAATTGTTATTTTGTACGTGTTGACAAACTTCTTCCCATTCTCTATCCCTCTCCCCTTTCCTCTCCCCAGTTTGTGGAAATTTTTTTTTTTTGCATTCTTTTTTTTTTTTAAATTTCTTTTTTTTTAATTATTATTATACTTTAAGTTCTAGGGTACATGTGCATAACGTGCAGGTTTGTTACATATGTATACTTGTGCCTTGTTGCTGTGCTGCACCGATCAACTCGTCAGCACCCAACTACTCGTCATTTACATCAGGTATAACTCCCAATGCAATCCCTCCCCCCTCCCCCCTCCCCATAATAGGCCCCGGTGTGTGATGTCCCCCTTCCCGAATCCAAGTGATCTCATTGTTCAGTTCCCACCTATGAGTGAGAACATGCGGTGTTTGGTTTTCTGTTCTTGTGATAGTTTGCTAAGAATGATGGTTTCCAGCTGCATCCATGTCCCTACAAAGGACACAAACTCATCCTTTTTTATGGCTGCATAGTATTCCATGGTGTATATGTGCCACATTTTCTTAATCCAGCCACCACAATGAGATACCATCTCACACCAGTTAGAATGGCAATCATTAAAAAGTCAGGAAACAACAGGTGCTGGAGAGGATGTGGAGAAATAGGAACACTTTTACACTGTTGGTGGGATTGTAAACTAGTTCAACCATTATGGAAAACAGTATGGCAATTCCTCAAGGATCTAGAACTAGATGTACCATATGACCCAGCCATGCCATTACTGGGGATATACCCAAAGGATTATAAATCATGCTGCTATAAAGACACATGCACACGTATGTTCATTGTGGCACTATTCACAATAGCAAAGACTTGGAATCAACCCAAGTGTCCATCAGTGACAGACTGAATTAAGAAAATTTTCAGTTTTAAAATAATGTTAGTCCATCTCATAGATACGTATGTACTTCTGGTTTTAATTTGTATTTCCCTTATGACTAATAATGTTGAGCATATTTTCTTATGCATGTTTGCCATTCATACATCTTCTTGGTGAAGTTTCTGCTTAATTTTTGAGTATGTGTGCTCATTTTCATTGTGTTGTTTGCTTTCTTATGAATTATCTGAGTTTTTTGTATATGCTAAATATTGTTACTTATGATGTCTTATTATATATTGCTCGATGTTGTTTGCTAATATTTTGTTATAGATTTTTGTGTCTATGGTAATGAGTGGTATCAGTCTCTAGTTTTCTTTTTTTGTAATGTCTATCTGGTTTTGGCATTAGAATAATGCTGGCCTCATAAAATCACTGGGGAAGGGTTTTATCCCTTTTATTCTGTGGAAGAGATTTTGTAGAGTTCAGAGTACACATTTCTTAAATATTTAGCAGAATTCCAGAGTGAAATCATTTAGATCTGAAGTTTACTTTGTGGAAGATTTTAAACTACAAATTCAATTCCCTTATCTATTTCTTCTGGAATAGTTTGTGGCTTTCAAGGAACTGGTAATTTTATTTAAGTTGTCACATTTATGGGTATAGAATTTTTCATAGTATTTTATTCTTTTAATGTTTGTAGGGTTTTTAATAACGTTCTCTCTTTAATTCATAATGTTGATAACTCATGTCTTCTCTCTTTTAGTCACACTAGAAATTTATTAACCCATTTATGCCAGAGATTGCAAATTCTTTTTTTGTGAAAAATCAGACATTGGTGATGTCTTGAGCAGTAGAACATAAATAACTCCCAGAAGTTTAGTGTTCAAATAATGGAACACTAGGCATAAATGGGTTAATGTTGTTAATCTTTTAAAATAACTCACTTTTGGTTTTATTGATTTTCTGTATTTTTTGTCTTTCGAATTTCATTGATTTTCGCTCATATTTTCACTCTTTCTCCTTACTTGGGACTTAATTTGTTCTTTTTCTATTTTATAGTCAGAAGCTTAGATTACTGAGTGGAGACCATTTTTCTTTTCTAATATAAATGATCTAAAACAATTAATTTTTCTCATAAGCATTGCTTTTGCTGAATTCAGTCAGTTTTGATATATTGTATTTTTATTTTAATTTAGTTCAAAATATATTTAAATTTCTCTTGAATCTTCCCATTTGGCCCACAGTTATTTTATAATTGTATTAATTTTAAATATTTTGGGATTTCCATGCTATTTTTCTGTTATTGATTGCTAGTTGAATTACTGTATGGTCACAAAACATACTTCGTATGATGTATATTCTTTGTAATTTGTTAAGGACATTTGTGGCACAGAGTATTGTCTGTCCTGGTAAGTATTCCATGTATACTTGAAAGTAAGATATATTCTGCTCTTCTTGGGTAGAGTGTTCTATGAATGACAAGTGGATCAAATTGGTTAATAGTTTTGTTCAGGGCTTTGATAGTCTTCCTGATTTTCAGTGTACTTATTCTGTCAGCTTCTGTGGGAGGAGTCTTGAAGTCTCCAGCTACGATTGTGGGTTTATCTATTTTTCTTTAAATTTGATTAGTTTTTGCTTCACATATTAATGTTTTGAAGTTCTGGTGTTAGTTGCATGTATATAGAGAATTTTTTATGTCTTTTTTGGGAATGTCATCTTTACCATTAATTATGTAATGTCTCCCTTTATGTATGATATTGTTCCTGTTCTGAAGTCTGCTTTTTCTGATGTTAATGTGCCTATTCTAGTTTTGTTTTAATTCATGTTGGAATAATATATCTTTTTCTGTGTCTTTATCTTTAACCCATCTTTATTTTTATGTTTAGGATAAATTTTCTTTTATATAGCATATATTTAGGTTTTGAGTTTTATTCAGTCTGATAATCTTTTAATTTGCATATTTTAATTATTTACATGTAAGGTAATTAATGATATGCTTGGATTAAAAGACAATGTCTTGCTATGTATTTTTTATTCTTTTTCTTTATTTTTGCTCTTTTTCTTTCTTCTTTTTGAAAAGTTGGGTATTATTCCATTTTACCTCCAATATTGTCATTTTATTTATACTCCATTCTTTAAAATATTTTAGTGGCTACTCTATGGTTTACAATACCTATCTTATTTACTCCCAAGTCTACCTTAAAATAATATTACACTGTTTCAGTGTAGTATAAATACTTTATAGCATTTTTTTCTAATTACTTTTTCCTATTCTATGTGCTATTTTATGCTATTTTACTTTCCTCTATACTATACACACAATGCATTGCTATCATTTTTTATTTAGGCTGTTAGTTATCTTTAAGATAATTTACAAATAAAAGTTAATTTTGTATTTTTTTGCTTTACTGCATTTCCAGTTCTATTCATTATGTGTGTGTGTGTGTGTATGCATGTGCATAGATCTAAATTTCTGTCTAGTATGATATTATTTCTACCTGAAGAACTCTTTTAATATTGTTTTTAGTGTAGGTATTGTATTAGCCAGGGTTCTCCAGAGAAATAGAATCAATGAGATATAGATACCGATCTCTTCCCCCCTTTCTTTCTCTCTCAACAAACGTATACACACACACACACACGTATTGATATGTATGTATGTATGTGTCTGTCTATCATCTAGCATCTGAGAAAAGATTTAGTAGGGGATTGGCTCATGTGATTATGGAGGCTGAGCAGTCTCATAACAGGCTGTTCTCTAAGCTGGACACCCTTGGATGTTGGCTGAATGGTTCAGTCTAAGTGCAAAGGCCTCAGAACCAGGGAAACCAGTGGCCTGAGACCCTCAGGAGGCACTAGTGTAAGTCCTGGCATCAAAAGGCTGGGGAACCTGAAGTTATCCAAGGACAGGATAAGAAAAGTATATTCCAGTTTCTGCAGATAGATCAACACATTTGCCCTTTGTTTCTGCCCACCTCCCCCCCACTCCCAGATCCCCAGTGGATTGGATGGTACTCACCCACATTGAGGGTGGATCTTCTCCAACCCCATCAGACTCACATGCCAATCTTCTTTGAATAAAACCTTCACAGACATCTCAAATATAATGCTTTATCAGGTTTCTAGGTATTCCTTAATCCAGTCAAGTTGACCCCTAAAATTAAACATTTACAGGTATGCTGGCAAAAGATTCGCCTTTGGTTTACCTGAGAAAAGTATTCATTTCTCCTTTATTCTTGAAAGGTAATTTCAGTGGCTATAAAATTCTGGGTTGACTTTTCCTTTTCTTTCAGCACTTTAAAGGTGGCATTCCATTGTCTTCTGACATGCAGTGCTTCTTATTAGAAGTCTACTGTAATTCTTACCATTGTTTCTATGTAGTATTTCCTTTTTCTCTGGTGACCTTCAAGACTTTTTCTTTATTTTTAATTCACAACTGTTTGAATATGATATGCCTAGGGGTGTGTGTGTGTGTGTTTGTGTGCAGTTTTTTCCTCTTGTGGTTTAGTATATATTTTACTTGGAGTTATCTGAGCCTCTTGGATTTGTGGTTTTGTCTTTTTTAATAAATGAAACATTCCTTCATATATCTTGGATGCTTTGTTTTGATCCTTCCCCCTGCCTCCCACTCTGTTTTTCTCTTGTATTAGTTTGGGCACTTTCTATTGACTTGTCTCTAAGTTCATGATTTCCTTATTTGGCTCTGTCAAGTCTACTGATTAGACTGTCAAAGGCATTCTTCATCTTTCTTACTGTGCTTTTCAGTATAACATTTGCATTAGATTTTTTTTTCTTATAGTTTTTATCACTTTACTGAAATTACTCATCTGTTCTTGCATGCGGTCTACCTTTTTCTTTAGCACCATATCATATCAATAATAGTATTTTAGGCACCTATCAATAGTAGTATTTTAGACTCTCTGTCTAATAGTTATTATGGGTGTGATATTTGTATCTGGCTCCTTAGATCACTTTGTGTCTTGACATTGTTTTTTTTTTTTAATGTTTTGATGGCTCATACTTTTTTGTAGAAGTTTATGCATTTGGTGTAGGACAGTAGGCACAGAAGTAGATAGCTTTTATTTTTTTATTTTTTGCCCGTAAATGGGTATGCCTTTCCTTATGTTAAGCTTTCAGTGTGGCATTTCATTTAATATGGACAGGAATTGATCTAGTTTTGGAATTGTTGCTATGATTACCCTCATTGTACCCCCAGCTTACCATTTCTGTAGTTGTTACCTTGTGTTTAGGGTAATGGTAGTTTGCCCCAATTTTTTTCTCAGTGTCTGCTCTGCACCAAGCTTCAGATCTTCCCTTTGTGCTGTGCCTTAGAGAGAATTTCTCTCCACTTTCTCGGTTCATCTCCCTGCAGTATACCATTGTTACTTGATGCCTACTATCCTTCTGGTGAGGGTTGGGGGATTTTTATTATAGTTCTAATTAAGCTTCTATTTTAGGCACATACTGTGCCCCCTAAGACTCATTTCTTAGGGTTATGAGTTTCTCAGTGCTCCTACTCCACTCCTAGTGGCATTCCTGTTCTTCCCCAAGATGTGGAGAGATTTTTCCCTTTTCTTTTTGCCTAGTTTCAGTTGATTTTCCACTGCTCTTCACCAAGATATAGGGAGTTTTCTTTCCTTTTCTTTTCTCCTAGCTTCAGATGATTTTCACTAGTACCCTAAGGGTGAGCATCTTTCTTGAACCCTACCAGTAGTTGAAGGCATTTGCTTTGTAGGGGAGAAAAAAAAAGGTGGATTTAGGTGGGTTTTCATGTCTTTTTTATTACCCTCCTTCATTTCATGCCCAAAGCCATGAAGGGTCCTATCTTAGGACCCTCGCCAATCTTTTTTTGTTTGTTTGTATTGGTGAGCAGCAAGTCAGGACTGTGAAGAAGTGAAGAAGAGCATGAAGGTGGTATGAATCTCCCTTTTATATGTGGCTCCTTATGTGTGGTTCTCTAACATTTTATCCTCTTGACTAGCCCACATTTAACTTTTACCAATTTACTTAAAATTTTAGCTGAATTGTTACTGATGTCTGACAGTGTCTGTAAGCAAATGCATACATCTTGTCTGTCCTTGCAAGTACCTGCCTTTCCTTAGATTTGGGGTTAGAGGTTGTTGCTCTTCCACCTCAGCTCTCTAATGATTTCAAGAAAAGTTAGAGGTTATCATATTGTTTGCCATTTTATTGGCTATTTTTATTGTATTGAGGTTGGAAGCAATGCCCTTTCCAACCTTCTGCATCCCAAGTAGGAGATGGCAGCACCAATCAATTATGTTTTAGTGGGAGAATATGAAAATGTAGAATATATATGCATGGAATACATCTTCAAATCACCAAGTCCTTGGGTTTGGATTAGCTCATGTGGAGGTCCCATTGTAACATAATTTTTACATTCTTATATTCACATTTCCATTACTGAAAGTTAGAGGGGTAAAACAATAATAACTAAAACATGCATAATGCATACTATGTGTGAAACACTGTTTTAACCTTGCTTCACATATTAACTTGTTTAATCCTCACAACTTTTATGTTACTGATAAACTCAGGCACTGTCAGGTCAAGTCACAAGGCATCCGTGATAAACTCAGGCACTGTCAGGTCAAGTCACAAGGCATCCTACCTCCTAACTAGTTGATTCTGTGTTTGAACACAAGTGTTTTTAATCAGCTTTATCACTTCTCAAATAAAAGTATAAAAGGACGATTAATCAGGGTAATTCAGAATTCTGAAGAGCATCTAGTCCTGCTCTTTTATTTTACAAATGAGAAATTTTAAACATGTGAGTTAAATGACTCATCAGGACCAACCACATAGTTTGAGGCTGATTCCATATAGAACCAAGGTTTCCATTTCCCATGCTATTTTTATTTAATCACAGCATTCGATTACAAATGGGAGTTCAGTTCCAGTGCTCCAAATCTAGAGATTCATTTTTAAACGATTTCTTATTTGGGCTAAGGTTTATTTATTTATAGGTTCAGCTCAGATGATGGAGAGGAATGTAACTTTCAGATTGCCATTTAATTTTATCACATTAACTTATAAATGTCCAAGAACAGAACACATCCAAAGTTAAAATATCCATCTTTATTCAGGCAAGGAACAAAGTGAGTATCTGTAGTTGGGAATTTTTCTATCAAAAGGCTTTTTCCTCCAGTGTTTATTAATGAGTACATTTGATTGTAGAAGCCATTTGTTCTGCTAAGCTTTAAATATAATAACTCTTGTTAGTCCTCTGAAAGACTGTATCTTAAATATACAGTTCATTCATTATCATAGCTCTGTTTTCTAACTCTTCTCTTTTATTTAATACAGTGCCTGTGGAAATTTATATGCTGCTTAAGGAAGACTTTCCATCTTCTTCCTTTCTCTTCATTCACCTTTCTATGATGGTTACATATACATAGTAGCATGTAGTGGGACAGAAGTCAGAAAACTTGAATTGTTTATCATGTTTTGTGACTTACAAGCAACTTGGCCTCTGGCAAATGTTTTGATATCTTTTAGCCTTTGTTTTCTCACCTGCACTGCATGGTGTATGAGGATCATTCGTTTACCTGCCAACATTTATTGAACTTCTGTTATAAGCCTGGCACAGTGGTGGGCACTGGGGACACAAAGTTGAATAGGACATAGCTACTACCTTCCAATGAACTTATGGTGGATCCAGTATAGGTATTGATGTGTAAATAATTATGACATGCAATAAAATGTATACAAGTTTAATATAGGAGAGGCAGATTGGACAGACTCAGAATATTCACAGAGGGTATATTTAAAAGTAAGAGTTCAGCAAGCAAGTGAGGAGAAAGCCTTTCAGGCAAAGGAAGAGCATTTAAATGTTTTCTAACTGCACATCAAAAACTGGTTGAAGTCCACAAACATGAGGGACTGTCATTGCTTTTAAGAAATAATGTATCAAGGGATTATGAAAACCATGATTTGAATTTTGAAAACCATCATGTTATAGTTACAGATAATAACCTTAGAGAAATCCTAGTTTAAATTCATTAATAAGATACAGAGATAGAATGACAAATCAAGACTGTAATTAATTGTAAGAAATTGGATCCTGCAAGTCTTCATTATCATGAGTCATGTTAATTAACATTTTCACTAATTAGCTTGACAATAAAATCATCACACAGTTAGTGACCCTGTGAGGTCACAAACACAAAGTAGTATTGCTTACAAGGTCAGGGTTAAATAATTGATAGTAGGATTGACTAGCGCTATAGTTAAAACCCATACAACACAGGCAGACCAAGAGATAGGAAAATTTACTCAGATTAAATATGGCTCTTTTTATCAGATATATCAAAGACATTTCATAACATTGGCATTTTAAAAAGAATTTCATATACTATCTCTGATTTTTTTCACATGATTAAATTACTGTTACTACTAGCCTCTTGTATAATGCCATTTGTAATAAACTAGGCAAAAGTTGCTTTCAGAGGTTAGTATTTAAGAAGAAAAATATCACAAAAATCTATTAATGACATGAAATATAATGCTTAAGGATGTACTGACAGTCCACAGAATCCACTGAAAAAGCTTAAGAGCAAAAGAGGACAATTCATATGATGGTTAAACCTTAAAATAGTTTATCAGTGAGGAAAAAATAAAATGTGATTTTGAAAGGAAAGGCAAGGACAGTAGAAAATGTCTGAGGAAGAAATATATCAATACTCAGATAAAGTAATGATCAGAAAATGTAGGCCTTTGTCATTAGCAATGGAAAAATGTTAGATAATCAGGTGATAAACGACTTTGTGGGATGGAGGTGTTCATATGTATCAGGCAAATGATTTCATGGAGTAGTTTCTTATATTTATCTGTATTACTATGTATCCTCCCTCTTTGAACCTAAATAGAATAATTTGTTTATTTCAGTTCTTTTAGATCACTAAATGTTATATTACTTTTTCAAATATTTAGTTAAAACCTAAGCTTAACCAAATCAAATGTACTCTTTTCCTTTGATCGCACAAGGGGCCCTAAAGTACTGTACATTAAAAACAAAATTCTATTGTAATAAAAATTTAACCAAATTATTTAAAAATTTAATGAAAGTAATGTCATAATTACACAAAAGTAAAAATAATACAATCTCATGCAATAATCTTAATATTTGCACATTGTCTTCTGCATGCAGCTATATTTTTAATATACTTACAGTCATAATATGCATTTCTATATTATAATTTTTGTATTGTGAATAGCCATTTCTCCCCATCTTGTTGAAAATTTAAATAGCTTACAAAGAAATGTACAATAAAACAAAGTAACGTTAAATAAAATCAATAGGAAAAGAAAGAATTCAGGAGAAAGAAAGGGAAGGGTGGGATAAAATAAGAAATATATGAGGTAATATAAAAAACATTTGTCATTAGCTATTAGACACAGGCCATGGATTTATCTTTGAGCAGGCACTTAAAGAGGGAAATGGGATCAATTTCTGATTTATCGTGTCTAGTAGATTAAAACAGATCAGTTGTTTAGGAGAAGTAACAAATATTTTTAATCCTGAAACCATAGATACATTTCTTTTGTTTTTCTTCATAAAGAGGATACAATGGCTTAAACATCACTCTAATGTCAAATATAGCCATGAGTTTCATAAGGCTGCTTCTTGTAACACACGTTTTAATAGTCTCAGTGTTGGCAAATACTATAGAAGTAAAGTTAGCATACCATAACGCATTTAAAGAAAACCCAATAGAACGAGATTATATTTCAATATAATCCTTTTGTATAACCAAAAAACAAAACACCACAGTAAAATGATGACAAAAAACATATTTGCGATTCTAGACAAAATGTTAAAATCTTTAATCATAAATGAACTCTTTAGAAATCAGTACAAAGAGACTAAAACTACAAGGGAAGTGAAAATAAAAGGAACAGGAAAATGGAATAGCACAAATGAGTTATAAGGCTATATGAAGATGATATAGTTAACATTAATAGTTGAGAAAGAAATTTCATTATAAATTCCATTATTGATCCTTACAGATATTGATATCTGATGTTTGTGCAGCTTTAGGAAATGAAGAATTCTCAAATTCTGGGGAAACTTACTGTAGTCATAGGGAGTTTACTCAAAAATTGTAGATTTTTGCATAAACTTGGCCCTGGCAGTTCCAAACCACAGGAATTACTCCAACAAAGTAATTAGATACACACCCGCACACATACACATACATGTTTACTACATAGAAAATGTGTAAGTAATATATCATCCCCCAAGAAACTACTTATGTATCAACTGGTTTATAAAATAATAGATTTTGTGGGGGTAGAAATAGAAAAAAGGCACTTAAGCAAAATTACTACATTTCTCAAAATTCTATGTCCTTTGAATTCTTATGAAACATTTTTAATGAATCAGTTTTATATGATGCATTTTTAAAAAACATTTAGATTAATATTTCTGTTTACTTTAGAACTTAGAAAGTCTCTTTGGAATGAGCTGGTTGCTCCTTTTCTCTTAAAAATAATCTTTCAGGTTTACTTTGAATGGATAAGTTTTTTTCTTTCCTTTTTGATGACTTTTCCATGATGAGTAGACAATTTAAAGCATTTCACTGATGTAGTTATGCTGTTCGATGCAACCTTCCAGCAATCTTTTTATCATTAGATTATTCGCTCTATATAGCAGAATCATTGAATGGGGGAGTACAGAGTTTGAGAATGGGAAGTAGATAGAGCTAAATTTAGTATAATGACCTATGAGAAGAGCAAAAAAAACACAACTGAGATCTTTTTAAAGATTAAAGATTTTAAAGATAGAAGCCTAAATTGTACAAAGTTGAGCCAAATTTCATGCACAGAAAGTTGCTTTTAACTTCCTCTCCCCACATACACACATTTAGAAAGATAGACATTTCTTAGAAAAATAATATTTTCCTGGTTAGACATTTATTTTCTACAAGAATTATTTATTATTTGCTACCAAAGACACTCATTTGTCTAGAACTATGTGGTTCAATAAGAAAGCAAACAATGCCTGACTATGATAAAAGCAACAAGAGTTGTAAGACAATGGAAGGAGAGATCAGTCACAGTGAGTTGGATGTGATTGTTCCCATCATGAAATGGATGAGAGATCTGATCAGTTGAAGACAGCACACAAAAATTATCTCTTGCTGTTAGTAGAAAATTGTCTTGTACTGTCACTGACCAAGTACATTGACCTCTAAATGAAGCTTTGAGATTTTGCAGCTTTTTCTTTGTGGATTAACTGCAAAAGATACATCCTTTATATGCTGCTGCCTTGAGTTGAGAATTGCTTTCCTAGTAGAGAATAGAGGAATTTGCATTGTTACTTATTCTCACTTTTATCTGTAGGTGGAAAAACCTTCGTTGTAACATGGTTACTTACTCTGTGGAGTCAAGGGAAGATAGCTGACCATGAAACTGAACCTGGTTTCTGACTCTCCCACTTACTTAGTAGGTATGGTCTGCCTTAGGCTAAGCATGTTTTAAATAAATGGGGATCATCTTCACAATAAGGTGAATCCTTGTTTAGAAGATTAAATGAGAATTATATACCTAACACATGGATATCAAATACTTGTCTCTCAAAAAGAGTTAGCCGTTATATTATTATTGCTGGTGGTGGTATTTTTGGAGGCAAATTGGCAAAAATAATGACCAAATTTTCTGCCAGGTTTTTGTAGACCCACTACTTTACTAGGTAAGTATTTAGGACTGGAGAGAGAAAATACCAGATAATTAGATGCAGAATTGTTTTCTCCATAGCAAATTATTTTCTTCCTCATATGGATCATCTTGTCTCCTTGATTCTGGATTGGGTATTTTAATAAAGTAGTTTTTTAAACTTATAATTTTTTGGGGTTTTTTTGTGTGTTTTTCGGAGATGGAGTTTCACACTGTTGCCTGAGCTGGAGTGCAGTGGCGTGATCTTGGTTCACTGAAACCTCCGCCTCCTGGGTTCAAGTGATTCTCATGCCTTGGCCTCCTGAGTAGTTGGGATTATAGGCGCCCGCCACCATGCCCAGCTAATTTTTTGTATTTTTAACAGAGGTGGGGTTTCACCATGTTGGCCAGGCTGGTCTTGGACTCCTGACCTCGTGATTCGCCCACCTCAGCCTCCGAAAGTGTGGGATTACAGGCCTGAACCACTGCGCCTCGCCTAAACCTGTAATCTTATATTTTAAATGATATAGGTTTACTTACAAATAAATTAATTTTCTTTCATCTTGCCATTGTTGCATCAACTACATTTATATTGCTATTGTATAATCAATCAACTAATAAAAGTTGAATGAGATTCCAGTTATCTGAACCAAGAAAGGGATTGCTGACCAAGAGTAAGCAAATAAAACATCTTTTTTTTTTTTTTCCAAATAAAACATCTTTAGTAGGAGGATAGTGGGAGAAACTTTGTGAGTCATAACCATGTAACAGAATTTCTAACGAATATTAAAATCGTGTCTTAATTTTAATACTTTATTATAATTAAAAATAAAAGGAGTAGAAATCCCTCTCTAAGTCAACTTAGTTTGCTCAGCCAGATAATTTCAGTTCATAAAGGCATCTTTTTGCTGAATTTTCTGAGTCGTGCTTGTGACTCACTGAGCTGGCTTTGCTGATCATGAGTCATTTCAGATTTTCTTGAAAAAGGCTACTATCACTACCTTGTCTTTGGTTTGCAATGAACAGGAAATACAGCATTACAGGTGATAGTACGGATAGCAAGAGGAATATGGAAAAAAATGGCAACCTCTATAATTTGGATATAATCATTTCTGTCTGGTAAAGGGCCAATGATTTGTGCAGTTAAAGAGACACTGCTCTAGCAAGTGTTCTAATATAGTCAAGAACCTCCTTCTTTCCCTCCTAAGAGCATGGAAGCAAAATTCTCCATAGGCATTGACATTCTCTTTGCCTTTTAAAACATAAGGTTAGACTGGGGCAAGACACTGGTCCTGTCTGTGATTTCATGTGATGTCAAATTGCTGGTCAGAATGTCTGCTTCTCAGGTAAACATCTAGGTGTATGGGATGCATAGAAACTAAAAATAAAAATGAGAAGAATCGTTAACACCTGATAATAACTGTAACCTCTACTAATTTAACACTTGGAAAGAAGAGGACATGGAAGTTGACTGCTTTGCCAGTGTTTCATTTGAAGATTTTCTTTACCTAGCCCTGTCCCAATCTGTCCCTTTCCCTAGTCTGGCCCATATGCAGACCTCCCTGTGTTACCCACTTCTATGAATCCCGGCAGTGATTCATAACTCTTGTTTCTGATTACTGACATCAATTCTATTATTTCTATATCTATCTCTTCAAAGTACATCCAACATCCATGCACTTCTCATCAATTTCACTGTGATATCCATAGTCCAAACCATCATGTTGTCTGATGTGGTCTCCTAGCTGGCAGCTCTACATGTATGCTTGCACGCTGTAAAGTCTGTTCACCCATCAGCCAGAGTAACTGACTTAAAAAACAAATGAGATCATGTCTCTCTCGCTCAAAACGGGGAAAAAATGACTTCCCTTTCTTTTATACTTCAAATAAAACCTAAACAAACTTTTTGTGGTCTACTGGGATCTTTTTCTTCCTTAAATGTGCCAAATTCTCTCCAGACTGAGAGCATTCTGTTTGCCTGAAATACTTGTCCCCATATCTTTACAAAGCTCTATTATTTAGATTCCTGTCAAATATCAATTCTTCAAGGAGGCCTTCCCCGAATCCCCCGTTAAAAAATAACGCCTTAGGTCAGAGATCTCAGAAGCCAAGACTGCTATAGGTATTCTTGTGAAAGTCATTTATTGAAGCAGTGCTCTTAGTGAAAGGGAAATGAGAAAAACATTGCAGAGGCAGGGAGGGGAAAAAAAAAAAAAACCCTAAGCAAGGACGTCAGCTGAGCTGGGGACGTGCTTCGGCCTGGTTGCAGGGGATGCCCTGGAACACAAATAACGTCAGAGACTTATTCCCACCTCGAGGCAAGGAAACTGGCTGTTGGTACACAATATCAGTCAATTGTTGGCTGCCCCTGGGATAGTGATAATGGGACACAGTCTCCTGGGTGAGGCAACTCTCCTTCAGTTGAGGTCAGTTTTCCAGAGAAGCGGGTAGCTGTGAGCCCGTAACAGCCAACAGTCACAGGTACTGCTAAGGCCAGGCACATCACCTAGTGAAGAGGAATCTGGTAGGGGTATTAACAACGTCTGCTACAGGTAGCCACCCCTATTAGATACCCTGTTTAACTTTTCATTGTAACATTATATCATTATATATTATCTACTTGTTGGCCTATCATCTGTCTATCTATCTATCTAATCTATCTACCGATTGATTGATTGACTTTCCTTGTCCAAGATTACAATGAAGAGGGTAGGGATTTTGCCTTGCTTATTGCTATATTCCTAGTACCCAAATGAGTACCCAATACATTAAAAGTATCAAAAATAATCATAACTAACATGTATTAAGTGTTTACAACATGCCAGATGTGATTCTAAGTGCTTTACAAGTATTAATTCATTTACTTCTCATAATGATATTATAAAATAGATACTATTATTATCTTCATTTTACAGTTGAGGAAAGTGACACAGAGGGGCCAAGTAACTTACCCACAGTTACACATTTAGGGAGTGGTGAGTCTAGGGTTTTATTCCAGGCCGAATTCACTGCCTCTCTATAAATATGCGTTGAGTGTTGAAGGAGTAAGTCAATGGAGTTAGATTCATGAAGCATTTTCTAGGTAGTTTAATCATCTTTTCATTTCAGCACAGTAATGAAATGGGAGTTCAGTAAAATTCTTCCTTTGGCATATTCTTGTGTCTGTGTCCTGCAACATGGACTTAGGTAGCAAAAGGCTGGTACTCTCCCACTCTACCCATCACTTGTGACCTTGGCCTGTATTTTAATTAGCTCTCCATCACTCAGGCATTTGTTTATTGTATGATATATTCCATATCAGAAGAACTTTACCAAGAGTTCAAAGATATAAATTCTGCTCGTCGGTTTGACATTGCTATCTTTACACACTGGGATATTCTGTCTCAGTTTCTCTGAGCCTCAGTGTCTTGATTTGTAAAGTGAGAGGTTTGGTCCAGATGAATAAACTTGTAGCCTGAGGCATTGTATGACATCAGTCATACAAGGTTTGACATTGGTCTTAAATGAGTATTTTATGAGTGAATCAATACATAAGCTAATGAAGGAATCAGATGTGTAAGTATCATTTGAGATTCCAAAGAATTGTTTTGTGTTGCTTTAACTGTTTGGACCAAGAAGCCAGAAGCATAAGAAGGTACGGATCTAACCAGAAGCATAAATGTTTATTTAACATTGTCCTCAGTACATGGCAGAAGGTCTATCATCTGAGGATCTTCATTTCAGAAGCTGGAAGTATGTTCTGTTTCATCTCTTAACCCCCATCTCCCATGTAGATTGAATTTATCAAAGTTCAGATGGAGGTTAAAGACTCAGGTGAATCAGTTTAGTTACCAGGCAACATACTTATCAGTGGCTTGTGAACCATAACCTATAGAAAGAAAACTAGATTTGGGGCCAACAGACGCAGAGTTGAATTTCTACTTGTGTCAGTAGCTGTGTAATTGTGTTTTAAAACCACTTTAGATAAGCAAGGACGCCTCCTACAAGAACAGTGACATCTCAGAATTGTGTATATAATGTTTGTTGTGCTGTGCTGTACATTGGAAAGAGCATGCATGGATTTGGGAGCCAGTCACATCTGGGTTCAAATCCCATCTTTGCCCCTTAATAGCTGAGTGCTTGGGCAAGGAATTTAGCATCTCTGAACCTCAGGTTCCATCTGTATAAAATGAGTAAATGTGGCATATTGTGGGGACTCTGTGTGTCTCAGAGTGCCTATTGAAACATTTAAACAATAAGTGCTAGCTAATAATAATAATTTAGATTATTCTGTATACTTATAGGTTACTTCCACTTTGAGATGTTCCTATAATTACTATGCTGTGTTGTAAGGCTTAATTCTAGGGTTCTAGATATTAGAATCTCTGCTTGAACTTTGCCACTTTAATTCTAGTCTTCATATTTTATTACTAAATACTGTTTGTTTTGTTAACTTAGCAAACTTTTGACTTTAAATAGTATTACCGAACAAAATAATTGTCAAAGCAATCTTTTAAAACAGGTCTTTTCTTAAAAAAAATGTAAAGTTGTTTTATTGTTTTATTACCAATGGGTTTTGCCTTTGAACTAACAAAGTACCTTTTAGAAAATTTGCCTTATTAAAAGAGAACTATTGCAAATTAAAATATTAATGCATATTTTAAATCTAAAAATGGTGCTTTTGATTCTCTTTAAGGGTGGAATACAAGTTTGTTCTCTTAAGCAGCTTAAGGCACATTTTTATCTTTCTCATTAATTTTTATTTTTTCCTTTATCAGCTCAGCCAGAATCCTGGCTTTGAATTAAAAGGTGGGTTGTTCAAATTTTTGTGTGAATCATAATCATAAACATCATGGCCTGTGTATTTCTCAGCAGTTTGACTCTTTTTTATGTTATCTAAAAATTATTTTTTATTCTCTCAGTTTCAAGTCTTCTGTATTTCCCTGCCTAGGTGTTTGAGCTTAAAAATAATGCTTTAGTGTGTTTTTATTTCTCATCTATTAGAGCCCTCAATAAAGTTGCTAAAAAGACAGAAATCTCCATGTTTATTTATTTACCACAATCAGAAGGAGCTTTTTCACTTTACCTTTAAGTTTCATTCTTGTACTTCATTTCTTTAGCTGAAGCTGAGTATAACAATATACACACAGTGCTTGTTAATTTTGTAGACTTTGGTGAGCAAAGATTGAACATTTAGCATAATTGAACATTTCTCTTAAATTTGTTTTAAATTTGAAAGAGCTATATTCTTCACTTAGAATAGTTTGAATAGGTTATCATTATATATTTTGTTTATTTTTGTATATGTTTAAGGTATATAACATGATGTTTTGACATAATATAGATAGTAAAATGATTACTGTAGTCAAGTCAGTTAACATATTTGCCATCTCACACTTAAGTGGGTGTGTGTGTGGTAAAGGCACCTAAAATGTGCTCACTTAGCAAATTTTTGATATACAGTACAATATTATTAGCTATAGTCATTGTAGTGTATCTTGGATCCCTAGACTCATTCATTGGAGAAAAACTGTATCTTTGTACACTTTGAACAATATTGTCCCATTTTCCCTATTCTCCCATCTCAATAACTACCTTTCCACTCTATACGTATTTGATCTTGTTTTAGATTCCACATATAAGTGAGATCGTACAATTCTTTTTTTTTCTCTGTCTGGCTTATTTCACTTAGCATGATATCCTCTAGTTTCCTCCATGTTGCAAATGACAGGCTCTCCTTTTTAAAGACTGAATAGTAATCCATGTTGCATATATACCACATTTTCTTCATTCATCTTCTGACACTTAGATAATTTTTGTATCGTAGCTATTGTGAATAATGCTCAATGAACATGGGAGTGCAGATATGTTTACACTCGTGTCTTTCTTCAAATCCTACTAATTTTTGACTTAGTAGTACAAATTTTGCATGCCAAGCTTAACTTACCTTTTTACATGTTAGAAGCATTCTGTATCAGCTTTCTTTTTTTTTTTTTTTTTTTTGAGTCAGAATCTCACTCTGGCGTCCAGGCTGGAGTGCAGTAGTGTGATCTTGGCTCACTGCAACCTCCATCTCCAGGGTTCAAGTGATTCTCTTGCTTCAGCCTCTGGAGTAGCTGGGATTACAAGTGCATGCCACCATGCCCGGCTAGGTGATCTGCCCACCTCGGCCTACCCAAGCGCTGGGATTATAGGTGTGAGCCACCATGCCCAGTCCTGTATCAGTTTTCTATTGCTGCTGCAACGAATTACCCACATTTTAGTGGCTTAAAACAATGCAAATGTACATCTTCTCTAGATTAGAAGTCTGACACAGCTCTCGTTGTGCTAGAATCAAGATGTCAGCAGGGCTACATTCGTTTCTGGAGGCTGTCGGAAGAATGTTTCCCCTGTCTTTCCCAGTTTTCTGTGGCCACTTACGTTCCATGGCTTGTGGCTCCCTTTTTCCAGTTTCAAAGGCAGAAATTTGCATCTCTGTGCATTCTTCCATAGTCATCTCCAGTTGACTCTCTTCTGCCTCCCTCTTTCACTTTCAAGAACACTTGTGATTATATTGTACCCACCTGGATAATCCGGTTACTCTC
The DNA here is from genome assembly GCF_037993035.2 of Macaca fascicularis. Classification (NCBI taxonomy): domain Eukaryota; kingdom Metazoa; phylum Chordata; class Mammalia; order Primates; family Cercopithecidae; genus Macaca; species Macaca fascicularis. The sequence continues at coordinate 26,086,879 of NC_088383.1, forward strand.
TCTATTTTAAGGTAAGTGACCTTAGCTGAATTCCATCTGCAGCCTAATTCTTTGCCAAGTAAAGTAACATTTACAGATTCTGGGTATTAGGGTGTGGGCATCTTTGGGGCTGGAAGGTTAGGGCATTATTCTGCCTACCACGTATTCTTAAATAAACTCTTTTTCTTCCAGTCGAGTATGAATAAACTGGGAAAATATTGCCTGGTAGACGTCCTCATGAAACTTGCTTTGCTAAAGAGATAAGAATAATTTTAACTAGTCCATTAATGTTTATATACAAATTTATCTTTTTATCATGAGTGAGGGTATAAGAAACCAGTTTATTGACCTCAATTGTTTAAATCACCAGGTAACCCCTTGTGATGCAAAGAAAGAGAAACATGGAAATAAAATAAAGGGAGGAGGGAGCAGGAGAGAGAGGGAAAGAGGAGGAGAGAGTAACCTTATTAGACAAGCGGAAGTAAAACTGATTGAATTCATTTGGCTTTGTCTAAATGAGGCAGTATCAGATAGGACACAGTGGAAACATCACTACTTCATTGATTGATGTTTTTTCATGTGGAGGCTGAGACTAATGTGATATCTTATTGCTCCTGAGTTTATCTCATTCAGCTATTCTTTCCTCAAGTTTTAACCATTTTGTGTAATATCAACATAAGCTTTATATGATAACTATATATGGTTATACTTGCCATTCTTAATCCCTTCAAAATATATTGAGAGAATTTGTCCAAATGTTTATATATCTATGAAATGGAGAGTTGGCAAGGGGAAGAATTGTTCAGAAATAATGTTCTTCTGTAAGGTTTTTCAATTAATAGACTGCCACAGCTTAGTTTCCCCTTCTCTAAAATAAGATGTTCTGACTAGAAGACCTTTTAAGATCGTAGCTTCTAGCTTTAAAAGTCTAGTCCCAAAGGATAGTCCAGTTCTCAACTCTGGCTATTAGTTAGAAATGAAATAGAGAATATCATTGCCCAGTCCCTACCCCCAGAGATACTGGCTTAATTCCTTATTACAATTCAATGTTCTCTTCCAAAATAAAGATTTTCAGGAGAAAAGGGATAGGGTAAGTTAAAGTGAATGTTATAAGCTAATAAGTGGATACTTATTAGCTTTGAATTACTTCGTGGCCTAGATAAATTATATTCTGTGTGTTGGGATTGTGAGGAATTTGTGAAAAAGTAGAAAGATATTGAAAAACTGGAGGAGGATAATATTCTGATTTTCAAAAGAAAGAAAATAGTTGAGTACCATGAACTGCAAATTGATACCTTTGACACAGATTTTTTTTGAGATTCTAGAATAAACTTTTAAAATCAACTTTGTTGAGGAATAGTTTATGTATAATGAAATACGTATTAAGGTCAACTACTTTGGACAAAGATATATGCCTGTGTTAGCACTTGCCAATTAAGATGTGTGGGGTTTTCCTCCCTTAAGAAAGTTTTCTGGTGTTTCTCTGCAATCAGTCTCCTCCTACCTCCTCTGCCAGGAAACTACTGGTCTGATTTCTATCACTATGGATTTGGCTGTTTTAGAATTTCATGTAAGTAGAATCATACAGTATGTATTCTTTTGTGTCTGGCTTGCTTTGTTCAGTGTAATGTTTGTGAGATCTGTTTATTGCATCTATCAGTAATTTGTTCCTTTTTATTGCTGAATGGTAATCTGTTGGAAAGTCCAAGATGTTTCCTAAGTCATTCTAGTTTGGCAGGACTCAGCCTTGAAACTATCTCCCCTGAAGATCTTTTTGGGGACTTGTTTTTAGGCTTTTCTAGGTAGGGTCTAGAATACATCCTCCCTTTGGACAGGGGACAACATACTTTTTCTATAAATATCCAGGTAGTAAATATTTTGGGATTTGTGAGCCACATATGGTCTCTGTCACATATTGTTCTTACTTTTTTTTAGATAACTTATAAAATATGTAAAAACAATTCTAGCTTGCGAGCCATACAAAAACAGACTGCAGATCAAAAACAGTTTGGCAGTCCCTGTTCTAAATCAATGCTGTCTAATAGAACTTTCTGTGATGAGTGTATATCTGAGCTGTCTCTTATGGTTAGCTGCTAGCCAAATGTGGTTATCGAGCAGGGAATCTAGAATGGATTTTTAAAAACAATTTATGAATGATGTGAAGAAGAAACAGCAATCAGATGATACCAATGTAGGTTCTGAACAAATCACATGATTTACTATGATTTATTTCTCTGACTCTATTATTAGTCTGGTAGGTGAATAGAATGCAGTAATCATAATACGTGACATTAGACAAAGACTCTCATGGTGCCCCATGTCAAGATGGAGAAATTAGATATGAAGACAGTTAAGGATTCTTACTTGGTAAATGGTGATAGTAATTTAGGTCAAAGCTGGCTGCTCTGAATACTAACTCTTGGTGTGTTAATTGCTCTGCTAGCTAATAAGTAACCAGTAGCCACGTGTAGCTATATAAATTTACATTTTAATTAATTAAAATTAAGTTTAAAATTCTGTTCTTTAGCTGCACTAGCCACATTTCAAACACTCAATAGCTACAGTGGCTTTTGGCTACTGTATCGGACAGCCCAGGTTTAGGACATTTCCATTAGGAAGCTCTATTGGACGTCACTGCCAGAGAGAAGTTTCTAGGGGCATGACAAAGAACTCTGTCCTTAACTTTGTATTATCCAGCATTTTTACTGTAATTTAGAGGAATATGATACAGATCAAGAGTGTGATTATCCAATTTGTAGGTAAAGCTGGGAAGGAAAATAAATACATTAAAATGACTCATCTTCTCGAAATACCTCGAGAGCATCTTAGGAATAATAGTAGCCCAAACCGTTAATAAGTTAATATATGTTATATGAACATTGTGTTTCTTGGCAATCAATCTCCGCCTTTATCAAAATAAATTCGATAGTAATCCCTTCTTTGTAAGTCAAAATGCATCTCAGCATATTGAAGTTTCTGAGAAATCCTGGAGTAAGCAATATGTTTTATTTTGTTTATTAACCTAGAGACATGGATTAGATCTAACACGGTAAGATGTAAGAAAAATAAAATGTAAACCCTGTCTTTTGGTCTCCATATTATTTGCACAGTCGCAAGAACGAGTGAGATCTGGCCTACACACAGCATGTGTATAAAAGGCTTGGAGGTTTTCTCCAGTTAGAGACTCAATGCAGTCAAGAATGTAAATTCCTACCTCCATCCCTGGTGAGATGTGATTGTGATTTAGGCTACATCTTTATGTGTGTGGTGCCTATCTATGAAGAGGTGATTCAGTTGTGAATGTTATCTTGGAATTTTGTAAGTAGATTTATGTTTATTCTTTAGAAACATAAAGTTTGTAAGTTTTCCTCAAAAGAAAGTGCATTCGTGTTTGTTTGTTTGTTTGTTTTGCTGTTTGTTTTGTTTTTCTCCAAAAGCTACTATATGGCAGACAGAGCTTGAATTTGGAAATATCTGGGTTTGAATCTAAAATTCACGGTTTGCTAAAATTACATCACCTTAGCAAGTGTCCTTATAATGACATTAGATACTATCTTATAGTATTATCTGCATGAATATCTAAACTCAAGATTGCTGACAGGGCTATATGAGATATAAGTGTTTCTTACACAAAACCGAGGTAGCTATGATGGGAAAGTTGAAGAGATGTAAGATATATCACCTCTTTTATAACGCAGTGTTTCACAATTCTGGTTCCAGAAGAAGACAGCCTAGGTTCAACTCGCCACTCTCCCACTTTCATCTTGAGGATGCCACCTAATCTATCAGTGCCTGTTTTCTTATTTGTAAAAGAAAGATGACAGTAGAACTTCATAGAGTTGCTGTGAGGTTTTTATATATGTATTATATATATATGGAACATATATAAGTATATATATAGAGAGAGATTTATGCTGGATTTTACCTCATGTATTTCTACAAATCTTCAGAACAATTCTGCAAACGAGTTTCCACATTTTACATATGAGGATCGACAAACTTAAGCAGTTTGTCCAAAGTCATACTGGCTAGTAGTCTAGTAAATAGTACAGCGAATTGTAGCGGCACCTCTCTTTGATGTTGCTTCTGAGAATATGAGTCACAGGACTATATATAGCCTCATAAGCCTCAAGCCTATAAAGGATGATACTGGTAATATAATCCAGTTATTCTCGGATTCTTGCATAGCCTTTGTAGCAATTCAACAAATAGTTATCTAACCTGTATTTGACGAGTACATTCTTTTGGAGGTGAGAAGTTCTGCCTTTCTATAGCCCCTGACTCTCAGCTCTTGAAAGATCTTCTAGGGCTCTACCTGTTCAGATATTCCCACACCCTTGGTGGTGGCTTCTGAAAACATTGAATGAAGCACAGTTTGAAAACAATCATCCTATACTTTGTTTGCCTCTATGACCCACTGTAGAACTTGGCAAGGTCACCTAAGATGGAGAGAACTGGTTATCAGAAATCAGATTGTTATATGTCAGAAGCAGTGTGATGGCAAATCCGTTCCAGTTTGGTGGGATGCGCTCTTTTCCCAAAGGATTCCTTCCCAGACACTTAGCATTACATGCTTTGTTTATGTACATTCAGTAGTTCATTCATCAGTCATATTTTAAGCCTTTACTATGTGCCAGGGTGTGTTAAGTGCTAGAGATACTGACAAGAGTAAGATTAAATCACGGTTTTCAGGAAAACTCGAAGTATGGATGGGGACCATACATAGGCCAACAGATAATGACAATAGTTGTAAGTTGCAATGATTCTATATTATATGTGAGTCCAGAATCCTATGTGGATGGATACAAAGATTTCATCCCAGTTTGGAAGTATCAGCAAATGTGTCTCAGTGAAGGAGATGCCTGTGTTGTGCTAAGGATGATTCGGAGGTAAAAAAGAAGGAGAAGAGGGGTCCTTTGGCAGTCGAGGACTGTGTGCCTCTGCAAGCTTCCCTTAACTGTGGTCTTTAACTTTCCCTTGGCTGGGTGCTTTTGCACAGAGATTAAGGGGCACACAGTAACAATTTACAAGGTGCCCTATGACATCATGGAATTAAATCATAAATATGGCTTAGAGTGGCTCAGATCTCCTCACGTGTTAATGTACTAGAGGTAGAAGTAGAGGCAAATTAACCATGAAGCAGAAGAGGTATTTTAGGAATTGTATCCTTAGTTTTAGTTTAAGTTTGTGGCTCAGTCGCCAAAAAGCGAATGTAACTTATTACAAGCAATTTAAAAAATGGCATTAATGATTCCTATGTTTTCATTTTTTTATTTGAAATCCCTCTTTGGATTTTTCCTCCCTCTCTACTCCCATTATTATCACACTAAATTAGGCTCTTATCACTTCACATTTAGTGTACAGTTGTTGGCTCCCAACTTACTTTGTTGTTCCCTGTTTTTCTCTTCTCTTGCTAATCTGTTATATACCTACCATTTCCCTAAAATTCCATTTTTACAAGATCATTTCCCTGATCAAGGATGTACAGTGGCTCCCTACTGTCCAATTTATTCATCACTTTTATTTACCTTTTGATTGACTTTTAGATCATCCATAATTTGGCTATACTGGGCTTCTCCAGCCTTAGTTTTTACTCAGTACTAAATATCTCTTACTAAGTTTCAGCTACAGTCAAACTAGTCTCCCTGGCTTCATTCGTTATTCCATAAATACTTGCTAAAGTATTGTGGATGAAACTGTGACCGAAAGAGACATGAAACCTCTCATCGTGGTACACAGAGTCAATTGGAGAATACACGTGTTAATAGAATAACTCATTAAGAAAAAGTACAGGGACATAAATTAGTCTTTTACTACCTTTTCACAATACATGTAGGCATGCATGTATGTGTATGCATGTGCAGACACACACACATACACACACACTTCTGTTGTTTTCGTATCTTTCCATATGCTAAATCTGTTACAACGGATTACTTCCTTCTTTTACTACCTTATAAGTAGAGCTTCTCCCGAACTCCCTTTATATATTAGTAATGTGTCATGCATGCCAGAATAGTGGGAGACATCATGTCCTTTTTCCTCTTTATCCCTCAGATATAATCAAACGTATAATCCTCCTCGTTTTAAAAATATTTATTTCTGTAGATAGTCATTATTTTTCACCTGGTCTAATGACTTCTAGTGTCTTCTTGCTTACACTCTTCACAGTTAGTCTTCCAAAATTTTTCCACAATACAGCAAAATCACATAACATACTTGTTAAATTTACAAATTCAGCAATTATTTTTTAGGGAAAGGGTCTGGGGAGACACACACACACACCCCCCCCCCCACACACACAGAGAGAGAGAGAGAGAGAGAGAGAGAGAAAGAACTATTTAAATATTTCTGATGATTTCACCTACCATTCGTTAAATGTGTGCCCTGAAGTAAGTTTAAGATGATGAAGGTTGATCTGCTCCTTTCAGGTAGTCTTATAGTTTGAGCATTAGCCAATATAAGCATAATTCTATTTAAAGATAGTTTTTTTTTTTTTTTGCATTACAAGACTCCAAATGCAATTAAGCTACTTCGTCACGTGGTTTTTCATGAAATGCTGACACACACAGATATATACTCAGACTGCCTTTTCCTTCAAGTCCCCCAAAGTGCCGTCCTCTCAGCACTCTCTTGTATTTTAATCCTTTTTTTTTTTTCTTTTAAGGCAAGGTCTTACTCTGTATTTCAGGTTGGAATGTGGTGGTACCATCATAGCTCACTGCAGCCTTGCCCTCCTAGGGTCAAGTGATCCTCCTGCCTCAGTCTCCCAAGTAGCTGGGACTATAGGCACATGCCACAATGCCTGGCTAATTAAAAAAATTTTTTTGTTTTCCTATGTTGCCCAGGCTTATCTCGAACTTTTGGGCTCAAACAATCTTCCTGTCTTGGCCTCCCAGAGTGCTGGGATTATAGGCATGAGCCACCATACCTGGCCTATTTTAATATTCTATTCAATAATATATTCTGAAAATAATTTTCTGTCAGTTCTTAGAGTTCTTTATACTTGTCTACAGCCGTAGTGCTGCATCGTGTAGATGTTCTGTAGTTTATTTAATTACTCTTCTGTTTCGGCTTTTATTTTTTTTTTTTAATATGGTGTAGTTTCTTGCATTGTTCTCCTAAATAACCTTGTGCTTATGTGTATTTATATTTTGAAGGTGTATCTTCAGGAAAAATTCCCCAAAGTGGGATTACTATATCAAAACATGTTTTTTTCTTACATATTATCAGATTCCTCGCTAGATTGTTATGTGATTTTACATTCATACCAGCAAGATATTAATTCCTGTCTTCCCATAGCCTCAACGACATGTGTTGTCAAACGTTTTAATTTAGCCATTATGATAACTACAAAATGTCTCACTCTAGTATTTACATGTATTTTTTAATATTGGTAAAGGCGACTATCTTTTATTTATTTATTTTATTTTATTTTAAGTTCCGGGGTACTTGTGTAGGTTTGTTATATAGGTAAACATGTGCCATGGTGGTTTGCTGCACCTATCAACCCATCACCTAGGTATTAAGCCCAGCATGCATTAGCTATTTTTCCTAATGCTCTCTCTCTAGCCTACCACCTGACAGGCCCCAGTGTGTCTTGTTCCCCTCCCTGTGTCCATGTGTTCTCATTGTTCTGCTCCCACTTGTGAGAACATGTGGTATTTGGTTTTCTGTTCCTGCATGAGTTTGCTAAGGTGACTGTCTTTTTACGTGGTTACGAGCCATTATTCTATTGCCTGTTCAGGATTTTTACCCATTTTAGTACCCGATTTTTTTCGTCATTTTCCCCTTTAAGTTTTTTTTTTTTTTTTTAACATTGTAAACTACACACAACATAAAATTTACCATCTTAATCATTTTCAAGTACACAGTTCAGTGATACTAAGCACATTCATCTTGTCATGCAACAATCACCACTATTCATTTCCAGAACTCTTTTCATCTTGCATAACTCAAACTCTGCACCTGTTAAACAATAACTCCTTTTTCTTCACCTCATCCATCTCCTAAAACCACCATTCTACTTTTTGTCTCTACGATTTTGACTGCTTTACATACCTCATATAAGTGAATTGTATAGTATTTTTTATGACTGGCTTATTTCAGTTAGTACAATGTCCTCGAGATTCATCTAGATTGTAGCATATGTCAGAGTTTCCTTCCTTTTAAAGGCTGCATAATATTTTGTTATATGTATATGCCACATTTTGCTCATTTGTTATCTGTTGATGGACACTTGGGTGATGTCCATGTTCTAGCTATTGTAAATAATGCTGGTATAAATACAGGTGTACAGATATCTCTTTATGAGACTGCTTTTAATTTTTGGGGGATATATACCCAGAAATGAAGTATCTGTGTCATATAGTAAGCCTATTTTTAGGCTTTTGAGGAGCTGATATCCTGTTTTCTGTACTGGCTCTACAATTTTACATTCTCACCAGTGGTGTGTAAGAGTTCCAACCTTGCCACTTCGTTGTTATTTTCTGTGTGTGTGTGTGTGTGTGTGTGTGTGTGTGTGTGTGTGTTTTCAATAGCCATCCTAATGGTGTAAGGTGGTATCTCCTTGTGGTTTTTATTTGCACTTTCCTAATGATTAGTGATGTTGAGCATCTTTTCATACACTTATTGGCCATTTGTATATCTTATTTAGCACAAAGTATCTATTCAAGTCCTTTGCCTATTTTTGAATTCATTTGTTTTTTTTTTTTTCATTGTTATTGAGTTTTAAGAGTTTTCTATATATTCTGGATATAATGCTTTATTAGATATATGATTTGCAAATCTTTCTATTATTCAGTGGGTTAACTTTTCATTCTGTTGATAGTGTCCTTTGCTGCAGAATTTTTATAAAGTTCAGTTTGTCTATTTTTTCTATTTTTACCTTTTGCAGGTTTTGATATGATTTGGCTGTGTCCCCACCCAAATCTAATCTTGAATTGTAGCTCCCATAATCCCCATGTGTCATGGGAGGGACATGGTGGGAGATAATTGAATCGTGGGGGTGAGTCTTTCCTGTGCTTTTCTCAGGGTAGTGAATAAGTCTTACGAGATCTGATGGTTTTATAAAGAGGAGTTCCTATGCACACACTCTTTCTTGCCTGCCACCATGTAAGACATGCCTTTGCTTCTCCTTTGCCTTCTGCCATGATTGTGAGGCCTCCCCAGCCATGTGGAGCTGTGACTCCATTAAATTTGTTTTCTTTATAAATTACCCCATCTTGAGTATGTCTTTATTAGCCATGTGAGAACAGACTAATATACCTTTGCTGTCATATTCATGAAATCATTACTGAATCAAATGTCATGAAGCTTTTGCCCTCTGTTTTATAGTTTTCACACTTATGTTTGAGTCTTTGATCCATTTTAAGTTATTTTAATATATTGTGTTAGGTAAGGGTCCAGTTTCATTCTTTTGCCTGTGGATATTCAGTTTTCCCAACAGTATTTGTTGAAAAGACTGTCCTTTCCCTTTTTTTTGAGTAGCATTGGCACCTTGTTGAACATCATTTGACTGTGTACTTGAGGGTTTGTATCTGGGCTCTCTGTTGAATTCCATCAATCTATGTATTTGTCTTTGTGCTATTACAAAACTGTTTTATTCCCATACATTTGCAGTAAGTTTTTGGATCAGGGAGCGTTAGTCCTCCAAGTTTGTTCTTCTTTTTCAGGATTGCTTTGGATATTTATGTTCCCTTGAGATTACCTATGAATTTTAGGGTGGATGTTTGTGCTTTTGAAAAAATATTGTGATTTTGATAGGGATTGTGTTGCATCTGTAGATCACTTTGGGAAATATTGACATTATAATGTTAAGTCTTCTGATTCATGAATATGGGATGTTTTTCCATTTCTTTATGTTTTCTTTAATGTCTTTCAGCAATGTTTTGTGGTTTTTATTACATCAGTTTTAATTTTTAAGAGCACTTTATTTATTAGGGATGTTAGTATTTTATCTGTGAGAAAGTTGCAAATCGTTTCTCCCAGTTAAATATATATTTCAACTTGGCTTATTGCATTTTTTTGGATATGTATAAGTTTAGTTTTTGAAGTGAAATTTATTTTTTCTTTCTTCTGGATTTTGAGTCATAGTTAGAAATCTTTTTCTACATCCAGTTTATGCTAGAATTTACCAATAATTTTTCTATAACTTGTAGTAGTTTTGTTTTTTGTGTCTGGATTTTTTATATGCTTAGAATTTTATATGTTTGAGGTATGGATCTGATTTTATCTTTCCTCAAATATCTATCCAGGAGTCCCAGCACCATTTATTATTATGTCTCTTCTTTTAGCCCCAGTAATGCGAGTGGTCACCTTTATCATTTACTTAAAATGTATATTGGGTTTACTTCTCTTTTGTTCCCCAGTCTCTTATTCATATGTCAGTATCACACTATTTGAAATACAGAGATTTTTTTAATTTAATATTTGTTTGGGCTAATTCCCTAATAGTTTCTTTTCTTTCTCAGTTTTTCTTAATTTAGTTTGCATGTTCATTTTTCCATATGAACTTTAATAAGCCCATACAAACTTTTTATTATATTTTTTGGAATAACATCAAATTTATAAACTGACTCAGAGAAAATGAGATCTTTATGATGTTGAGCTTTTCTATAGAAGATAAAAGAACATCTTCCTATTTATTCAAGATTATTCGGTATCTCTCAGATATGTTTTAAAGTTTTTCTCACCTAGGCTTTGCATTTTTGTCGTATTTATATGAAATGTTCTATTTTCTATTTTTCTATTGTAAATGCCTTTATTGTAACATTATATTCAGTCTACCATGTTGTTTATTGTGTATATGAAAGTTATTTCTGTATGTTGAGTCTGTGTTCTGATAGTTTATTGGCTACTTTTATTACTTTATTTCATCACTGACATTCTGTGATTTTTCAGAAATTGCAAATTGAGATAGTTTTACTTATTTTTCCATTCCAATGCTCGAATTCAGCATTTCTCATTTGTTTTGGTCTTAAGACTTCCTTTACATGCTTAAATATTTTTGAATGTCCCCAAGACTTTTTGATTATGTGAGGTATACCTATTAATGTTTAGCTTATTAGAAATTAAACTCAGAATATTCCAAAAGTTCATTAATTTTTTAAAAGGACAATGGTAATCCATTGCGTGTTTGCACAGATCTTTAGTTAAAAAACCCTATGTTTTGTGAAACATGCAAAGCTAGTGAGATGATTGATGTGGTTGTACATTTTTATAGATATCGTTGACATCTGGCCTAATAGAAGACAGATGGATACTTATATCCATTTATGAATTTAGTCTTTTGCGATATTTATTATGGTCAAACTATATGAAGATTATCTGGCCTTATCCAAATTTGTAGTTGGAAAAAGAAGATATTTTTGTAATATTTTTCAGAGAGTTGTGGATATTTTCCTTTACACTCCCAAACTTGACATGTGGGAATTTCTTTTTTTTTTTTTTTTTGAGACAGAGTCTTGCTCTGTCGCCCAGGCTGGGGTGCAGTGGCCGGAATTTCTTAAATGTTATTTGCAATCTGAAACCATTTCGGTGGACTTGTTGGACTACGTTACTTAAAATTCATTAGTATATATAGCAATTTGAATGGATCTTTTACCCATGCATGGCTTTGTTATATATGTCAGAGAAATGGTTTCGCCGAATTATGTAGATATTTCAAATGTTGATACATTTAATCCAAAATGTAAGACATCACATTTGTTAAAATTACCACTGATCTCATCAGAAGCTTTTAATATTGGGAAGCTGTCAAGCCATGGTGGTAGATACAAGTTTTCTTAAACTTGAATTTTGTTATTGTCAGAAAATTCTGCCAGTTGTTTTCCTTGAAGTAGAGTTCACTTTGTGCATTTTCTAGAAAATGTCTGCCAGATATCTTTAATCTGAATAACCATAATTTATCTGTCAATTTTTCTTGGAAGGAAAATGGTGTTCCATGAAATAAATGCTAATTCAGCACACAACTAAAACAATTGTACAAGTGATTTTCCTTGAGATAAACATTATAATTTGGTATGCAGCATAAGTGCGTTCTGCATATTCTCCTATTTATTGCACTGAATATTAAAAAGAAATGTATGCAAATCCTTAGATTTAGTAATATTCATAATTTTTACTTTTTGATCAAAAGATTTCTTAAGTGAAATTGAATTATTTTCTTCTAGTGGCTACAGTGAAGAACTCAATCATTATTAATCAAATTTGATGCCATTGCCTTGATTAGTGCTAAGACGCCAGCAAAATTTTAACCCCCATGTTTTTGCATTATCAGTACAAGTAGTACAGTAGAAAAAGCAATAATATTATTGCTCCAATAGTATTATTGGAGGAAAAGTTTTGACATTGAGGACCTCTTGAAAGAGTCTGGGGGATCCCTTGGGATTTGCAGACCATACTTTAAGAACCACAGATATAATAATAGATTTTTCGTTTCCATTTGCATTAACTGTTGCTTCCAGTACAGTCTTAAACAACAGTGCAGGACATGGGTGACCTTACCTTGTTTCTAATATTAAGTGAAATATATTATATATTTGCCCACTAGATAGGATGCTGTCTCTAAGACTAGGTATAAACTTTATTATGTTTAAAAAGTATATTTTAATTCTTGCTTTCATGAGGGCTTTTAAATCAGAAATTGATGTTACATTTTCCCAGAGATTTTTGGCTGTTTATGGCCATAATGATGTTATTTTTCCCCTTAGATGTTTTGCTGTAGTGTGTTATACTAATGGACTCCTTAACCCATTACTATAATTCTTGGAATAAATCTTACTTGGTCATGATGTATACATATCTTTATATAGAATTATATTCAGTTTGTTAATATTTTACTGTGTAGTTTTTGCTGATATTGATAAATTATATTGATTGGTAATTTTCTTGTGCTCTCATTACTGATTTGCACTTTATTGTTATGCTTGCTTTATAAAAACAGTTTGGAAGACTTCCTTCATTTTCTGTACTCTAGAATAATTTAGGTAGCATTGGGATGATCTGGTCTCTAAAGGTTTGGTGTAATTATCCAATGAAACCATCAGGGCCTGGCACTTTTTGGTTTGACAATTTCTTTAAAACTTTCTCTATTTAGTATATAAATCAGTATTTTAAAACATTTTATTATTGAGTAAATTTTATAAGCTGTATTTTTCTTGGAAATTATTTATTTTAGCTAGGTTTTCAAATTTATTTATTTATGTATTTATTTATTTATTTATTTATTTAGAGACGGAGTCTCGCTCTGTTACCAGGCTGGAGTGCAGTGGTACAATCTTGGCTCACCGCAACCTCCACTTCCTGGGTTCAAGCAATTCTCCTCCCTCAGCCTCCCAAGTAGCTGGGACTACAGGTGTGCACCACTGTGCCCAGCTAATTTTTGTATTTTTAGTAGAGACGGGGTTTCACCATGTTGGCCAGGATGGTCTCAATCTCTTGACCTCATAATCCGCCCACCTTGGCCTCCCAAAATTCTGGGATTACAGGCGTAAGCCACTGCGCCCAGTTGATTTTCAAATTTTTTGGCATAAAGATTTGCATCTATGCCTTTTTAATTTCAATCGTTTTTCTTCCTTATCATTTTATGTGTGATATTTGCTTTCTCTTTCCCTCCTCTTAAAAAAACAAGCATGTTTTTTATTTTTTCAAGAAATGAGGACTTTGATTTATTAATTAGATCAATGTTTTTCTTCACCTCATTGATTTTTGTGCTTACTTATATTATTTCCTTCACTTTGTTTCTTTTTTAGCTTTTGATTAGCTTTACCAGCACATTTATTCTTCTGTTTTTATCAACAAACATGTTTAAGACTATAAATTTTCCTCTGATTATGTATATACACACACACACAATGCACAGTAAAGGGGAAAGAAGTCTTTAGTCATGCACACACACGCACGTATATACATATCAGGCACACACACACGTATATACATATGTACACCGTCATATATATATATGACTAATGACTTTACACATACACACACACACATACACTGTTCAGGAGGAAGGATATTTTGTATAATTTATTTGATTAATTTTTAGTTTTTCTGAATTTTTGTCACTATTGTTTTTTATACCTCTATTTTATAAAACTTACTCATGCTTTTATTGTGACCTAAATATGATGAACTTTTGTGAATGTTTCGTATGCACTTGAGATGATAGTGTGTTATGTAACTCATGAGGATAAAAAGTTTGATATACATCCATAATTTGCAGCTTAATTGATTGTGTAGTTTTGGTCTGCTCTTTCTTTACTTTGTTTTACTCTCTTACTGAAAGTGATGCGTTAAACTACATTTTTATTATGTTTTTATTTCTTCTTGCATGTCTTGTCATTTCTGCTTAGTAAAGGTGGTTGCTGTGTTAATTGGTGCATGAGTATTCACGAATGTAATATTTTATTGCGAGTTGTGGCTTTTAGTCTTAAAAATATCTTTGTTATGTTTAATGCCTTTCTTTTTAGATTCTACTTTGATAGCAAGATCACAACCCCTGCTTTCTTATTAGTTTCATTCACTTTGGATGCTTCAGCCTTCCTTAATCACTTTGTTTTAAGTGTGTTTTTGATTATTTAGCATGTAGTGGAGTCTTATTCTTGAACTAAATTGAAAAATTCAGTCATATAATGAGTTTGTTAAGCCTATCCACATTTATTGATATGACTATTGTATTTGATCTCAACTCTGTAATATTATATTGTTATAATTTCTATGTGTTTTATAATATGTTTTATTTGCTGGGTTTTTTTCACTCTGTGATTTGTTTTCTTTGCTCTTTAATTTTTATAAAGTTTCTTTTGGGATTAGAAAGGCTTAATTTTTGTTCCAGCAGTTGCCTTTGTACTTAAAATACCTTTTGAAATGCCTTTAGACCCTGTTGTTAAAATTTCACCCTTTGCTATCTCATCAGTCAGATTTTAATTTTATCCTTTGATGTATTGTTTGTAGGTTGCTAAAGAAGGGCTCATGGTGGACTGTATTCCATGGTTCTTTCATGTTTCAAACTGTTTTCCTACATGCTTGATACTTGAAGAACAGTTTAACTGAATGTAAATCTTGTATTTTATATTTTCTTTGCTTGAGTTCTTGAAAACATTTTTCTATTGTAGTCTTGCTTTATATGTTGCTTTTCAGAATTGTGATGTCAGTCTAATTCTCTTGCGCTAGTAACTTAATTTGCTCTTTTTCCTTGAGGCCTGGAAGATTTTTCTTTATCTTTAAAGCCTAATAGTTCCCATAGGATATGTTTCAGAGTTGATCATTGAAGATCAATTTACCCAGGTATCTGGTAGGCTCTTCCTATACGTAGATTAAAGCAGATATTCTAAACTTTCTCAGTTCATAGTGCCTATAAAATCTCAGAAATATTTTCATGGAGTTCCTAGACCAATAAATAAGTATAAAAGTTCTATTTATTAAGTAGTTTGGTCCAAATAACTTAATAAATATTTATGTTCTAACAACTTGGTGGCCATTCGCAAATGGTTGCAAGAAAAAACGATAGTGTTTTTGTTTGTTTGTAACTATTGCATTGTGTGAGCTTATTGAGCACTGTACAATTTCTCACACCTTAGAATCAAATTGGACACTGTCCGTTCCACACTGATTTTCATGTTGTGTTTGCTTTTTCTAAAATCACAACTATTAACAATTTAACTTCAGAAATATTTGATGTCATGAGATATAGTGCTATCTAATGTTCTGTGAAATATTTTGAACTAGTGCAATTTTCAACAGATGTTATCTATTGGTGTGTTTTTCTCTAAAATTTAAAATGTATTAAAAAAATCACATACCATGCTTGTGAGTTCACTTAGCATACTGATATGTCTCAGCACACAGTTTGGGAATCATTGGATTAAGGTCATTTAATTCTAGAATGTTCTTTTGGTACATATTTATATATATGTGTATGTATTAGTGTGTGTGTATATATGTATATATACATATATAGTACATATATACACACATATGTATATATATGTACATATATACACACACAAATGTATATATACACATATATACACACACTAATACATGCATATTATATACACATATATATATTATATATATACTATATATACACACACACACACACAAAGCAAAAGAATATACCACAATAATCCAACTGAATTAAATATTCTCAAACAAGTATATGGGGGATATTAAAACATATATTGCATTGTATGTGTGTGTGTATATATATACATATATATGTGTGTATATATGTGTGTGTATATATATATACACACACACACACACACACTTTTCCACTGTTTCATTTTCTTTCCTTAAGGACTTCAATTATACCTATACATTATTTGCCTATTTTTTTTTTAATTTATTTATTATTATTATACTTTAAGTTGTAGGGTACATGTGCATAACGTGCAGGTTTGTTACATATGTATACTTGTGCCATGTTGGTGTGCTGCACCCATCAACTCGTCATTTACATCAGGTATAACTCCCAATGCAATCCCTCCCCCCTCCCCCCTCCCCATGATAGGCCCCGGTGTGTGATGTTCCCCTTCCTGAGCCCAAGTGATCTCATTGTTCAGTTCCCACCTATGAGTGAGAATATGCGGTGTTTGGTTTTCTGTTCTTGTGATAGTTTGCTAAGAATGATGGTTTCCAGCTGCATCCATGTCCCTACAAAGGACACAAACTCATCCTTTTTTATGGCTGCATAGTATTCCATGGTGTATATGTGCCACATTTTCTTAATCCAGTCTGTCACTGATGGACCTTTGGGTTGATTCCAAGTCTTTGCTATTGTGAATAGTGCTGCAATAAACATATGTGTGCATGTGTCTTTATAGCAGCATGATTTATAATCCTTTGGGTATATACCCAGTAATGGGATGGCTGGGTCATATGGTACATCTAGTTCTAGATCCTTGAGGAATCGCCATACTGTTTTCCATAATGGTTGAACTAGTTTACAATCCCACCAACAGTGTAAAAGTGTTCCTATTTCTCCACATCCTCTCCAGCACCTGTTGTTTCCTGACTTTTTAATGATCGCCATTCTAACTGGTGTGAGATGGTATCTCATTGTGGTTTTGATTTGCATTTCTCTGATGGCCAGTGATGCTGAGCATTTTTTCATGTGTCTGTTGGCTGTATGAATGTCTTCTTTTGAGAAATGTCTGTTCATATCCTTTGCCCACTTTTTGATGGGGTTGTTTGTTTTTTTCTTGTAAATTTGTTTGAGTTCTTTGTAGGTTCTGGATATTAGCCCTTGGTCCGATGAGTAGATTGCAAAAATTTTCTCCCATTCTGTAGGTTGCCTGTTCACTCTCATGGTAGTTTCTTTTGCTGTGCAGAAGCTCTTTAGTTTAATTAGATCCCATTTGTCAATTTTGGCTTTTGCTGCTGTTGCTTTTGGTGTTTTAGACATGAAGTCTTTGCCCATGCCTATGTCCTGAATGGTACTACCTAGGTTTTCCTCTAGGATTTTTATGGTATTAGGTCTAACATTTAAGTCTCTAATCCATCTTGAATTAATTTTCGTATAAGGAGTAAGGAAAGGATCCAGTTTCAGCTTTCTACTTATGGCTAGCCAATTTTCCCAGCACCATTTATTAAATAGGGAATCCTTTCCCCATTTCTTGTTTCTCTCAGGTTTGTCAAAGATCAGATGGCTGTAGATGTGTGGTATTATTTCTGAGGACTCTGTTCTGTTCCATTGGTCTATATCTCTGTTTTGGTACCAGTACCATGCTGTTTTGGTTACTGTAGCCTTGTAGTATAGTTTGAAGTCAGGTAGCGTGATGCCTCCAGCTTTGTTCTTTTGACGTAGGATTGTCTTGGAGATGTGGGCTCTTTTTTGGTTCCATATGAACTTTAAAGCAGTTTTTTCCAATTCTGTGAAGAAACTCATTGGTAGCTTGATGGGGATGGCATTGAATCTATAAATAACCTTGGGCAGTATGGCCATTTTCACGATATTGATTCTTCCTGTCCATGAGCATGGTATATTCTTCCATTTGTTTGTGTCCTCTTTTATTTCACTGAGCAGTGGTTTGTAGTTCTCCTTGAAGAGGTCCTTTACATCCCTTGTAAGTTGGATTTTATTCTCTTTGAAGCAATTGTGAATGGAAGTTCATTCCTGATTTGGCTCTCTGTTTGTCTGTTACTGGTGTATAAGAATGCTTGTGATTTTTGCACATTAATTTTGTATCCTGAGACTTTGCTGAAGTTGCTTATCAGCTTAAGGAGATTTTGGGCTGAGACAATGTGGTTTTCTAAATATACAATCATGTCATCTGCAAAGAGGGACAATTTGACTTCTTCTTTTCCTAACTGAATACCCTTGATTTCTTTCTCTTGCCTAATTGCCCTAGCCAGAACTTCCAACACTATGTTGAATAGGAGTGGTGAGAGAGGGCATCCCTGTCTTGTGCCAGTTTTCAAAGGGAATTTTTCCAGCTTTTGCCCATTCAGTATGATATTGGCTGTGGGTTTGTCATAAATAGCTCTTATGATTTTGAGGTACGTTCCATCAATACCGAATTTATTGAGCATTTTTAGCATGAAGGGCTGTTGAATTATGTCAAAAGCGTTTTCTGCATCAATTGAGATAATCATGTGGTTCTTGTCTTTGGTTCTGTTTATATGCTGGATTATGTTTATTGATTTGTGAATGTTGAACCAGCCTTGCATCCCAGGGATGAAGCCCACTTGATCATGGTGGATAAGCTTTTTGATGTGTTGCTGAATCCGGTTTGCCAGCATTTTATCGAGGATTTTTGCATCGATGTTCATCAGGGATATTGGTCTAAAATTCTCTTTTTTTGTTGTGTCTCTGCCAGGCTTTGGTATCAGGATGATGTTGGCCTCATAAAATGAGTTAGGGAGGATTCCCTCTTTTTCTATTGATTGGAATAGTTTCAGAAGGAATGGTACCAACTCCTCCTTATACCTCTGGTAGAATTCGGCTGTGAATCCATCTGGTCCTGGACTTTTTTTGGTTGGTAGGCTATTAATTATTGCCTCAATTTCAGAGCCTGCTATTGGTCTATTCAGGGATTCAACTTCTTCCTGGTTTAGTCTTGGAAGAGTGTAAGTGTCCAGGAAATTATCCATTTCTTCTAGATTTTCCAGTTTATTTGCGTAGAGGTGTTTATAGTATTCTCTGATGGTAGTTTGTATTTCTGTGGGGTCGGTGGTGATATCCCCTTTATCATTTTTAATTGCATCGATTTGATTCTTCTCTCTTTTCTTCTTTATTAGTCTTGCTAGTGGTCTATCAATTTTGTTGATCTTTTCAAAAAACCAACTCCTGGATTCATTGATTTTTTGGAGGGTTTTTTGTGTCTCTATCTCCTTCAGTTCTGCTCTGATCTTAGTTATTTCTTGCCTTCTGCTAGCTTTCGAATGTGTTTGTTCTTGCTTCTCTAGTTCTTTTAATTGCGATGTTAGAGTGTCAATTTTAGATCTTTCCAGCTTTCTCTTGTGGGCATTTAGTGCTATAAATTTCCCTCTACACACTGCTTTAAATGTGTCCCAGAGATTCTGGTATGTTGTATCTTTGTTCTCATTGGTTTCAAAGAACATCTTTATTTCTGCCTTCATTTCGTTATGTACCCATTAGTCATTCAGGAGCAGGTTATTCAGTTTCCATGTAGTCGAGCGGTTTTGATTGAGTTTCTTAGTCCTGAGTTCTAGTTTGATTGCACTGTGGTCTGAGAGACAGTTTGTTATAATTTCTGTTCTTGTACATTTGCTTTACTTCCAATTACGTGGTCAATTTTGGAGTAAGTACGATGTGGTGCTGAGAAGAATGTATATTCTGTTGATTTGGGGTGGAGAGTTCTATAGATGTCTATTAGGTCTGCTTGCTGCAGAGATGAGTTCAATTCCTGGATATCCTTGTTAACTTTCTGTCTCGTTGATCTGTCTAATGTTGACAGTGGAGTGTTGAAGTCTCCCATTATTATTGTATGGGAGTCTACGTCTCTTTGTAAGTCTCTAAGGACTTGCTTGATGAATCTGGGTGCTCCTGTATTGGGTGCATATATATTTAGGATAGTTAGCTCTTCCTGTTGAATTGATCCCTTTACCATTATGTAATGGCCTTCTTTGTCTCTTTTGATCTTTGATGGTTTAAAGTCTGTTTTATCAGAGACTAGTATTGCAACCCCCGCTTTTTTTTGTTCTCCATTTGCTTGGTAAATCTTCCTCCATCCCTTTATTTTGAGCCTATGTATGTCTCTGCGTGTGAGATGGGTCTCCTGAATACAGCAGACTGATGGGTCTTGACTCTTTATCCAGTTTGCCAGTCTGTGTCTTTTAATTGGAGCATTTAGTCCATTTACATTTAAGGTTAAGATTGTTATGTGTGAACTTGATCCTGCCATTATGATATTAACTGGTTATTTTGCTCGTTAGTTGATGCAGTTTCTTCCTAGCCTCGATGGTCTTTACATTTTGGCATGTTTTTGCAATGGCTGGTACCGGTTGTTCCTTTCCATGTTTAGTGCTTCCTTCAGGGTCTCTTGTAAGGCAGGCCTAGTGGTGACAAAATCTCTAAGCATTTGCTTATCTGTAAAGGATTTTACTTCTCCTTCACTTATGAAACTTAGTTTGGCTGGATATGAAATTCTGGGTTTAAAATTCTTTTCTTTAAGAATGTTGAATATTGGCCCCCACTCTCTTCTGGCTTGTAGAGTTTCTGCCGAGAGATCTGCTGTTAGTCTGATGGGCTTCCCTTTGTGGGTAACCCGACCTTTCTCTCTGACTGCCCTTAAGATTTTTTCCTTCATTTCAACTTTGGTGAATCTGGCAATTATGTGTCTTGGAGTTGCTCTTCTCGAGGAGTATCTTTGTGGCGTTCTCTGTATTTCCTGGATTTGAATGTTGGCCTGCCCTACTAGGTTGGGGAAGTTCTCCTGGATGATATCCTGAAGAGTGTTTTCCAACTTGGTTCCATTTTCCCCCTCACTTTCAGGCATCCCAATCAGACGTAGATTTGGTCTTTTTACATAATCCCATACTTCTTGCAGGCTTTGTTCATTTCTTTTTCTTCTTTTTTCTTTTGGTTTCTCTTCTCGCTTCATTTCATTCATTTGATCCTCAATCGCTGATACTCTTTCTTCCAGTTGATCGAGTCGGTTACTGAAGCTTGTGCATTTGTCACGTATTTCTCGTGTCATGGTTTTCATCTCTTTCATTTTGTTTAGGACCTTCTCTGCATTAATTACTCTAGCCATCAATTCTTCCACTTTTTTTTCAAGATTTTTAGTTTCTTTACGCTGGGTACATAATTCCTCCTTTAGCTCTGAGAAATTTGATGGACTGAAGCCTTCTTCTCTCATCTCGTCAAAGTCATTCTCCGTCCAGCTTTGATCCGTTGCTGGCGATGAGCTGCGCTCCTTTGCCGGGGGAGATGCACTCTTATTTTTGGAATTTCCAGCTTTTCTGCCCTGCTTTTTCCCCATCTTTGTGGTTTTATCTGCCTCTGGTCTTTGATGATGGTGACGTACTGATGGGGTTTTGGTATAGGTGTCCTTCCTGTTTGATAGTTTTCCTTCTAACAGTCAGGACCCTCAGCTGTAGGTCTGCTGGAGATTGCTTGAGGTCCACTCCAGACCCTGTTTGCCTGGGTATCAGCAGCAGAGGCTGCAGAAGATAGAATATTTCTGAACAGCGAGTGTACCTGTCTGATTCTTGCTTTGGAAGCTTCCTCTCAGGGGTATACTCCACCCTGTGAGGTGTGGGGTGTCAGATTGCCCCTAGTGGGGGATGTCTCCCAGTTAGGCTACTCAGGGGTCCCTCCACTTGAGCAGGGAGTCTGTCCCTTCTCAGATCTCAACCTCCGTGTTGGGAGATCCACTGCTCTCTTCAAAGCTGTCAGAGTCATTTGCGTCTGCAGAGGCTTCTGCTGCGTTTGTTATTGTTTACTGTACCCTGTCCCCTGAGGTGGAGTCTACAGAGACAGGCAGGTTTCCTTGAGCTGCTGTGAGCTCCACCCAGTTCGAGCTTCCCAGCAGCTTTGTTTACCTACTTAAGCCTCAGCAATGGCGGGCGCCCCTCCCCCAGCCTCACTGCTGCCTTGCCGGTAGATCACAGACTGCTGTGCTAGCAATGAGGGAGGCTTCATGGGTGTGGGACCCTCCCGGCCAGGTATGGGATGTGATCTCCTGGTGTGCCTGTTTGCTTAAAGCGCTGTATTGGGGTAGGAGTTACCCGCTTTTCCAGGTGTTGTGTGTCTCAGTTCCCCTGGCTAGGAAAAGGGATTCCCTTCCCCCTTGCGCTTCCCAGGTGAGGCAATGCCTCGCCCTGCTTCAGCTCTCGCTGGTCGGGCTGCAGCAGCTGACCAGCACCAATCGTCCGGCACTCCCCAGTGAGATGAACCCAGTACCTCAGTTGAAAATGCAGAAATCACCGGTCTTCTGTGTGGCTCGTGCTGGGAGTTGGAGACTGGAGCTGTTCCTATTCGGCCATCTTGCTCCGCCCCCTATTTGCCTATTTTAACTACTTTCTTTGTGATTGTAAAATTTTTAAAATGTAATTTTTTTTTTTTTTTTTGAGACAGGGTCTCACTTTGTCTCACCCAGGGTGGAGTGCACTTGGCGTGATCTTGGCTCACTGCAACCTTCACCTCCTGGGTTCAAGTGATTCTCCTGCCTCAGTCTCCTGAGTAGCTGGGATTACAGGCAGGCACCACCACACCCAGCTAATTTTTTTTGTATTTTTAGTAGAGATGGGGTTTCACCATGTTTGTCAGGCTGGTCTCAAACTCCTGACCTCAGATGATCCGCCCACCTCAGCCTCCTAAAGTGCTGGGAGTAAAGGCATGAGCCACTATACCTGGCCTGTTATTTTTTTAATGTCTTTTAAAGCTTACTTTCATTTTCTTCAGTACCTCTTGTTAAATTTTAATTCAAATCCATTCTTCCTTGGGCATTTGGTAATTTAATCTTTATTTCTGATATGATGTTTATTTTTTTCTTCTATTTTGTGAGTTCAAAAAAATTCTGAGTTCCATCATTTCTTACTCCTTCCTAATTAGTTTTCTTCTTAGTTTTGGGATTTCTTTTGCAATATTTGTTTTAATATCCCCCATATACTTGTTTGAGAATATTTAATTCAGTTGGATTATTGTGGTATAGTCTTCTTTTGCTTTGTTTAGGTTTAAATCAGTTGAATTGTTTCGATTCTTAAATTCTGTTTTCTTCATAACAGTTTTTTTTGTTTTGTTTTGTTTTGAGACAGAGTCTCGCTTCTTCACCCAGGCTGGAGTGCAATGGTGCAATCTGAGCTCACTGCAACCTCTGCCTCCTAGGTTCAAGTGATTCTCCTGCCTCAGCCTCCCCAGTAGCTGGGATTACAGGCAGGTGCCACCACACCCAGCTAATTTTTGTATTTGTAGTAGAGATGGGGTTTCACCATTTTGGTCAGGATGGTCTCAACTTCCTGACCTCAAGTGATCATCCTGCCTCCCAAAGTGCTGGGATTACAGGCATGAGCCACCTCACCTGGCCCATAAAGTACTTTTGATTGTTCTTGTACTTCCTTATATAGGGCTGGCAGTTTTGATGTGAGCTGTGAGATTTCTAGTTCAAGAGCTACCCACTCTTGTCAGTGAAGTGAAATATAGTTTATTTAATGGATGGCTCCTTTGGAGCATAGCGATAGGAGGGGAGGGAGTATGTGTCTTCCAGCTTTTTAAAAAATGATGTGTCTTGCAGCATCCTTAATGTACCCTTTTGGCTTATTTTTCCCCTTTACTGTGCAATTTCCAACAGTTGCCTCTCTCTCACTCATCTTTCTCTGTGAGCACTGCCTTTTCTAGAATGCTTTCTGGAGTCCCTGGTGTACTTTTAAGTCATTTCCATATAATTACACTTTGATCTATTAGGACTTCTTTCTGCAGTACTTTCACACCTAGGATAGATGCTCTCTTTCTGAGGGTGGCTGAGTTTAATCATAAACCCTTCATTCCGTTCTCCTTTCTTCTGCGAGGTTTTTGTGGATCCTGGCTTCTTGTCTGTCAAAGCTTAGGGCAGGGTGTTAAGAAATGATTCTACTGAAAAATGTCACTTATTTGCTCTCTATAGAGCTAATTTGATGTTTGTAGTGTTCTCTCTTCTAGTTATACTGCAAGTGTGTTTTGTATGGCTTCATTTATTCTTACTGTTTATATAGTTTTTGAAGGCTATTTTGCAATTTTTGTTCATATGATCACTATTATTTTAGCTATACTCACTGTATTTTATTAAAAATGAAAATCTGACATGTTATATCTCTGCTTTAAATCCATCAGTTGCTTGTAAGCCTCAATCAGGTGCAGTAACTGTAAAAATGGCTATATTTAATACAATGAAGAATGTTATTCTCTGTGGAACACAGGAGATTGCATATCCTGTCTTTAAAATGTTCTACAAAGTCTCAGCTGATGAAATGAGACAGTTCTTCTGAGTCTTTAGGTACATTAAGTTTGCTATACACTTTGCAATCCCTGAACTAAAGGGGTAGGCCTCAATTGTTTGATGTAATATGGAAGATTTTTCTCCTACTTGACTTGTCCAGACTTCTTGCTCCAAGGGAACGAAGCTGTACATAGTTCTCTTTGTTCACCAGGGTCTTTCAGTCTGTTTTTTTTTAATGGAATAGCCTTTGCTTTCCTTGTTCCTTTACTCATTTTTCAAGACTCTTCTGAGGTGTGATATCCACCAGAATTCTTTTCTGCCTGACCTCTAATCTAGAGCAGTTACCTCCCAGTGTCCATCCTTAGAAGCCTGTGGACACTTCTGTCATCACACTTGTCACTGTATATTGACATTTACTGTGTACAGAGACCTGACCCACTAGACTGACCGTTCTGAGAGCAGAGCCATGTCTTTTGTTTTTAATTCCCATTGTGTTAATCTAACACAATGCCTTGTACATGATGGGTATTCCATAGGATTTGTTGAACGGGGTACTAAAAGTAAAGTCGCAGAATTTCTAAGAGAATCTCTCATATTTGATACCCTGGGTTGCTAGAATGAAACCTAATGTGAACAGGTAAAATTCTGAGAATAAATTCAAAGCTATAATATATTTTTCTAGTTAATGAGGAGCCTTATATTTGCTGCCAACTGGGTCAATTTTGTCTAAAACATAAAAGAATATTATAATTAAGATAAATAGTTGCTGGCTGAGAAATGTTTTCTTCTAAGCTAATCACATCGGCGACATCATTCTTTATGTAAAACACTGAGAGTTTTTACTTACTGTTAGCTCAAGTCCTGAAGTTATTAGTCTGTTTACATTCATGGATGGTGACAGTTGATATTGCTAAACACCTCACCCTCCAAAAAAAGCCTGACCTGATTTTCTGTGTACTGTGGTAAATGAAAAATAACTTTTCAAAATCCAACCAGGGCCCCTTGCCTCATTGTGATGGGGGTAGGAAAAAGGTGGGCCTAACCTGAACTTTGTGATTGTTCATCCAAATACCTTATTCTTTTTACCTCTAGTATATCTCTCTTCGACGTCCAACCCCCTCAAGTCACACTGCTTTATGATCCACCCTAATCCAACCCAGTCAATTCACACTGTTTTATAAACATGTTTCTTCATTACAGTTAATCATGGTACAGCACAGCTGCCTTTAAGCATAGTTTCCTGAGATATCTTTATATGTCTCTGAGGCCTTCTTTTCTCGTAGCTGCTCCACATGGTGTATCTCACCCTTCACACGCTACACTTGTGACCGTCCTCCTTTTTCTACTTCTGTAGTCCTTAGTAGTGAACTTTTCGTGGTCTATTTATGTTTCGTGCTTCTTGTGACTCAGAGGACAAAATGGTGTTAAAATCTTTTAAATTGCATCTTCTTCATTAAAGAGCCAGGCACATGAAGTCTGTGGTCACGGAAGAGAGAGAAGCTGCCTGAACCATCTGTGGGTCTGCTCTTCACGCTACCATGGTGTTTTAGCCAACGGGGCTGTTTGCTTGTTAAAAATGGCACCAGAAATCACATTGAGATGGCCTTTCCAGTGGTATAATAGTTTTAGCAATTGCTGTGCCTAATATAGAGATACCTTTAATGGGTTTTCTGTGTTTAAGTTGATGGCCTACTATGGGATACCTGTATATGAGTATGGCCTTAATCTAAAATGTGAGTCACAAATTTCTTGCTGTTTCTCTCTACATATGAATATTCTATTTTCCTGCTGATTTGTATTATCGAACTGTCATTTTTGTATTATTCCTAGAATGGATCAGCATTTTGAGGGGAAATTAAAATATTCTGAAA
This sequence comes from Macaca fascicularis, assembly GCF_037993035.2. Taxonomy (NCBI): domain Eukaryota; kingdom Metazoa; phylum Chordata; class Mammalia; order Primates; family Cercopithecidae; genus Macaca; species Macaca fascicularis. The sequence goes on from NC_088383.1 coordinate 26,113,118, forward strand.
AATAATACAGTCAGCCTAGCAGGAATTTTTATTCTAATCAACTAATCTGAACTGTAGGAAAGGTAACTACTGTTTTGTAGATCTCAGGTGGAGGTAAGTGAATTTTATCTAATTTTCCCCTTAATGTATCTAACTTAGGAGAAAATAATGAATTTGCATGTATAATTTATACAATGGCTTTCATATGTAACATACACATAGTGGATTCCATGAAAGTTTGCATAGCACAAAATAATATAAATGTTTCTGGATGGTCTAAGTGGACTTGTTTTTAATCCCTGCTTGGCACCAATGAACTGTTTGAATTCAGTCAGAATACTTAACCTTTCTAGGACTCAGTTTCCTCACCTGCAAAATTAGAAAGTCATAGCAGACAATCTCTGTATAATATATTCTCCTGTTCTGCAGGGAGATATACAACTTAATGCTAAATATGTATTTCTATTGTTGTGAAACTGGACAGTACTGAGTTGAATGTTGTTGTCATTCAACTGAACATTACAATAAGAAAGAATCTCTAGATACATTGGAATTTATATTTCCAGAGAATTGTAATAATGCTTAATAAAAATGCTTAAAAAATAAATTTATACCTGAGAATCTTAAGTAACAAATTAATGTCTCTTTGAGTAAACATGAAGACCTCTACTAGTTTTAGATCTAGCACATCTATATGAAAGTAATTAAAGAAGGGAAGCTGTTTGGAATGATATTTAGGGAATTGGTCTGCAAGCTGTGTTTATACAGAAAGCACACTGCTTTTACTTAGATGTTTTTGGTATAATTTTGGTGATTTAAAGGAGATAGGGATGATTGGAACCACCCTGGACCTGTCACAAAGAACTCTTTTAATAAAGAATGTTTATATAACCCTTCTTTAAAACAAACAAACAAACAAACAACAAAAACCAAATAGACCAGCAGGCAAAGAGATGCTTATGTACCCTTTGGTCATCCAGTTTTTTTGTTTTTTGTTTTTTTTTTTTCACTGAGCTTGCCTAGAATTGAGTTGTATATAGGTGTCCTCAAAGCCAGGCAGGGCTATAAACCTCTGAAACTTTACAATAAGGAAGATGTAACTTATGTGTATCAACTTGTTCATTATCTTACATATTTTGTAGTTCTAGCATTTCATATTTTTATTTTACTTGTAGTAAGGATATTTAGAGAATGTGGAGAAGAGAGTGAATATGTTTAAATCATATTTTTCTCTCTTTTATTCTGAAAAACAATGACTAAAAATAACTGAAATCTTTTTAATAGGTCTTCTAATAGATTGTTCAAATTTGACTATATTCAGACCACTGTGTAGTTATATATTACTGGAAATTTCTTAGAAAATCACAGACACTTGTGGACCCATCCTTAGATGAATTATTTTATATCCAAAGATTCCTCTTTAGCTAGAAAAGTCTTTGTATCTTTACAAAATTTTGCCTGTAACTCCTGTTACTGATGATATTTTGACTTTCTAGCATGAATCATGAATGTTCATAATGGCATTTAGAATGGTGAATCCTTTCCAGAAGGTTTATAATTTACTTTGCTCAGATTCATCAGAGGAATCATTATCTATGGCAGCTATAGCCATATGAAATGTATTCCTTAAATAATAAGACTTGAAAGTCAAAATCACTCCTTGATCCCTGGGCTGCAGAATGGATGTTGTGTTAGCATTTAGACCACTTAGACCACTAAATCCATTTAGACCACTAAAACTTTCTGCATATCAGTGATAAGATTGTTTTGCCTTATTATTTGTTTGTTTCCTGCTGTAACACTTTTAATTTCCTTCAGTAACTTTTGTTTTGCATTTACAACTTGGCTAACTGTTTCACACAAGGGGCCTGGCTTTCAGCCTATCTTGGCTTATGACCTGCTTTCCTCACTAAGTAATCATGAAACCAACATCAATCTTCTTGTATATCTCCATCAGAGCTCTTGGGTGACTATGTCCATTGTCAGTGAGCAGTAGTATTTTGAAAGGAATCTTTTTTTCTGATTGGCAAGTCTTAACAGTGGCCTTAAAATATTCAGTAAGACATGCTATATACAATGCTGTCATTTAGGCTTTGTTGTTACATTTATAGAACAGGCAGAGTCAATTTATTATAATTCTTAATGGCCTTAGGGTTTTCAGAATGGTAAATGAGCATTTGCTTCAACTCAAGGTCACCAGCTGCATTAGATCCTAGCAAGAGACTCAGCCTGCCCTTGGAAGTTTTGAAGCCAGGCATTGACTTCTCCTCTTTAGCTATGAAAGGCCCAGATGACATCTTCTTTCAAAGAAAGACTGCTTTGTTTACATGGAAGAGCTGTTGTTTAGTGTAGCTACTTTTATCAATTATCTTAGGTAGTTTTTTTTTTTTTGAGAGACATGGTCTTGCTCTATTACCCAGGCTGGAGTACAGTGGTGCAATCGTAGGTCACTGAAGTCTTGATCTCCTGGGCTCAAGTGGTTCACCCAAGCAGCTAGTACTGTAGGTGAGCACCACCACGCCCAGCTATTAATTTTTTTTTTTTTGGTAGAGACAGGGTCTTTCTATGTTGCCCATGCTGGTCTCAAACTCTTGGCCTCAAGTGATCCTCAAGTGAGCCTCCCGATGTGTTTGGATTGTAGGCTTGAGCCACTGTACCTGGCCTATCTTTGCTAGATGTTTTTGATAACTTGCTACAGCTTCTACATCAGCACTTGCTGCTTCACCTTGCACTTTTATGTTATAGACATAATTGCTTTTCTTCAACCTCATGAACCAACTTCTGCTATCCTCCAACTTTTCTTCTGCGGCTACCTCACTTCTCTCAGATTTCACAGAATTGAAGAGAGTTAGGGCTTTGCTTTGGATTAGGTTACAGATCAAGGGAATGTCTTGTCTGGCTTGATTTTCTATTTAGACCACTAAAACTTTCTGCATATCAGTGATAAGATTGTTTTGCCTTATTATTTGTTTGTTTCCTGCTGTAACACTTTTAATTTCCTTCAGTAACTTTTGTTTTGCATTTACAACTTGGCTAACTGTTTCACACAAGGGGCCTGGCTTTCAGCCTATCTTGGCTTATGACCTGCTTTCCTCACTAAGTAATCATTTCTTGATTTTGATTTAAAATGAGAGACATGCAACTCTTCCTTTCACTTGAACACTTAGAGTCCATTGTAGGTTTATTAATTGGCCTTATTTCAATATTGTTGTGTCTCAGGGAACAGAGAGGCCCCAGAAGTGAGGAGTGGAAGAGATATGGGAGAACAGCTGGTTTGTGGAGCAGTCAGAACAATATACAACATTTATTGATTAAGTTTGCTGTCTTATATGGGCATGGTTCATGGCACCCCAAACAATTATAATAATTTCAAAGATCACTGATCACAGATCACCATAACAGATATAATAATAATAAAAGCATTTGAAATGTTTCAAGAATTGTCAAAATGTAACACAGAGACACAAAGTGATCACCTGCTGTTGGAAAAATGGTGCCCATAGACTTGCTCAATGCATGGTTGCCACAAATCTTCAAATTTGTAAAACATGCAGTATCTGTGAAGCACAGTAAAGCAGTATCTGTGAAGCACAGTAAAGCAAAGTGTAATAAAATAAGGTATGCCTATGCCTGGGTGTCTTCTTCTAGAGGAAGATGACGAATAAACAATAAGTAAAATTTATATTAGGTAATTGTATTTTCTTTTTTTTTCTCTTCTTCTTTCTTCTTTCTTTCTTTCTTTCTTTTCTTTCTTTCTTTCTTTCTTTCTTTCTTTCTTTCTTCTTCTTCTTCTTCTTCGTTCTTCTTTCTTCTTCTTTCTTCTTTCTTCTTTCTTCTTCTTCTTTCTTCTTTCTTCTTTCTTCTTCCATTGAGACAAGGCATTGTTCTGTTTCTCAGGCTAGAGTGTAGTGGCATGATCATAGCTCACTCCAGAATTGAACTCTTGGGCTCAGGCAATCCTCCTGCCTCAACTTCCTGAGTAGCTGGGACTATAGGTACTCATTACAATATCTGACAACTTTAAAATTTTTATTTCTGTGGAGACAGGGTCTTGCTATATTACCCAGGCTGGTCTCAAACTCCTGGGCTCAAGTGATCCTCCCGCCTTGACCTCCCAAAGCGTTAGGATTACAGGCATGAGCCACTGTGCCTGGACCATTCTTCCCTATAATTTTCACAGATTAAATCTCCACATCAGAGGAAAACGTGAATATGGAAGAGATGGGGAGAAAGGGGAGAATTAGAGTGTAAAAACTGTGATTGACATTTAATATTTGTTTTATTCTTTCAGAAAGTATGGAATACAGTGTTTGTCTTTCTGGGCCTGACTTATTTCACTTAGCATAATGTCCTCCAGGTCCATTCATATTCGTGTAAATGACAAGGTTTCCTTTTTTTTTTTTTAAGACCAAGCTGAATAGTATTCATATATATGTGTGTGTCTAAATATACATATATATGTATGTCTAAGTATATATATAATTACACACACACACACACACACACTCACACTCACCACATTTGCTTTATCCATTAATCTATTCATGGATACTTAGGTTGATTCCATTTATTGGCTACTGTGAATAATGCTGAACATGGAAGTGCAGATATCTCTTTGACATACTGATTTAATTTTCTTTGGCTATGTCCCAGAAGTGAGATTACTGGATCATATGCTAGTTATGTTTTTAATTTTTTGAGGAGCTTTCATACCATTTTTTATAATGGCTATACTAATTTACATTCCCACCAACAGTGCATAAGGGTTCTCTTTTCTCCGCATCCTCACCAGCCCTTGTTTTCTTTTCTTTTTTTTTTTTTTTTTTTGAGACGGAGTCTCGCTCTGTCGCCCAGGCTGGAGTGCAGTGGCCGGGTCTCAGCTCACTGCAAGCTCCACCTCCCGGGTTCACGCCATTCTCCTGCCTCAGCCTCCGGAGTAGCTGGGACTACAGGCGCCCGCCACCTCGCCCGGCTAGTTTTTTGTATTTTTAGTAGACACGGGGTTTCACCATGTTAGCCAGGATGGTCTCAATCTCCTGACCTTGTGATCCGCCCGTCTCGGCCTCCCAAAGTGCTGGGGCCCTTGTTTTCTTTTGTCTTTTTGATAACAGCCATTCTAACAAGTGTAAGATGATATCTCATTGTGGTTTTGATTGCATTTCCCTGATGGTTAGTGATGTTGAACATTTTTTAATACATCTATTGGCCATTTGTATGTTTTCCTTTGAGAAATGTCTATTCAGGTTCTTTGCCCATTTTGTTTTCTTCAACTTTCATTTTAAGTTCCAGGATACACGTGCAGGATGTACAGGTTTGTTACATAGGTTAATGTGTACCATGATGGTTTGCTGCATAGATCATCCCATCACCTAGATATTTAAGGCCAGCATCCATTAGCTATTTTTCCTGATGTTCTCCCTACCCCCAACAGGCCTCAGTGTGAGTTGTTCCTGCCTGCATGTTCATGTGCTTTCATTGTTCAGCTACCATTTATAAGTGAATAAGTGAGAACATGTGGTGTGTGGTTTTCTGTTCCTGCATTAGTTTGCTGAGGATAATGGCTTCTAGCTCCATCCATGTCCCTGCAAAGGACATTATATTATTCTTTTTTATGGCTGCATAGGTATTCCATGGTGTATATGTACCACATTTTCTTTATCCAGTCTATCATTGTTGCTTTACCCATTTTTTAAAATTATTTGTTTTCTTGCTATCAGGTTTTTTTTTTTTTTTTTTGAGTTTTTAAGTATATTTTGGATATTTTTCCTTGTCAGATGTAGGGTTTGCAAATGTTTTCTCCCATTCTGTAGATATTCTCTTTACTCTGTTGGTAGTTTCCTTTGCTGTGCACGATCTCATTTACATGTAGAATCTTTAAATACTTGAATTCATAGAAGCAGAGACTAGAACAGAGGTTGCCAAGAAATAGGGGTTTGGGAGAAATGTTGGCCAAAAAGTAAAAAGTTTCCCTTAGACAGGATAAATAAATTCTGGAGATCTATCATACAGCATGGTGACTATAGTTAGTAATAACATATTGTATACTTGAATATTGTTAAGAGAGTAGATCTTCAGTGTTTTTACTATAAATAAGTATATAAGGTGATGGATATGTTAATTAGCTTGACTAATTTCACAACGTATACATATATCGGAACATCACATTGTAGACTGTAAATACAGATGGTCACTGATGATTATTTGACTTAGGACTTTTTCACTTTATGATGGTGCAAAAGTGATACACGCTCAGTAAACTCTTCATCTTATGATTGTGCTATGTCTTGATAAAGCCATTTTAAGTTAAAAATGCTGTGTAAGCCGAAAATGCATATGTGACTTACTGTATTTCTAATTTACAGTGGGTTTATCAGCATGTAACCCCATCTTAAGCCAAGGAATGTCTGTATCTACAATTCTTAATTGTCAATTATACCTTAATAAAGTTGGAGGGAATTTCTGCTAAGAAAAATAAACAAAGGAAATAAAGCACACACACATGCACACGCACATCCACAAGAAGTGTGAAATGAAGAAAAACCACCCTAAATACCTGCAATATCTTGCTGCCTTATGCACACGACACTTAGACACACACACACACACACACACACACACACACACACAGAGTAACCTGAAGCCTTGATTCAGTCACCTGACAACCTAGTTCCATTGACTTCTCCTGGTTTTCTGTGGCCTTAACAGTTTGCTACCACAATACCTCACAGATGGCAAATCTATTGCTATGCTAAGCTGCATTTCTGCTGTCCGCAGTACAGCAGCAAATGAAGCACCTCACAAGGGAACCATTGAATTAAATGGTGCACACTGGACTGGCTGTGTTCTCTCCCATTTGGAATGACTTCACCTTCTCAGTTACCAAGTGAAACAAAAGCTCCCTTCATCTGTGACTAGACTTTTGAAGAGGTTTTTGGGATTTATGATTCTTAGAGAGGGAAGACAGGAACAATGAAACACTACCAAATTTAAATTGCCACACTCGCTTGTATAACTGCTACTATTGATAGGATGGTTAATTGCCTGTGTGCTTCATTTTTAACTATTGGGCATAAGTGGAAACTGAAAAGTTGACAAAATTATAAAAAGGTTGAAAGAGAGCAAAAGGAAAGAATGAAGAAGAGACTGAAATTCAGCATGAATTGGTTTGAAATATCAAACTTTTTTGGTAAAACGATTGGAATATTTTTAAAATTTGTATTTTTTGAAAGTTTGTATACATTAAGTCGTTATAGAAAATCTATCTGTAGACATTCATTGTTGACCCTATTCCTCTAGCTTAGCTTAATGGTTTGGTAGCTAGGGAAGCCATTTTCCAGAACTGAAGAAAAAGATTTAAAGAGTGACAGTGTTAACAGTATATCTATAGATAACTCTAAAACATACACAGTTCATCTGTATAATTTGATTAGTGCATTGGGTTTGTGAGTTAATTTACTTGGAATGTACTTGAATAAGAAAGCACTAATTCCTGTCTTCCTAATGGAGAAAGAGAAATACATAGATATATATAAATATAGACAGAAATACATAGATGCCAAGGAATCCTCACGATTTTCTATCCTAGAACCCATCTGTGGCAACAATAGAACAACAGAACTGTGATTGAAGTGAAGGTCTCAGAGAGATCAGAAAGACTGAAGCCTATTGATAAACTTTATTTAGTATCCAAAAACACATTTCATATTTGTAGGAAATTGTTAAGTGTCAATAATAGTACATAAATATATGTACTAATATTTGTTAGTTCTAATATAACATATATGTACTAACATAAATATGTACTCTATTATGTAAATTTTTAATACCTAATGTTTATTTTGTTGGAATATTTCCTTAGTCACTAGAAATCCTAAAGAACATATTCATAGCATATTTTAATCTTTAATGACTTAAAAGTCAATGTGTCCAGTAAACAGATGAAAGCTATTATAAATACTTATTTTTATCTATAGAAATGAATCAATTGGCCAGGTGTGGTACCTCATGCCTGTAATCCCAGCACTTTGGGAGGCCGAGGCAGGTGGATCACCTGAGCTCAGGGGTTCAAGACCAGCCTGGTCAACATGATGAAACCCCGTCTCTACTAAAAATACAAAAATTAGCCAGGCATCATGGCAGGTACCTGTAATCCCAGATATTTGGGAGGCTGAGGCAGGAGATTTGCTTGAACCCAGGAGAGCTGCAGTGAGCAGAGATCGTGCTATTGTGTTCAGCCTGGGCAACAAGAGTGAAACTTCATCTCAGAAAACGATAAAATAAAATAACACATTAAAAAAAAAGAAATGAAAGAATTAAGGTAGCATACTAAAGAAAAATAATATGAATGACATTTTATACATCTCAGTTTAGTAATATTTCTGTATATGATTACTTTCCATATACTATTCCTAGCTAACTGGAAATGTTCTAGGATTGTTCTTCCTGGCAGTTTGGGAGTTGGATTGAAATGCTTATAAATTTGTTTTGCTCTATTGTAGACAATATGCATACTAAGATGCATTTTATTTTCATTGCTTGGCCTGCCATACAAATATTCAATGGTTTTAAACTTTTATGATTTGGATTTATTAAACCTGCCCTTGGATCTCACTGTGTCTTTCCTGAGACACAATCCCAAAGGGCAAACTCTTACCTCTCACGTATTATCTCACCCCCTCTTTCCTCACAGATGTAGGATTGTGTAACATCTGTGTTTATTTCCTTTAACTTTTTAGAACCTTCCTCTTCTAGCTAAGATATTCTTTCATTTCTCTTTTCTATTCCAAACACAGCCCCTCTTTTTATAATTGTCTCCAATGGTGATGACTCACATTTATTGAAACTAGAATTTTTTATGGTTGCTGAAAGAGTGCAGAAGCAAAGTCACATGTACTAAAATTTAGTACAAAAGAACTCAAGTTTGGCGAGGCATTGGAGTACCTGCAAGGAGCATTTCTGCTCTTTGGACAGTTTATTAAGTAGTGTTATAAAGAGCCCAAAATCAAAGAAAACCAGGCTACCCTCGGGATGCCATATAGGATTTGCAGCTTAGTGAGATTGATCCTGTTATCACTCTGATTTGATTATGTTTAGAAGGTAAAACCTGGGAATGTTTAGGAAACAGTTTATGGTCTGTGATATTGGGGTTGAATTATACTGTCCTCCACCCTTCATTAAGAAAAGCTTTTTTTTTTTTTTCCTTCATGGATGAAAACAAGTTAAAGCAATGTTAAATTGTTGAAATTTGACTCATTGACGTTTGAATGGTTAAAGCCTTGAGGATTTTAGAACAAAACACCATTCTTTTAACTACCTAACAGAATCCAGTAGAGAAGAATGGAATGTTTTTCCGTAGTAGAAGGACTTCACAACTGCAGAATACAATGTTTGTTCCTACATATTGAATGCCCGAATTATAATAAATAGTAATAGAATAGGAAATGCCTATTTTTCCTTTTTAAAATACTTTATTTTGGAGAAAGGGTGTTGCTCTCTCCCAGACTGGAGTGCCAGCGGTGCCATCAGAGCTCACAGCAGCCTACTCCTGGGCTCAAGCAATGCTCCTGGCTCAGCCTCCCAAGTAGCTGGGATTACAGGTGCATGCCACTGTGCCTAGCTAATTTTTTATATATTTTTTGTAGAGACAGTCTCACTATGTTGCCCAGGCAGGTGTCAAACTCCTGGCCTCAACTGATCCTCCAGCCTCAGCCTTCCAAAGTGCCGGGATTACAGGTGTGAACCACTGTGCTCAGTCTAATAAATGCCTCTTTTTATTTTTAAGACAATACTTTCTATCTACTGAGTAGAATACTGCTTTCATATCTGCCACTGGAAAGAGAAAGGGAGGACTATTCTTCTTTAGGGGACAGTATACCACATTTAGGAATATCTCCAGCATTTTTTTCTTTGCTGACATAATTTTAGTACTCAGATGAATATCTCTCTTTTCTATAATTTAATGTTGTTTGGATGTGATCAGCTGGTTTTGATCTGTCTAGCATTTATTGTGATTAGAAGTAAAGATGAACAAGGGAATTCTGTCTGTGAACCTGCAGCAGAAAAAGATTCTGACTTAAACATTACTCCAGGAGGTATGAAAGCACATTACAGTGTGTAGAGAATAACTTAACCTTAAGAAAGGCTAACATCAACGGCTCTGTAAAGATGTGGTTACCACTGCCTATGGCTTTCATCGGTATATCTGTCCTCTCTCACCCCAGTCTCTGCACTCCAAGGTTAGAGGCTTGGGTCCTCATGCCTTGTTCTCTACATCAGGGCATGACATATTTGAGAAGAACCCATTTTATAATGATTTAAGAAATATCCTTTGCTTTCTCTGGGATCTGATTCAAAATAATATATGAGAGTGACAATGGCAGTATAGATAAAGTAAGACTGGTAATGAATGGATAATTTTAAATGGGGAATGACTATTTGCCTTATTGGTGTATGTTTGAAAAAAATCTGCAATAAAAAGTTAAAACAAAAGAATATATAAACAAAAAATTGAGTCCAAAAAGTGAAAAAAAAAGTTAAAAGTCCTTTGTCTATATGTGGCATCCAATAAAGTATCTGTCATATGGCTCTGTGATGTTAAACCTGGAGATTCCTAGAATGCATTGATTAGAATCACCTGGGAGAGCAAATACATTTCTGGTTTCCCATACCTAGAGATTCTGATTCAGTAGATGGGAGGAGGGCAGCAGTTTCCCAGTGATTCTGACGTGCTGACAAGCTTGGGGGCCCCTGCCATTGTTAGTTGGCTGGATTATGTTATGAAACTAATTTTGGCAAAAGATTTTGATGAAGATAGAAAATGGTAAAATTGATGGAATTCACCAATTTGGTGATATTGACAATGTTTCTTAAGCTAGGACTTTCTTTTTCTTTTTGGTTTGTAGCCTATGATGTTGGTTTACTCGGAATGAGATTTAGTAAGAATTCACAGAATATTGAAGCTAAAATTTTACTTAGACATCCCTATCCTAGCTCTTTATTTTATGATAAAGAAGTTGAGACATAGAGAGAACATGGCACACAACTCAACATCTAAGTTTAGCAAATGTTTACTGGAAACCTGTAAGGAGCCAGGTACTGTATTTGGAGAGGCACTTGGGACACAGACAGAGCTGTAGCTCCTGACCTGGAAAAACTTAGCCATACTTTCTGATTTTCATTTCATTGTTTTTCCCATCATGCTGTGCTGCCTCCCTTCTCCTTTTCCCTCTAACTTTAAATAATAAGCTGATTTAACTTCAAAGAGAACATTTCAATTTTAATTCCTAGTATTTAGGATCTCTCTTCATAACTTAAAAAAATTGACACTAATCCTAGAAATAACTTCTGTTTACCACTAAGGAAAGATAGTTATTCTCCATTATATGAATGGCTTCAACATATTTTAGGGTTCTGGGGTTCCCCCAGCATCAGCATCTGAAAAAGAAAGATGTCTTAGAGTAGCAGGAGAAATATGGAATACATGAGCTATTCATTCCTGCCTGACATGAACTGGCCTCTAGAGGATGAGCTGGGCATTTGGTATCAAGTTTAGAGAAATCTGACAGCAAAATTTCACTTCCTTGGGATTCACAGGACCATAGAGTATTACCAACGAGAGAGGCACTCAAAGAAGGTGAAGGTTCAGTTGATTATTTTTTAACTTAGGCTTGGCTGTAGAACATAACTCTTTTTCATATGACGTTTTCATTTCCTGAAATTCTCCTAACAACAAAACCAGAGGCTTAGTATCCAAAGGGAATGGAGTAAACACTGCAGGCAAGCAGGAGCACGTTAGAAATTTCTACCTATTCTTTATTAGGTAGGGATTTAGTAGTCATCTTAAATGGCATTAATGGTTTGAATACCCACACTTCTGCATGTGGTCTTTCTCTTGGTTCATTTTTTAGGTATCCCAGTGGTTCTTAACATGTAAAGGAATTACTGTAATGCAAGGTTGTATATACATATCTGTATATGAACTTTAGAAGAGTTTAAAAGGATTTTCTTTTTTTTTTTTTTTTTTTTTTTTTTTAATTTATTTATTATTATTATACTTTAAGTTGTAGGGTACATGTGCATAACATGCAGGTTTGTTACATATGTATACTTGTGCCATGTTGCTGTGCTGCACCCATCAACTCGTCATTTACATCAGGTATAACTCCCAATGCAATCCCTCCCCCCTCCCCCCTCCCCATGATAGGCCCCGGTGTGTGATGTTCCCCTTCCTGAGTCCGAGTGAACAGGCAACCTACAGAATGGGAGAAAATTTTTGCAATCTACTCATCTGACAAAGGGCTAATATCCAGAACCTACAAAGAACTCAAACAAATTTACAAGAAAAAAACAAACAACCCCATCAAAAAGTGGGCAAAGGACATGAACAGACATTTCTCAAAAGAAGACATTCATACAGCCAACAGACACATGAAAAAATGCTCATCATCACTGGCCATCAGAGAAATGCAAATCAAAACCACAATGAGATATCATCTCACGCCAGTTAGAATGGCAATCATTAAAAAGTCAGGATTTTCTTAATGTTAATTCTGTAGCATTTGGCTACAGGTGATGTTACAACCCATTCTCAATGTAAGATGTGAGTACTGTAATAGTGCACTTGTCCCACTGTAACTAAGTAGCTGGATATGTTATATTGGAAAAGGGAGAATGAATGATTGAAAATAGATTTTTCTTCAAGAGGAAAATAATCATTGTTTACTAGTTTCTAAATATCCTTCAAAATGAGAAGACGCTAAAGACATATTAGCTAAGTGTATAAACAGAAGTTGTCTACCAATATTCTTTATTTTCAAAGGACATAGTGGTTCTTTTTTCTAAGAGTAGATAGTGCAAACTATTTAAATGTAGACAATTTCCTGGAACTTTGAAAAAAAGAAAATGACTGGGCAGAGCTTCTTATTTGACATCATTTGGGTTTAATTTCAAGTGTACTGGCCCAAGTATAGACAACCCACAGACACACTCCTCCATATACTCTTGACAGAGTTCCTCAGATATTGCTTTATTTTGTTAACCTATACATTATAGTTCAAATATACTGTGGTTCTTTTAGAGAAAATGCATTAGTTCTATTTATAAAAACAGTAAAAGGAGAGTGATATCCTACTGGAAATCAAAGAGAATATTTTATTTATGAAAAGCTAAAATGGAATTCTTAAAAAGACAATAGGCAACTTTTATAAAATGACAATTAGAAGTTAAGGTAGATGTATTTTAAGTTTTGGCATATGTAATAACAATAAAACCCCAAAAGTTAGACATTAAACTATTCACTTTGTAGCTAACAAAACATTTTTATGAATGTAAATAAAGAGTAAAATTTGGAACAATTATTAAAATAACTCCAAATGGAATGCACTGAGAGCTTATACTGTTATCGCTATTTTCTCAAAATCTATAATTATCAATTTTGTCCTGCTGGAAATATAGCCTACCCCCCTTTGCTTAATCTCCTGTCATTGTGAAGCTTCAATGCATATGACAACAGAATTGACATCAGGAGTCCCAAGAAGTCCAGAACTGCTGTGACAGGTCAGTTTCAGTTTTCAATAAGGAATGCAATTTCTTTCACACTGTGCAAGCAGAGCTAGAATGTACAATATCTGAAGGAACCAAGGTCTGAATGGGCAAAACTTGAGAACCGGATTCTAGTTATGATTGTTACAGAATAGCTGGGTCACTTCAGGCATTTAATGTCTATGTGACCCAGTTCTCCTTGTAAGACATTATCAATATTACCTCCTTTACTACCTCATAAAGTTCTTGTGAGAATAAAATGTGATACTAGATGTGAAAAGGGAAGTACAAGACAAATATAAATTGAGATTTTTTTTCTCAACTCACTGCTTTATTTGATATTTCCATCCTACTTGTTTCCATATTTTTCAAATCAAAGTCCTTTCAGTTGTATCTTCATTGCTAATACGCAGGTCAGGGAATGTATGGAAATCAATGTGATGCTAAAGAAAGGTCAGGACAGAAGGATCTCATGTGAACAGCTGGCTAGATAGAAAAGGTCAATGCAAATCTTTAATTTTTTTAAAAAATATTTTTCCTCTGCATTTATTTTTAGAGAGAATATTGCACAGATCTCTAGGCTACTGGGAGAACCCCAAGTGTTGCAGATACTTATTCAGGATATAAGTACAGTCAACAGATTCTTGTGATGTTACATTTCTAGAATAATCCAACAAACTTTTGAGTTAGTACTTAACAGAGAGAGAGCAAATGAGCGAATGAGTGCTATCCTTGGATTTTTTTTTTTGGCATAAATACAAATGGATTTACTAATGGCTTAAATTTTGTCAGATGCCAAAGATGCAACTACATTCTTGCTATTAATATTTCATTACTCACTAACAGCTTTTTGCATATGAATAGAAATATCTAGGCTTATGAAGTGATGCAAAAACAGTTCCTTTTGTTGATGTTAGGATGATGTTAGGATGGAATATTGTTTTTATTAATAACTTGTTGACTTTTATATGTTGAATCTGCACTAAAATACCTCAACATGCTAATTCCAATAGTCCATGGCTTCATGGTATGAAAAACGTTCTTCTGCTATTGCTTTATGGTTCCATGGAATTTTCCTAAATTCAGGAGTTCACTTTTGTGTTTTGTCCAGTAAGTAAGACCTTCTCTCTGGATCATTCCTTCCCCTCCCTACGGAGAGATTTGCATAGTCTGAAGGAATAGCTATTCTGATAAACTCTTCTTGAAGTTTGTTAAACAATTTTAGCATTTTGCTATAGTTTATGGTAAATAAGTACCTTAGTTGTATCATATTTGCTTCTCTGAGACTACACCATTTTATAGTAAAAAACAAATCCTTGATATGTACCATATTATATTAGGTGTGTTCTTAATAATCTTTCAAAATTGCCAATCAGAAAATGACTAAATGACTCCAGGGAGTACTAGTTGTGTGTCCTTGGGAAATAAAACAATCCTTTCTGTGATTCTGTTCCATTATGGGTAAAAGGGGGATAACAGTAGTACCTCAAAGATTTACTATGAAGATTCAAGAAGTTCTTTATATTGTACATGCTGAAAATAGTGGCTGCGTGTGTAAGCACCTGGTAACAATTAGCTGTCATTGTTATTATTATCAACTGTGAAGATAGAGCATTGTCATACTATTATTGTAAAAAAAAATATGGATGATGGAGCTGTATGTGTATTTACTTAAAAATACTTAAACTGGTGAGTATTTTGTAAAGTGAATCCTTGTATTTAACCTGTCTACCTATCATAAAAAAAGACACAAAATATGGATAGATCAATTCTTTACTTGAATGTTTACATTATTTGAAGTCTGTATAATTCTTGCAAGATACATAATGGAAACAAAAGACTATTTAATAATTAATAGCGTGACAAATATTATGAATAATACTAAAGAATCATTTATATTCTTCTTCCTTTATTGTGATTGAGTTGGCTGTCATAGCAGATGTTTTTGGTTGCCTCTCTGACAACCATCTTTCTGCTGCTGTTACTTGGTAACAGACTTCTAATTCTATTCAGGTAGCTGCTTTCCCACCATTGCCTCAGGGTTAGATTCTGATAGATCTTATCCTGTTTAGTGCAATCTCCTATTCTCTGGGTCCATAATTGGTTTAACCAAGGGCATGTTATACATCTCTAACTAATGAGACCTGAGGGAAAGTCTGCTGAAGGGATTCAGATAAATGGTTGATTGGTTCAAAATGGAAAAGGCCTCATTTTCTGCTCCTGGACACTTGCAAGGATAGGATGCTGGGAACTGTTGCAGACATCTTGTGATCACTAAGTCTCAAACTTCAAGGCAAAATTGATACATGAAGTTGGTAAAAGAGTGAGATGAAGGAAAGATTCTCCTGGAAGATGGTGCTTAGGCAATCAATTAACCAACCTTGGAACTGTCAACCTCTTGGACTATTTTATAAGACAATAAATTCCTACTGGTGTAATTCAGTTGTGTCAGGGTTTTCTGATACAGCTAAAATAGACATCTTCAATGATAATGTTATTGTATATTTTTGTTTTCTTATATCCTTCAGAGAATTATGCAAATGGAAAAATAAGTAATTTATAACTGCAGGATTCTGTAGATATGTAACATTTTATACAGAATATTTTTCAAAACATAGCAGCATTTGACATCTCTTTCTCAAAGAGAAATAGAACCACTTCACACAGTGTTAGTAATACTTTGAAAATATTTTTTAACTTTCGAAATTTAAGAAAGACATACATAGAGTAAACTGCATCAATCTTAGTTGACACTCAATGAGTTTTTATAAAGAGAACACATCAATGTAAATCACCATCCAGATCAACATAGAGAACATTACTAGCTTCCCAGATGTCTTCCTTGTGCTTCATGCAGTCAACACCATTCCCTCAAGGGTAACCACATTTCTAACACCATAGATAAATATTTCTGTTTTTGAATGTTATGTTTGGATCATGTAACATGCACCCTTTTGTGTCTGTTTTTTTTTTTTTGCTTAACAGTTTGAAATATGAGATTCATGTATATCTTGCATAGCAATAGTAGTTTATTTCATTTCTCTATAGTATTGTTTTATATGAATATTCCAGTTTATCCACTTTATTATGATGAACATTTAGATTTTTGGCTACTACAAATGATGCAGGTATGAACATTTTGATACATGTCTTCGATTGTATACATATTTATACATTTCTGTTGAGTAAATGCATAGGTGTGGGATCAATGAATCATAGGGTGGGCAAATACTACTTTTTAGTAGATATTGTCAGAATTTTCTAAACTGATTGTGTTGATATAAACTTCTACCAGTCGTATATGAGTGCGAAATTTGCTCCACACGCTTGCCAACCATGAAATTGTCAATTTTAATTTTAGCCTACCTGATGTGCAGTGCTATCTCATTTTAGTGTCTATTTTCATTTCTCTGATAACTAATGAGGGTGAACACCATTTTATATGTTTACTGGTCATTTGGGCATCCTTTTTTTGAAATTAATATTTAAGTCTTTTGACTGTTTTTTAAAATGACTTTTTTCTTATTGACTTATAGGAATTCATTATATATTGGGGATGTAAGTTATTTATCAAACGTAGGTATTGAAATATCTTTTCCTCTATGCAGCTTGCCTTTTCACTCTGTTAATGATATCTGTAGAAGAAAAGGTTTTGGTTTAGTGAAGTCCAATTTATTGGCCTTTTCCTTTATAATTATAGTTTTTGTGTTGTGACTAAGAAATCTTTGCCTACTCTAAGGTTATAAATAAAGTCTTCTCTATTACCTTTAGAAGATTTATTATTTCTTTCATTCATTTGGAATTGATTTTTAAATTAGGTGTGAGGTAGGGGTAAAAGCACATTTATTTCTGTATAAATTCTGTTGATTCCAGTGTTTTATGAAGCAGCTTTCCCATAAATCTGATGACTATATACATCTCTCTATATATAGATTTATTATTGTATATTATTGTATATAATAAAAATCATATAAATATATGAGCTGTGCTGTTTCATTTGTCTATTTTTCATCCTTGTATCAATACATCACAGTAGTAGTCATATGTTCTGTAAATTCTGCAACTTTGTTCTTTCTTCAAAATTGTTTTTATTATTCTTTGAACTTTGCATTTCTATACATAGTTTTAAAGGAGTTTGTTAATTTATTCCAGAAATAAGCCTGCTGGAATTTTGATTGGATTTAATTGCATTTAATCTGTAGAATAATATGGAGAGAATTGACATCTTTACAATATAAAATCTCCTAAGCCATCAACATTTATTTTGATTTCCTTTATTTTCTCTCAGTGATGTCCTCAGATTTTCTGTTAAAGGTCCTACACATATTTTATCATGTTAAATTTATTCCTAAGTTAGCTTGCCTGCCTGCCTGCCTGCCTGCCTGCCTTCCTTTCTTCCTTCCTTTCTTTCTTTCTTTCTTTCTTTCTTTCTTTCTTTCTTTCTTTCTTTCTTTCTTTCTTTCTTTCTTTCTTTCTTTCTTTCTCTCTTTCTTTCTCTCTTTCTTTCTTTCTCTCTTTCTCTCTCTCTCCCTTTCTCGCCTTCTCTCCTTCTCTCCTCTCTTTCTCTCTTTCTTTCTTTCTTTTCTTTCTTTCTTTTCTTTCTACAGGGTCTTGCTCTTTGCCCAGCCTGGAGTGCAGTGCTGCAGCTGTAGCTTACTATAACCTCAAACTCTTGGCCTCAAGTGATTCTCCTGCCTCAGGCTTCCAAGTACCTGAGACTACAGGCTTGCACCACCATGCCTGGCCAGTTTCAAAATTTATTTTATACAGATGGAGTCTTACTATGTTGCCCAGGCTGGTTTCAAACTTCTAGCCTCAAGCAATCCTCCCACCTTGGCCTCCCAAAGTGCTAGAATTATAGGTATCAGCCACCATGCCTAGCTATTTCTAATTTTTTAAATGTTTTAATGCTATAGTAATATCTTTAAAATTTTAATATTCTACCTGCCTGTGGTTAGTATACAAAAATAAAATTGATTAGTAGTTCTAATAGTTTCTTTGTGATTCTCTTAGGGTTTCTATTTGCAGATGTTTGTCATCACTGAATAATAACATGTTTATTTCTTCCTTTCCAATTCTCACACCTTCAATTTGTTTTTCTTTCTGATTGCATTGGTTACGAATTTCAGTACAATATGAATAGAAGTGTTGATACAAAGATAACAGGCATTTTTGTTCCTATTTCAGTGGGAAAGCTTTCAATATTTCAACATTAATTATGATGCTTGCTGAAGGTTTTTGTAGATAATCCTTATTATATTAAGAAATGTCCCTTTTCTTCCTCATTTGCTAAGCTTTTGTCATGAAGTGGTTGAATTTTATCAAATGCATTTTCTATATTTGGTGCACTGCTAGGATGATCATATACTTTTTCTAATATATTCTGTTAATGTGCTGAACTAGACCGAATGGTTTCTTAATGTTAAACTGACTTTGTATTTCTGGAATGAACCCAAGTTTATTATAATAGATTATCATTTTATATGCGGCTGGGTTCATTTTTCTTCACATACGTGCAGCTTAGAAATCAGAAATGCCTTTGGGAAAAGTTCTTGCATAATGTTAGCTTACTTCTTTTTAGTTTTTGTGCTTTTAGATATTAGTCTCTCAAGTTTTGCCTGCCTTAGTGTCACCAAACTCCAGATTTTGTCTTCCCAGGTCAGTCACACTGATGTAAGCTCTAGGCCAGCCCTATGTCCTCAAGGGAAAAAAAATCTGTGGTGAGTAGAGTGCTCACCTCAGTGAGGTTTTCTTCTTTCAGGATCTTGGATCCTCAAGTCCTGGTTGCTTTGGTTGCTCTCCAAAGCCTTCAAACAATTAGAGGTTTTGTTTGTTTGTTTTATTTTGTACAGATCTTTGAGTTAGTTTCAGCAAGACGGTTGATTTGAAACAAGTTATACCTGTTAAAGGCCATTAATGACCAGAAGTGGGGGTTCCAAAATATGTAAAAACGCTCATAAGCAGGTGCATACATTTTGGGAGGATACTCACGAAATAAATATTCCTGTACTCTATCAAATGTATATGTTAAACAGAAACATTCCAGTCAGAGGAAGACTTTAGATAACTATGTCTAGTATGTTCATGAAGTTAAATACAGCTTAAAATTTCAACGGAGAACTAGAAACCAGTAAAAGAATCAAATGGGTAGTGTAGAAGAGAAAAATACAATAACTCAATTATCGAGAACCCCATGTTTAGATGTAAGAGCAGATGAACTAGCTGGAGGAAGAAAGTTAGTGAATTGGAATTTAGGTCAGAAGAAACTATTGACTAGGAAGTTTAGAGAAACAAAAAGATAGACTATGTAGAAAAGAGCTTAGAAAACAGAACAGAGTGAGAAGTTACAACCTATGTGTTACCGAGGTCCTAGAGGAATAGAGGAGAATGAAACAAAAATATTTGAAGAAATGATGGCTGATAATACTGGTGAGAGAAATCAAGCCACAGATGTAGGAAGTACTATCAACTCCAAGGAGGATAAAAATGAAAACCAAAACTATACATATAATAGTATAATGGGTGAAAACCAAATACAAAGTTTTTAAAAACAGACAAATGTTATAGGGGCTACAATAAGACTGAAAGCTGACTTTCTATTAGATAGGATGGAAGAAGGCAGAAGACAGTGTAATGACATCTTCAAAATCCCAAAAGAAAATAAGTGCTAGCTTTTAATGTTATATCTTTCATAAATGAATTTGAAATAAACTCATTTTCAGACAGTTAAAGACAAATGTATCATCCTCAGAGCAGCACTAAAGAAAATATTAATGGGTATTCTTCAAGCAGAGGAAAATATTTCTAAATGACAGTCTGGAGATACAGGAAAGAATGAAGGGGAATACAAATATTGAATGTGGGTAAATGTAAATGAACATTGTACAAATCAGTAAGAATAGTACGTTAAAATATGCTAGAACGTAAATTGGAAGGGAAGTTGACTGTGTATTTTAATGCCTATGCATTATCTGGGAAGATAATTTATATTAGATTTTGGTAAGCCAAAGATGTATATTGTACTCTCTTGGGACACATCTAAAGTAATAGTAAAAGAATAAATAACTATGAATCTAATAGATAAGAAAAATGAAATAATAAATAATGGATCCAAAAAAGGGAATCCAGGAGAGAAAAAGAACAAATATATATGTTTTAAAAGATCTACTTTTATTGCAGTGGGAGTGCCCATCACAGTATCTGGGTCACTTTATTGCCAGCAGTGGAAAATCCTTTATTATCTTTTTTTGGTATAAGCAAATCATTCATCTCTCCTTCACCTTCATAAACTATTATTTTTTAAGGATTTTTACACTCTTATTTATTCTGCATTTTAGCCTGATGTCTGTCACTCTTAAAGGTCTGTGCCAATCTTTTTCAGCGTTTATTTAAAGTTAAGTCTATCCTTCATATGTATTCTGGAAAAAAAAAAAACAGGAGCAAATGAAAATCTAAGAATATGAAAGACTCACTTTCTGGTTCCACCTCACCACCCCCTTCCCCGCCCCAGCAAATGCCTCCATTTTTCTCTCTCTATAACTGGCTGGGATTAATTGAGAGAGTTCCTGGTAATCCTTGCTCTTATTTTCTGTTCTTGCATCTTTAGTGGTACAAATATACTATACCTATACCTTCATATCTTCTTAAAATCTAACATACACATTTGCCTGGTAATTATTTATTTTGTTCCTTGGTTATTTAACCCTCTAAAAGAGCACGCTGAATTAATCACCAAGTTCTTATTTCTTCCACTTCAATTTAATCATTAAGACCTGAAGTATGTGTGCTATCTCTGGCTCTTTAAATACTGAAAGGAACGGTTTTCTTTTTTTTTCAGTCCTAGATGCTAGCACTGACTCTCCATGTCTGTTGATAATTCCTGCTGCCTTACATCATCCCCCCTTCAAGCCTTGTTCCGCATTCTTGTTTCTGCAGCTCTGTAGGCTCTTGCCTTCTTACCTTGGATCCTAATACCTGTTATGCTTGTTCTTTAATAACCCACAGAGATGTGTGTTTCTGACTGAGCATCTTTTCAATTCTTATTTTTAACAACTCTATTATTGTTTTTATAAGAAAAGCAATTTAGCCTTATTGTACAATTTTGGAAGACACAGAAAATCACAACAAAGAAAATAAAAATCACATGAAGCTTACCATCCTGAGAGAATCACTTAAAATATTGGTATATATGCTTGGGAAAAAATGTAATCCTTCCTGTTATTTCAGACAATTATTTTCATTGTCTCTGGAATCTGTCCTTTTTTACTGATGGCATACAGGAACAGAGATTAGTACCTTTTTTCCTCAGGCTTTGATACATATAAATTATAATGCAAGAATGAGGACTAAGTTCTTTTTTTTTTTTTAAATAACTCATATTCTCTGTCCCAGGCTCATGATTTTGCGTACTTCTTGGTTTTAATTCTGTCACAGAAGCTTAACGTTTATGGTTAGGAGATGTTCCTATTGGCATTGTCAGCAGGTGGGGAGTGTGCTGGTGATAAGTGGGTCTCCAGCTTTTTTCACCTAAGGAAAGAGTTGCATCTTCTTAGGTTTTCTGAAAGATAAGACACTCATCAAGTAAAATATCAGTGAAAATCTCTGATTTGAGTAAAATGAGACTGATTAGATTACTAGCAAACTTCCTAGTGAGATTTAGATCTTGGTCATATGAAGATGTGCTTAAAATGTCTTTGTAGCCCCTTGTAGTCTGCTCAAGTATTAGAAATGAATGTCGTTTGCCTCTTTAAGCAATTGCTAAATATCCAGAATTTCCCAAATTAAATGTTCAGGGATTTTCAGAGCTAAAGGAAACTAGGACTCTCTTGCTTCTAAGTTTTGACTTAATAGGAGGAGGAAGAAAGTTAGCAGATAACTGAAATCTGATAAGTTTCCTGATTCATTTAATTTTGTTCAACCCATTTAAAACAGAATATAAAAGATCTTGGATCTCCTACACTAACTGGAAGCCACTGGTCACTTTTTGCTTTCATTAGTGTCTGAATTTCCATTATTGCTCTGTGCTTAGCATTCTTCTCAGAAGAGACGTTCCTCAGGACTCACTGCTTTAAAGGTTCAACCAGCTGAAAACATTTTTCATATTGTACAGCATTGAATTCAAAATGGATCTCACAATATTAAGATTGAAATAATTCACTGGCAGTATTTTGCTGGCGGTTTATTTTGCTATGGGGCTAAAGATTATAGTTAGAAATCATTATCTTGATTTTAAAATTTAATTTTTTAATTTATAAAATACGTATTTATGGTGTACAATATGATGTTTTGATATATTTATACATTGTGAAATGGCTAAATCTAGCTCATTAGCATATATATTACCTCACATAACCATTTTTTGTGGTGAGAACACTTAAAATCTACTCTCTTAGCAATGTTCAAGTATATGGTATGCTATTAACTACAGTCACCATGATATATAATAGATCTCTTGAATTTATTTATCTTGAGTTTTTTTTAAAAAGAGATTTTAGAATCTAAGGCCCTATCTGCATTAGAGCTAATTCATTCATGGATAAAACATTCTAAATGTTTGATATTAAAAACACGGAAGTCTAAACATGATGCATTTGCACCATCATGAAGCATAGAAATGTGAGCCTTATTCACAGTTATTATATTCAAGTAATGCAGCTGTATTTTCTGAAATGAATGCTATTTGCTGTACTTGGCCCTGACTTGAGATGGAAGCTAGTGTTCTATATGTTAGTTTGGGCTGCTGTGATAAAATACCATAGACTGGGTAGCTTAGAAACAACAGAAATTTATTTCTCACGGTTCTGGAGCCTGGAAGTCCAATATCAAGGTGCCAGCAGATTTTCTGGTGAGGGCCTGCTTTTCATAAAAAGTGACTTCTCACTCCATCTTCAAATGGTGGAGGAAGCAAGGCCACTCTCTGGGATCTCTTTTATAAGGGCACTAATACCATTAATGAGGGCTCTGCCTTTATGACTTAATCACCTCCCGAAGAGCTCACCTCCTAATACTATCACCATGGGGGCCAGAATCTTAATATATGAATTTGAAGGGCCACAGGCATTCAGACCATAGCAGTTTATTTGCCAAGTAACTAAAGTGAACAGATTCCATCTGTTCCATATTGCCCAGCAGAACATCTAATCTGTTCCCTCAGTGGTCCTGTCCGGCAACATTTGGCAACTAGAGACAAAGGGACCCTCCTGCTGGTTCACCAGTGGGAGATCTACTAAGCCTCTCTCGACAGAGGCTCTTCTGTTGCCCATCTTACCCCTTGGCAAGGCTCTTGGCAAGGCTCTTGACAAGATATCTGACTTCTATCATAGAACAAAAGTTAACAGTCTTTGCAGTACTTGGATCTCTTGTGAAATCAGTCAATAAGAGTACCCCATAGGGATTCTAAACCTAAGTCTGAAAGATACCCATATTTCTATCAATCTTATAAGGTACTCATTTATATTTTTATAAATTTAAACATAATCCAGATTAATATTAAAATATTGCAAGGAAAGAAGTAAAGGATTTGCCGATTAAGCATGGAGAGATACCAGCTCTATTCTCATATCCTAGTAGTTTGTGGTTATTAATGATGCAAATGTACTGTTGATGCTATAAATCAGCTTGTTTTCTGATGTTTTTTATTAGTTATAGTTCTCTGGCAAAAATTGTAATTTGCTGGCTAATATTGACTTTCACCATAGTTTTCACATCAGCTGTAGAAGATGTCTTAATAAGGGCTTTTCTGATTTTATAGGAAGGTAAACCGAGGAAGAAATTGCCCAAATAACTGATATAACTGATCCTATCCCGGAAAGCCTCCAGATGAGGTCCAGGATCATAATCCATTTTAGTGATGCTTCAGCATTAGGCAGAAGACGTTTGGATTGAAGGTAGGGAAGAGCAAGTGATAAGAGCTCTAGAAAAATGTTGGATTACAATCTCTGTGAGCAGTATATCCTGCTTCTTGAGCATAAGGAGCAGAAGGCACCAAAGATAATAGGAAACTATTTTAAATATATAATAGCATATCTAGACCTAAAGCCTGGAGCTGAACCACTGATCTAAGTCACTCCTCAATGGACTTAGCAAGGCTGCTCTTATGTATCTCATATATAATGAGAATTTCCTTTCTACTAAATTATCTGTAATAAAGGAGTACCAAATAGCCACATGTTAGGTTCTTATTGAAGTTCTCGTGTTTCTGGGTGCTCTCAATTATTTTGAACAAAGAAATATTTTGCTGGGAAGACAAAAACAACTGGACATTACTTCATTCGATTCTAGTTTTAATGTGCATTAAGTCATCTGACAATAAAACTCACCTCCTTTACCCTCGCAAAAGGGGAAACACTGTAACATACTTAGGAATTACTCCTAGTGCCTCAAAAGTACAAGTGTCTATTAACAAACATTTTTATCTTATACCTGAATGAATTCATAATTTAAAAAATATTTTTAAAAAGATGGAAGCAAGCAGACAGGACAACATATTGAGCATCCTTAGGTGCACATTAAACTTCACCAACTCTTCCCAGGCGCATATATTCCTTATAGATCTCCTGGGTGTTTTTCTAAGGTATTCTTCCCATAGGACATTTAGGTAAGAGATTAAATTGAAGTACCATTTATGATATAAGTTATTGTGTTTATGAAGGCAAGATTGAGTTCATTTTTGTTTTGTTTCCTACAAAGAGTTCTCATTGAGAAAACTTTTGCAAAAATGAAGAAAATATGTCAACATTTTGAGTTTAGAACCTGAACCTAGTTACTTCAACAATTGATGAAAGATCTAAATTTTGCTTTCTGCTATCCTCCAATATACCTGACACAGAAATGAAAAGCCCCGAAGCATTGGGTTAAGACAACAAAAGTGGAGTCAGATGTATCCAAGTTCATATCCTGGCTTGATTTTTTCTTTTTTTTTTAACCAGTTGTGTAACCTTGGAAAAGTTACCTTACCTCCATGAGTACCAGTGGCCTCATCTTTAAAATAGTAATTTTTATAATTTCCACTTCATGGGATTGCATTGAGGATTAATTGAGGTGTTTGCAAAGTACCAAGCATAGTGCCTGCATTAGTTCTCTTATGATGTTACAGTTCTGTAGGTTAGAAGTTGGATACAAGTCTCACTGAGCTGGGGTTCAGCCAGGCTGCATTCCTAGTTTGGAGACTCTAGGGGATAAGTGGTTTCCCTGTCTAATCTAACTTCTGGAGACCTCCCATATTCTCTGGCTCATGTCCCCTTTCTCTGTCTTCAAAGTCAGCAAGTGCCATCTCTCTGATCCATCTTTTGTACTCTCATCTCTTTCTGACCACAGCCACAAGAAGTTCTCTACTTCTAAGGACACATGTGATTAGCTCAGAATCCAGGATAATCTCTACATCTCGAGGCCCTTAATTTAGTTATATCTGTCAAGTCTTTTTTACCATGTAAGGCAGCATATTCACAGGTTCCAGAGATTAGGATGTGGCCATCTCTGGGGGGCCTACCACCATGCCTAATGCTTTATGGTAAGTCTAACATCATCATTATACAAGCTATTTTCATCATCACCATTCTATTTGACATATGTTTGGAGCTCAAAAATACTTGGTGTGTAGTTTTTAAATAAATGACTACCTAGAAAATTGGAAGATACTCTTTGTAGGGTATATAGATAATGGCATAGGCCATTTATTTTAATAATTAATTCATTCCTATGATATTTTCCCAATATTTTAATGTATCTTTACATAGAATTTTGAACTTTTCAGAAGAATTACAGCATTTTGAAACTTAAAGTAAGTTGATCCAGTTATGATTTTATAGTTGGAGAAGCTACAGAATAAGCAAGTTGAATTACCTGATCACAGCCATACAATCTGTTAAGAGATCATGTCAGTGTAAGAAGCTGATCATTATTCTACTCCATCATGTTGCCTCCACCATCACCAATATTAATACCCAGCGTTTCTGTGGGCCCTACTAGGCTAAAGTCTTTGGTGAAAATGTCTGTTGGAAGACCTTCGTTCCTCCTGTGTTATGTGCATGGCCTCTTCCTCCACATTTCTGGGCTATCATGTAGGGATCTGGGCCTGTGCTCACCTGAAACCTGCCAAAGAGTTAATGCAGCTCTCTGAATTATCCTATCTCTGACTGCTTTGTTCTTCAAAATTGTGATGTATGATCGGTAGGTTATATAGGTTTTCATGTTTCAGTGATTTCAGACAGAGGTTTTAAGCCAACTCCTCAAATTTTTGGGTAGGAGGCCTTTAGGGGTATATCTGTTGCTTTTCTGAATACTTTTTAATGTCTAAGACACAAATGCATACAGACAATAGAAAACTTTAAAGGCTATTCATACTGTTACTACAAGCATTACCCAGAAATGAAATTTTAGGAAGACCATTTTATACACACACACACACACACACACACACACACAACTGGGGAAAAACCCACAAATTTATATCTCCATCAATAAGTATTATAATTTTGCATAAACAAGTTACAATATTAATAGCACTAAGAAGCTACAAATAGTACACTGGTGTCAAAAGTTAACGGGATAAGGAGAAGTAATACTAACAGCCCTACCTGGCATTCTACAATGTCAGGAAATAGAAACTGAACACTTATCTCCCCCAGTGAAGCCAAAAGCAGATTGTTCGTGAAATACACAAATAATGAATTTGTAGTATCCTCCAAAAGATTCCTCTTTCTTAATCCACGATAAATTTTTCCCTATCAGTAGGATTATTCTACATTTCAAGTTATAGAATTGGGAAACTAGCATGTGGTATGTGAAAAAGAGGAAGCTTCAATAACAGCGCTCTTCAGGCCACCTGAAACTTGCTTTGAAGATTCACTGTAGTCAAGCAGCTGTTAATTCACAAAGTGTTCAGTTCTACTTTGGAGCCTAAAGAAAAGAAACCACCTGAACTCTGATGTTCATTGTTATTTCACCATTAATAACCAATTCTGATGGTCTGTGAAGAGGTGAGTTCATTTCCTATTGCTGTTTTACAGATTATGCAAACTTAGTGTCTTAAAACAGTATAAATGTATCTTACAGTTCTGAAGGCCAGATTTCTGAAATGAGTCTCACTGGACTAAAGTCAGGTCATCAGCAGGGCTGATTCCTTCTGGAAGGCTCTGGGGCATAATCTATTTCTTGGTTGTTTCCAGCTTTTAGAGGCTTTCTGTATTCCTTGGCTCATGGACTTTTCCTGGCATCACTGTGACCTTTGCTTCTGTTGTCTCATCTCCTTTCCTGACTCTGACCTTCCTGCCTTCCTCTCATAAGGACACCTGTAATCACATTGGGCCCAGGTAGACAATGTAGGCTCAACTCCTCATCTGAAGATCCTTAACTTAAGCACATCTGCAAAGTTTCTTTTCCCATATGATATGGTTTGGCTCTGCGTCCCCACCAAAATCTCATTTTGAGTTCCCAATGTTGGACGAGGGACCTGGTGGGAGGTGACTGGATCATGGGGCAGATTTCCCTCTTGCTGTTCTCATAATAGTGAGTTCTCACAAGATCTGATTGTTTAAAAGTGTGTAGTACTTCCCGTTAGCTCTCTCTTTCCTGCTTCGCCATGGTAAGATATGCTTGCTTCCCCTTCACCTTGTTCCATGATTGTAAGTTTCCTGAGGCCTCCCAGCCATGCTTTCTGTACAACCTGTGGAACTATGAGTCAATCCAACCTCCTTTCTTCATATATTACCCAATTTCAGGTAGGTTTTATAGCAGTGTGACAATGGATTAATTCACCATGTAAGGGAACATATTCACAAGTTTCAGGGATTAGGATGCAGATGTCTTTGGATAGGGGCATGATTCAGCCTACAGCAGGTAGAGCTACCATAGCATCCCATGAAATCACACTGGTGACCTTTTCTGGTGAGACTAATGGAAAGCTGTATTTGACAGCTTCATCTGGAAATTCTGCTGGTGGAATAACATTATGGAAATGTATCTTGTGTGCCTTCTGGAAGTAGTTTGATTCTTCTTGTAAAGATGACCTTGGTGGTAATAAATGTTGAATAAAGTTAAACTATGAGTGTTATGGGATCGATAGGGGCTGAATTTTCACCTTTAGCTAGTGAAGTGCATCCAGGCCTGGCTGATTTAAAAAAATATATGAATTAAAATAGATTATCTTAATTGGGTTGACCCTAACTTATTAATATCAGTAAGGCATGAGGGTGGGGGGCAATCCCATTCATTAGTGACTTTGTATTATGAATATTCAGAAATTTATACTTTTAAATAAAATTCAATATTTTTAAATAAAATAGACTAATGGTCATAAAATTTTTTTGGCAGGGTTACGGTCAGAAGAGGGCTATTGGAGAAATGGATTAAACTGACCCTTAGGCCTCTTTCTCTAACATACATTGTCAATATTCTTTATGTAAATCAAAATTCTTAATTGCTATCTTTCTTTCACTTCTTTCTCACCTGCCCCTTACATGTGAACGTAGTATTGAATGTCATATTTGTGGAGCAACAACACTACTTTCTTGACTTAGCCCTGTTGGTCAATTTTATCCTAATTTTAAAAGGACTGTCTGGACAAGAAGTCAAGATGGTAAGGAAGATAAGGGTATTGAAATTTTCTCCATAATCATTCTCCAGGTAGAGGTGTATTGGCAGGGAAGCCATACTTTCTTATTTTCTAAATGCTTTTCTGAGTTTTGGTTGCCTTGGAGACAGGACAGTTGTTTCAGGATTAGACCTGAAAGCTGGAGAGTATCAATTGGTGACCCCTCCTCCTTTTGCTAGGATTCATCTGCCTTTCTTTCCTCGACCTCCTGTATATCAAGAATATATGTTGTATATACATGTGCTCATCATAGCATTTTTATTTCGTGGACTTGAATTATTCATTCACTAATTCATTCAACAAATATTTGGTTACCAGTTATTTCCAGTCCACTTGACATAGATAAATCATTTTAAAACAAGTTTTATAAGGGGTTATAATAAAAATGCAACCAAAATGCTAGGAGAAAATGGTCCACTCTCTCTAGGTGAAATGGAGATTCCTTCGCAGAAGAGGTGACACCTATGCAGTCTGTGAGCCTGAACACATGATGTCATGGTTTCTTTGATTTCTTTGTTTCAAATATTAATTTCTTGAACACATGATTTCTTTGTTTCAAATAGGATATCTAACATTTGAAATAAAAATGTTACCCCTTTAAGAAGTCTCCAACTAAGACAGACTTAGGGAGTGAGGGTTAAGTGGGGCTGTGTGACAGCTTCAGCAGAAGGCAGTGGGTGGTGCTAATGGTAGCAAGTAAACAACTTTATTTTCATGTTAAACTATCCTGGGGAGCTGGAGTGGGGGGTGGGAGGGCTGGCAAGGCCTATCCTGGGATATATGGTGTAACACATCAAAATCAGACAACGTAGGATAAAATGTAGATATGAGAGGTTTTCAGGCTTCCTGGTTGGACCACATGATATCATATAAACCAAGGACAACAGATAAAGGAGTAAAGGTAGTTACTTTCTCCTGCAGTAGCTTTGAAATGGAAATTGAATTTTTCATTTTTCATTTGAATCAGTTACCTGCTTCTTTTAAGGGTGACACCCTGGTCTGGTGTACAAGTGCTATCATACCAATAGTGTTTTTCTTTATTTAAAAAATTTTTTTTCTTTTTTCCAACTTTTATTTTAAGTTCAGGGGTATGTGTGCATGATGTACAGGTTTGTTTCATAGGTAAATGTGTGCCATGGTGGTTTGCTGCACAGATCATCCCATCACCTAGGTATCAAGCCCATCATCCATTAGCTGTTCTTCCTGAGGCTCTCCCTCCTCCCACCCCAACCCTCAGACAGCCCCCAGTGTGTGGTGTTCCTTCCTGTGTGTCTATATGTTCTCACCATTCAGCTCCCACTTATAAGTGAGTACTGTTTTTCTTTAATAGTGCATAGCCACTACCCAGAACCACTCAAATACATACTTTATCCCCTGCCGGTCCTGACCCTTCCATCAGAAACCCCTGCAACCTCCGAAACTGAAAAAGGACCTCTGGATCTGCAGAGATTGTTTGATATTCATGCCATACTAGTCATTAAATACTGTGAATATCACTCTAGTGAAACTGGTAGTGATAAAGGTAAGCCCATTAGTTTAGTTAATTAAAAACTAACACCATGAGCTTCACAGCAAGCTCAGCAATTACTACTACTGTGTAGGGCACTCCTCAAATTCAGATAAAAATGGGAATCTTTGAGGGAGCAATGAAAAATAAGCAGAGAAATAAATATATGCAAAATTTTAAGATATTTCTTGGCATTCATCCTTGCATTAAAATAATATCTTAGTTTTTAGAACCTTCCACGTAAGTTTTTCACGTTTATATTAATATTAAATAATAAATTTATAATGTTAAGAATAAAGGCAGATATGACTTTGCTGATTGGTTACTTTTGCCTTTTTAACCATCAGAGCCTATATGAATATCAAGGCTCAAATTATAGATGTTTTATAAGCCTACCCTGGCATTAGTGATGCTTGTGCCAGATTAAAGGCACAGATTCTAGAGATACCTTCCTGTTCTAAGAGGATAAAGGTGGCTAATGATATAATTTCACAGTGTGTTTATAAGCCATTTAATTTTGTTTGTTGGAATCTACATCTGACTCATGTTTTAGATATTTATGGAATTAGGATAGGCATTGAACAGTTACTCTGTATGTTATTTTGCTAATTCTTCCTGAATTTCTCAGTATTGAGCATGGTCATTTTAACCATGTAACAGAATTAAATATATGCTCAGAAAAATACATAAAAATATAAAGTAAATGACATATGCAGTGCTAGAAAGGAGATAAAAGACAATCTGAAGTAGTTATTTCTAAGATTATATTCTACAGCTTTGCTTATATTCCTTGGCATCCTTAATATTACAGTATTGCTGTGATAATGGCATTACTACTATAGTTATAAACCTTATTAAAATTCTGCAAGGGCAGTAATGACTACAACTATCTACAAATTAGGGGAAATAGATTTCTGCTGTTGGGTACTTTGTTCTCTTTGAAAATCCAATTTTTAATTTAATAGTTAATTTTTGTAGCACTTAAGCTTCTTATTTAACATTTCTGTAGCACTTGGTATTTAAAAAGTCCTTTACAATGATTAATTATTTCCTACATCTCGGTTTCATAAGGTAAATTTAGCCTAATTAGAATTGTTGAATCTAGCATAAAATGGAGGCCAAGTTTTTTGCTTTAAATTGCAAAGATTTCCATAACTGTTTTTTTTAAATAATAAAAATTGGGATCAAAGCCTAAAAATGAAATGTAGAATTCAGAGCTCTGAACGTCTACCTCTTGTTCACATGTGTGTTTGTTATATTTTATGGTGGGATTAGAGGAGGATCTTCTCCCCTGCTACTAAATCACATAATTTTCCTCTGCAGAGAGGCTAAAAAATGTTACAACAGTGATTTACCAGTGTTCACTTTTTAGGTTTCAAATTTTATGGAATATCTTTTTCAACCTCTTTACTTTTCAGTCTATGTATCTTTATAGAATTGGGTTTTCTGAAGGCAGCATGTAATTGGCTCTTGTTTCTTTATCCATTCAGCCACTGTAAACCTTGTAATTGGAGAATTGAGACCATTCACATTTGTATTATTGAGTAAGAACTTAGCTCTGCCATTTTGTTGTTTGTTCTGTAAATTCTCTCTTGCTTTTTATTGTCTTCCTTTGTGGTTAAGTGATTTTCTCAGGTAGTATGTTTTCATTTATTTTTAGTGAATTGCATTTGGTGAATCTATTATAGGGTTTTGCATTGTGGTTACCGTGACACTTACAAAAATCATGTTAGACTTAAAAAGTTGTTAAAGCCTGGGCACAGTGGCTTATGCCTGTAATCCCAGCATATTGGGAGACCGAGGTGGGTGAATCACCTAAGGTCAGGAGTTCGAGACCAGCTTGACCAACATGGTGAAACCCTCTCTCTACTAAAAGTACAAAAAATTAGCTGGGCATGGTAGCTCATGCCTATAATCCCAGCTGCTTGGGAGGCTGAGGCAGGAGAATCACTTGAACCTGGGAGGCAGAGGTTGCAGTGAGCCGAAATTGCACCACTGCACTCCAGCCTGGGCAACAAGAGTGAAACTCAGTCTCAAAAAAAAAAAAGTTATTAAGGAAGAGACAACTTACCTTAGATCACAAAGAAAAGCAAACCAAGAAAAAAATGAAAAAAACTCTCTACACTTTAACTCCATTCCCCCCCACATTTAGACTATCTCAATTTACATATTTTTATTTTGCCTCTTAATAGGTTGCTGTAGGTATTATTGTTTTTAATAGATTTACCTTTTAGGCTTTATATATTTGGGTTATGAGTAGGTTGCATACCACAGTTCCAATATTAGAGTGTTCTTGGCTTATACATGTACTTAATTTTGCCAGTGGGTTTTATACTTCAATTGTTTTCTTTTTGCACATTAGCATCTTTTCTTTCAGATTGAAGAGCTCCCTTTAGCATTTTCTGAAAGACAGTTCTTGTGATGGTGAATTCTCTCAGCTTTTGTTTGTCTGGGAAATACTTTATTTGAAGGACATTTGAAGGACAGCTTTGCAAAATACAGTATTCTTGCATGGCAGTTGTTTTCTTTCATCACTTTGAAAATGTTGCCCCACTCCCTCCTGTCCTGTATGGTTTCGATTGAGAGGTCTGTTGCCAGACACATTGGAACTCCTTTATATGTTATTTGCTTCTTTTCTCTAGATGCTTTAGGATCCTCTCTTTGTCTTGACCTATGAGCTTGATTATTAGATGCCTTGGGGTAGTCTTATTTGGATTGAATCTGTTTGATGTTTTCTTACTGTCCTGTACCTGGATACTTATAACTTTCCCAAGTTTTGGAAAGTTTTCTATTATTATTTTTTTAAATAAGCTTCCTACTTCTAGATCTTGCTTAACTCCCTCTTGAACACCAGTAATTCTTAGAATTGATCTTTGAAGATAAATTTTTAATATCTTGTAGGTAATCTTTTTACTTTTAACTTTTTTCTTCTTTTTTCTCCTCTTTATTTTCAAATAGCCTGTCTTTGAGTTTGCTGAAGCTTTCATCTACATGAACTATTCTGCTGTTGAGAGCCTTTAATAAATTTTTCAGTTCAGCAAATGTATTTCTCAGTTTGAAGGTATCAGTTTGATTTTTTAAAATTATTTAAATCTCATTGTTAAATTTATCTGATAAATTTTGGAATTGCTTTTCTACATTATACTGGAGATCAGAGAGTTTCTTTAAAAGTGCTATTTTGAATTCTTAGTCAGAGAATTCATATATCACCATCTTGTTACTGGTTCCTTTATCTGTTTGAGGAAGTCATGGTTCCCTGTTGGCTATTTGTTTCTTGCGGATGTATGTCTATGACTTTGCATTGAAGGATTATTCATTCCAGTTTTCTGTGTCTGGCATATTTTTTTTTATTGGATCTGTTTGCTTAGAGATTCTTTATAATTTACCTCTTGATTTTCTTTCTTTTGTATTTTCATTTTCTGCCAGGTTACTGTATTCTTTTGGCATGTTTGCATTGCTTCTGGTAAACGATCAGAGTGCTGTTTATTTTAAATAGGGTAGGTTTCAAAGGCAATATCCTAGTCATGTGGGAAGGCTGGCTATGGGTTTGTGCCCAGGGAACCTAAAGAATATCCAGGGCTAAATATGGTGGTTTCACCTCCCCACTTTGTGTCCAGCTGTCTTCAGTGATGTTTCTTCCTCAGGAACTCCCAATGCTTCTCATGGGTTGAGGCAGAGACAGGTCTCCTGCTAGGGAACAGAAGATAGTGGGGCTGATTGTCTACCTCAATCTGTTTTTCTTTTCCAGTGTAGAAACTACGAGTCAGGGGAAAACTTTCTTCACATTTTGTGCCAGGCAGAGTGGGGAGAGGGGCATCATGGATATAGAAATGATTTTCTTACCATGTACTCAGAGTTTTTTCACTTGTGTGTGGCCCAGGAACCTGCCTATCCACATATTTGAGTTCTGGGGTATTGCTGATAATAACCTCAGTGCTGTATATTTGTTTTTGATTACAGAGGGAGAGCCTTGGGGAGTGAAGCTAGCCTGCTTCTACACTGCCATTTTGGAATCTGAAGTCCTCCTTTTGTGATTTTTTTTTGACTCATTGGTTGTTTAAGAGTATTGATTTGGTTTTGCTCTGTGTCCCCACCCAAATCTCATCTTGAAGCTCCCATAATTTCCACATGTTGTGGGAGGGACCTGGTGGGAGGTGATTGAATCATGGGGGAGAGCTTTTCCCATGCTGTTCATGTGATAGTAAATGGGTCTCACAAGATTTAATGGTTTTTAAAAATGGGAGTTTCTCTGCACAAGCTCTTTTTAACTGCTGCCATCCACATAAGATGTGACTTGCTCCTCCTTGCCTTCCACCGTGATTTTGAGGCCTACGCAGTCATGTGGAACTGCAAGTCCAATAAACTTCTTTCTTTTGTAAACTGTCCAGTCTCTGGTACATCTTAATCAGCAGCGTGAAAATGGAATTATACGGTAAATTGGTACAGGAGTAGGGTGCTACTATTAAGATACCTGAAAATATGGAAGTGACTTTGGAATTTGGTAACAGGCAGAGGTTGGATCAGTTTGGAGGGCTCAGAAGAAGACAGGAAAATGTGGGAGAGTTTGGAATTCCCTAGAGACTTGTTGAATGGCTTTGACCAAAATGCTAATAATGATATGAACAATAAGGTCCAGGCTGAGGTGGTCACAGATGGAGATGAGGAACTTGTTGGGAACTGGAGCAAAGATGGTGCTTGTTATATTTTAGCAAAGAAACTGGTGACATTTTGGCCCTGCCCTAGAGATTTGTGGAACTTTGAACCAGAGAGAGATGATTTAGGGTATCTGGCAGAAGAAATTTCTAAGCCAAGCATTCAAGAGGTGACTTAAATCTGGGGAAGAAGTGCATAAAAGTTCTGAAAATTTGCAGCCTGACAAAATGATATAAAAGAAAATCCATTTTCTGAGGAGAAATTCAAGCTGGCTGTAGAAATTTGCATAGTAAAGAGGAGCCAAATGTTAATCCCCAAGACAATGGGCACAGTGTCTCCAGGGCATGTCAGAGGTCTTCATGGCAGCCTTTCGCATCACAGGCCCAGAAGCCTAGGAGGAAAAAATGGTTCTGTGGGCCAAGCCCAAGGCCCCCATGCTTTGTACAGTCTAGGGACTTGGTGCCCTGTATCCCAGCTGCTCTAGTCATGACCAAAATGGGCCAAGGTACAGCTCAGGCTGTGGCTTCAGAGGGTGCAAGCCCCAAGCCTTGGCAGTTTCCACATGATGTTGAACCTGTGGGTGCACAGAATTCAAGAATTGAGGTATGGGAACTTCTGCCTAGATTTCAGAGGATGTATGGAAATGCCTGGATGTCCAGGCAAAATTTTGCTACAGGGGTGGGGCCCTCAAGGAGAACGTCTGCTAGGGCAGTGTGAAAGGCAAAGATGTGGTCGGAGCTCCCACACAGAGTCTCTACTGAGGCACTGCCTAGTGGAGCTGTGAGAAGAGGGCCACCGTAGTCCAGATATCAGAATGGTAGATCCACTGAGAGTTTGAAATGTGTGCCTGGAAAAGCTGCAGACACTCAACAGCAGCCTGTGAAAGCAACCAGGAGGGAGGCTATACCCTGCAAAGCCACAGGGGTGGAGCTTCTGAAGACCATGGGAACCCAGCTCTTGCATCAACGTGACCTGAATGTGAGACATGGAGTCAAAGGAGGTTATTATAGAGCTTTAAGATTTGACTGTCCTGCTGCATTTTGGACTTGCATGGGGCCTGTAACCCCTTTGTTTTGGCCAATGTCTCCCATTTACTATGGCTGTATTTACCCAATTCCTGTACCCCCATCGTTTCTAGCAAGTAACTAACTTGCTTGTGATTTCACAGGTTTATAGGTGGAAGGGACTTGACTTGTCTTGGATGAGACTTTGGACTGTGGACTTTTGAGTTAATGCTGAAAATGATTTGAGACTTTGGGGGACTGTTGGGAAGGAATGATTGGTTTAGAAATGTGAATATATGAGATTTGGGAGGGGCCAGGGGTGGAATGATATGGTTTGGCTCTGTGTCCCCACCTAAGTCTCATTTTGTAGCTCCCATAATTCCAATGTGTTGTGGGAGGGACCCAGTGGTAGATGATTGAATCATGGGGGCAGGTCTTTCCTGTGCTATTCATGTGCTAGTGAATATGTCTCATGAGACCTGATGCTTTTTAAAAATGGGAGTTTCTCTGCACAAGCTCTTTTTACCTGCTTTCATCCACGTAAGATGTGACTTGCTCCTCCTTGCCTTCCACCGTGATTGTGAGGCCTCCCTAGCCATGTGGAACTGTAAGTCCAATAAATATCTTTCTTTTGTAAATTGCTCAGTCTCGGGTATGTCTTTATCAGCAGCATGAAAACAGACTAATACAAGTACGTTGTTCATTTCCACATGTCTATGAACCCCCAGATTTTTCTGGAATTAGAAATTTATTTCTAATTTCATTCCATTTTAGTCAGAGAATATACTTATATCACTTTAATTCTTTTTAGTTGTTTGAGACTTGTTTTATGGCATAAATTAAGGCCTATACTGAAGAATGTTTCATGTGCACTTAAGAAGAATATGTGTTCTGCTATTGTCAAATGAAGATTTTTTCTGGGTATCTGCTAGATCTGGTTGGTTTGTAATGGTCAAGTATTCTATTATTTTTTTTTATTGATTTTCTGTCTACTTATTCTATCCATTATTGAGAGGGCAGTCTTGAAGCCTCTTATTATCATTGATAAATTTTGTATTTCTCTGCAATTTTGTCATTTTTGTTTTATGTCTTCTGGGGCTTTGCTTTTAAGTAGATACATGTTAATTTTGTTATATCTTCTTGAGGGATTGATTGTACCATTCTGTGACACATACACACACATATATCACTATAGTAAAAATACATTACATAAAAGTTACGTTCCTAACTTTTTTTTTATACTTTAAGTTCTGGGATACATGTGCAGGTTTGTTACATAGGTGTACATGTGCCATGGTGGTTTGCTATCCCCCTCCACCCATCATCTACATTAGGTATTTCTCCTAATACTATCCCTCCCCTAGCCCCCAACCCCTGACAAGCCTGAATATGTGATGTTCCACTCCCTGTGTCCATGTGTTCTCATTGTTCACCTCC
This sequence comes from Macaca fascicularis, assembly GCF_037993035.2. Lineage (NCBI taxonomy): Eukaryota > Metazoa > Chordata > Mammalia > Primates > Cercopithecidae > Macaca > Macaca fascicularis. The sequence continues at coordinate 26,150,826 of NC_088383.1, forward strand.
CACTTATGAGTGAGAACATGTGGTGGTTGTTTTTCTGTTCCTGTGTTAGTTTGCTGAGAATGATGGTTTCCAGCTTCATTCATTTCTCTGCAAAGGGCATGAACTCATCCTTTTTTGTGGCTGTGCACTATTTTGTGGTGTATATGTGCCACATTTTCTTTATCCAGTCTATCACTGATGGGCATTTGGGTTGGTTCCAAGTCTTCGCTATTGTGAATAGTGCTGCAATAAATGTATGTGCACGTGTCTTTATAGTAGAATGATTATTATAATCCTTTGGTCATATACCCAGTAATGGGATTGCTGTGTCAAGTGGTATTTCTGGTTCTAGATCCTTGAGGAATCGCCAGACTGTCTTTCACAATGGTGTAACTAATTTACACTCCCACCAACAGTATAAAAGAATTCCTATTTCTCCACATCCACTCCAGCATCTGTTGTTTCCTGACTTTTTAATGATTGCTGTTCTAACTGGCATGAGATGGAATCTCATGGTGGTTTTGATTTGCATTTCTCTAATGACCAGCAATGAGGAGCTTTTTTTCATGTTTGTTGGCTATATGAATGTCTTCTTTTGAGAAGTCTCTTCATATCCTTCACCCACTTTTTGATGAGGTTGTGTGTGTGTGTTTTGTTTTTGTTTTTGTTTTTGTTTTTGTTTTGTATAAAAAAGTTCTTTGTAGATTGTGGATATTAGCCCTTTGTCAGATGGATAGATTGCAAAAATTTTCTTCCATTCTGTAGGTTGCCTGTTCACTCTGATGATAGTTTCTTTTGCTGTGTAGAAGTTCTTTAGTTTAATTAGATCCCATTTGTCAATTTTGGCTTTTGCTGCCATTGCTTTTGGTGTTTTAGTCCTGAAGCCTTTGCCCATGCCTATGTCCTGAATGGTATTGCCTAGGTTTTCTTCTAGGGATTTTATGGTTTTAAGTCTTATGTTTAAGTTTTTAATCCATCTTGAGTTAATTTTTGTATAAGGTGTAAGGAAGGTTGTCCAGTTTCAGTTTTCTACATATGGCTAGCCAGTTTTCCCAACACCATTTATTAAATAGGGAATCCTTTCCCCATTTCTTGTTTTTGTCATTGTCAAAGATCAGATGGTTGTAGATGTGTGGCATTATTTCTGAGGCCTCTGTTCTGTTCCATTGGTCTATATCTCTGTTTTGGTACTAGTACCATGCAGTTTTCATTACTGTAGCATTGCAGTATAGATTGAAGTCAGGTAGCATGATGCCTCCAGCTTTGTTCTTTTTGCTTAGGATTGTCTTGGCTATATGGGCTCTTTTTTGTTGCCATATGAAATTTAAAGTAGTTTTTCTAATTCTGCAAAGAAAGTTATTGGTAGCTTGATGAAGATAGCATTGAATCAATACATTACTTTGGGCAGTATGGCCATTTTCTTTTTTTTTTTTAATTTATTTATTATTATTATACTTTAAGTTGTAGGGTACATGTGCATAACGTGCAGGTTTGTTACATATGTATACTTGTGCCATGTTGGTGTGCTGCACCCATCAACTCGTCATTTACATCAGGTATAACTCCCAATGCAATCCCTCCCCCCTCCCCCCTCCCCATGATAGGCCCCTGTGTGTGATGTTCCCCTTCCTGAGTCCAAGTGATCTCATTGTTCAGTTCCCACCTATGAGTGAGAACATGCGGTGTTTGGTTTTCTGTTCTTGTGATAGTTTGCTAAGAATGATGGTTTCCAGCTGCATCCATGTCCCTACAAAGGACGCAAACTCATCCTTTTTGATGGCTGCATAGTATTCCATGGTGTATATGTGCCACATTTTCTTAATCCAATCTGTCACTGATGGACATTTAGGTTGATTCCAAGTCTTTGCTATTGTGAATAGTGCTGCAATAAACATACGTGTGCATGTGTCTTTATAGCAGCATAATTTATAATCCTTTGGGTATATACCCAGTAATGGGATGGCTGGGTCATATGGTACATCTAGTTCTAGATCCTTGAGGAATCGCCATACTGTTTTCCATAATGGTTGAACTAGTTTACAATCCCACCAACAGTGTAAAAGTGTTCCTATTTCTCCACATCCTCTCCAGCACCTGTTGTTTCCTGACTTTTTAATGATCGCCATTCTAACTGGTGTGAGATGGTATCTCATTGTGGTTTTGATTTGCATTTCTCTGATGGCCAGTGATGCTGAGCATTTTTTCATGTGTCTGTTGGCTGTATGAATGTCTTCTTTTGAGAAATGTCTGTTCATATCCTTTGCCCACTTTTTGATGGGGTTGTTTGTTTTTTTCTTGTAAATTTGTTTGAGTTCTTTGTAGGTTCTGGATATTAGCCCTTTGTCAGATGAGTAGATTGCAATGATATTGATTCTTCCTGTCCATGAGCATGGAAAGTTTTTTCATTTGTTTGTGTCCTCTCTTATTTCATTGAGCAGTGTTTTGTAGTTCTCCTTGAAGAGATCCTTCACATCCCTTGTAAGCAGTGTTAATTATATTCACATTGTTGTGAAACAGATCTTCAGAACATTTTCATCTTGCAGATTTGAAAATCTATACCCATTAAACAACAACTCTCTTTTTCCCCTTTCTCCTTACCCCTAGTAATAACCATTCTACTCTCTGTTTCCATGAATTTATCTACTTTAGGTACCACACATAAGTAAAATCATACAGTATTTGGCTTTTTGTGAGTGGCTTATTTCACATAGCATAATCTCCTCAATGTTCAACCATGTTGTAGCATATGATGGGATTTCTTCCTTTTTTATGTCTGAATAGTATTTTATTGTTTCTATATACCACATTTTGTTTATTGTTTCATTTGTTGATGGGTGTTTGGGTTACTTAACACCCCTTGGCTATTGTATATAGTGCCACTATGAACATGGGTTTGCAAATATCTCTTAGAGATCCTGCTTTCAATTATTTTGGATACATACTCAGAAGTAGAATTGCAGGACCATATGATAATTACATTTTTGAGTTTTTGAGGAACCTTCATACTGTTTTCCATAGTGCCCGCACTATTTAATATTCCTACCAACAATGCACAAGGGTACCAATTTTTGCACATTCTCACAAACATTTGTTATTTTCTGTTCTTTTGATAGTAGCTATACCAATGGATGTGAGGTTACATCTCATTGTGGTTTTGATTTGCATTTCCCTGATGATTAGTGCTGTTAAGCAAGCATCTCTTTGGGTACTTCTTAGCCGTTTGTATATCATCTTTGGAGAAATGTCTATTCAATTCCTTTGCCTATTTTTTAACTGGGATTATTTGATATTTTGTTGTTGAGTTGTAGGACTTCTTTATATATTTTGGATATTAACCCTTTTTCATAGATATGATTTGCAAATATTTTGTCTCATTACATAGGTTGCCTTGTCACTCTGTTGTGTTCTTCAGTACGCACAAGTTTTTAAGTTTGATTTAGTCTCATTTGTATATTTTTGGTTGTGTTGCCTGAGCTTTTGGTTTCATGTTAAATTATTCGCAAGTCTCATATCCTGAAACTTTTCCTGTATGTTTTCTTTTAGAAGTTTCATGGCTTTAGATCTTAAATTATTTTGAGTTAACATATTTGGCACAAGGATCCAGCTTCACTATTTTGCATTTGGATATCCAAATTTTTTTGGCATTGTTTGTTGTAGAAAGTGTCCTTCCTCCATGTTGTGGTCTTAGCATTCATGTGGAAGGTCATTACATCGTTACATGAGGATTTATTTCTGGGCTGTCATTCTATTCCATTGGCCTATATGTCTGTCTTTATGTCAGTACTACACTGTTTTTGTTATTGTGGTTTTATAATTTGTTTTGAAATCAGGAAGTATGAATTCTCTAAATTTTTTTTTCTTCAAAATTTTCTTAGCTATTTGGGCTGCCCTGATATTCCATATGAATTTTAAGATGAACTCTCCTATTTATGCAAAAATGTTGGGCTTTAAATAGGAATTGTGTTGAATACAAGATTGTTTTTTATAGTATGTACATCTTCACAATGTTAAGTTTTCAATCCATGAACATGGGATGGTTTTTCATTTATCTGTATCTTCTTTAACTTCTTTCAGCAAAGTTTTGTAGTTTTCAATGTACAAATCTTCAACTTCCTTGATTGGGTTTATTCCTAAATATCATAACTCTTTTTCATACTAGTATATAGAATTGTTTTCTTAACTTTTAAAATGTTAATGTTAGTGTATAGAAATGTAACTGATAGTTGTGTGTTGATTTATATTTTGTAACTTTACTGAATTCGTTTATTCTAACACATTTGCCTCATCCTTGTTAATTGACTTTCTTTGTCTCTAATAACTGCTTTTTATATATTGTTTAATATTAATATAACTGCACAAGTTCTCTTTCGTTTGCTGATTTTATGGTATATCTTTTTTTGTGCTTTTGCTTTCACCTAAGGTGTGTCTCTTGTTCACAATATATGGTTGAATCGTGGTTTTTTTAAATCATTTTTTTTCTGTCACCTCTTCTATTTGATTATAGTCTCTTTAAGCAGGTTCTGAAAATTGATACCAATAATCCATCTGTGATTATTTTTTCTAGATTACTTTATTATAATTAATGCCACCAAAAGTTGTTTTAGCATTTTTTTTTTTTTTTTTTTGGCAGCCATACCATAACTTTGCACTGATGTGGCTGGTTTTTATAGATCCAATCACAGCATTCCACATTTTTATGTTAAATCGTATTTTGTTATTACTAGCTGACTGATGTCTTTTCACATTCTGTTTTTGTCATCCAGTATATTCATTATCATTCCAATGATGATGATAATAATGAATGCTAATATTTAGTTCATATGACTGAACATTCTGTTGATTAAACCCCACTCTGCCACTTGTTAGATGTGTGACCTAAGATGAATTGTTACTGATCAATCCATGGGCTCGCTGCCCAGTGTGCACAGAGGCCAATACCATGGCACTGGCTTTTGAGAAAAGAAAAGCTTTATTGCAAGTCATTTGGCAAGGAGGCAGGAGGAAATGCTCAAATCTGTCTCCTTGAGCTGGTGGCTGGGAAAGGTTTTATAATCATAGAGTAATGAGATGTGATCTGATTAGATTTTACAAGGAGATGATGCCTGGGGACATGATCTGACTGGATCCTTTCATGGGGTGATGCCAGAGCTCAATCTGGTTGAATCCTGGATCCTGCTATGTTGTGCCTGCTCCATAATGCTGTCCCTGATCCTCAGTTCAAGCCCCTAGGTTCCCCCTGTGGTTGCATGCTTGATTCATCTAAGCATGCTCAGGTTACATGACCCTGAGGGTCCATGACAACTGAAAAATGACTGACAACTTTATTACATAAAAGTTGAACCAGATTGGTCTGGTGTGGTGACAAAGTGACTTAAGCCCTCTACCCTTGTCTTCTCATCTACAAAATGAAAATAATTATAATTAATCACATCTACTCCCTGAGTTGCTATGAGAATTACATGAATTAATGTTTGTAAAGTGCTTAAAATAATGCCTAGCATATAATAAGCACCATATATGTAGTTGTATAGTGAAATAATCAGTTCTATGGAATAAGAAGTATTATTCTTCACATTTTATCAGTAAGGAAAATAATATTTAAAGATACTAAGTAACTTGCCCAGAGTTCCATTGCTATTAAATGGTATTACTGGGACTTTAATTAAAGTATGTCTTACTCCGAAATCCGTGCTCTTAACCACAAATTCACCAGCATCATCTTCTCAATGGTTCATCCAAATCCTTGTTAAACACGTTAAAGAATGTCATGACCAGGGCCTTAGAATACACTGCCAGAAATCTCCCCCTATTAATCAGAGCTGTTTGTTAAATGATCGTTCAACAATATCCTCAAATCTTTTTTCCATTTCTCCATAAATTTGAAAAATTTTAAACAATCCATGAACAATGATTTGAAGTACACACATATGCCTTCTATGTATATCCCTAATTCGCCATTGCAACAGATCATCTCAAAAAGGAAACGAGGGTACTTACTAATCTTTGACTCTTTAGTGCTAATGCTGATTACTCCTTGTGTTCCTTCAAAGGATATTATTTCTGATTCTGTATTCAGAATGGTACTTTTAAGAGTTTCTCAGTGTTCCTGAATACCTTTCCTGTCTGAATTTTATGTATATTTTACTGAATAATTTTTCTTTTCTGCATTTAAAAATCTGTCTTTTTAAAGTCTAGGAGAGCTGTCAATTATAGTTGACCTTCCTACTGACAGATATTAGGAATGTTAAGAAGATATAGCTACTTTCTTTAGAATTTATATTTCCGGCCAAACATGTTTGTTTTGGTGGTTAGAATTAGATTTAGAGTAGCAGACAAGGCAAGGCATACTAAAGTTCTATTACTTGAAAGAGTGTGTGCAGGACTATGAATGTGTTATGCCATAGAGAGTATTTAGAAGGACTTGCTTTAATAATAAATAATAAATAGAGAAATAATCAACATTTCAACTATGTAAAACTATATTTTCCTAAAGTACTTGAAGACATTTTTGTACGTTAAATATTTATTTAAAATTTTTCCTATTTTGGAAAACATTATTTTAGTAGTTTAATAGTTAACTAAGGACATATAAGCATCCTGTAAATTTTTCTGGAATAACAAGATAAATTGTTAAAAAATTTTTCATGTTTGTAGATGAAAAGATAGCAATTACATCAATTAAAATAATTTTCCTTGTGAGTGATACACAATATTTAATTTTCTCCCCATAATAAAAGCTCAGTGTAATTTGGGAATATAGCATTTAGTTTTGATTTAGCATTTAGTAGGCAGTATAGTTCCTGCTTTTTGATTTGGCCCTGTGCCCTTTATTCTTTACTTGATTAGCTAATTAGTATTGAAAAACCCTGCAAAATTTCAGTGGGGAACTGCATATGTATATTCAGATTCTCAATACTTGAGAAGCAGCCAAGTATTTGATGCATGCAAACACATTCTGAGTTTTGCATAATTCTTATATAATTACTTTTAATATCCAGAGGCTTCTTCCTTCAATATCATTACATAGATCCTATGTCTATCAGCAAGAATGGAGTAGACAAAATATTCTGATTCTATCAAATAAGTCATAATAAAAAATACAATTTCTTTGACAGGTGAAGGAGAAAGGAACTAAAAGATTCTTTGAAGGGATAGTATGGCTTAGTGTAAATTTTATGTTTTTATTGACATACAAATATTTCATAAAAGCACATAAGTATACAGCACAATGAATCGTCACAAAGAGAACATACTTTGAGAGAAAACATTCCAAAACTCCAGAAGGTCTTCTTGTGTCCCCTACCCAATCACATCCTCCTCACTGTTTCCCCAAATTAGCAGAAATTCTGGTTTTTAACACTGTATACTACATTTTTCTTTTTAAAAACCTTACATAAATAGTATTATATAATCCAGCATATATGACTTATTCAACAGTGAGTGATTAACAGATACATCCATCTTGTATATAACACTAATATATTTACTTTTATTGTTGTAGTGTATGTTATTATTTGAATACAGCACAATTTATTTCTTCATTCTACTGTAGACAAACTTTATTTTATGTAATTTGGGACTGTTACAAATAGTCCATTTATTTTTGCATTTATGTTGGGGCATGTCCACCTATCTTTCAGTTGGGTATTTACCTAGGATTGAAATAGTTGGATATTAGGATATGTTATTTTCAAATTTAATAGATAATTCCAAACGTATATACAGATTATATCAATTTATACATTCACCAGCTCTTTGTGAGAGCTGAAAGTTTTATTCTCACTAAAACTTTGTCAGTTTGAGTTTTATCCATTTTGATGGGTGAGCACTGGCTATTTTATTTTAGTTTTTAAACTTTAACAAATAAAAGTTATATGTATTTATGGTTTACAACATGGTGTTTTGATCTGTGCACACATTGTGGAATGACTGAATCAAACTAACTAAAATATTAATTACCTCACATATATATGTGTGTATATATATATATATCATTTCTGTGATGAGAACATATAAAATCTACTCTCAGCAATTTTCAAGTATATAATGATTAATTAATGATGTGTGTTAACACCATGTACTACAATGGATCTCCTGAACTTATTCCTCCTGTCTAGATGAAATTTTGTATTCTTTGACCAGTGTCTCCCCAATTCACCCTGTCCTTGCCCCCAGCCATTGGTAACCACCATCCTACTCTCTGCTTCTATGAATTTGACACTTTTAGATTGTGTATTGGTTACATTTCTTTGATGATTAATGAGGTTGAAACCTTTCTATATGTTTATTAACCATTGTAATGTTCTGTTTAAGACTTGCTCCATTTCACATTGGCATGTCTGTCTTTTTCTTATTCAGATGCAAGAGTCCTTTTATAGTGTAGCTATAGACTTTCTTTATTTGAGATACTTTTTCCTATTCTGTAGCTTGACATTTTACTTTATAAATTGTGACCATTGGTCAAAAGTTTTTAATTTTAATGTATTTCTTTCTATTCACTAATACCCCAAATCATGAAGTTTTTCTTCTTTGTTATATGTTAGAAACTTAATTACTTTCTACTCCACATTTCATCTATAATCAAAACCAGAATTTATTTTTATATGTGCTGGGAAGTAGGGGAAAATTTTGTATTTCTACATATAGCTACCCAAGGGACCCAGCGTCGTATAGACTATGAAAAGACTATGTTTTTTCCCTACTACCTGTGTCATACATCGTCAGGCCTTGGGTACATGGATTTTTTTCCCCTAGACTGTCTATTCTGAATCATTGTGCAATTTTTCTTGACTTATGTCAATATTACATTATAATAATTACTGTTGTTTTACAAAAAGTTTCAATAACCTATACGATAAGCCCTCCAGTTTTCTTTTGTTCTTTTTCAAGATTTCATTTTGGCTCTTCTTGATCTTTTGCATTTATATACACATTTCTATATAAAAGTTGGACTTGGTTTGTCAATTTGAAAGTTTATTATAGCCATAGATGAATTCTGACAAATGCACGTCTTGATAATAGTCTTTCAGTCCATAAACATGAGGATTTAATTTATTTATTTATCTCAGTAGGTAGGGTTTTTGTTTGTCTCTTTGACCTCTTCATTTATCGCTTTATATATTTCAAAGGTACATGTATAGATACAGAACAATTTGTGTTGTGACACCTTCCTGCTAGATTGGCATTTTTATTTCCTTGGATGTCCCTTTTAAACTCTGGTAATGTTTTTTTGCCTTAAGATATACTTTGTTTGATATTAAGATAGTTGCACAAACTCTCTTCAGTATATGTTTGCAGGGAATTCTCTTTGGATATATGCCAGTGCCCCATCCATATACTGTCAGATTTTCCAGTGATTGTAAACAGGCTGGATTTCCAATTGCCTGAGTGCTGCCCCTGTTGCCTGGATCATAGAAACTTCAAGTACTGGAGAATTAATATTTTTGAGAATAGCTTTCAACCTTACTCAGATGTGGTGGCTCTGAAGTTCTTCATTTAAGCTGACTTCTAGAATTCCCTAGAGGAATTAGCCCCACTTGCCAGAATGGCAGCTCTCTTGATCTGCCGTTGTCTATTTGATCCTGCCCTCCTTTTCCTTTCTACCTTACTTCCCTTCTCCAGTTTTGTGGAGTTACCTCCTAAATAAACTACTGTTATTTTAATCCTTGTTTCAGGATCTACTTCTGATGGTCCCAAGTAAGACAATATGTTTTTTAGAGTAAACAGACAACCTACAGAATGGGAGAAAATACTTGCAAATTATGCATTTGACAAAGATCTTATATTTAGCATCTATAAGAAACTTAAATTTGTAAGAAAAAAGCAAATAACCTCATTAAACAGTGTGCCAAAGACATGAATAAACACTTTTCAAAAGAAGACATACATATGGCCAATGATCATATGGAAAAAATCTCAGTATCACTGATAATTACAGAAATGCCAGTCAAAACCACAATGAGATACCATCTGAACCAGTCAGAATGGCTATTATTAAAAGTCAAAAAATAACAGTTACTGGTGAGGTTGCAGAGAAAAAGGAATGCTTATACTCTGTTGGTGGGAGTGTACATTTGTTCGACCATTGTGGACAGCAGTGTGGTGATTCCTTAAAGACCTAAAAACGGAACTAACATTTGAGTCAGCAGTCTTATCACTGGCTATGTACCCAAAGGAATGTAAATCGTCTGTCATAAAGACACATGGATGCCTATGCTCATTGCAGCACTATTCACAATAGCAAAGGCATGGAATCAACCTAAATGCCCATCAACAGCAGATTGGATAAAGGAAATGTGGTGCATATGTACCATGGAATACTGTGCAGCCATAAAATACGAAATCATATCCTCTGTAGCAGCATGGATTGAACTGGAGGCCATTATCCTTAGCAAAATGACACAGGAACAAAATATTGCATATTCTTGTTTATAAGTGGGAGCTGAATGATAACACATGGACACAAATTGGGAAGCAACAGATACTGGGACCCATTGGAGGGTGGAGAGCGGGAAGATGGACAGGATCAGAGAAAAAAACTGTTGGGTACTAGGCTTAATACCTGGGTAGTGAAATAATTTGTACAACAAACCCCCATGACATGAATTTACCTATATAACAAACCTGCACATGTCCCCCTGAACCTAAAATAAAAGTTTTAAATCTCTGCATGATTAAAAAGAAGAGACAACATGTTTTTTTAGGGTTTTATTTAGAATATTGTTATGTCCTTGTATTTAAAACACGTCTCTTTAAACTGTATGCTATTTGCCAAAAAAAAAAAGTAAAATAAATCTCTTGTTAGCAGCTTTTTTACTTCGTTTAATCCAGTTTGACAATGTTAATATTTTATTTTATTTATTTATTTTTACTTCTATCTCCCTTTCCTGGCAGACAATAATAATACTTTAAGTATTTCAAATATGTGTCTGTAATAATTATTGCTATAGATGAGATTTAAATCTACCATCTGCTTTACATTTCTTTTTCTTATTTATGTATCTTCTTATGAGTTTATGCATGTTTTTTCAGTCTTCCTTTCTAATATATGAATTTAGGGTGATAAATTTCTTATGAGCATAGATTTAGGTGTACTCAACAGCTTTTTATATGTCATATTTACATTATCATTTGGTTCAAAATGTTTTTAATTTCCATTTTGATTTTTGAGTTTCTTGACCCAAGGAAATATAGAAGTAAATATGTTACTTAGTTTTCAAGTATACTAGAATTCTTTAGTTATATTTTTGTGACTTATTTCTATATGACTTCTAATGTGGCCAGGGAATATACCCTCTATTGTTTTAGTACTTTGAAATCTGTGGAGAGTCCCTTTTAGTCCACTGTATATTCAAATTTTATAAATCCAATTTATACACTTGAAAAGAATGACATTTATGCAGTGCTTTTTAATATAATGGATATATCATTTAGGTCAAATTTGTTGATTAGGTTGTTCAAATCCTCATACTTAATGAATTTTTGTTTATTTTTCTACCATTACTGCAAAAAATGTGTTAAAATTCCACACTGTAATTGTGGATTTGTTCACTCCTTTTTAGATTTCTGTTAGTATTTTCCTTTTTAAATTTAAATTTACATTATTGGTGTATATATATTTAGAATTTTTGTTACTCATAAATGTATCATTGTGAAATGCCACTCTATTTCTTAGATTTATTTGGCTTAAATCCTTCCTTGTAAATGAATATAGAGGCTTTCTTTTTGTTAATTTATATATAATATGTAGTTGTTCTTTCATAATAACTATCAATTCTCAGAAAGTTGCAGAAAATATAGAGGGAGGTCTTCTATATTCTTCATTCTGTATTCCCTGATGGTAACATCATATGTAACTGTGGTATAGTATCAAAACTAAGAAACTGACATTGGTAACAGTCCATAGAGCTTATTCAGATTTCATCAGTGTTACATGCATTTATGTATATGTATGTACTTCTATGCAATTTTATCACAAATGTAGTTTTGTATAACCATTACCACAATTACAATACAGAACTTCATTATGAAGCTTTCTATTCATAATTGCCATACCCACCTGCTTTCCTCCTAACAACCATTAATTTCTTCTCTGCTTCTAAAATTTTTAAATTTAAAGAGTGCTGTCTCAATGGAATCATGTAATATGCAACCTTTTGAGATTGACTTTTTTCTCAGCATAATTTTTGAGATCTGTCCAAGTTGTTGTGTATATCAGTCATGTGTTCCTTTTTTATTACTATGTAGTATTCCATAATATGGATGTACTATGTTAGTTTAACCTTTACTCAACTGAAGCGCACTTGATTTTTTTGCAGTTTTGGCTATTACAAATAAAGCCAAATACTCATGTACGGGTTTTTATGTGAACAAAATTAACCTTTTTTTCTGGTTTAAATGCCTAAGAATGCAATTGTTATATCACATGGAAAGTGCAAGTTTGATTTTTTAAACAATATCCAAAACATTTTCAGAGTGATTGTACCATTTTACATCCCTATGATCAGTATCTGAGAGATTTAGTTTCTCTGTGTTCTTGCCAGTAGTCGGTGTGATCACTTTTACTCCTTTTCATAGATGTGTGATAATATCTTTTTGTGGTTTTAATTTACATTTCCCTAATTGTGAAGGATGATGAACATTTTTTCTTTTTTTTTCTCTTTTTTAAAATTATACTTTAAGTTCTAGGGTACATGTGCACAACATGCAGATTTGTTACACATGTATACATGTACCATGTTCGTTTGCTGCAACCATTAACTTGTCATTTACATTAGGTATTTCTCCTAGTGCTATCCCTCCCCCAACCCTCCCACCCCATGACAGTCTCCGGTGTGTGATATTCCCCACCCTGTGTCCAAGTGTTCTCATTGATGAACATCTTTTAATGTACTTGTTTTGCATAAGTATATCCTCTTTGGTGAATATCTATTTATGTCCTCTGTGCTTTTTCTAATTGCAGTGCTTGTATTTTTACTCTTGAATTTTAAGAGTTTTGGAAATATTCTAGATTCTTGTTGGATAAGTTGCTTGCCATCATTTCTCCCAACCCATAGCTCTTGTTTTCATCATAGGGTTTTGAAGAACAAAAGATTTTAATTTTGATGAAGTCCAATTTTTAATTTTTTTCTTTCTGAATTGTGCTTCTGATGTCAAGTCTAAAAATGTTCCACCTCGGCCTGACTTGTAATGTTTTTCTCTTATTTTTTCTACAATTCTTATAGTTTTACATTTTAAATTTTAGCCCATGATCCATTTTGAGTTAGTATTTACATAGTATCACATAAGATGCGAATTTTAGGTCAGTTTTTTTGTTTTCTTTTGTTTTGTTGTTTGTTTTTGCCTATCAATATCAAATAGCTCCAGTACCGTTTGTTGAAAAGGTACTCCTTTTTGCATTTAATTGTATTTGTGCATCTGTCAAAAATTAGTTGGGCATATTTTCATGAGTCTAGGTTTTCTATTTTTAAAAATTGATTATTTTGCCTATTCCTTTGCTAATATCATAGTGTCTTAATTACTGTAACTTTATAATGAATTATAATATTGAGTAGATTGATTTCTCCCATTTAATTCTTCCTTGTCACAATTGTTTTAGTTATTCTAGGAGCTACAAGTTTTAATGTAAATTAATAAGGTTCCTTACGTATACAAAATCTATAGTGGGATTTGATAGGAATTGCACTAAATCTATACATTACTTTAGGAAGAATTGACATCTTTATTATAGTGAGTCTTCCAATCCATGAACATAGTATGCCTCTTCATTGATATAGGTCTTTATATGTTTCTTTCAGCAGCATTTTGTAATTTTCAGCATACAGATTCCATACACTCCTTGTTAGATTTATGCCTAAGTATTACATTTTCTTTTGGGTGATTATAAATGGTATTGTGCTTTTAATTTTAGTTTCCATTTGTTTATTGTTAGTGTTTATAGATACAGTTGATTTTCATAAGTCTCTTGTGTATTTTTTTCCAATTAAAGATACATACATATATATAGCTTTTAGGTATGTTTCTTTTTACTTAAACAATCTTAAAATATTTTCAATTATAGGGTTTTTTTGTTTGATATAGTTAATGATGTATTTGACTTTGTATATACAGTTTTACAAATTGACTTCTAATTATCTTTCCTCTTTTATTCTTTCTATGATTTCTTCTCACCACTATCAATTTCTGTGTTTCACATGAGTCTTCTCTGAGGGGTATCCTTACTATACATAATTGTCAGTGATTTAAACCATACATATTAATTTGGATTAATCCACATATTTATCCATTCCATTGCTTTAGATTCCCTTTTGCAATTTCAAACTTTTATCTGGGATCATTTTCTCTCTGCTTAATAGACACTTCTTAGTACTTCCTGTAGTATTGATCTGCTGCTAAAAAGTTATTTCAGATTCTAGATTTCTGAAAATATCTTTATTTAATTATTGTTATTGATGAGTATTTTTATAGTGTATAAATCCTGGGTTAGCAGTTATTTTCTTTCTGCACTTTCAGTCGCTAATTTATTGTCACCTTATTTTTATTATTTGTGTTAAGAAGTCAGCTGTATATTTTTATGCTGCTCCTTTGAATTATGTATGTAACATATATATACATATAATTATATATGTATAATAATTGTAAGTGTATATTTTTTAAACTACCAGTTTTAAATGTTTCTTTGTTTTTGATTTTAAGAGGTTTTATTATGATATGTGTAGGTGTTATTCTCTTTGTATCCAGTTTAGGGTTTGTAGTGCCTCTTGAATACAAGCTTAATGTATCTTTGAACATTTTTAGCCATTATCTTTTAAAATTGTTCTTTTTGCTTCATTATTTCTCTCACCTCTGCTCTGGCTCTCCAATTATAGGTATGTTAGATATTTTTACTGTTTTCTATTGTTCCCATGTTCTTTTCTATATTGTGTACTTTTTTGTTTTTCTGTGTTTAATTCCAGACTTTTAAAAATAATCAGTGTTCTAGTTTAATAATTTTTTCTTTGTCTGTGTCTGATGCATGTCTAGTCTCGATTTAATTCTTAAAGTTACTTTTTCAGTAACTGAAAATCCATTTGGTTCTTTCACTTCTTTGAGGATCTCTGCCAATACTATCAGTCTTGTCTTTTATTTTCTTAGATACGTTAAGCATTACCCCAAGAGCCTGAATTTTATAACTCTGTTACCTGTATGCCATCATGTATGTTTGTTTCTGCAGTCTGTATGTTTTTTTAGTGTTCAAGGAAATGCCTTCTTGTATTTACTTGATTTTTTTTAAAACAGTTCTATTAAAATGTAATTCACATACTATAAAATTAATCCTTCTAAAGTGTACAATTCAGTGATTTTAGTATATTCATAGAGTCATGTAACTATTATCACTATCTAATTTTAGAATATTTTTGTCACTCCAAACAGAAACCCTGTACCCATTAGGTTCATTCTCACCACCAGCCAACACTTGGCAACTACTATTGTACTTTCTGTCTTGATGGATTTGCCTATTCTGGACACTTTATATAAGTGAAATCATATAATATGTGGTCTTTTGTGACTGACTTCTTTCACCTAGCATACTTTTTTGAGATTTATTTATGTTTAGCATGTATTAGTACTACATTCCTTTTTATTGCTGAATAATATTCCATTATATGGATAAACAGCTTTTTATTTATCCATTCATCAACTGATGGACATATGGCTTACTTTCATTTTGGGCTATTATGAATAACGCTACTATGAAAATTTTTGTGCATATTTTTATGTAGACATATGTTTTCAATTGTCTTGGATATATATGTAGGAGGGGAATCTGGATCATATAGTAACTCTGTGTTTAACATTTACAGTGACTACTAAACTGTTCCAAAATAGCTGCCCCATTTTACAATCCCACCACAATGTATAAGCATTCCAGTTTCTCTGTATCCTTGCCAATACTTGTTTGCCTTTTATTGTTTAGCCATCCTTGTAGGTGTGAAGTAGTATCTCATAGTGGTTCCCGGTTATTGTTTAAAACTCTTATTGATATACAAAATAAATGCAGAATAGTGCACAAACTTAACTTGTCTAACCAGCATTCAGATGGGAACAGAGAATAATACGAGCAAAATTCATTTTTGTTCTTTCAATCACCAACTTATCCCTTTAGAAAGGTAACAACTATCCTGATTTCTAAGAGCATCTATTAATTGTGCTTGTTTTGTCCTTTGTATAAATGTAATCATACTTCATATAAACTGAACGGCTTCAAATGCAAATGAAGTTGCTTTCTAATCAACACTGGAAAAACTACATAACAATGATAGGCAATTTTTTTTTTAAATCATTGTTAGAAACCTGACAGCCTGCTTGCCCTCCTACTTTCCTTCTTTCTTGTTTATTTTATTCATATATACCATCTTAATTTATGTTTTTCCATTTGTCCCACTATGCTCCTTTTTTGTCTTTCCTTATGTTATTTGGTATTCATATAGTATCTCTTTTTTATTATTTAACTTTTCCTTCTCTTTGCCTGTTAGGCATATATATATATATATATATATATATATATATATACACACACACATATTGCTTATATTACTTTTTTAATACTTTTAATAGTTATTCTATGGATTTCAGCATGCATCCTTAGCTCACTAAAGACTGATGTAAGTTATTCCTTTTACCTTTCTTATACAAAGTTAGATATCAGCACCATTTAACTGGATTTACTTCCCACCTGCCTTTTTTTTTTTTCTTTTTTTTTTTTTTGAGACAGGGTTTCACTTTTGTCACCCAGGCTGGAGTACAGTGGCACAATCATAGCTTGCTGCAGCCTCAAACTTCCAGGGTCAAATGATCCTCCTACTTCAGCGCCCTGAGTAGCTGGAACTATAGACATGTACCACTACACCCTGCTAATTAAAAATAAATTCTTTTGAGATGGGGTCTCACTGTGTTGCCCAGGCTGGTCTCAAAGTCCAGAGCTCAAGTGATCCTCCAGCCTTGGACTACCAAAGTGATGGGGTTACAGGCGTGAGCCGCTGTGCCCAACCCCACCTGCCTTTTATATTGCATTTAATTTCAATATATGTCTTAAATCCATGAGATATTATTATTACTATTACCATCTTGTATAATCAATATTAATTTAGATTTACTCACATATTTATTTTCTATTGCTATTCATTCCCTCCTGTATCTTTGGGCTTCTGTGTGGTATAATTTGAGATTGAATATCAGGCATCGTGTTGTTACAGTGGTTCTGGATGCATTATCTTTTTCCAGAGAGGCTTTAACCTATCTCTGATAAGTAACTTGATATAGACATATCACCTTAATCCAAGCAAGACTTGAGCTGTCTCAGTGATGGATAGTAGTCCATGAAAGACTCAGACTGGTTTTTATTCACTCTTACTTATAGCGGGTCTCATTGAGAAAGCCAGGATTGTTTACTAGGGCCCTTTATCCATAGAGCACCCTAAATTCCAAGGTAGTCTCCTTAACATCGTGATATGGCAAAAGACTTCTTTTTCACTTCAGCTTCTGCTTAGCTTCTTAGAGTTTCACCCGAGGCAGATTAAGAATTCACCAACATTTTTTGAGGATTAGCTTATTTTTTATTTTTTTCTGTACTTCCTTTCTCTCTGAGATTTTGTCCTCCTGAATATTTTTGTAGCCCCAAACTTGATTTTTTCTTTTCTTCTCATGCCTGTGAGAGTGCCAAAATTTAGCTGGCATCTCTTCTTCTTATCAGCTTACATCTGTCTGGATTCTCAGTCTTCCCCCACTGCTTCATATCGTGAAATACTCAGTTTAATACAGAAATGCAGAACACAGGACTTTTATTTACCTCCTTTTTTTCCTTGGATCTTGGTCCCTCCATTTTGGCTTCGCATAAGCTTTCTTATGCTTCTACATAGGTTTTTATTTTTGTTTTTTCTTTTGTATTTTATCCAGATGTTCTAATTGTTTTGATAGACACTACAGCTTGCTAACAAACTATTGTTTCGTAGAAAAAAACTGAGTTCAGGTTTCTTCTTTTTTTCCCTCATTTCACTAATATTTATTGAGCACCTACTATGTGCCATGCTTCTGCTAGGATTTGGGAACATTGCAGTGAAGAAGACAACCAACTATCCAGCTTAAGAAATAGATTGTTACAAATCTCTTAGAAATCCCATGTGCTCTACCCTCATCCTATACCTGTCTCCCTCACCAAAAGGTAATCATTATCCTGAATTTTATGTTGATCACTGTTGTTCCTTATAGTTTCAAATGTGTACATATCCTAAAGTGTACTTTATAAAGTTCTACATGTTTCTGAGCTTTATAAAACTGAAATCATATTATATGTACTCTCACACAATTTGCATTCGCTTCTTGATGTTTTAATTAGATCTATCTGTATGCATATAATGCAGTTCATTCATTTTCCTTGTTTTTTTTTAATATTACAGTTATTAATATATTAAATTTTATGTGTTTTTTGAATAAACACACATTTTGAATGTTTTGGAGTACAATTACTTGGTTGTAAGGTACATTCGTCTTCAACAGCATAAACAATGCCAAATCATTTTCCAATGTGTGTATATTAGATACTTTAATTTTTATTATTTTAACTTTTATATTAAGAACTTATTCATGTAATCTATATGGAATTAAGAGTAATAATTAAAAATAATGGTAAGATCACTCTGTATAATACATAAGAAATGGATTCAAGGAATGCAAATTTGAGAAACCACATATGAAGCAGTTACACTAATTCTATTGAGTGATTATAGAGGCTTTGATTAGTATTGTGACAATAGGGATGAGAAAGGCATTGATTTTACATATAGCTAGAAGGTAGAAGTGATGGAACTTGGAGAGTAAGGAAAAGTAAGTTTCTTATCTGGGTTTCTGCAGTTTGCAAGTATGCAGATAACCTTAACATTTGCTTGGAAGTTATAAAATGACACAGAGATCAAATTTATAGTAAGAATAAGTATAGAACAGAGCCCTAGAAACCTCAGTTGGTAAGTTCAGTAAGAGGAAGAATATCAGTTCAGGGCTGAAAGGGAGTGGCAAAAGAAGTAGGAGGAGAATTGAATATTTGAGAATGGGAAGCCAAGGAAAGACGTGTTTCATGAAAGAGGGAATAGTCAGCAATGTCTCATTCTGCAGAAAAGTTAAAAAATTATGACCTGAAAATAGCTAATAGATTTAATGATGTGAACATCACTTGCGAATGTGACAAGATCAGATCAATGGAGCAAGGGTGGTGAGAGCCAAATTGCTCTGGTTTGAGGACGGAGGTAAGTAAATGGAGATAATGAGCATAGATAAATCCTTCAAGATGTTTGGGTAGTAACTGGAAGTGAATTTAGGGTTGAGAGAAGGTTTGATTTTGTTACTATGGTTTTAATATGGCTGAGATTTGTGTATAGTTAATAGTGAGGAAAGTTGCTAGTAAAGAGGAAAAGGTTGAACAAGAAAGGGAACATTCTTGCTAGAGGAAGTCACTGGGAACGTGTATGGCGAGAGTGGACAAGTATGGGAATTAATCAGCTTTAAACAGTGGGAGGGACGTGGTTTCCATTTTACTAGGAGAGTATGGGTGGAGATTTAGGTTGACTTGTTGGTTTGCTCAAAGGCAGTTGAGGGAGTTTCTGCTCATGGCTTTTATTCACATTTAAAAGTATTTTTAATTCATCTTGAATTCAAAGATATTCATATTAACTTATTTTGTTTAACATTTTTTATTTTAAACAATTTATTTTAGCAAAATATTTAAAGAAGGACTACTCAAAAACAAACAAATCAAGCACACATGAAGTTTTTTTTTAATAGTAAATAGGGTAAAGCACATTTATAACAGGTCCAATTTTTCTTTTTGCTTGCGGGTTGTAAGCTGCCTGAGAGCCAGACCATGACTTTGTTCTTTGTTGCCTCAGCAAATAATGCACAACAGGGTTTGGTAAGCAAGAGTTAAATTCTGCCAAGAGTGAAAAAAAAGAGTCCCCAGTGATGTGAACTGTGACCGCAGGGAGCATGGGGTGTCAAAGTTAGAGCATAGATGCATCATAGTGAGTTTGCGATTTAGTGGAGGGGAGTGTTTCATTATCTGAAAGTGTCGAACATATAAAGAATTTACGTTTGTCAAGCCTTCGGGCTGTTTCTGTAGGAGGGCCTAGAAAATTGGCCTTGCTCACTCAGCAAGATGAATTCTGACATTTTCCTGAGTCAGTCTCAGCCCCCACAAAGCATCTTGCTGTGTGTCAGTGTGAAGTCTACAGACTTGTAATGTGTCTGAACCAGATGCTGTATTGCCATCCCTTAGCCCTGTTTTGTGGAGCTGGCTCCATAGAACATAAGAACATTTCCAAAATTAACAATAGAAAAGTTTCTTTTTTAATTTTAACGATGTCATAAAACAAAACATCCTCTCTTCTGCCCCCCAACCCTGCCCCAGTTTATCATTCTTTTAAAACTGGGTTTTGACAGCTGCTGAATAATAGAGATAAGATGTAGTTCTTTTTCTCCCTGCTGAAACACTGCATTATTTGTTATTCATGGGTTCTTGTTTTCCTGGAAGATGGTTTGGTAAAATATGTGGGTGATGTGTACCCTATAATTGCCTGGAGGCCTTTTAGATTTCCTGTTTGAGTGTTTTCCTTTGGCTTTAATAAACTTGCAAATAGTTGTGGGAAAGAGGCTACTGAATGTTAATATAATTGACCTGTTTTAGTACAAGGTCTCCCCAAACCCACTCCCAGATGAGCAGATTCATTTATTTTATTTTATTTTATTTTATTTATTTTTTTGAGATGGAGTCTCACGCTGTCACCTGGGTTGGAGTGTAGTGGCACAATCTCAGCTCACTGCAACCTCCTTCTCCCAGATTCAGGTGATGCTCCTCCCTCAGCCCCCTGAGTAGCTGGGATTACAGGTGCCCACCACCACACCCAGCTTATTTTTGGTACTTTTAGTAGAGATGGGGTTTTACCATGTTGGCCAGGCTGGTCTTGAACACCTGACCTCATGATCCACCTGCCTCTGTCTCCCAAAGTGCTGGGATTACAGGTGTGAGCCACCGCACCCAGCCCAGATGAACAGATTCAGCATTTTAAAGTATTTCTTCGTAAGTTACAAAGAAGAAGTAAAAAAATATTAAAAGCTGCTGCCTTTTTAAAATCTAGAAGGCTCTATTTCTACTCCATCTTGCCAGTGTCAAGCTTTTAATCTTTCTTTATGCCTCTATGGTGTTGCCATCTGCTTTTTGAATAAGGCTCAGTAATCAATACAGCAGGAAACTTGCTGGGGTTAGATAAGTCTCCTGTCAAAACAAAGGAGAGCCATGCATTTGCCACTAAAGCAAAAAAGAAGTGACAGACCAGTCTGCCGTAGAAACACCTTTGTTTCCATTGCGGAGACTTACCTAAGGCACAAGGGGAGTTTCATTTTCAGGAAATTTAGGCAGAGAAGAGGCATTTCACCTGGATGCCCTGAAATGAAGATTTGTTTCCTAAGATTTGAGTTGAGGAATTCTGCATTGGGAAGAGAGAGATTCATTTTTAAAAATTGTAACAGGTGTGGGACTTAATTGCATTTCTTAAAATACGTTTCATATGTACATTTTAAAATTAATAATCTTCCCTTATTTGAAGCTTAATGATCCAGCAAACTGGTCCATCTGGAATACTGCCTGAAACCAATAAGAATAGGGAAAAAAAAAAGTTGAAACAATCAAAATAGACTCTAAAGTGACCATATCCCAGCATCTGCTCCTCATTTATGGAATCCTTCTGTGAGCCTGTATTTCCTAGGCAGTAGTTGATACTCTTTGGAGCCAGACCCTTGGGATTGAATCCTGGCTCTGCCAGTTGCTAGCTGTGTCGTTTTGGGCAAGTTACTTTAGCTGTTTGTTCCTCAATCTTCTCATCTCTAAAATGGAAATAATAATAGAGTTGCTATAGAATTGAGTTAATACCCATGCAGCAGTGCCTGGTATGTGGTAAACAGTAAATATTAACTATTTCTTATCTTATTTGCTGTTACTTTATTATCTCATATACCCTGCATGCTTGGTGATCTAGTTTCCAGATATACAGGCAATTATAACTATGATTTAAAAGGGAGAAAAGACATTTATAGAGTTAAGTCTATATTTTAGGATTAAAATAGCCTATATTTTAGGATTTGAGCTGATAGCTCAAAATAAAGAATAAGAAAACTTGAAAACTAAGCATAAGAACTTAAAAAGTACAGCATTCTGGGCTGTTTAAGAAAATGGTCATAAACTTTCAATGACTCCAGAGGGCATTAGTGAATTTCAACACAATTCAGTACCTATTGTTCAGAGTAATGATTCTGATTCATGAAGAAGATGTTAAATTCTGTTCATAGTGTTCAGTTTAGAGAAATCAGAAAGAATTTTATGTTTTAGGAAAATTCCAAAACAAACATTTAAAAAAGGCATTTAAAGGTCCATTTCTAGAAGATTTGGAATTACATAAACTTCATTTATTTGAATTTTTTTCTGCCTCTTCTTTTCAGTCCAAGTTAGTTTTTTTCAGAATTATTTATAAATGTGGTTTTCAGACACAAGTATTATTTCTGTTAAATGCCAAACACGTCTTCCCTGTACACACCTCATCTTAGCTTTCATTTTAGCCATTCCACTGCTCAGTAATATCTCCATACAAATCTCCTTGATTGTCAGGCTGACCAGGTTTTGCTCTGCAAATTATGTTTACCAGGAATTGGCAGTCTGAGGTATGTGAGATGAGATATACATCATGCCAGTTGCAATACAACCTTTAATGTTTACATACACATCTTTGAATTAGAAAGGTCATTTTGCTCGAAAACGATTTTTTTAAAAAAATTTAATTGTGGTAAAAATACATAACATAAAAATCTAACTATCATTCTATTTAAGTGTACAATTCGGTAATATTCACATTTTTGTGTGACAGAGCTCTAAAAATTTTTCATGTTGCAAAATGGAAACTCTACACCCATTGAACAACTCCTCATACTCCCTTGCCCCTAACCCTTGGAAAACACCATTCCACTTTCTATTTCTATGAGTTTATCTACTTTAGGTACCACATATATGTGGTATCATAGAGTATTTGGCCTTTTGTGAGTGGCTTATTTCACTTAGCATAATGTCCTCTATGTTCAACCATGTTGAAACAGATGATAGAGTTTCCTTCTCTTTTCAATCCTGGATAATATTCTATTATTTTTATATATCACATTTTGTTTATCCATTTATTTATTGATGGGTATTAGGTTTACTTACAACTCTTGGCTATTTTAAATAGTGCCACTCTGAATATGGGTATGCAAATATCTCTTCAAATTACTGCTTTCACTTATTTTGGATATATACCAAAAAGAGATTGCAAGATCACATAGTAATTCTATTTTTAATTCTTTCAAGAACCTTCATATTGTTTCCTGTAGTGGCTACACCATTTCATATTTTCACCAACAGTCCACAAGGGTTCCAATTTTTTCCACATCCTCAGAAATGTTTATTATAATTATAATTTTTTGATTGTGGCCATATTAATGGAGGTGGGATGATATCTCATTGTGGTTTTGATTTGCATTTCTCTAAGTATGTAGTGATGTTTAGCATCTTTTCATTTGCTTATTGGCCGTTTGTATATTTTCTTTGCAGAAATTTGCCCATTTAAAATCAGACTATTTGTTTTTCTGTGTCATTGAGTTGCAGAAGTTCTTTATGTGCTCTGGATATTAGCCCTTTATCAGAAACATGGTTTGCAAATATTTTCTCATATTCTGTAGGCTGACTTTTCATTCTGTTGATTGTATTGCATTCTTTGATGCAAATACATTTTTAAATTTGATGTAGTCCCATTTGTCTATTTTTGGTTTTGTTGGTTGTGGATTTGATGTCATATCCAAGAAACCATTCCCAAATCTAATGTCATAAGGCTTTTCCCATTTTTCTTCTTGAGTTTAATAGTTTCAAGTGTTTAGGTCTTAAATCATTTTGATTAAGTTTTATATTTGGTGTTAGATAAGAATCTGACTTTATTCTTTTGCATGTGCATATTCCATTTTCCAAATACCACCTGTTTGAAGAGAATGTCCTGTCCTCACTGAGTTGTTGAAGATAATTTGAACATTATATGTAAGGGTTTATTTCTGGGCTCTCTATTCCATTTGTCTGTATGTCTGTCTTTATGCCGGTACCACACTGTTTTGATTACGATAGCTTTGTAATGTGTTTTGAAATCAGAAAGTGTGATGCCTCCAACTATGTTCTTTTTCAAGATTGTTTTGATGATTTGGGGTCCTTTGGGATTCCATATAAGTTTAGGAAATTTTTTCTATTTCTGAAAAAAATGTCATTAGGATTTTGATATGGATTACATTGAATCTGTAGTTTTCCTTTGCTTTGAATAGTATGGATATTTTAACAATATTAAATTTTTCAATTCAGTGTTGCAATGAACACTGGATGTCACTTATTTATATCTTTTAACATTTCTTTTAGCAATATTTTACAGTTTTCAGTGTATACCTCTTTCACCTTCTTGGTTAATCCTAATCATTTTGTTCTTTTTGATATTGTCATTTAATTCTTTTTGATATTATTATAAATGAGATTGTTTCTAAATTTACTTTTGGATTATTCATTGTTAGTATATAGAAACAACCAATTTTGCCTTGTTGATTTTGTATCCTACATGTTTGCTGGATATGTTTATCAGGTCTAGTAGTTTTTTCGTGTGTGGAATTTCAGGGTTTTCTACCCTCAAATTATGTAAGATCTTGTCATCTGTGAACAAAGATAATTTTACTTTTTAATTTCCTTTTTGGATGCCCTTTAGTTTTTTTCTTGACTAATTTTCCTGGCTAGGACTTGCAGTACCATGTTGAGTGAAAGTGGAGGGAGAAGGCTTTCACACTTTGTACCTGAGCTTAGAGGAAAATTTTTCAGTTTTTTACCATTGAGTATGATGTTATCTGTGGTTTTTCATATACGATCTTTAATATGTTGAGGTATTTTCCTTCTATTTCTTGTCTGTTGGGGGTTTTTATCATAAAAGGGTGTTGCATTGCATCAGATGCTTCCTCTGCATCACTTGAGATAATCGTTTGGTTTTGTCCTTCATTCTGTTGATGTAAGTAACTACACTGATTGATTTTTGCATGTTGAACCATCCTTGCATTCTAGGAATGAATCCCACTTGTTCGTGGTGTATGTGATGTCCTGTTGAATTTGGTTTTTGAATATGTGGTTGAGATTTTTGAATCAATATTCATCAGAAATATTTGTCTATTGTTTTCTTTTCCAATGGTATACTTATCTGGCTTTGGTATAGTGTAATGCTGACATCATAAAATGAATTTGGAACGTTCCTTTCTCTTCAATTTTTTTTTTTTGTTTGTTTGTTTTTTGAGACAGGGTTTCACTCTGTCACCCAGGCTGGAGTGCAGTGGTGTGATCTCAGCTCACTGCAACCTCTGCCTCCCGGGTTCAAGTGATTCTTGTGCCTCAGCCTCCTGAGTAGCTGGGACTATAGGCATGTGCCACTACACCTGGCTAATTTTTCTATTTTTAGCAGCGATGGGGTTTCACCATGTTGGCCTGGATGGTCTCAATCTCCTGACCTCATGATCCACCTGCCTCAGCCTCCCAAAGTGCTGGGATTATAGGTGTGAGCCACCGTGCCCGGGCTTCTCTTCAATTTTTTGCAAGAGTTTGAGGAAGATTGTTGTTAATTGTTTTATACATCTTTAGTAGAATTCTCCAAGGAAGACATCTGGTTATGGGCACCTTTTTATTGGGAAGTTTTTTTGATTACTAAATTTAATCATCTTACCAGTTATATATCTGTTCTTTTTAATTATTATTTATGATTCAATCTTGATAGTGTGTATGTTTCTAGGAATTTATCCACTTTACTCTAAACTCTTGACCACCATATCTTATGCAATTGGATCTGTTCTACTCCTAGGAACCTGGATTTGATTGTGAGTTCTTAAGAGCTGTCTTTTGTAAATCTCAGCTGGTGGTTCATCAGAGTAGGCTTCCAATATTGTAAGCAGCTTCCTCATTCACAGGGGTACAATAATGATGGCAACGGTAGACCACCCAGAGCAACTGCTGTCATTATGCCAGCAGCATTAGGGAGGTGAGAGCAGTGGCAGCAGGAGTGGTTGCAGGAGCAGCAGTGGCAGCAGTGGGTTCTCTGTGCCCTGTATCCATGAGGCAATCAACTGCACCACCCCCACCCTTGCATGGCCAGGCAGAACCTCTTCCCAGGCCCAGAGCCTCTGCTGTGGCCTCAACCTTGCTCCCTGCCACATCCCATGGGCCCATAAGCACCGGGCCAAAGGTGCAGCCAGAACTCACAGGGCCAGCCCCAGAAACATCAGAGTCATTTGTGTGGGGTTGGCCGGGTCCACTGTACCACGTGCATCTCACCCATTGCCCTGAGAGCCATAGCAATGGGACCAGGCCGGGTCACCTGCTGGTGGGGGAGCAGCATGGTCAGGCACGAAGGGCGGGCAGAGGTGGAGCTGGGTTCCAGGGCAGTGCTGTGCTGCATGGAGCCAGTGGGAGCTGGGAGCAGGCAAGACCCCCCCCCCTCCCATGTGTGGCTGCAGCTGCCCAAGTTGTGGCTGTGGACTCAGGCATTTTGCACTCTTGGGGGGCCTGGGACGGCCTCCTCCTTTGCCCACACAGGCTTGAAGGTGTCTGCTCCCATTACCTGGCCTCTTCTTGCTTTCATTGCCCACTCCAATCACGGAACCCAGGTGCTGTTGCAACCTGACAGGGTGTGTGCATGCTTGGGGCAGTGCTGACAGACCAGCCCCCTGCCACATTGGCCCCCTCTAGACTTTGGGCACCAACAAGCATGGAAGGGAGGCCCAGCAGGTGCTGAGGGCAGCTTGGCACTAGCCTGCAGGCACCCCTGGGCACAAACAGCCTGGGTGCCATGAATGGTGGCAGGCATCAGACAAGATCCTGGGAAGAAGAGGGGAGGGTCCCCAGTGAAACCCCACCTTCAGACTGGGGAGGGCCTGAAGCCTGGGGGCTGGGCTACTGATCCCCTGGACTGAAGTGGGAACTTGTGGTGCCTTTTCCGGACCTGCCCATGGCCACCCATGGACCAATGGACGTGTACTTCCTCTCCCCTGAGACCCATAAAAGCCCTGGACTCAGCCAAACTCAAGGAGATGATGGGACAACCAACTGCAGAGAGAAGCTGCCCACCCCAGGATCTCCTCTTTGCTGAGGGCTGAGGAGATGATGAAACATCCAGTTGCAGAAAGAAATTAACCTCTCTGCTGAGAGCTGGACAATTATCAGGATGACCTGCCCCACAGAAAGGAGCTACTCTCTCTGCTGAGAGCTGAACACTCATTGGAACACTCTGGCTATAGAGAGGAGTTCCCCTCTGAGCTGTTCTATTGCTCAATAAAGCTCCTCTTTATCTTGTTGGCCCTCCACTTGTCTGTGTACCTCATTCTTCCTGGATGGAGTACAAGAACTCAGGACCCACTGAATGGTGGGGCTAAAAAAGCTGTAACACAAACAGGGCTGAAACACCTCCCTTGCATGCCATGTTGTGGGGGACAAGAAGGAAAAACTAGAGAAGGAAAGAAGAGCTGTGTCCCTTTGGGGAGCCCAGACCTAGAAGCTCCCTGAGCCAGAGCTGTGACACCCTTTTTAGGTCTCTGTGGTTCCTGGCATCTCCAAGCTTCTGAGCACCACACCATGTTTCTTGGTGTTAGCTGTTGATATGGTTTGGCTGTATTCCCACCCAAATCTCATCCTGAGTTTTAGCTCCCATAATCCCCATGTATTGTTGGAGGGACCTGGTGGGAGGTAATTGAATCATGGAGGCAGTTTTTTTCCATGCTGTTCTCATGATAGTGAATAAGTCTCATGAGATTTGATGGTTTTATAAAGGGCAGTTCCCCTTCACATGCTCTCTTGCCTGCCACCATGTAAGACATGCTTTTGCTCCTCTTTTGCCCTCCATCATGTTTATGAGACTTCCCCATCCATGTGGAACTGTGAGTCTTTTAAATCTCTTTCCTCTATAAGTCCTGGGTATATCTTTATAGCAACTTGAGAACAGACTAATACAGTAAATTGGTACTGATAGAGTGGGATACTGCTATTAAGATAACCTTAAATGTGGAATTTACTTTAGAACTGGGTAACAGGTAGAGGCTGGAACAGTTTGGAGGGCTCAGAAGAAGACAGGAGGCTGTGGGAAAGTATGGAGCTTTCTAGAGACTTGTTGAATGATTTTGACCAAAATGCTGATAGTAATATAGACAATGAAGTCCAGGCTGAGGTGTTCCAGATAGAGATGAGGAACTTGTTGGGAACTGGAGCAAAGGTGATTCTTACTGTGTTTTTAGCAAAGAGACTGGTGGCATTTTGCCCCTGACCTAGATATCTGTGGAACTTTGTACTTGAGAGAGATGATTCAGGGTATCTAGCAGAAGAAATTTCTAAGCAGCAAGGTAGCAAGAGGTGACTTGGGTTCTTTTAAAAGCATTTAGTTTTATTCATTCACAAAGATATGATTTGTAATTCGAACTTATGTTTAAAAGAGAAGCAGAGCATAAAATTTTGGAAAATTTGCAGCCTGGCAATGCAATAAAAAAGAAAAATCCATTTTCTGAGGAGAAATTCCAGCCAGCTGCAGAAATTTGCATAAGTAACAAGGAAATGCAGAAACTTGCACAATCACCAAGACAATGGTGAAAAATGTTTCTGGGGCATATCAGAGGTCTTCATGGCAGTCCCTCCCATCATAGGCCTGGAGGCCCAGGAGGAGAATTGGTTTCGTGGACTGGCTCCAGGGCTCCCTTGCTTTGTGCGGTCTTAGGACTTGGTGTCCCGTGTCTCAGCTGTGGCTAAACGGGGCCAAGGTACAGCTCAGACCATTGCTTCAGAGGGTGCAAGCCCCAAAACTTGGCAGCTTCTGTGTGTTTTTGGGCCTGCTGGTGCACAGAAGTCAAGAATTGAGGTTTGGGAACCTCTGCCTAAATTTCAGAGGATGCATAGAAACACCTGGATGTCCAGGCAGAGGTGTGTTGCAGGGGCGAGTCCTTCATGAACAACCTCTTCTAGGGCAGTGCAGAAGGAAAATGTGTGATGGGAGCCCTGACACAGAGTCCCCACTGGGGCACTGCCTAGTGGAGCTGTGAGAAGAGGACCACCATCCTCCAGATCCCGGAATGGTAGATCCACCAACAGCTAGCACTGTGTGCCTGGAAAAGCCACAGATACTCAACACTAGCCCATGAAAGCAGCCGGGAGGTGGACTGTACCCTGCAAAGCCACAGAGGCAGAGCTGCCCAAGACCATGGGAACCCACTTATTGCATCAGCATGACCTGGATGTGAGATGTGGAATTAAAGGAGATCATTTTGGAGTTTTAAGATTTGACTACCCTGCTGGATTTTAGACTTTAATGAGGCCTGTAGTCCCTTTGTGTTGGCCAATTTATCCCATTTGGAATGGGTGTATTTACCCAATGCCTGTACTCCCATTGTATCCAGGAAGTAACTGACCTGCTTTTGATCTTATATGTTCATAGGCGGAGGGGACTTGCCTTGACCCAGATTATACTTTGGACTGTGGACTTTTGAGTTAATGCTGAGATGAATTAAGACTTTGGGGAACAGTTGGGAAGGCATGATTTGTTTTGAAATGTGAGGACATGAGATTTGGGAGGGCCTGGGGTGGAATGATATGGTGTGGCTGTGTCCCCACCCAAATCTCATCTTGAATTGTAGCTATCATAATCCCCATATATCATGGGAGGGAACTGGTAGGAAGTAATTGAATCCTGGGAGTGAGTTTTTCCCATGCTGTTATCTTGAAAGTGAATAAGTCTCATGAGATCTGATGGTTTTATAAAGGACAGTTCCCCTGCACGTGCTCTCCTGCCTACTGCCATGTGAGATTTGCCTTTGCTTCTCTTTTGCCATCTGCCATGATTGTGAGGCCTCCCCAACCATGTGGAACTGTGAGTCAATTAAGACTCTTTCCTTTATAAATTACCCAGTCTCGGGTATGTTCTTATAACAGCATGAGAATGGACTAATACAGCCATCGAAGCTGCTTATGGTATACCTGGTTCAGCTGCAGCCTTGCAGGGAGCCAGTGCCCTTGCCAGTGCCTAGAGCTGTCCTCTCTTCTGCAGCTGGTGTGCCTTGCTGC
Source organism: Macaca fascicularis (assembly GCF_037993035.2). Lineage (NCBI taxonomy): Eukaryota > Metazoa > Chordata > Mammalia > Primates > Cercopithecidae > Macaca > Macaca fascicularis. The sequence continues at coordinate 26,181,007 of NC_088383.1, forward strand.
ACAGTGTGTGGACCCCACACTCACTCACACCCCCCTTACTGCTCCACACCTGGCTTGCCCTTGGCAGGTGTGGGATCCAGGTCAGTAGCAGGAGCCAAGGACAGCCTTCCAGGCTGAGTGGGCATAATGCGCCTAGCAGGCCAGAGCAAAACTCAGGCCTAGGCGCCACTGGCCACTGAGGTTTCTGGCTGGCAAAATGACACTCCAAGGATCCCATAACAATAACTCTTAATTTTTATATTTTTTATTAATTTTTATCACAGGCTACTCATAGAGCAGTGAGGGGAAAGAAGTGCTACTTAACAAGCAGCCCCTCAGTCCAAATGGGGTAAACATTAGTTGAGCATCACTATATTTACAGTTTTTTTTTATTATAATTTAAGTTCTAGGGTACATGTGCATAACGTGCAGGTTTGTTACATATGTATACTTGTGCCATGTTGCTGTGCTGCACCCATCAACTCGTCAGCACCCATCAACTCGTCATTTACATCAGGTATAACTCCCAATGCAATCCCTCTTCCCTCCCCCTTCCCCCCTCCCCATGATAGGCCCCGGTGTGTGATGTTCCCCTTCCCGAGTCCAAGTGATCTCATTGTTCAGTTCCCACCTATGAGTGAGAACATGCGGTGTTTGGTTTTCTGTTCTTGTGATAGTTTGCTAAACTAGGTTAACTAATTTTCTAATGTTAAAAATGTATAATTTTGTTTAGGAGGTAACAGGGATGAAGTAGCAAGGGAATCATGGTGGTGGATACAGCAAGAAAATATGCCTTCCAAGTTTATTGAAAACTGTAAATTTTCGATTTACAATTCTTCATTAAAAAATAAGCCGAGACCACTTGTATACTTCAAGGCAAAAGTATGAAAACAGTAGCACATTTGATTCCGTGCAGGTGCTGCTGTCTTGGAGGTGGAGTCAGTGTAGCAGGATAGTCTACTTTTATTGATTTTAATTGACTTAAGTTTTTTTCTTTCCTTTGAGATCATAAAATTATGTATTAATAGAACAACAAGTTTGAGGTGGCTAATAATTCATGTTTCTGTGTTTTATGTAATGAAATTAGGAGGCATTTCTTTCAAGTTCAAGGAATATTTTATTTGGCAATATGTACCAGATCTAATCAGTTCAATTTTTAAACATTCATTTTTTTAAGTTGGCTGTAGAGTTTGTTTATAGCAGAGAGATACTTTAATTCCAATAAACTTTCAAATCTTCCATAAGAATTTAAAATTCTCAGCTGAGTCACTGTTGCAGTGTTGAGTCATATCATCATGAAATCAGTGATGTTCTAGGTTCTAATGAATAGCATTAACCTCTGAATTTCAGCAAGTTAAAATATTTCAAGAATTCTAATGTAGTCTTAGTATCTAAGACTTAGTTTACCTGGTTTACCTTAGTTTACAAATCCTTGCTGGATGAATATTTAGTAATTGTAACTTACAACAAACTCCACATGCTACATTCATAGTATCGTGATGTCATAATAGAAATAATGATACCCCCACTGAATTGCTCTTCTCAGGATCCTTTGATTCTTTCTTTCTGCCTAACTTTTTAGCTCTGAAGTGTTCTGAATCTCACCACTTGGACCTATTTCCTTGATAGTATGTTTAGAGGTTCTGGCAGGGAAATACAGCTGCTTGTGTACCCTTGAGTGAAGAATGGTTCTCCTCCATTTGGGAAGGTCATCCTCTTTGACCTAGCAAGTAGCTTCAGGAAGGACACACATGGAGTAGTGAGGAAGAAAAAAGACACCTGCCAAGTCAGCCAGATTAGCTGAATCAATCCTGGCAATCAATGAGGTGGCAGATGTTGCAGCAGGGTTACTCTTATATTTTTGGATCTATTTCCTTCACTGACTGAAGGCATTGCTTAGTGATTTAATCTTATCTAATCTCATGGATTTATCTGTGATCTTTATGCAAATGATTCTCAAATTATACAGCCCAGACATCTCTTCTAAACTTTATAATAGTTTATCAAACTACCTATTTGAGATCTAGATCTAAATTTTTGAATAATCACTTCACTGTGATTTCTAAAACGTGGTTTCCAAAACTGATTTCCAAAACGTGATGTCCAAAACTGAACCTCTGATCTTTTCCCTAAATCTATAGCCTTTCTCAGATCAGTTGAATGACAACTCCATACTTAAGTTTGCTCAGGCCAAAAACCCCGGAGTCATCCTTTATTTTTCTCTTCCTCTTATACCCTGTATTTAACCCATTAGGCCATCATGGTGGCTCTACCCTTTTCAGACTATGTCTGTGTCTGGTGGAATAGTTATTCTCATTACTTAAAGACAATAAGGCTCAGAGACATTAAGAGAACAGCCCAAATCCACATGGTTGGGAAGTGATGAAGTCAGATTTCAAATTTATCTTTTCCGACCGACCACAACTAACATGCTCTTTCCATAATACTAATGCTTCTCCTAAATAAATGTTATAATTACTTTTTTATTTACATAGTTTAGAAATATGATTTGACCTATTGTATACCTGGAGATTTATAAAACAGTACATGGTTATTTTGATTAGTTTCTGTAGGAATTCTCTATGCATGCTGCGGTTATTTCGTAAATACTTGCTAACTCAGTTGAATTGACTGGTACTCTTGCTATTTTATGTTGCTCTGGGTTAGGAAATGTGTTTTCAATTGCAACATATAATTGGATATGTGTGTGTTAGATAGAAAAGAAGAGGTTATTAATGAAATTAAAATATTCGAGAAGGTCCTTTGGAAACCTCTTTTTCGGAGATTTCTTGCTATGTCTCTGACTTTAGAATATGTATTAGCTTTTTTTTTTAATCTTACATGAAAATACTTGTCTAATTGCTAGAGTTTTGTGACATGTAATATTGATCTTAATGCTAATCATTTAAGCTTAGATTATGGAATAATTTAAATTCTTTAAAATTTTATGTCAAGGGCCTCTGAAAAGAGGGACATTTTATAATTCTTAAATTCACTCGATTCTAAGTTCCTCTAATAGATTATAGTGTCAAAAAGGCAATGTGCTGGAATCATGGTAGAGCAATATCATAAAAGAAATTTCAGTGTTGGTTAGATTATTTAAATACTCCAGTTTTACTGATGTAGTTTTTGTAGTTTAGTAGAAGTTATCCCTTGCTATGTAATTAAATGTAGCAAAAATGAATTATGTTAAGCTAGATTTTGCTTGGTTAAAATTATATATATATAATATATATTAAAAATATCTATATATAAAATATATATATATATTTTGACACAGAGTGTCACTCTGTCGCCCAGTCTGGAGTGCAGTGATGCGATCTCGGCTCACTGCAAGCCCCACCTCCCGGGTCACACCATTCACCTGCCTCAGCCTCCCAAGTGGCTGGGACTACAGGCGCCCGCCACCATGCCTGGCTAATTTTTTGTATTTTTAGTAGAGACGGGGTTTGACCATGTTGGCCAGGATGGTCTCTATCTCCTGACCTCGTGAACCGCCCACCTCGGCCTCCCAAAGTGCTGGGATTACAGGCATGAGTCACTGCACCCAGCCTAAAATTGCACCTTTTGCTTGCTAGGTTATATCTTTGACCCTTGAAAGAAGTCAAGTTTAAATTTTTGGGAGATTTCCATTGTTTGTGATTGTGACATATTTTGAAAGCTATTTTTCTTCTTTATATGTATATGTAAAACATTTATCTGTTAAACAGATTTTAGGTAAACAGCCCTGGGATAATTGATTTTCATTTTTGTCTTCTAAATTTGCATTTTTAAATTTACTTGTTTTATTATTTTATCAATTTGTGTTATTTTGATTGATTCCAGGATAAAATTTGATGACTATTTAATTCATAAAAGCAATTTTCACATCTTAAATTTTATATATCTGTTTACCTACCTACCTGCCTATCTACCCACCTACCTACCTTTGCTTTGATAGAAACATTCAGTATGGAATCACTTTTGAAATATTCTTATAGGCTTTGGAACAATTTCTTAAAGCAATAAAATGATATGTGAGGCACTAAAAAGAAAAACTGTGTCTAGTAATTAACTCATTCCGTTGCCACAGGAAGTAAAGATGTGTGCAACTGCAGCTGTAATGGCATAAATTTAGAAAGCAAACTTAATTTACTGCTTCTAAAAAAATATCTGTTGGCACAACAAAACTAAAAAGTTCAAAAAAGAGCTATTTTATTTCTGGAAAATGTGTTAGTTTTCTGTTACCATTTGCAAGGATGGGTGTCTGTGAGCCTTTATACCATGAGATAAGCCATGATCAACTATGTTGCTGTCTTTTCTTCTTCATAGTGTATGCCAATTAAAGGCCTAGGATTCGTTCTTGGAGCCTATGAGTGCATTTGCAAAGCAGGATTCTATCATCCTGGAGTCTTACCAGTGAACAACTTTCGGAGTAAGTGTCCTTTGTTTCTATGCATATATATGTATATACATCATATATACTATTATTACGAAGATTTTCTTTTATCCTTGTTAGAGTTATATGGTTGAATAATCATTGGTTTGGCATTCTTTCATCACTTAAGGAGTTTTAGTTTTAGTTTGCCATCTACAATGCTCTGGAGAACCACTAAAATATACCAAAAATATCCTTAGGTATATATTAGTTTTTAATACATTTTAAAAGTCTGAAGATATTGTAGCTATCTGGTAAGACCAATGGAGGTTTAGTTATTGAAAGATGCTATTACAGAAAGTTCCTAAAACTAATTTTGTCAGTTTGTTTATTTTACTTACCAATGTGTTTATATGTTTTTAATGCTGCATAAAAGTTACCGTAAAGTGAGAGGCTTAAAGCAGCACAAATTGGTTATCATACAGTTTCCATTGGTTAGGTTCCTAGTCCTGGGTTAGCTAGATCCTAAGCTCAAGGTCTCATCACTCTAAAATCAAGTTGTTGGCTGGGTATAGTGGCTCACGCTTGTAGTCCCAGCAATTTGGGAGGCTGAGGTGGGAGGATTTCTTGAGCTCAGGAGTTCAAAACCAGCCTGGACAACATAGTGAGACCTTGTCTCAATAATAATAATGATAATAATAATACAATGCAGAGATCATCTTCAAAAAAATATAAGTCTACTTGCTGTTATTTGCATTATCTGACCTCTATAAACAATCATGACCAGAGCCATGTCTTCATAAATTTAATAAAATATTACATGCAGAAATTTATAGTTTCAAAAAATAAAAATAAAAGAAACTCAAGGTGTCACTTGGGTGTGATCTTCTCAGAGGCTCAGGGTCCCCTTCAAAGCTCTTTAGGATTGTTGGAAGAATTCAGTTCCTTGCAATTGTAGGCCTGAGGCCCTTATTTTCTGGCTGGATGTCAGCCCAGGGTCAGTCTTAGTTCCTAAAAGTTGCCTCAAGGCCTAGCTATGTCACCCTCTCACAATATGGCTGATTCCTTTTTCAAGGCTACCAGGAGAATCTCCCTAGCCTGCTAAGACAGAGTCTTAAATGACAGAGTGTAATAATGGGAGTGACTCTCCCATCACTTCAGCATATAACGTAGCCCAACCAAAAGAGAGAATGTCCCATCATTTTTATGGATCTACCCACATTCAAATGGAAATGATTATATAGGGCTTCTATTCCAGAATTGAAATTTGGTCATCTGGTTATTTTATTCCTACTCCGGAAAATGTCAGTGTTACAATTCAAGTATTGAGTATTATTGTATCTCTGGAGAATGAACTTTTGCCACATCACCTTATAGCGATTGGATATAGTACCTAAGAAGAAAGACTGTAGTGGTTAACGGGGTGGTTTCATGAAAGTTAGGGTTTGGGAGTTGCTAAAACTAGAGTACAGATCTTTTTTAAATAGTTACCCATAAATCTTTGCCAGCCCTATTATCTGTGTAGGAATTTGGATTTCTCTGAGGCATACTTCAAAGGGTTCATTGAGATTGAGACCTGAATGTCTTCCTCTGGGAATTTTGGTAGACATTTATAGATTTATATATAGTGCTTTTTCTCTCTCTTAGAAGGCACTATTCTTGGTCCTGAGACTGTTCACATTTAACTTGTAGGTTCTGGAGGTGAGAAACATTTTGCTGTCTCCTCCGCCACATATTTCAGAGTTTAGTCCTTGTTCTGAGTGAGTTGTTGTAGGCAGAATTCTAAGGTGGCCTCTCAGGTTCTGCTTCCACATCTTCTTAAGTGTGGGTGTGAGCTATGAATTTGCTGGGATGCTCACTCCCTTGCTTAGGTTCTGTTATTTAGCAACATAAGAGAGTAAGGATGTAGTCACTTTTGTGATTACATTGTTTTATCTAAGACTCCATCATAGCAGACTGGAAGGAGAGAGAGAATCTTCTACTGGCTTTGAGGAAGTAAACTACCTTGTTGGGGAGACAGCCATGTGGTTGGGGCTTGAGAGCAGCCTGTAAGAACTGAGAGCAAACCCCACTAATAGCCTACGAGAAAACAGGGACTTCTAGTACTACAGTTGCAGGGAAGTAAATTCTTCCAACAGCCTGAATACTCTCAGAAGAGGACCGTGAGCTCCAGATGAGAATGCAGCCTAGCCAAAACCTTGATTTCAGCCTGGTGAGGCCCTAAGCAGAGAACCCAGTTACACTGTGCCAAGACTTCTATTCAACAGAAACAGGGAAATAATAAACAGACATCTTAAGTCCCTAAACTTTTGATCATTTATAATGCGGCAATTGCAAATATACAATAGCAATCCTGGTAATATATTTTAAGGATGATTATGCTTTTTGGTGTGTGTGTGCCAGACCATGGCGACACCGGAGCTACTTCGGCATTTTTCACGTTTATGGTCCAGACATAACATATGATTCAACACTGAAGGATTAAGGGAAAAGGTTTTAGCTTATGTTCTGTGAAGGTATTTTGTATCTGGTTTACCCACATTTGTTCTCAGCTCCCACTATGTGACTGAAATAAAACATCTAAATATTGTAGAATCAGAGAGTGACTATGCCATTTGCTTATAACACTACCAGGAGAAACTGGTTAACCTTTAACAACTTATCTTTATTTAATTTGCACACTCCTACTTTCTTCCTTATTTTAAAAGCCAGTGTTTTCTTACTGGACCTACACTCTAAGAAAAGGCTGCCTCTCTGTGTGAGTCTAACTCCCATGTTATACACATTGCAGCCATGGAAGAGAGGCCACTCTTTCCAGGAAGATGATCTATGATTGAATTTAGATTTGATTCAGCTTTGACCTCAGCACATACTTAGCCAGGACCAACATTCCTCAGTGACAGAGCCGAACAGTCACTGCCTGTTGTAATTTGAAGCCAGTAAGGCAGGGGTCCCCAACCCTTGGGCTGCAGACTGGTGCCAGTTAATGGCCTGTTAGGAACCTGGCCGCACAGCAGGAGATGGGCAGTGGGTGAGTGAATTAGTCCATTCTCATGCTGCTATGAAGAAATATTCAAGACTGGGTAATTTATAAAGAAAAGAGATTTAATTGACTCACAGTTTCACATGGCTAGAGAAGCCTCAGGAAACTTACAATTGTGGAAGGCACCTCTTCACAGGGTGGCAGGAGAGAGAATGAGTGTTGAGCGAATGGGGAAGACCCTTATAAAACCATCAGATCTCATGAGAACTCACTATCACGAGAACAGCATAGTGAAAACTGCTCTCATGATTTAGTTATCTCCACCTGTTCCTGTCCTTGACACATGGGGGATTATTACAATTCAAGGTAAGATTTGGGTGGGGACACAGAGCCAAACCATATCAGTGAGATAGTATTAATGCCCAAACTCTGCCTCCTATCAAATCAGTGGTGGCATTAGATTCTCATAGAAGTGCAAACTCTAATGTGAACTGCACATGTGAGGGATCTAGGTTGCACGCTCCTCATGAGAATCTAATGCCTGATGATCTGAGGTGGAGCAGTTTCATCCCCAAACTGTCATCCTGCATGCCCTCCACCTCAGTCCATGGAAAAATTGCCTTTCATGAAACCAGTCTCTGGTGCCAAAAAAGGTTGGGGACCACTGCCGTAAAGTACTCTTTAACCAGAAATAGCTTAATCACTTCTTGTCCTAAAGAGAGAGTACAACAACCTGACTAGGAATATGAGCTGTGTAACTCACCAGTGTCATCATCCAAGAACTACTCAATATTTTTTATATTTTGGGCTTATATGAGAATATATTGCATGTCTCTGTGTTTTAATTTATTAGGTCTCTTCATTATAGTATCCAGGCAAGTTATAGGGAAAGTTATTTTTATACTTTCTTGATGAGGTATCTGTGAGATAAGGAATGACCACATGTAGCCCTTGAGCCAAAGGTAAGAAAGGCATTAAGGACCCAACATATAAGATAACATGGAAAACTGCTAGCACAGTACATGGCATATAATAAGTGGTCAATACACAGTTAAATAATTAAATACACATATACCCACATATAAAAACAAAATATTAATCATGCATGTAAAGAGATATCTCCTAAGCACCACTGGTCATTAGCACCTTATCTCAAATATTTTATTATATTAGGATAACTAGTGACTTTAGCTGGGACCTTTGGAGAATTAATTCTACAATAGGAGGAAGTTAGTTGAGAAACAAAGGATATACAGCAAAGACAAAATTCACTTGATTTATAATTGTAAATACAGAAAAAAGACCCCAAATTCCTAAATCTCTTGTAGTCTTGTGTCCCCTTTGGAGAGAGGAGCTAAGATGTGGTGCTGATCTCTTAGAGAAAATATATATATGACTTAAAAATTCTGTTAAAATGTGAAGTGATTTAAAAATCTTTATTTAGACCTAGGCCCACAGTAAACAAATGGCTCATGAAGACCAAGAGAATGTATTCAAATAACATGATATGAAATTGTGCTGACAGTCCAGAGACCTTGTTCCTGGCATCTCTCTTGAAATTAGTAATCATATGCGAGTTAATGGGATCTGACATCTGGATAGTAGCAGGATTTCAGAATAACCAAGTACTGATGTTTCGCTGTCTTTTCAAATCCAGGTTGTTCCCTTCCAGGTTGATGAAATACAAGCTTGTGACTAGCTCATCTTCCTCAAATTCATCTCTCCTAGTATGGATTCTGTCTTCAGTGAAACTGCTTTTATCTTTTGTATGGATATAGTGCCAGTCTTTCAGTCTTATTTCTTTCACCTTTTGGATTGACTTCAGCCTGTATACATTTCCAAATCTCAATTTACAAGTGACCCATATCCAAAAATGATAATCCCTACTTACGCAGCTCTAGTGGTATTGATATGAGAAGATACGATGGGAGGAAAAAGATAACAAAGTAATTAGAGACATAAAGAGTATGCAGTTCTGGAAGAAAAAGAAGGGAAGCTCTTTGAAAGTGGTACAGTTTAGGGATTCTGGCTGAGCTCTACAGCAAATGTTAAGCAAGGCTGACTTGTCTCTGGGATGAGTCTTGGTTTTCTTGCCTTGCTTGAGTCTCACATTCTCTTCCTATTCTCTTTCATGGCTGGGGAGTTGGGACATGTGCCTTTCCAAAAATCTCAAAGTTGAAAAGAACAAAGACATTCTGAGAAAATATTTCAGATCAGAGGCTAAGAAACATGGCAAGTAAATTCAATGCATGATCCTAGATTTCACCCTAGATGGAGAAAAGTAGCCACAAAGGACATTATTCTGGCAATTGATGAAATTTGAATGTGGGCTATGTATTAGATGATAATATTATATCAGAATTAAATTTCCAACTTTTATAATTGTAATGTGGTTTTGTGTGAGGATGCCCTTTTCATAGGATATGCTAGCTGAAGTGTCTATGGGTAAAGGGATATAGAATCTCCATCCTATACTTACATGGTTCAGGAAGAATAGTGTACGTTAAATTTATATAAACATCTATCAAGACAATAGACATTTGCTTTCTGAAGACTAAGCTCAGTATCAGTCTCTAGTATCTATTCCAAACTTAGACGGAATAGATTAAAAGAGCTTGAACACCACAATCTCATAAATAGCATCGTCACTTTCACCACTGGTCTGACTTCAACCTTGTAGTCTCGTTCTGAAGCTAGGCTTTTACTGTATTATAGGAACCTAGTCCTAATCAGTTTTACTCTAGTTATAGAAGAAAGCTTCTCCATCCAGTTGCCGATCTTATGGTTTTGCCTCAGTAATTTGCTCAATTTTCATATATTTTTCATTAGTCTTATTTGTAGGGACTAAGGAAAAATGCAAATCGAACATATTTCCAGATCTCAGATTCTTTCAGTTCACTTGTCCTAAAAATGGGCTGTGGACTGAGAAATAATACTTCAGTCCTCTGAAAATCTTCCTTTTCCTCCACTAGCTGAAGTACTACTTTATTAGACTTTTCCCCTCATTTAATATAATTGTATATTTTTGCATTATTTTACTTTACTAGACTGCTAATTAGAGACTTATTTATATTAACAATCATCTTTCCCCAAATATTAAAGAAAGACCTCTGGAAGGGAAATATGACTATTAATTAGCTCACTGTGGTAGGAAGAATGTCTGAAACTTCATTTACCAACATAATAGTGACAATTTTCTTTACATGGTAGAATTATTTGTAATTTTTGTCTTCTTTTTGCTTCTGTGTTTTCTTTTCTCCTAAGTAAAAATACATTTCTTACACAAAATCATAATGTTTTAAAAATAAAATATAACATTCAGAACATATTCCTACCTGACTTAGCAAATTTAGAAACTTTGAAAAGATACAAGGTATTTATTTACATTGCCTCTAAGTATCTCTCCACAAATTACTATTTACAAAGAAAAAAGTAACCTACAGTGAACAGACTTGTGGCATACCACCTTCCCAAGTAATCAAAGTAGCATACTCAATTATTGGGAGAAACTGACTCCTTGTGCCTCCTGGTATGTTACACTGAGGATACAGCATTATTTTTACGGTGTTCCTACCAAAAGTTAATAATCTGAATCTAATCATGAGGAAATATCAGGCACATCAAAACTGAGGGACATTCTATAAAATAACTGGTCTGTGCTTTCCCAAAATCTCAAAGTTGAAAAGAATAAAGAAATGCTGAGAAACTGTTTCAAATCAGAGGCTAAGATACATGGCAAGTAAATTCAATGCATGATCCTAGATTTCACCCTAGATGGAGAAAAGTAGCCGCAAAGGACATGATTCTGGCAACTGATGAAATTTGAATATGGGCTACGTATTAGGTGATAATATAGTATCAGTATTAAATCTCCAACTTTGATAATTGTAATGTGGTTTTGTGTGAGGATGCCCTTTTCATAGGACATGCTAGCTGAGGTGTCTATTGGTAAAGGGATATAGAATCTCCATCCTATACTTACATGGTTCAGGAAGAATAGCATACGTTTAAATTTATAAACATCTATCAAGACAATATGAACGGTAAAGTAAATACAGCAGAATGTAAATAATTGATGAATCTGGGTAAAGAATATATTGGATTTATTTCTACTATTCTTGTAGATTCTCTATAAAATTTAAGTGATATCACAGTTAAAAGTTACAAAATCTAACTTTCAGAATATCTGTTTTAATTCAAAGGACTTAAATATTTCAATAATTGTAGCTTTGGTGAGTTAATTAGACATTTGTGATTTGGAGCAAAAATTCACTTATCAAAGGGAATTTATTGCTATCAAAAGCGACATGACTTTAAATTATTTTTATTATAAAAATGTTATATACTCATTAAATAAACTTTGGAATGTATACAAAGGTAGAATTTTAAAGGCCATTCAAAGTCTATTTTTCATTTAATTCTTTTCAGTTTATAGTTTGTACACAAATGTCTGTATATATCATCTTTCTAAAAATTTGGAATTATATTTATTTAAAATATCATACATAGTTTCCTTGAATATAATTTTAATAGTTACATAGAATTCCATTGAATAAACACACTGTGGTTTGCTTAATCATTCTAAGGTTTATACTTTTACTAGTTTCTATAAATGTAAGACTATATTTATATAAAAATATCTAGAAGTTTTATGGGTTTTTTTCTTGTCAATGAAAATAAGGCAAGGAAATAAGTTAACATACTGTTCACAAATTGTCACAATTTATTTTGGCAGGCTTATGATATAGGTGAACATTTTAGATTCCTCAGATGGCCTGTAAATGCTACTGTAACCTTCTCCCAATGTCCTTCTCTGTATTTTTTCTCAAGGCAACACTCATATAGGAAACAGAAGAACTGCTACTGCCAAAGCTATATAGCTTTATACATTTGCCATTTGTCTTCAGGACGTATTTGTTTTGTCTGAAAGTTCTAAGTCTCATCTTCAAGGGTTTTTAGATTTCAGCAAGGCAGATCAGCATTCTGTGCACGGAGGATGCGTTTCCAGTTGCTCAGTCAAATTTTGATACAACATGGTTTCTAAACAGATTTGCCCATAGGTGCCAAAGTCAGCAGTGCTAACTCATATTCTTAATGTGTTTTTCTAGTTTGTTTCCAGCAACTTGAAAAATACTACTTTGATTAAATTTCTTAAGCATACAGGGTTTGAGAGCATAAACAATGAAGTAGTGAGTTGAATATTATTTTCAACTAAGCATCTGTATTATAGATCAGTTAATTTATTCTTTTGAGAGAGCACTTTCATCAGTAACAATTGTTTATTGAGTATCCAATATGTATAAACTACTAAGGTGCTAAGTGTATAAAGAGATACATCTATAAATCATGGCCCCATCTCAAATAATGTAAAATTTTAAAGAATCATAAGCTTAAGAAGAGAGCTTATTTATTTATTTATTTATTTATTTATTTTATTTATTTGAGATGGAGTCTCACTCTGTTGCCCAGGCTGGAGCGCAGTGGCTCGATCTCGGCTCACTGCAAGCTCCACTTCCTGGGTTCACGCCATTCTCCTGCCTCAGCCTCCCGAGTAGCTGGGACTACAGGCGCCCACCACCATGCCCAGGTAATTTTTTATGTTTTTAGTAGAGACAGGGTTTCACCGTGTTAGCCAGGATGGTCTCGATCTCCTGGCCTCGTGATCCGCCTGTCTTGGCCTCCCAAAGTGCTGGGATTACAGGCGTGAGCCACTACGCCCGGCCTAGAGCTTATTATTATTATTACGTAGTAGTATGATTTCTACTAGCGGCATATATTCTCTTTTCCTAGATAGGGAACTTTAGCATAAATCAGCAAAATGTTTTTAGAACTGGAAGATTATTAAATTGTGCTTTGAGTCCTAAAGGAAACACTGAATATCACAAGCTCTGTCTTTAATTTTAGTTGCTTTTTGAGCTTTAGAAATCAGATCTCTTGACTTTTGGTTTTGCTTTCTCTCTCTTACAACTTTGTGTTCCTTATAGAACTTCATGAATTTTGACAGTCAAATGAAGTTAAATACATTGTTAAAGAGGAAGTTTTTTATGATGGCATGTTACTGTTTGCCATTTGTGAATTGATCTCATGGTATTTGTGAGCACAAATAATAAAATGTCCTCATAATTTATTTTCCAACAAGTTGCCTTTTATACATGAATATTGAAATACTTATCTAACCAACAATTTATTTCCCATATCAGGAAATACAGAATTGTTTGGAGTTACATTCATTTTTCAACCTTATACCTAGTTGCTACTAATTCAGTAGATGGAATACCTGTTAACTATGATTTCTCTCCTACTTGAGGAAGATAATAAAGTGTATAGGCTTTTTCTATGTCCTGTACTCATGACTGTATTTCATGGCCCAGTATTTTAAGTCTTTTGTAATTTTAATATAGGTGGGAAAATAAAGATACAAAACCATTGTTCTATTCTTAGAGAGCTCACAGTTTCTTTTCACATACCGTTTAGATCTGTGGAACTCTACCAGTAAGCAGAGTAGAATAATACAGTCAAGTAAAGAAAATCACAATGGCATGTAGCCTCAGGAAAAGAACTGAGCAGAGACAGAGTATATCAGTCATGGAAAGCTCTCCATGTTGATGTGGATCTCTGGACAATGATGGGGCAAAGGAAGTACATTGAAGTGCACCTTTGGACAGCAAATGTGGACTATTCAGCATACTGTCTACAATTCACATGTTTCAAAATTCTACCCCCGATTCTCCATTTCAAAAGGTTGAACATAGACAAGTAATTCAGTCTTCCCAGTGAATCAAAATTGGAGAACATTGCAATCACTATGCAAGAACCTTAATTTATGTGAATAATGAATTACATCAATGTAGAGGAGATCATAATTAGGAAAGGTAGATGAACAATAACATTGAATTAGTGACAAGATATATATCTTTGTATTATAATGCAGAAATGAGATCAAAGTCCGATTTAGAAATAACATTTTCTAGTAAGAGAAGAAAAGGACACTAATTTTTCTTTAATTATATAAATTTAACCCACACAAATACATTTCTAAAAGAATGTACTGCATTTTTAATTGCAAAAGATACTTTTTTTAACTAGGGTATATCTTATGAAAAAGAAATAAATAGCTGATCCTAAGCCCAACTGTTTAGAATGTTTCATAATGGCTTAGTTTATTTGACAATACTCTATACTTATTAGTTGAATTTGGCAAAATCTGACAAGAGAAACTATTTTCTTTTTGCTAACCTGACATTAAGGTTGTTCCTTTGGTGATGATGTCAGCTTATTGGGCCTCCAGATGTTAAAAGCCCTGCTTGGGTAGTTTGATTAGCCCAGATATTAGAGTATCTCACCATACAGCAGTTGAGTTATAATCAGAGGGTTCTACTCTTTAAGTGCAGTGGTTTAACTGGAAGCAATTTATTTTGTTCTCTACTGTATTTAACAAATTGATTTAGATGTAGTATTATCAAGGAGCAAAAATGACCACAGGCAAGAATAAACTACTTCCAGGAAGTAAATTGTTTTGTGAATGTAAAGGAAAGCCTTTAACATCATGATTAGAGTTACCTTTGCGATCTACAAGATCCCAAGTTAGTTCACTTTTCCATGTACATCACATGATTACCATGTTGTTCAAATCTAGGGGCACCATTCAAATTCTATTCTGTATGAATGCTGCCAGAGACAGCTCACTTTGGAATGTGGAAGCTATGATACAAGCTTTTCTTGCCCTGCATCACATACTGTTGACTCACCTTAGATTTTAGCTACAGTAGACAGCTAATATTACTGAACATGCTGCCAGTATCCAACTTCAAGTGCCCATAGAATTTCTTTTCTTTTCTGCCTCAGGGCTGTCTCTGAAGCCCCCTAAGCTTGCTCAGCCCTTGCCCAGAAGTGTGGTGAAATGGAAGTTTCCTGGGATAACTGTCAAACAAAGGGATTGGTAGTTGCTGCATAAATATTCCAGCCTTCCATCCTCTGGAAAGTCAAATCTGAAGGGCATTGTATACAGTTTTAGAGGGATCCCAGCAGGATTGATCCCCCGTTTTCCCACAGTAATATCCAACTCAGTAATCTACTTTTATTATGTTTTCTTTCTTCCTTGTCTTACTATATCTGATTTCCTTCTATCACTCTATCTTTGGTCAACCTGAAATCGTTGAAAGGATCAGATTTCAGTTTAAAAGAGTTTATTCAAGCAAAAAGGTGGGAATAGCCAGCTGGGAAACACGGACACCGGAGAACTGTGGTCAGTGCTACTAAGTTAAAAGTTAAATGTCTTGCTTATTGGAAGAAAACAAATAAATTTAATAGGATTGCAGTATTTTCTATAAAAAGCTGGTTTATGAGTTACAACAATTTAATTAGTTATAATTTGCTTTCTTTTCCATCTGGCTTAATTTCTTTTCTTTATAGCTGGTTTTCATTTTCTTTCCAGTTTACAAAACTGTATTTAACATTCCATCTTATGACAATGTGATAGCCATGAAGTCTTTGTGTGAGAAACAGTAGGAGGGAAGTTAATCTATAATAAAGATCATTAAGATCAACAATGAAGAGGAAGGCGATCTTTTCTGGTGCCTTTTAGTTACTTGCAACATTTTACAAAACAATGTAGGTAAGGAATAAGGCTAATCTATAATCAAAGATACAAAGGTTATAGCTGCCGGTTATGTGACTTGAGCACCATAATCAAATTCCTTTTAGGCTCAAAATAATTTAGAGTTCCAACAGCTTAGATTTTGAATTAGTTATTTTTATATTTTACACCTTCTTTTAGGAGTCATCTCCTAAATCAGACATCTGTGTCCAAGTTCGTATCTCAGGTTCTGCTTTCTGGGGACCAAGACGAAAATAGCAGCTTTAGCTGTTTGGTAGTGGCAACTTGCACATAAATTCAGGAAAAAAATATTATTTTCTGTTAAAGCTTTCTGCATTTGCAGTTACAGAAAGAAATAATTCTTTGCCTCTTGTAAAATAGGAGGCAGAGTGAGAGATAGTTTGGGGATAATTAAGAATTTTGTTTGGCATTAATATTGGGGGAGCCTAGGCATCTTTGCTATTTTTATTCATTCTTTGGGCAATGTTATCTAGTCTCATGGCTCTAAATACTCCCTAAGTACCCATTGTTTTCAAATATTTATCTTCAGTGCAGGCCTTTTTCACATATATCAGGATGCCTTTTAGACATCATCACTTGGCTCTCAAGTAGACATCCTTAACCTGACATGTCAAGATTGGACTTAGGATTTCTTCCAAAGCCTTCTCCACATGTGTGCTTTCCCTTCTTGGTTAATGGTAACTTTTTTCTTCCACTCATTCATACTAAACACCTTGGAGACAGCTTTGACACTTTTCTTTCTGTCTCACGTGATAACCAAGCCATCTAAAATTATGTCAACTCCACCTTCAAACTCTGCATGCAACCATTTTTACTGCAATACTGTGACCCCAGCCTTTATCAAGTCTCACCTGGATTATTACAGTAGCTTCTCATCACTATTCTTGCTCTTTCCCTTGTCCTCTAGAGTATGTTTTCTATACAATCAAAGCAATCCTTTAATTACATAAACCATATCATGTTACTCCTTTACCCAAAACCCTAACCCTAACCCTGCAAAAACTAAGCTTAAATATACTGAGCACTTAACATACTGCAATATTTTTCAAGTTTAAGTGATTCGAGGTGCTAAATAGTCTCTACTTATCCCATCTCAGAGAATTAAACCTTAGCTGATGTGGGTGAAGTTTCAAGTTTCATTTGTATTGAAAGTAAATAATTTATACTGTTTGCTTTAAATGTAGCTAATATCTTCCTAAGCCAATGAAAAAAGATCAGCCTATTTAGTTGAAGCAAGAAAGCAAAGATTTGTGTAAGAAGGACTATTTTGTAAAACAAACAATACCTCCACAGATAATTTTTTGATTAATTTAACTTCTATTGTACTTCTTTTTATGGTATTTTGGTTTGTGTGGTGATTGCTTGCACCTGTTAGGATTCACTGTCCTTTGTTGCTAATGTCCAGTGCCTGGTAAAGCCATTAGGTTTCAATTTGTCCATTGTTTTTGGTTGTTTCTGATGGGAAGATAAATTTAATCCCTGTTCTTCCATCTCATCCAGAAGGGGGAAATCCTAACCTCTGTGTCTCAAATCTGAATCTTAGAGCTCATACTTTATCATCTCCTATTCTACAGTGCTCTATGATTCTTCACATTGTAGTCACCATCATTAGACCTTCTGAATCCTTGACACTTTTATCTTAGTGAAATGACTCTGGCTTCACTTACGTAACTATCCAGTTCATACTCGAGTTAATGCATTGTTTTCTCAGTATCCTGGCTTCTCATACTTCTCAGTTTTTGACTTGACTATGATTCTTCAAGTTTTTATATGCATTGGATACCTTTTTTTAATCATCTCAAATTGCTTTTCGCCTTATCTCTTTCTCTACCCATTGCGATCACCATTTCCTGAAGGTTTTGAATGGCTTTGTGTAAGTGCCATTGTGGTGTGCCTTTCCTCATATGCTTCTCACTTTCTGTTCTGCTATGAGGTACCTCTGTGGTCGTGACACAAGATGTGAGAACCTGCTTTGGATCAAGTGTGCATAATGCAGGCACGTGGGGGCAGTTGATGATTCTGGAAACCCTTTATCAATTAGTAAGGTTGATAATGGAGACATGTTTTCCCCTTTATCTCTACGATTGACTCAGATTCAAGAAGTCCCTGGAGGATTGAGCACAAACTGCTCCAAGGGAGTGAAGGCTGCAGATCCATTATACAGCCTTGTGTTGGCTTTCCTCCTTTGCCTTTTTACCCCTCCTCTCACACTCTTGCTGTCTGGGAGCACGTTTTGTAGTTACATGAAAAGAAGCCTAAAACTGTCATTAGCAAAATCCTTTCTTTATTCTCTGTGTGTGACTGCTCTATCCTCTGCGTTTGTTTCTATGCTACTGATAATCGTACAAAATCACACACTATCTTGACTATGTTTCTTAGTAATGCATACTGTCTTACTCTAACTGGATTATTTTTCTGCCAAGTGATCTGACAAATCATCTTGTATTATATTTCTGCCTCAACCTTCATGTCTTTAATCTCAAAAAAGGCCTTCTTCACTCTCAATAAGTATTCTTACCTGCTTTGTTGAGAAGGATAAGACTCTACAAGATTGGCTGCCACATTTTTTCTACTTCAAAATGTATTTTTTTCCAACTGATTCCTTCTTTCTGCTAAAAAACAGTACACCTTTTAAAAATCTTTGATTTATCTCTACTTTTTTCCAGTGTCAGAAGAGATATCAAATATTCTTAATTTCTCCAACTATGCTGTTGATTACATCCAATCATGACTTCTCAAATCCTTCCTTTACCAGTTTTCTCATATAGTTACTCAATTTCAAATGGCCCATTTTTACTGGATGCAGTTGTGTTATGATCGCACCTGTTTCAAAGAAAACAAACAAACAAAAACAAAATCACTTTTTAAAAATACCATCATTATTCCTCTCAACCATGAGTTTTTCTTGCTTTTTTCATTCAATAGTGCATTTATTTAAATAATATAATATCTTATTACTTATTTAGTACATAAGCCATGACAATTTAGGGACTAAATCTCCTACTCTTTGGAAACGATTATCTTATAGGTCAGTGAAGAATAAAATAATTATTAAATCTTGTAGACTTTTCTCAGTCATATTGATCACATTATAGCATTTTTTAGTAAATTTCATTTCTGTTATGACACTGTAAGTACTCTTCCCTGTCTAGCATTTCCCTCTGTACATTTCCCAATAATTATCTTATCCACTCCCAGAGATCTCTGCAGGTTCTGTCTCTAACATTCACTCTGTATCTCAGTTCTTTCTTCTAACTTCTCTGTTTTGGAGGAATATCTTTTTTTAAGGCACCATGAATTCCTAATTACTCTTTGCATCTCCTATATTTGGAGAAGAGGAGAAAGGGCCAGTCACTATGATTTCTATAAATATTAATAATCTCAACCAGGTGCGGTGGCTCACACCTGTAATCCCAGCACTTT
Organism: Macaca fascicularis; assembly: GCF_037993035.2. Lineage (NCBI taxonomy): Eukaryota > Metazoa > Chordata > Mammalia > Primates > Cercopithecidae > Macaca > Macaca fascicularis. The sequence goes on from NC_088383.1 coordinate 26,200,366, forward strand.
GGGAGGCCGAGGCAGGTGGATCACGAGGTCAAATGTTCGAGACCAGCCTGACCAACATGGTGAAACCCTGTCTCTACTAAAAATACAAAAATTAGCCAGTCATGGTGGCCCGTGTCTGTAGTCCCAGCTACTCAGGAAGCTGAGGCAGGAGAATCACTTGAACCTAGGAGACGGAGGTCGCAGTGAGCCGAGATCATGCCACTGCACTCCAGCTTGGGTGACAGAGTGAGACTCCATCTCAAAAATAAATAAATAAATAAATAAGTAAATAATCTCATTTAATCCCACAGCAATTCATGTTTCATAAATAAGTAAACTAAGACCCCAAGTGGTCTAGTGAGTTGTCTCATGTCATAGAGTTTTCTGGAGTAGGGAACAAAGTCTGCTTGACAATAAAATCCATTTGCTTTTCATCATGTAACGGAATGATGACTCTTAAACAGCATTATATCCATAATCATCAGAGAAATATTCAATTGTGTTTTTGCTATTGTCTTTACTGAGGAAACAAAACAGACAAATACATTGTACAAAGATTGTGAACCTTTAATAGGGGTTGAAAGGAACCAAGACTTTCTGTTAAACTGTATATTATTAAAATGCTGTTACCTAGAGGAACCTCTTTCCCAAATTCCTCAGTTAATCAAAGCTGTGTTATATACTGAAGTGGGTTCATATTCATTGATGTCTTTTATATTGAATTCAGAGTTGGAAATCATTTCTGTTTCTTTTTTCTTCATATTTGGCATTAATTGGATAGATGTTGGTGTTAAACTCATCTTAACTATTAAAGAGAAGCTTTACCTATTGAGCTTCAGAAGTAACTTAAGGTTGATAATTGAGACAGAAGAACCTAAAATTAAAAGGAGGATCGATAGCAGTAAGTGAATAGTGTTGAAAATGTCCTAAGAGCATGCAAAGTGGGAAATTACATGATAGCTTATAAGTATGGACTGTACTCTTGGCAAAGGATGTACCATCATTAGGCAAATTGCACACTGAACAACTGTCAAATACCATTTCACCTAATTTAGACCTAATGAACTTGGTAGATGAGATCCCTGATGAATGAATTAAGGAGCAGTCAAAGTCTCATTTTGGATTCTGTGCTATCTAGGTCAAGAAGTTCCCAAAGGTATGCATGTATTTACTCGGTACATAAAAACATCAACTTTCTTATTCCTACTTCTGGTTAATTGTCTTACAAATATTTGTGGAATATGATTTGTGCTTTTCAGTTGGTGAGTGGTAGATAATGACATAAAAGACTTAGAAGGCCGGGCGCGGTGGCTCACACCTGTAATCGCAGCACTTTGGGAGGCAGAGGTGGGCGGATCACGAGGTCAGGAGATTGAGGTCATTCTGGCTAACATGGTGAAACCCCATCTCTACTAAAAATACAAAAATTTAGCCGGGCACAGTGGTGGGAGCTTGTAGTCCTAGCTACTTGGGAGGCTGAAGCAGGAGAATGGCGTGAACCCGGGAGGCAGAGCTGGCAGTGAGCCAAGATTGTGCCACTGCACTCTAGCCTGGGGGACAGAGCAAGACTCCATCTCAAAAAAAAAAAAAAAAAAAAAGACTTAGGAAAACTGTTCCCTGACCTCATGAAGCTTTTGAAATTTTGCTAATTTTCCTCAACCACTGTCACTGATGCTTTTTAAAATCAAAAGGATAAAAAGAATTTTGTAAGAGTCTAAAGTAACTCTTTCTCCTAGCAAGAGGGTTGATAAAAGGTCTATAATAAATGAGAAAAGGAATGAGGAGTCAAGGATGTCTTTTGACTCTATACTCAATCTTACCTACCTAAGAGGTGCAAATGACACTGTGGTTTTATTTGGAACTTTCAGGAAGGGGTCCGGATCAACATATTTCAGGAAGTACAAAAGATGTGTCAGAAGAAGCCTATGTCTGCCTACCTTGCAGGGAGGGCTGCCGCTTCTGTGCAGATGACAGCCCGTGCTTCGTCCAGGAGGATAAGTATTTGCGACTTGCCATCATCTCCTTCCAAGCCCTGTGTATGCTGCTCGACTTCGTTAGCATGCTGGTGGTCTACCACTTTCGCAAAGCAAAGGTAAACCCAGGTATCCTGGTTATGATCCTCTTGTTATAGAGCAACCTCTTATTTTTTTAAGCAAACAGAGTTTTCACATTCAAGTTCCTTCTCTACTAAGCAGCAGTCTTTCTATAATGTGATTGGACTAGAATATGAAAGTTATATTCTTTAGCTGACCAGAAAAATAGAGATTAAAACATGATACTTTAACATTTACAGAATGTTTCCCCTTGTTTAGTCTGGATCTCAAGTGCTTCATTGACTTAAATGACTCTCCTTTACATCATGTCTTTGGCCTCTAGAGAAACTTATTCTGCCACTATCCAATGTATTATTAATTTTTTTGTATCTAAGAAGCTTTGTTATGTTTATTATATTTTTCTTATGTTTAAAGATGGCAAATGACTCAACTATTTTTTAGCACATTATACTTTGAAGAATGAATTTATTTATGACCATATATTTTGTCTTACATTAGTGTCCCAGAATAATAACAATCCTGGGAAGAACTTATACAGCTTTGGAGAGAACATATCCTTTGGTTCTACTCTAAGTAATCAAGAGTAGTATAGACCAGGAGCAGTGGCTCATGCCTGTAATCTCAGTACATTGAGAGGCCAAGGCTGGAGAATTGCTTGAGGCCAGAGAGTTTGAGACCAGCCTGACCAACATAGCAAGACCCTGTCTCTACAAAAAATAAATAAATTAAAAAACCATTTCTCTCCAAAAAAAAAAATTAAAAATTTCTCTACAAAACAAACAAATAAAAACAAAAAAACAAAAACTAGCCAGTGTGGTGGTGCCTGCCTATAGTCCCAACTGTTTAGGAGGCTGAGACAGGAGTATCTCTTGAGCCTAGAGTTCAAGACTGCAGTGAGCTCTGATCACACCACTGTACTTCTGCCTGGGTGACAGAGTGAGACCCTGCCCTGTCTCAATAAAAAGGGGTGGGTAGAAGCATTTGTATGCCTTTCAGTCAGGGGTAAATGAAATGTTAAAATGTGCAGGACAAAGCTTTGGGGGAAGCTTTCTCAAGTTGGCCACCCAATTAGTTACATGTAGCCAGTGTTGTATTTGAATTTGTGGTTCTGATGCTTGCAGAAATGTATTTGTGCCATTGGAAAGAAAACAAAACCTAAAGTCTCCAATCTTTTCCAAATTCAAAGGACCTCTTTATCCTGGGAAAGTTGTACAGATTGGTTTAGATTACAGAGTTCATTGAAGGTATAAAGTGTTCCCATTAGAAACTGTTTTAAAAACCCTCTGTGAATGGCATCTATTATGAAGCCTCAAGTTACACATTTTATTTTATTTTATTTTATTTATTTTTTTATTATTATTATACTTTAAGTTCTAGGGTACATGTGCATAACGTGCAGGTTTGTTACATATGTATACTTGTGCCATGTTGCTGTGCTGCACCCATCAACTCGTCATTTACATCAGGTATAAATCCTATGCAATCCCTCCCCCCTCCCCCCTCCCCATAATAGGCCCCGGTGTGTGATGTCCCCCTTCCCGAGTCCAAGTGATCTCATTGTTCAGTTCCCACCTATGAGTGAGAACATGCGGTGTTTGGTTTTCTGTTCTTGTGATAGTTTGCTAAGAATGATGGTTTCCAGCTGCATCCATGTCCCTACAAAGGACACAAACTCATCCTTTTTTATGGCTGCATGGGTATTCCATGGTGTATATGTGCCACATTTTCTTAATCCAGTCTGTCACTGATGGACATTTGGGTTGATTCCAAGTCTTTGCTATTGTGAATAGTGCCGCAATGAACATACGTGTGCATGTGTCTTTATAGCAGCATGATTTATAATCCTTTGGGTATATCCCCAGTAATGGGATGGCTGGGTCATATGGTACATCTAGTTCTAGATCCTTGAGGAATCGCCATACTGTTTTCCATAATGGTTGAACTAGTTTACAATCCCACCAACAGTGTAAAAGTGTTCCTATTTCTCCACATCCTCTCCAGCACCTGTTGTTTCCTGACCTTTTAATGATCGCCATTCTAACTGGTGTGAGATGGTATCTCATTGTGGTTTTGATTTGCATTTCTCTGATGGCCAGTGATGCTGAGCATTTTTTCATGTGTCTGTTGGCTGTATGAATGTCTTCTTTTGAGAAATGTCTGTTCATATCCTTTGCCCACTTTTTGATGGGGTTGTTTTTTTCTTGTAAATTTGTTTGAGTTCTTTGTAGGTTCTGGATATTAGCCCTTTGTCCGATGAGTAGATTGCAAAAATTTTCTCCCATTCTGTAGGTTGCCTGTTCACTCTGCTGGTAGTTTCTTTTGCTGTGCAGAAGCTCTTTAGTTTAATTAGATCCCATTTGTCAATTTTGGCTTTTGCTGCTGTTGCTTTTGGTGTTTTAGACATGAAGTCTTTGCCCATGCCTATGTCCTGAATGGTACTACCTAGGTTTTCCTCTAGGGTTTTTATGGTATTAGGTCTAACATTTAAGTCTCTAATCCGTCTTGAATTAATTTTCGTATAAGGAGTAAGGAAAGGATCCAGTTTCAGCTCTCTACTTATGGCTAGCCAATTTTCCCAGCACCATTTATTAAATAGGCAATCCTTTCCCCATTTCTTGTTTCTCTCAGGTTTGTCAAAGATCAGATGGCTGTAGATGTGTGGTATTATTTCTGAGGACTCTGTTCTGTTCCATTGGTCTATATCTCTGTTTTGGTACCAGTACACACATTTTTATTATTAAAAAGCCTCTGTTGAGATTCTAGGAGATTGTGTTCATTTTGTTAATGTTATAGACTTTGATAGTCATTTAAAATGGACAATTTCATTAACAGAAGAATCCAGCACAAATTAAAATCAAGCTTAAAGTCAGCAAGAAAGTGCAAACAGGCAGATTGCTCCTCATTTAACCAATTAACCTTTCTTTTGCAACAAACTGTGTGTTATATAATAAAAATAGTAGGCAAGTAGAGTTGAGAAATATATAACCACTGTTACCTAGATAAAATTAATTGGTTTTGTAAAAAGCCTGTCAGTGGCATAGCAGGTAGAATTGAAAGGTCTGTTTATTAATTTCTCTGAAATCTCTCTGATATAATGTAATTCATTTATATGGTAGATAACACATGGTTCCCTATGAATTTTAATTGAGTTTGATAATTAATGATTGCTCTGCTAAATTAGTTAGTAATACATGGTAGGTAAAATATTACATTGGATATTTAAAAACCTGAGATAGTTCTGACAAGACCAATGTCTTAATAAATGTTAATGTTACTTAGCTTTGCCAGTTATTAAACCTTGCTAATTTCCCTGGACCTTCATGTGAAATATCATTTTAATGACCAAAATCCTACTTTACAGGACTATAATGAGAATACATAGTTTTACATGTCATTTTAGTGAAATTTCTATAGATTAAAAACTATTAATAGTAGGAATTGATAAATTAAACATTATCTAGTTTTCAGATGGTCACCTTTCGAAGAATCAGTTTTTGCAGAATGTAACATAATAAAAGAGGGATATAAGCTAATAAAGCGAATGAACATAGACCATGTATATTGATGAAAAGAAATGTTTGATGCAATTTTCTGCTGTGATTTCAATTGCTAAAAGCAATTGTAAAAATGATAGAACATTCCAGTATAGAGATTGGAGATTTATAGCATGTAGAATTTGGATTCGCTTTTTAAAGATTTCCTGTGTCTTTGCAACATTTCTTTGGATGAAGAAGAAACTTGATGATCTCTTTTGTAGCAATATTGACATTTCTTTAGGAGTTTCCTATTACATTCTCTACTCATTGATAATTAAAAGAACAAAGCCCACACAATTTATCAATTTACATCTATTTTGACAAAAAAATCCAATTGTAATACAGAAGTAGCATAACAATTGCGGGTAAGTGTGCAGACTCAGATTGTTTAGATTTGAATACTGTCTCAGCTCCTTGCATACTGTGAGACTTTGTGAGAATTGCTTAGCCCTTTTTTGTCTAGTTTTCTCCTTTGTAAAATGGTATTCACACGCCATGTACAAAAACTAAATTAAAATGGATCATAGATCAAAATGAGAGAGTAAAAACCCAAGGAAGTTTTATTAGGATAAAACATTGGCATAAATCTTCATGAACTTCAGTTAAGCAGTAGGTTCTTAAATATGACATCACAAGCATACATGACAAAAGTAGATAAATTTGACTTCATGAAAACTTTTTTGTATCAAAGACAGCATCAAGAAAGTAAAAAGAAAACACATAGAATGGCAGAAGATATTTGTAAATCCTACCTATGATAAGGAATAGCATCCAGAATATGTAAAGGACAGGTAACCAATCAATGAAAAGAGAAGTAAAACCAATTTAAAAAGTGAGACAAGGATCTAAATAAACATTTATCCAAAGAAAATATATGAATAAGCCAAAATGTGTATGAAAGGATTATCAACACATAGTCACTAGGAAAACGCAACTCAAACTAACAATAGCCACTAGCATAGCTAAAAATAGAAAAGATGGTAACAAGTGTTGCGGATGTGGAGAAATTGACACTCTCATTCATTCCTGTGGGAAATGTAAAATGGTACAGCCCTTTTGGAAAATAGTTTGGCAGTCCCTCAAAAAGTTAAAACTCGAAGTATGATATGACCCAGCAATTCCACTCCCGGTATATATCCAGAAGAACTGAATATATATGTCTACAAAGAAATATGCACACCAATGTTCATAGGACACAGATGAACCTTGAAAACTGCTAAGTAAAAGCGTTACAAAAGATCACATATTGTATCATTTCGTTTAAATGAAATGCTCAGAAGAGGCAAATTCATGGAGACAAGTAGATTAGTGGTTACCAGGGACTACCAGGAAGGAAGAATGGGGAGTTAGGGCTATTGAGTTCAGGGTTTCTTTTTGGAACAACAAAAATGTTACAAAATTAGATTAGGGTAATAGTTGCACCCCTCTGTCAATAGGCTAAAAACTACTGGATTATATACTTTAAAAATGTGAATTTTAAAGTATGTGTATTATATCTCAATAAATCTTTTACAAATTTTTAAAGGAGTTTACATCTTATTAATACTTACCTTCCGGGATTATTTAAAAGAGTTAATGAGATAATCCATGTAAAATACCTTCCACTTTTAGTCTTTACTAGTTGTTTGTCTTTTGTAATATAATTTTGGACCTCTTTATAAAATTCATAATTCATGTATGCTTCCCACATTGGGGGCCAAGTATGACATTTAAAGTAGTTCAAAAGAATGAGAAGTTGGGAAACATAGCTGTGCCTCTTTGAAGGAGGCACCCAAGCTCCATAAGTATTCATTCATAGGCACATATGCAATCGCATACATATTTCTGTGCTGATAATCTTCTTCAAAAACCATTTACTGTGCATTTATTTATATGTGGCTTTTTGTCCTTTTCAAGAGTGATTACTTAGCATGCAAATAAAACCCAGTTTATTTACCTACTTATTGATACTACTGGCTTTTCTAGGAAGTTTCAATTTCCATCCGCACCCTCAAAATGAGAAACTTATGGAAATCTTTCCTGGGTATTGATTATGAAGTCATTAGGGATATTGAGAATTAGGACACATACTCCTTCTTGTGTTGTTATAATAGTTAGGAAAAAAGTAACAAAATAAAAATTTGTAATATAGGAATAAGTTTGTTACTATAATACTTTCCTGGTTTTAATTTAGCAAGATGAAAAACAGTTCAGAGCTAGAATGGCGAAACCTCTCATTTTATAGATAAGAAAATCGGCCGGGCGCGGTGGCTCAAGCCTGTAATCCCAGCACTTTGGGAGGCCGAGGCGGGTGGATCACGAGGTCAGGAGATCGAGACCATCCTGGCTAACATGGTGAAACCCCGTCTCTACTAAAAATACAAAAAAAAAAAAAAAACTAGCCTGGCGTGGTGGCGGGCGCCTGTAGTCCCAGCTACTCGGAGGCTGAGGCGGGAGAATGGCGTGAACCCGGGAGGCGGAGCTTGCAGTGAGCCGAGATCGCGCCACTGCACTCCAGCCCGGGCGACAGAGCGAGACTCCGTCTCAAAAAAAAAAGAAAAAAGAAAAAAAGAAAATCCAGGCCGGGCGCGGTGGCTCAAGCCTGTAATCCCAGCACTTTGGGAGGCCGAGTCGGGCGGATCACGAGGTCAGGAGATCGAGACCATCCTGGCTAGCACGGTGAAACCCCGTCTCTACTAAAAAATACAAAAAACTAGCCGGGCGAGGTGGCGGGCGCCTGTAGTCCCAGCTACTCGGGAGGCTGAGGCAGGAGAATGGCGTAAACCCGGGAGGCGGAGCTTGCAGTAAGCTGAGATCCGGCCACGGCACTCCCGCCTGTGCGACAGAGCGAGACTCCGTCTCAAAAAAAAAAAAAAAAAAAAAAAGAAAATCCAGCCCCTGAGAGATTAAGTTTCCAAAGGTCACACAGCTAGGTTGAAAAGTTTATGCATGTATATTTAGCCTTATTTCAGCATATGAAATAAAAACACTTCTAGAAGATTAAAAGTGTAAGTTAATAAATTAAGGCTAAGTGAAAATAAGTTTAGAAAAAAATTAGTTGAAATCAAGGGTGAGGTTAAGATATCAAATGGATTCCATGAGGGCTGAGATACTGTTCTCACCCCGTGCCAGTGGGAAGAGCTTTCCTGGAGTTTTCTAGTAGCAGTGCAAATGGGAGGAAAAAAAATAAGTCATAGTAGCCATAAAATAAAAACCAACCAGTCACTGAGATGAAATTCAAATATTCCTGGCACCGAGTCTTGGAAGAAATTTCTCCTGTGGATCTTTATATAGACAATATTGTAAAATGTAGTGAATGATAAGCATTCTTACATGGAATACGATAATTATTTTCATGGCTCTGTTCCTGTTAATTTCCCCAAATGTGTGCTGATATTTGAATACTTAAATACAGCTCATGCAAATAAATTCTGTAGGGGTGTCATAATGTGGTCCTGATACACTGTTCTTGGCTGATGTTAATGCAGTTAGTTTTAGAGTGTCTAGATCACAGTTGGCCAGTGTGCAGCCCACAAGTTACTGCTACATGACTATGGTAGACACACATGGTTTTTTGTTTTTTTTTTTTCTCCATTTCATTCAGAATCAGCCTCAGAACCATTCTTAGGACTCTAAGCAGATTCTATGCATGAAATCTATTTGCTCTCCTAGATCTTGAAACACAGGAGGGCTGCAAATCCTTCATATAAACTTTTATAAGTACTGCTGGTCGTTACTGAGTTTTCAAAAGGTATTCACTGAGTGAAAACAAATTTGAGGTTCTATTTCCTATTAAGAGCAAGAAGGCAGTTGATTGTGAAGGTGTGTGCTATTATAATAGGTGAACCTGGGGATAGAATGCTGTGTGCTAATGATGGCTGAGGCATCTACCTAGACACACACCTGAAGAGAAGTACACGCTCTCAGATGCCAGAAGACACCCTGAGGAAGGGCCAGGAAACACCTGGTTAGGGATGGCACCTAAGCTAGAATCTGAGACTTTTTCTCTTACTTCTTCTTTTGCCAATATGTGAACCAGGTTCTTTAATCCAGTTTCACAAGAATTCATAAAATGTCACATCTTAGTTGCCTTTAGGATATGCACCGTATGCCACTGAGGTCCTGCTGGAAGTGGGCCATTTTGGAACTGAGGCCCCTTTTATTCATATTAGAGTAGTTCCGAGAATTGACAAATCAAAGATAGGAAAACCAATAGCAATGTCAAACCTAGCAGCTGAACCAGTCCTTTTGGGCGACAAGCAAATATATGTAGGGATAATGGAGAGTTCTCTGTTCTCAAATGAAATATTAGGTGATCATGTTGAAGAGACATAATATAGTATAGATACTTACGTCTTTTCAGTTGCATGGTTCTTCCAGGAAAGTCTAATTTTGAGTACATTTAATTGAAAGAGATTTGTCCAGGCCCAAAACATCAACGCTAGTAACTAACTACTAACCATCATTGACGAAATATTGGTTTAACATTTTATCATTTTAAATGACACAAATGAGATTCCGTTATATTCCAGGGTGAGACTTGTGGGATGATACCTCCAAGAGCAAATTAAAATTCACCCTGCAGAAACATTTAGGAAACTAATTACACACATTTGTCCCTATGCCTTTGGTTAAAGATGAAATCTGTCAGTAAACTGTGAGTAATTTTGAGCCCAGTGTGTTCTTCTAAAACAACAAGAATTTTAAAACAGTATTTTAAAGAGCCTGAATATTAAATATTTTTTAATTTATTCTACAGTTTTTTACCAAATATTATGACAAGGAACATATTTTTCCATTCGTGATTTCAAAGAGAGAGTATGGTTCCTTACAGCTATTAATAATGTCAAGTGTTAGTATAATTTATTTTCAGATGAAAATTTTGGAGAAACAAGGTACACTAGAAGGAACAGCAGCATATACCATTTCCGAACATAATCTTTTGTTTGACTTATTTTTAGTAAATTTTAGCATGTTTTGAGTTTAGTAATTTAGAAGAAAAAACTGATTTTTTAAAAACATGAACACACTGTAGTTGGTATTTTCTCCTCTATTTTTATAATCTTTCTTTTTTAAAAATTAGAAATTGACAAGAGATTTAATAACAATGCTAATTTTTTGTTTGAAAAAATGAGATGTTTTAGTGTATGTGAAATGACTTTCTAAGTGAAATTCTAATAGGTTAATTATAATGTTCTAATGACTATTTTGGTAAAATAAAGATAGGTATGTCATTTTTATTTTAGAAAAATTTTTATTGTTCATTTTCAGAACATTTTTTTATCATCACAAACCAAACTCTCTACCCATTATACAATAACATCCCATTTTTCTATCCCTTGGTAAACTCTCTTCTACTTTCTGTTGCTAAAAATTTGCCTATTTTATGCCTTCTGTAAGTGGAATCATATAATATTTATTCATTTGTATCTGACATTTAGCCTAATGTTTTCAAGATTCATTGACGTGGTACCATATGTTATAACCTGATTTCTTCTTGATGATGAATGACATTGTTTGTATATACCACATTTTGCTTTTCCATTCATCTATATTGATGGCCATTTGAGTTGTTTCTACTTTTTGGCTATTGTGAATGATGCTGCTGTGAACATTCATGTACAAATATCTGTTTGAATCCTTGTTTTAAATTCTTTTGCTATATACCTAGTAATGGAATTGCTGGATCATATGATAATTCTAGGTTTAGTGATTTGAGGAACCACCAAACAGTTTTTCACAGAGGCCCCACCATTTTCCACCGGTAGTTTGGAAGGTTTACAATTCCTCCACACCCTAACTTACATTTGTCATTTTCTGTTGTTTTGTTGTTGTTGTTTTAATATTAGCCATCTTAATGAGTGTGAAGTGGTATCTCATTGTGGGTTTGACTTCCATTTACTAATGATTAGTGACAGTTGAACATCTTTTCATGTGCCATGGACCATTTATATATCTTCTTTGAAGTAGTGTCTACTCAAGTCTTTTGCCCATTTTATTTTCACAAGTCTATACATTGTGGTTCACTCTTGATGTTGTACACTGTGAGTTTGGACAGATGTATAATGCATTTATCCGCAATTATATTATGATGCAGATTAATTTTATTACCCTAAAAATCCTCCGTGTTCTGCCTTTGCCCATTTCTTAATCAGGTTATTTGGTTTATCACTGTCGACTTGTAGGAGTTCCTTATATATTCTGTATATTAATCTCTTACTGGGTACATGGTTTGCAAATATTTTCTTCCATTCTGTGATTTTTCTTTTTACTTTATCAATAGGGTCTTTTGATGCCCCAAAGTTATTTATTTATTTATTTATTTAATTTGAGATTAGGTTTTGCTCAGTTACCCAGGCTGTAATGCAGTGGTATGATCACAGCTTACTGCAGCCTCAAACTCCTGGGCTCAAGCAACCCTTCCACTTCAGCTTTCTGAGTAGCTAGGGCTACAGATGCATGCCACCATCCCCAGCTATTTTTGAAATATTTTTGTAGAGATGGAGTCTTGCTATGTTGCCCAGACTGCTCTCAAACTCCTATCCTCAAGCAATCCTCCTGCCTTAGTCTCCCAAAATGCTGGGATTACCACCATGAGCCACATTGCTTGGCCCCCAACGTCTTTCATTTTGATAAGGTGTATCTATTTTTTCTTTTGTCACTTGTGCTTTTGGTGTCATATGCAAGAAATGATAGCCAAATCTAAAGTCATAATGCTTTTCCTCTATGTTTTCTTCTAGGAATTTTATAGTTTTAGGACTCACATTATGTCTTTAATCCATTTTGAGTTAATTTTTATATATGGTGTAAGATCAGAATCCAACTTCATTCTTTTTTGCATGAGAATTTCCAGTTTTCCCAATACCATTTGTTGAAGACATGGTCCTTTCCCTGTAGAGTTGTCCTGTCACCCTTGCCAAAGATAATTTTATCATATATGTTAAGGTGTATTTCTGGACTTTTTACTCTATTCCATTGGTCTGTATGCCTGTCTTTATGCCAATACCACATTGTTTTGATTACTGTAGCTTTAGAGTAAATTTTGAAATCAGAAAGAGTGAGGCCTCCACTTTGTTCTTTTAAAAATTGTTTTGGCTATTTGAGCTGCCTTGAAGTTCTATATAAATTTTAGGATGTGTTTTTCCGTTTCTACAAAACTATTGCTGGGATTTTGATCAAGTTTGCATTGAATCTGTGGATTACTTTGGGTAGTATTGCCATCTTAACAGTATTAAGTCTTCAGATCAATAAACACAAAGTATCTTTCTACTTATATGTGTCTTTCATTTCTTTTAGTAATGTTTTTAGTTTTCAGTATATGAGCCTTTTGGATTATCTCACATATTATCTTCCATAGTCTCAATGAATAACAAGTCTATGATTTTTCTTTTGTACTTAGCAATTGATGTTCCTCCTTCATGCTTTCTATTTCCTGTGGTTTATGGGAGGGAAGTATGGTATAATATGTGAAAATACATAATACATAAAAATTGGTCTAATGGTTAGAAGCCAAGACCTGTAGCATTTCTTGTACCTGTAGTCCACCTATAGGGGTATTGTAGAAGTTCCTTACTGATTTATAGAATTTTTTTCTTAAACCGAATTCTAGTAATGGCCAGCTGCTATATCCAATATAGATGATGTTATTTACTTCTATAGGTTTATAATGGATGATACTTCCTTCAACTTTTATTTTTCTAAGGCCTACAAAATTAATCTTAAATCTTATTCTATTGAACCAATAAATATAACATTATTTTAATTTTATTGAACTAAGAAAATATCACATTATTACAACAATATTATTTTGCTCCCTTTAATGGAATATGAATAAAAAATTTGGTGCATTTATTTTTTCCTTTTATCCCCCTTCCCAGTTTATTAAAATTTAATCTAGAGTTAGTTGCCATCAATGTTCAATAAGAGCAATCAGTCTTAAAAGGAAAACAATTCTCTAATGTTTTCTGGTTCTCACTACATTTAAGTAAATTGTTGGGACTTTCTATATGTTTATTGGGTATGATCACTCACTACTGGAACTTTCCAACTGTAATTTCTTGCTTTTGAGTTCTGACTTTTGGCTAATATTTTCTCATTATGAAATTTCTATATCACCAAGTAGTTTGTTCAGTAAATGGTAGTTTTAGATGCCTGTCATACCTGACCATCCACCCACCATTGAATGTTGCTTCTATACGGCAACAACGTGGCTCTGGGCAGAATTTGGGGTTACTGTCTTTTTCTCCAAAAGCCCTGTTATTACCACTTTATCATCTAGAATTGAACATGGCCCACATTTTGTCCTTTATAACAGGGATCCCAAACCCCCAGGGCTGCACAGCAGGAAGTGAGTGGCAGTGGGTAAGCCATCATTACCACCTGCGCTCCATGGCATTAGATTCTCATAGGGGCACAAACCCTGTTGTGAACTGCACATGTGCACTCCTTATGAGAATCTAATGCCTGATGATATGAGGTGGAACAGTTTCCTCCTGAAACCATCATCCCCCCCACACTCTCCACACCTCCTTCCGTGGAAAAATTGTCTTCCAAGAACCCAGTTCCTGATCCCAAAAAGGTTGGAAACTGCTGCTTTATATAAAAAAAATTCCTCATCTGAATCCTTATTGACTTCCTAACTCTTACCATCATTGATTGTTCTCTTTTTATTGTAGTTGCAAAAAAAATGTGACATATACTCTCCAATTTCAGCTTGAATTTTTTCCTGAGATTGGAGAATTTCTTGTGTTATTATTTTATATTTCAATAGGGTTTTGGGAAACACGTGGTGTTGGGTTACGTAAGTTCTTTAGTGATAATTTCTGAGATTTTGGTGCACCCATCACCTGAGCAGTGTACACTGTACCCATTGTATAGTCTTTTATTCCTTACCCCCTCCCACACTTTCCCCCGAGTCCCCAGAGTTCATCATATCATTCTTATGTCTTTGCGTCCTCATAGCTCGGCTCCCACTTATAAGTGAGAACATACAATGTTTGGTTTTCCATTCCTGAGTCACTTCACTTACAAAAATAGTTTCCAGTTCCATCCAGGTTGCTGTGAATGCCATTGTTTTACTTTTTATGGCTCAGTAGTATTCCATGGTGTGTGTGTGTGTGTGTATATATATATATATACACACACACACATATATATGCACACACACATACATGTATATATGTATTTTCTTTATCCACTAGTTGATTGATGGACATTTGGGTTGGTTCCATATTTTGCAATTGTGAATTGTGCTGCTATAAACATGCATATGTAGATATCTTTTTAGTATAATGACTTCTTTTCTTCTGGGTAGATACCTGATAGTGATAGATCTACTTTTTACCAAATGGTAGATCTACTTTTAGTTCTTTATTATTTTTATTTTTTATACTTTAAGTTCTAGGGTACATGTGCACAATGTGCAGGTTTGTCACATATGTATACATGTGCCATGTTGGTTTGCTGCACCCATTCATTCATCATTTACATTAGGTATTTACTTAATGCTATCTCTCCCCCATCCCCCCACCTCATGACAGGCCCCAGTGTATGATGTTCCCTCCCCTGTGTCCAAGTGTTTTCATATTCAATTCCCACCTGTAAGTAAGAACATAGTGTTTGTTTTTTTGTCCTTGAGATAGTTTGCCCAGAATGATGGTTTCCAGCTTCATCTGTATCCCTGCAAAAGACATGAACTCATCCATTTTTATGGCTGCATAGTATTCCATGGTGTATATGTGCCACATTTTCTTAATCCAGTCTGTCATTGATGGACATTTGGGTTGGTTCCAAGTCTTTGCTGTTGTGAATAGTGCCACAATAAACATACATGTGCATGTGTCTTTAAAGTAGCATGACTTATAATCCTTTGGGTATATACCCAGTAATGGGATGGCTGGGGGCTGGGTCAAATGGTATTTCTAGTTCTAGATCCTTGAGGAATCACCACATTGTCTTCCACAGTGGTTGAACTAATTTACACTCCCATCAACAGTGTAAAAATGTTCCTATTTCTCCAAATCCTCTCCAGCACCTGTTGTTTCCTGACTTTTGAATGATCGCCATTCTAACTGGTGTGAGATGATATCTCATTGTGGTTTGGATTTGCATTCCTCTGATGACCAGTGATGATGAGCATTTTATTCATGTGTCTGTCGGCTACATAAATATCTTCTTTTGAAAAGTGTTCATATCCTTTGCCCACTTTTTGATGGGGTTGATTTTTTCTTGTAAATTTGTTTAAGTTCTTTGTAGATTCTCGATATTAGCCCTTTGTCAGATGGGTAAATTGCAAAAATTTTCTCCCATTCTGTACGTTGCCTGTTCACACTGATGGCAGTTTCTTTTGCTGTGCAGAAGCTCTTTAGTTTAATTAGATCCCATTTGTCTGTTTTGGCTTTTGTTGCCATTGCTTTCGGTGTTTTAGTCATGAAGTCCTTGCCCATGCCTATGTCCTGAATGGTAGTGCGTAGGTTTTCTTCTAGGGTTTTTATGGTTTCAGGTCTAACATTTAAGTCTTTAATTCATCTTGAATTAATTTTTGTATAAGGTGTAAGGAAGGGATTCAGTTTCAGCTTTCTACATATGGCTAGCCAGTTTTCCCAGCACCATTTATTAAATAGGCAATCCTTTCCCCATTTCTTGTTTTTGTCAGTTTGTCAAAGATCAGATGGTTGTAGACGTGTGGTATTATTTCTGAGGCCTCTGTTCTGTTCCATTGGTCTATATTTCTGTTTTGGTACCAGTGCCATGCTGTTTTGGTTACCATAGCCTTGTAGTATAGTTTGAAGTCAGGTAGCGTGATGCCTCCAGCTTTGTTCTTTTTGCTTAGGATTGTCTTGGCAATGTGGGCTCTTTTTTGGTTCCACATGAACTTTAAAGTAGTTTTTTCCAATTCTGTGAAGAAAGTCATTGGTAGCTTGATGGGGATGGCATTGAATATATAAATCGATAAATTACCTTGGGCAGTATGGCTATTTTCACAATATTGATTCTTTCTATCCATGAGCATGGAATGTTCTTCCATTTGTTTGTGTCCTCTTTTATTTCATTGAGCAATGGTTTGTAGTTCTCCTTGAAGTGGTCCTTCACATCCCTTGTAAGCTAGATTCCTAGGTATTTTATTATCTATGTAGCAATTGTGAATGGGAGTTCACTCATGATTTGGCTCTCTGTTCGACTGTTATTGGTGTGTAAGAATGCTTGTGATTTTTGAATATTGATTTTGTGTCCTGAGTTCTTTAAGGATTCTCCACACTGTTTTCCATAGTAGTTTTACAAATTTACATTTCCACCAGTAGTGTAAAACTGTTCCCTTTTCAGCACATCCATGCCAATGTCTATTTTTTTTATTATGGTCATTCTTGCAGGAGTGAAAGGGGTATCACACTGTGGTTTTAATTTGCATTTCCCTGATACTTAGTGATGTTGAACATTTTTTATATGTTTGTCGGCCATTTGTATATCTTCTTTTGAGAGTTGTCTGTTCATGTCCTTAGCCCACCAAGAACCCAAAAGCAAATGCAACGAAAACAAAGATAAATAGATGGGACTTAATTAAACAAAAAAGCTCCTGCACAGCAAAAGAAATAATTAGCAGACTAAACAACCCACAGAATGGGAGAAAATCTTCACAACCTGTGCATCTGACAAAGGACTAATACCCAGAATCTACAAGGAACTTAAACAAATCAGCAAGAACAAAGCAAACAATCCCATTTTGTGTGTTATTTCTTATATTACCTCTCCTGCTTTAGCACTCCTGGGCTTCTCTCTTAGGATATCCTATTGCATATAGATTGGCTCTCAGCTTTCTTTTTCTATGTTTTCACTGTGTTATATTTGAATAGTTTCCTTTGTGCTTTGAGAAGCAGATCAAGATTGTCCTCTATTTCACTCCTTCAGCTTTCAGCAGTTTCCAAGCTGCTGTTTCCTATCTACATGTTATTTTAATATTGAGCAACTGTCTTTAATCTGTGTGCAATTGTTCCTTATGTTTTCTCTCTTTATCTGTGAAGGTTTGGGGGTTAAACAACCTGAGTTAAAATTCTGGTTCTTTAATTTTCTAGTTGTATGACACTAAGGTTGCATAGTTCAGCAAGTCATGGAATCTCTCTAGATGAGTTTTATCATATGTAAAATGTGGACCTCTCTCAGCCTTCATCAAATTGAAGAGAGTTATGGTCTTGCTCTGGATTAAGCTTTGCCGTAAAGGAATGTTGTGGTTGCTTTAATCTGCTATCTAGATACTCAAACTTTCTCCATGTTAGCAATAAGGCTATTTTGCTTTCTTATCATTTATGTGTTCACTGGAGTAGCACTTTTAATTTCCATCAAGAACTTTTCCTTTGCATTTACTACTTAGTTTACTATTTGGCACAAGAAGCCTGTTTTTTGTTTTTTTTGTTTTGTTTTGTTTTTTTTTTAGCTCATCTTAGCTTTCGATATGCCTCCCTAGGTGTAATCATTTCTAGTTTTTCATTTGAAGTGAGAAACATGTGACTTTTCCTTTTTTTTTTTTTTTTTTTGAATACTTAGACACCATTGTAGGGTTATTAATTGGCCTAATTTGAAGATTGTTATGTCTCAGGGAATAGGGAGGCCCAAGGAGGGGGAGAGGTACAGGAGAACTGCCAGTCAGTGGATCAGTCAGAATACACAACATTTATGAAGTTTGCAGTCTTACATGGGTGTGGTTCATGATGCCCCAGAACGATTACCAGATTCACATGAAAGATGCGTGATCACCAGTTACCATAGCAGATGTAATAATAATGAAAATGTGAGAATTACCAAAATGTGACACAGAGACATGAAGTGAGCACGTGCTGTTGGAAGAACGTCAGTGAGAGATTTGCTTGATGCAAGGTTTTCACAAACCTTTAATTTGTAAACAATGCAGTATGTTTGGAGTGCAATAAAGTGAAGCTCGATAAAATGATGTATGCTAGTATGAGTTTTACTTACCACAGTTTCAACGATGCAAAGTCCTCTAGATTATTGCCAATAATTCAAATTCGGTATTTTTAGTATTTTTTGCTATACATCTCGAGAAACAGTTCTTCAAAAATTATGGATTTATTTTTTTCAACTGCACTAGCTTTGCTTTTTTATCCTGATCTTTTCCTATATTAATCTGTAATCAAATGATGGATAAGCAGAATTCCGTCAGGAGCAATTCCAAAGCTCAGACAGAAGGTTAAAGAGAAGTAGATGATTATCAATTAACGATATAGCAGTGGGTGTGAAGGGTGTTGGGAGAAGGTCAAACCACTGTGTTAGTGACATGTGGGGCACTTACTCTTCGGGCTTCTGATAAGGAACAATCATTATGGAGGGAGACTCATATACTTCCTGCCACCTTTTTTTACTCCTACCTCTCACCACATCTCTGCTGCGTGTGCTTATTTATAGTATTGCTAACCTTAAGCCTACTCAGTGCTGATGGAAATGCAGAGAATTTGTTTTTTTCAGGAACTGGTCACTGGTTGAACTATAATAGTTTATTTCAGTCAGTATTGTATCTACCTATAACATTTCCCATTTACTGATATAGGAACACCACTGATGGCTGGCTGTTACTGCTAATCTAGGTTTTTAAAATTTGTATAATTTACATAATTTCAATTTTGGAATGAGAGAGGATTGGCACTTGCATGCCTTGCTTACACCACCATACCACCTAGAAATACCTGCATTCTTTAGTATTTTCTATCAGTCAGAAAATCTTAGACTTGATATGGATTCTTCTTTTCACATCAAGTTCTTACATATGAGCTTTGCGGACTTTGGATTGAATTTGCATATTTGCTCTACCCCACAACAGATTTAATCATTACTGTTTTTCTTAAGTTAATATTCACTTTTATGTATGTGTTTCCATTTAATATAATAACCAGTGTAGGGCTGATTAGGTAACCTTGTATTCATGATTTTAATGAATTTAAACCTGTCTGACTATGTCCCTACAATAATTACTCAATCTTCCTCTTTATATATAAAATAACAAAATTAATGTCATTCTTTTATAGTCATACCTCTTACTAAAAGATGAATGAGTTGGAATATATAAATTATGTTGGATTGCTTTATACATTTGTTTCACTGACAGGATGTATTTGATGAAGAAATGAATTTGTAGATAATATAGCAAAAACAATGTTAAGGTAATATTATAAAAGAAACTTAGTTTTTGTAAAATATTTACTTGTTTTTCTGTTGAACAGTACTACTATTGCTTATCTTGAAAATCATTTTATTTAATATTTTCTTGTCACTTGGAAGTTAAGAGACTAAAATTCTACTGGTATTTATTAATTTTCTTTAAAAATGATACATTTGGCTAGGTAACTTCTTAAAAAATTTAAGCATTAATATTCTTTGAGTCTTTGAATCTGGTAGATCCAAACTCTTCATGAATTATATAGAAAGATTAGGTAGCAGTGATAACTGTCATTTCACTGGCTAATGTATTTTGGACATAAGTGTAATTGGAT
Source organism: Macaca fascicularis (assembly GCF_037993035.2). Classification (NCBI taxonomy): domain Eukaryota; kingdom Metazoa; phylum Chordata; class Mammalia; order Primates; family Cercopithecidae; genus Macaca; species Macaca fascicularis. Next base: position 26,220,409 of record NC_088383.1, read on the forward strand.
CCAGACAACTCTTTTAAGGGGTCCAGGAGTTTGAGGTTAAAAAGTGTATGTACTCCAAAGTCAAGCTTGATTAATGTCGTAAGCAGTTCAGGGAAATATGGAATCCACAAATAGGAATCATATTATGCTAGCTAGTGTGAGATGAATTTTTAATATCCTATGTGTATTTGAAGATAGATTGAAGGGATTTCCGGACCATTTCGAGAGTTACCAAAGGAGAATGTATCACTACTTTCAATTCCATACCTTTGTCCTTATGGGGGTAAGAAGACAAGTAATAATTAAAATTTATGTCATTAGCAATGAAATAGTTGATTCTGTAACACGATGTTTGATTTTATTTGCTTAACATTTTATTTCCATGCAATAAATTCAGATGTACATATGAAGAAACCTGGAGTGCTAGGCTTAAAGGTTGGAGCAGTATAATCATGCTTTTTGAATTATCTTCCGAATTATCTTCTTCGGAGCCTACGAAATATGCGTAGGACCATCCTTAGCATATTATACAGTTGGGTATAGCATCCTTATACAGTTGGGTATAAGCAGAGCAATCAGCATGGCCAATGGAACTGTTCTGTTTAGGGATAGCCCGCCTGAAGAATTATATTAACATTCAGGGTTTCTACAGAGGATGAAATACTTTATCTATCCAAGATATATTGAATTTACTGGGAGTTATCTCATTGCATAGCCTACTAGCCAATTCTCAGGAATTTTGAACTTGAGATAGTTTGAAAAGTATTTTCACAGGTGCTTTTCCTAAATATTTAAACATAAGTGAATTTCAAATAAAATGTAGTACTTTCAATTCTTATTAATTTTTACTTTTCTTCTAACAAATATGCATGGTATATGTTATTAAAATGCTAGAAGAAGTTTTATCTGAAAAATATATGGCCTTCATGTCAGCACACAACACACACCTCCATGTATTTTGTCAAAAAGCAAATATTTTATGAGTTTCAAATGAAGCTTAGTCCCACGGCTCAAATTCAGAGTTTTAAATGTTTATTTTTTTCTTGTTATTGTGAAAATTATTTAGCTCATTTGTAGATTACCTTTCCTTAAAACTTCTTGTCAGGGATCAGGAATGTCTACATTCTCTGGTCACTGAGATTTTAAAATGCAAAGAGTGGGTTTTAGAACTACTATATCTTTATATAGTAGCAAGGAATTAGCATCCTTAACCTAAAAACCAATCAAACAAACCTCTTGGGAATCATGAGAAAAAAGAAAAACACTCAAAAGAAAAAAGGGCTAAGAATATTAATCAGAACTTTATAAAAATATATTCTCTATTTCCACGAGTATTAATAAATGCAAATTAAAGCAATGGCATGTACGTCCATAAAAATAATAATTCTCTCTGTTGGTGAAGGTGTTAGGAACTAACTACTCCCATCTATTGCTGATGGCCATGTAAAGTGATAGAATGTTTGGATGAAGTTTGATATACATGTAATAAACTTAAAAGTGCATGGTCATTTTAATTCTATAAGTCTGTGCTAAAAAAACATATATGTGCACCAAGATTTACAAATATATGCATATACGTACATATACTTAGATCACTATATATAGTGCAAACTGGGAAAAATTGTATGTTCAAAATTCGGTTAGGTCATCATGCATTTACGTATGTAACCCATAAAATACTCGTAAAATACTAAATGATGAGTGAAATGTTTTTAATGTAGTATTTAACCATCACGTTCCCTATTACATTTCCACCATTTGTTGACATTTTATTATGTCTTAAGCACCAGGCTTTAGCACTTTCCAGTTTTTTCTTTTTCCTTTCCTTATTCTTTTCCCTCACTCTCTGTTGCCTTCCTCCATTCATTCTTTTGATCCATCATTCATCTGCTGAACATCTGCTCAGTGCTTGGAGTTATTATCCATACTGGGTATATGATCATGAACAGGACAAACAAGAACTGTACCCTTAAGGAGTTTCTGTTCCAGTGTGGGGTTGGTAGTGATAGATAGTAAAGAAATGAATGTATCAGACTATGATCACAATGAAACAGTATAATGTGTTAGTGAATGACTTTGGGGCTATAGAATTCTTACAGTCACATTTTAGTTGGATATTATCTTCATTTTACATTTGAATAAACCCAAAGCCTAAAGAATTTAAGAAACCAGCCTAATGTTATTTGAGGAAACTAGGATTTATACTCAGGTCTATTTGACTTTACAGCCGATTATACCTGTTAACTACTGTGCTATCCTCTCTCTCCCTCCCTCCCTCCCTCCTTCCCTCCCTCCCTCCTTTCTTTCTTTCTTTCTTTCTTTCTTTCTTTCTTCCTTCCTTCCTTCCTTCCTTCCTTCCTTCCTTCCTTCCTTCCTTCCTTCCTTCCTTCCTTCCTTCCTTCCTTCCTTTCTTTCTTTCTTTCTTTCTTTCTTTCTTTCTTTCTTTCTTTCTTTCTTTCTTTCTTTCTTTCTTTCTTTCTTTCTTTCTTTCCTGTAGAGGGTGGGGTTCTTGCCATCTTGCCCAGTCTGGTCTCGAACTCCTGGCCCCAAGAGATCCTCTTGCCTTGGGCTCCCAAAATGCTGGTATTACAGGCATGAACCACTGAACCTGATTGGTATCTCTTTCTCTGTGTTCTCCTTAAGAATATCATTTAAAGTGGCCAGGCGCAGTGGCTCACACCTGTAATCCCAGCACTTTGGGAGGCCGAGGTGGGCAGATCACGAGGTCAGGAGATCGAGACCATCCTGGCTAACACGGTGAAACTCCATCTCTACTAAGAATACAAAAAATTAGCTGGGCGTGGTGGAGGGCACCTGTAGTCTCAGTTACTTGGGAGGCTGAGGCAGAAGAATGGCGGTGTGAACCCAGGAGGTGGAGCTTACAGTGAGCCAAGATTGTGTCACTGCGCTCCAGCCTGGGTGACAGAGCAAGACTCCATCTCAAAAAAAACAAAACAAAACAAAACAAAACAGAAAAAACACAAGAATATCATTTAAATAACCTGCTACTCCATCTGGTGGCAGCAATAATAATTATGAGTTATAGAGAATGAGTAAAGTGATTATAACATATTTGTATATGTCTTAAGACATATAAAATGCTTAATGGTTACCAAGCTCTATTACCACATTTTCTTGAGGTACTTATATTTACTTATGTCTATTTGAGTGATAAAGCCAGTTACTTATCAAATATGCTAAAAAAGAACTTTATAAATATACCAAATTGCTTGCTATTTTAAAAATATTATGAGAGATCAATCACTGGTGGTTTTTCCAAATTTCTAGAATTTTCATTATTAAATCCCAGCAAATGTTACATAAGCAAAGGACTTTACACAGTTATAAATTAATGCCTTCATTAATCATTTGTTCAGGAATGTTTAGGTTTATGAAAATGATGTCGATACTTGTTTGCCCACGAGAAGCTCACAGTCTAATGGAGAAAGGAATATAAGGAAATACATATAAAAATATGTAGCACGGTGTGTTGAGAATAGTGATTAAGTTCACAGACTTTAAAATCCATATATCTAGGACTTTTCTTTCCTGGCTTCTCATGTGATAGCTTGTAAACCTTCTTTTATGTCAGTGTTCTCCTCTGTATAAGGGAGCTAATAATAAACCTAATCTCCTAGGGTTGTGGTGAAGCTTAAATGTGTGGAATGTTTATAAACTTCTTATTACAATTAATTGCCTGTAAAAAGTGCTCAATAAACGCTAGCTGTTAATAAGGGCATGTACAGAATATGACAGCAGCATAAAAATCCATATGGTTAAGTCTACCTTGGGTGGTCTGGGAAAACTTCAAAAAAGTGATTAGAGTCTTGAAAAAGGAATTTCACTCGTCAGACTAGTAGAAGATAAGAGGGACGGTCTAGGCAGAAAGATATATATGCAAAGGTATTAGAGAGCACACATACATTTTGAGAAATTTCAGTATTTCAATATGAAACCTGGAAAACCTGGCTAAGCATTTTCACTTTATCCTACGGGCAGCTGAGATAAATTGTTGAGTTGTCTAAGGATGTTAGACATGTGGTCTGGCACTACACAGATAGGTTTGTAAGTCATTCCATTCATTGAGTGTGTTTTGAGGGTGCACTAAGTTCTCAGGCATTGTTTATAAATGATGAACAAAACAGGCATCCTCTGTGATCCTATGGGTAGAGTTCATAATCTTGTAGGGGTGTAAAGACAAGTGAGTATATAAATTAATATAAATAATGCTAAGTGACATGAAGGAAAGTAACAAAATAAAGTGAGAAAGGATAAGGTTAGAGAGATAATGGGGTTGGGGAGAATCTATTTAAATGAGGTTGTTTCTGAAGATTTCTCTGAGGTCCCAACATTTAACCTGTGCCCTCAAGGATAACTGGGAGGTGGAGGGGGAAGAATAGGGTTAGAAAATGGGTATCCCAGAAAAAGAAAGTTATGTCTATGAAGGCACCCAAGTGTGAAGCAGCTTGAAGTGTCCTAGAAACTGAAGGATGCCACACAGATGGACAACAGTGGCAGAGTGGAGAGTGGAGAGGGGAGTTTGGAGAGGTCATCAGGATTCAGTCATCCAGAGGCCTACAGGCCATGGTCAAGTTTTATTTTATTTGAAGTGCAGTCAGAAGCCACTCAAGGATTTGAAGCAAGGAAATAGAGGATCTGTTTATTGGAATCTCATTTACAGGTGGTCCTGTTGATTGATTGTTAAACCAATTTTTTCTAGCTGCACTGTGGAGAATAGATTAGTAAGGGACAAGTGCAAAAATGGGGGAAATGACAAGAAGTCTATTGAATTAGTCTAGGTAAGAAACAGTCATTGTAGTGCAGATGGAGAAGAGTGGCTAACTGTAAGATACATTTTTTGGAGATAGAATTGGCAGGACTTGCTAATGAATTTGATGTGAGGGACATGGGAAAAAATAAAAATCCAGATAGATTCCTGTAGCTTGGGGAACTGGATGAAGAGTAGGACTACTTACTAAATTTAAAAAATGGAAAACACTGAGAAGAGGATGGTTTGCAGGATGAGAGAAGGAAAAATCAAAAGTTCCATATTGAAACTAGATTTAAAAAGTTAGCAAATAAAAATACAGGATCGCTAGTAAAATTTGATTTTCAGATAAACAGTGAATAATGTTGTAGCATAAGTGTGTGCCCGGTGTTACATGAGACATGTATATACTAAAGCATTATTTATTGTTTATCTGAAATTCAAACTTACCTGAGCATCTTGTATTTTATCTGACAATCCTAATGGTTAACCTATTTATGAGAAATCCAAGTTGAAATGCCAAGTGGGCAGGTAGATATTTGAGCTGGAAACTTAGTGGAGAAGTTGGGGCAAGAGCTATAAATGAGGAGTCATGAGCATTAAAACATGAGAATTTAAGCTGCAAGAATGAATGAGACCATCCAGTTAGAAGTATAGAAAGAAGAAAACAAGGAAAATGCCCAGAGCTGAACTCTTTAACGTTTTGAATTAAAGTAGAATGCAAGTCCTTTGAATAATTCAAGAGTGACCAGAGACAATGGAAGGAAGCCAGATCATTGTCATGCTACAGATTCCAGGAGAGGACAGTATTTTTAAAAAGGAAAAACCAGCCAACTATCAGGGACACTACTGAGTGATGGAATAAAATGTGGAGTGAGAAGGATGCAGTGGATTTGGCAACATTAATTATTGGGAAACTTAGCAGTACACATTTATATGGTGGTTGAGGAAGTAGAGAAAGCACTTGTACCAAAACTTCCAAGAATCTTACTTGAGAAGGAGCAGAAAAATAGCATGTTGACTAGATAGTGATAGTCAAAAACATGAAAAATTCTAAGCTCTTTCAGGGAAGTGTTTAGGAAAGAAAACACTTGAAACAATTTTTGGAATAGATAGAAGAAAAGAAAGAGGCCAAAGCAATGGAGGGATGAGGTCTGAGCTACCCCTAAAGGAGGAGTTTCACAGAGTTTTCACAAAAACTCTTCACGAAAAGAGAGAGAGGAGCAAAAGAAGAGATAGCAAAAAGGAGAGAATAACAGGTTGAAAATACAGAGAAACATGGAATAATCGATGGAGCAAGGAACCACGGGTAACAGATGGGAATAGGGTCCTGAGTGCAAGCGGAGCTATTCGCTTTGGACGGCAAAAGATCTGAATTTTATCTGCGACTACAGCAACAATGATGCTGATGAGGCAGATGTCAATAGTTTGGGGTTAAAACAAAACTGAAAACTTCTAACTTGAATTATCTGGCTGCAATTTGGAATAACGTCACTTACTGAGTGTTCTTGGCTAGAGTTAGGTAGAGATTTGAGAATATTGCCACTGTGGGGAAGGGTGGATGAAGTTCAAGTGCACTTAGAAGGATTGCTGAAAGCCAGGATCAGGGTGGTTTCTCTGTAGTTTTGATCAAAGGAAGAAAAGGCAAAAAACTGAAAGGTAGAAAAGATTGACATAGGTAGTTTTGTTAACTGAATGGTTATCATCTGATAAACTGCAATTATTTTGCAAATGACATTTATGTCCATTTGTTTGTTCTTAAAGTGGATTTATGAATTCATTCTCCATTCTTCAGCACATTTACAGCATTGATATGTATGACCATTAATTAATTTTAGAGAAATCCCCAGGAGGGAGAGAAATAACAGTAATTAGCATCTTCAGTTACAAATGGAAAAATTGATGTCTAAAGATACTCCTGAGGTCATACTGCAAACCACTGTTTACCCGTAATTAAATGAACATCCTCCAAATTTAATGAAAGGAGCATATTTTATGACTTTAGTGGGAATAATATGGTTGCAAGGCATCTCGAGCCAGTCCTGTCATAGGAACTCAGGATATTGTTATAACTAGTCCAATCCTAGTGAAAACTGAAGTCAGGAGTTTATTTCTTGAGTCTCATTTCCTAATATAGCAGAGATTAGCAAACTATGGCTTGCTGCCATTTAGAAAAAAACATCAAATGAGAAAATTTTATGACCTATGAAAATTATATGAAATTCAGATTTCAGTGTCCACAAATAAAGTTTTATTGGAACACAGCCACATTTGTTTGTCTACATGTTGCCTCTGGCTGATTTCATGCTACAGTGGCAGAATTGAATAGTTAAAACAGAGAAAGTGTGACCTGGAAGGCCTGAAATATTTGCTATCTGGCACATTACAGAAAAAGTCGTGTATTAGTCCATTTTCCTGCTGCTGATAAAGACATACCTGAGACTAGGCAATTTACAAAAGAAAGAGGTTTAATGGACTCACAGTTCCACATGGCTGGGGAGGCCTCACAATCATGGTGGAAGGTGAAAGGCACGTCTCACATGGTGACAGACAAGAAAAAAGATTGAGAAAGAAGAGAAAATGGAAACACCTTATACAACCATCAGATCTCATGAGACTTGTTCACTACCACGAGAATAGTGTGGGGGAAGCCGCCTCCATGATTCAATTATCTCCCACTGGGTCCCTCCCACAATACATGGGAATTATGGGAGTACAATTCAAGATAAGATTTGGGTGGGAACACAGAGCCAAACCACATCAAGTTTCCTTTCTCTTAAAATATAGCACTTGTCTGGTCCAGTTTCTGCCCCTATCCCCCCATCTCTCACTACCTTACCCATTGGTTCTATCCATTGGCTAGTGTTACATAGTGTATGTCCTCCATGCATTTTGAAGCTTCCTACTAATTTTTTTGTAGCAGTGTTTCTCAAATGAGAGGTTAGGAGCCATCCTTGAGGTTGCAGAGTTAATTTATACCCTCCCTTCCATGGACATTTTTAGTCTTTGCCTTGAAACATGTAGAAAGCTTGTCAAACTTACTGCAAAATCCTATTGGAATTTTTATTGGTATTGCATTTAATAGTGCAAAGAACAATTGTCTACAATTGTGTCTACAAAATTTTTTCTTCTTTGGCATTCTGTCTTCATCCAGTTAAAATCACAGGGCTCTAAGGCTACAGGAAGGCAACCACAGCAAAGAGTTGCACGTTTTCTCTTTCCATTGAATATTTTTAGAGACGAGCTTTCATGAAGTCAGGGCTCCATCTTATCTTCCCCTTTCTTGTCTATAAAAAAAATCATGTTGTCCTCCACACATCTGTAATTATATAACCTGGTTTCCTGAAGGTAAAGGTGAAACTGTTGGTAGGTTTTATTGTTAGTAATGTTTCGAAGTGATCGATTTCCCCTGGGATTTCACTTTAATTTTGGATCTGAACTCTTCCTCCAGATTCCCTCTCTTGTCTGTCTGTACCGTACACAGATCTTAGAAAAGGAATGGAATGAATAGTGGCTGAGCACAGGAGCCTGGGCCACTGACTTCAGACTGAGCCGAGCTCTACTTAGCCTTGAGGGGTGGATAGGGCTGTTTTGGAAGGACACTGTGGATCATGCCTTGAGCTGGGATCCTTTAGGATAGCCAGTAAAAGAGAAAAAAGGCCACTCAAACAACACCCCCATTGATTGCTGCTTAATGTTTGTAGAAGCAAAACATTGGTTTCCATTTTCCCCTTCAATTTTCCGTAATAGCACTCTACTAATGGTGCCTAAGAAATGCATCTGACACGGAGATACTTGTTGCATTTGGAAAAAGGCCGAGTTGACATAAGAAAGTTTAAGTTCAACAGAAATAACATTCATACTAACTTTTAAAATGTTGCTTTGCAAAGTCTCTGAGATTAAGTAATCTCTTTAATGCTAATTATTAATAGCAAAGTGAAAACTCCTTATTTATAAAAATACTAGATAAGTGCAGGATTTTTGAGAAATTAACATGTCTTTAAAGTTTGTCTGCTGATTCATTTAACTTTCCAGTTTATTTTATTTCTCCAGAAAGCATTCCTAAATGTAAGTGTAATATTGTTTTATAATACCGCTGAGGGCTCTTAAGGGGTATATGTTATTTTCTCTTTCAGAATATAATATTCAGATAGGATCATCTTTGACATTTCAGTAATACAGTCAATTTTTAGCTCTAGGACCTGAGTTTAAAATAGATTAGAGGTAGGACTCATAGTCTCGTTTGTAAAATATTTGGCCTCATTTTCCTTATGAAAAATAAAAAGGATAGGGAAGCAAGGTGCATAATAATAACAGATAAGCTTAAAACAAATAAAAAAGACTATAACCCTTGTGGGCCTATGGCAGTAGAAATTTAATACATAATTACTATGGGGCTTATGAGCATCCGTATTTATTGTTTATTTACCTTCTCTTTTTGAGCTTCAGGACTCTTTTTATCCATAGAATTTTCTTGAAATTTCTAGAAATTTCCTATTAACTCTTCCTATTAACTCAGAATCACAGAAGTCATGATTCTGGTGCTCTGTCTGGCTACCTGCTTCTGTTTAAAGGCATCTCTATACCCAATTCAATTAGCAATTAGCAAAATGTTTACTGGCCATGCCAAGATAACCAGTTTTCCTTTTTCTGGCTCTTGTCATTTGGAGTTTGCCCTTTCTGCTTTGTAATTCATTCCATGTTCCTCACCCTTCTGACTGCTAGACTCGGGCTGTCCTATTTAGTCACTATTATTAGACACTCGCTGTTGGCAGGTGACTGCTCTTTCCAATGAAGTCTTATGTGCTTGGGTTGGGTGGCTGTCAGATAAATCTATTATGCAATCAATTTCAAAATCCGTTGGCAGCCTTTTGAAATTAGGCTGAGCAGACCCCTTCTCAGACCTTAAGAAGAAGAGTTCCTTGGAATTAGGTCTCCAAGAATGTAACTTTAAAAAATCATTTAGATGTTTGTGGTATACCTCCAACATTGGGAATCATTGACTTATAATGTTGAAAATTATTTTTTATATCCTTTTCTATGGCTGGAAGTGAAACCTAATATCAATTTTTCTTATCTGAGTACCAGAAATGAGACTTTTTTTGTTGTTGTTAATCTTGTGTTTTTCACAATCACATAGATGCTACAACTTTAAGATATCACGGTTCATCTCTTTTTTTGACTTTCCTTAGTCAGGGGGAAATGAAGCCAAGGGAAGCTGCGTTCCTTGAGGGCAGTGAATTTCAGAGACGATGGAACGTGAATGGAGAGCGAAGGGCCCTTTCAAACTATTCAGGATTCTCCCAGTGAAATTAAATTCCTGAGCTGTTTGTCTCAGACCATGAAAGAGCTAGAAGGACATTTTATTTTAAAATGTCTGTGAATGTAGAGAGGGCACAACTGTGAAAGCTGATTCTAAAAGAAATCAAATGTGAAGGAAAGCCCTTGATTAAACTACTCCGGGTGTTTAGCAGCCTGAAGTGACTGAGAGATAATAAAAGCTACATGAACAGAAAGGAATTTTAAGGTTTTTTATTTTTTCCATTGACACAAATAAGCAAACTGAGGAATGCTTGCCTGAAACTAAATGAGCAGTTAAACACAACAAATAAACCAACATTGCAGAAAGCAAACACGAGTGGCTCACCAGTGAGATAAATATGGGAAATAAGCTAAAAGACATGACTACATAAGAGATGTAACAAAAACAGACAGCAGATGAGAATCACATATAAGTAACAGGAGCAGCTGCAGTTCAGTTTAACCCAGAACCCTCTCTTCTTCCATAATCTCTGTCTGGGCAATCTCAGACATTTTCTCTCTCTCCAGACTCAGAGTTTCAACTGCCTAATTGACATCTCTGCTTGTATATTAATACGCCAGTATATTAATGTGTCAGTATGTTTAAAACTAACTTCCGGATCTTTCTCTACCAAACCTAATCTGCTTTCGCTCTTCCCTGTCTTAGGGAATGCCACCACCATATATCAGAGAGCCAGTGAGAACCACATCTTTCTCATCCTTGACATTGCTCTATTCCTTTCTCCATAGCTAGGTCCACTTGAAAGTTCTGTCAATTTTACAGCCTCGAATTGATTCTCTTTTCTCCATCCCCACTGCTACCATTCCAGTCCAAGATACTGTCATCTCTTCCATTGATTGTTTTAGTACCTTCCTGCATCCAACATCCTCCTTCAATATATTCTTCACCCCACAGCCAGAAACATGTTTTCTAAATTCAGATTTTATTATTTTAATACCAGTGCCTTCTCTTCAAAACCCTTTGATGACTTTTCACTGCTATAGGATAGAGACCAAAATCCTAAACCACACTTAAAACTTGCAGTATGGTCATGATTGACATGGACCCTTTCTATAACTTCCACACTGACTTCTCTCCCAACTCCACTGTCTTTTTTTAAGAGACAGGGTATTACTAGGTTACTGAGGCTGAAGATTAGTGATGTGATCATAGTTCACTGCAGCTTGAAATTCCTGGGTTCAAGTAATCCCCCATGCTTCAGCCTCCTGAGTAGCTGAGACTACAGGCATGTACTGCCAAGCTTGGCTATTAAAAAATTTTTTTTGTAAGGCTGGTTGCAGTGGCTCACATCTGTAATCCCAGCACTTTGGGAGGCTGAGGCGGGTGGATCACCTGAGGTCAGGATTTCGAGACCAACCTGGCCAATTTGGTGAAACCCCATCTCTACTAAAAATACAAAAATTAGCTAGGCATGGTGGCACCAGCCTGTAATCCCAGCTGCTTGGAGGCTGAGGCAGGAGAATAGCTTGAATCTGGGAGGTGGAGGTTGCAGTGAGCCAAGATCGCACCACTGCACTCCAGCCTGGGTGACAGAGCTGAAATAATTAAATAGAATGTTTCTGGTTTACTCAATTACAATGACTATAATGGCACTTCTAGCCGTTAACACAAATGGACCATATGCCAGATAAAATACAGATGGGAGCCACTGCAACCAGCCTTACAAACAAAGTTTTTTTAATAGCCAAAATAATTTTTTTTGAGATAGCATCTCCCTATGTTACTAAGGCTGATCTCAAACTCCTGACCGCAAGTGATCATTCCACTTGGTCCTCCCAAAGCTCTGGGATTACAGTTGTGAGCCACTGCTCCCAGCCCTTCTTTTTTCTTTGGTACTCTAGCAATGCCTTTCTTTCAGTTGGTGAGACATGCACCCCAGGGACTGAACACCTGCTGGTGTACTTTTCTCTCTCTGTCATCGCCCCATGCAGTCAGCTCCTGTTTCTTCTATAGATCTTTCAGACCTCAACTCCTCCATCGCTCTCAGAGAAGCCTCTCCTACACTGTCGGTCATGGCCATATTTATTTTCTATGTCCTATTGCAGTTTTGGGTATATGCCTGTAGCGTGGGTCTTCTCAGCCTGTGTGCTGTGAGCTTGCTGGACTACATGATTTGCTGGTGTGCTGGAGAGGGCTCCTGTGCTTTGTAAGTGGCATCCCTGGCCTCTGCCCACTAGATGCAAGTTGTGACAATCAAAAATGTCTCCAAACATTGCCAGGTATCCCCGGTGGGGGCGGGTGGGGGGGAATTACTCCTGGTGGTTGAAAACCTTAGGTAGTCAGCTTCTTCTACTGCAGTCTGTGATGTGTGTCTTTCTCAAAAACCTGAATAATCCAGAGAGCAGGAATAATGGGGGTGTGTGTGAGAGTTTGCGGGGGAGGGGCATTTGTATGTATGTGAGTGGGGGTGAGGGTATGTGCGTGACTGTGTGTTTTGGGTCGTGTGTGGAGGTGTATATGTGTGGTATGTGTGTGTGGTAGGTGCGTATGGGGGTGTCGTGTATGTAGGTATATGTGGTGTGTGTGAGTGTGAGTGTATATGTGCGTGTGTATGTGGTATTTGAGTGTGAGTGTATGTGGGTGTGTGTGGAGGTGCATGTATGTGTAGGGGAAATGTGGATGTATGTGTGTGGGTATGTGTGTGGGAGTGTGTGTGTGTGGTGTGTGTGGAGATATGTGCTTTTGGGTGGAGGAGTGTGTGTGGGGGTGTGTCTGGGTATGTGTGAGGTGTGTGGGTGTGGTATATGTGAAGATATGTGTATTTGTGTGGAGGGGTGTGTGTGCGTATGTTGAATGAAAGAATGGTGAAAAAACCCACCAGTGGGGTATAACATCGTTACTTGCTTCTAATCTTAAGTTCATTATTTTGTTTCCATCAAGAAGGAAATTTGATAATACCATTTATAGTATCATTGAGTTTTAAAGCATCATAATTTTGAGGTAAAGTTCCTTAGAGAACAGTAGTCATGTGATGTATGCTTCTGATCCATGACTGAAAAGCTTCAGATCATGACACTTCTTAAGGAGGGGACTCAACTTCTCTGATCTATACAGGTGGCCTAAAATCCATTAATATTCTTCATGTAGTTATATGAGAACTTAGTATTAATTAGTTGGGGGGAAACTAAACCTACACTATAATATTTAAACTTGAAATGGAGATGGAATATAAAGTCTTTCTTAGATGTAACAGGAATGTACTCTATGATTTGATAAGGTATTTTCTAGCAGCTCCAAGTAGCTAGTAAAAATGGTAGATATAAAGATAATAATAAATGAGAAAAAATGAACAGGTATACAGAGGAAGTAATGCTTGGTTCTAAAAGGAAAAATTAGGAACGTCTTCCTAGAAAAGATGGTATTTGAATGGCTTTAAAAGATGCATAAGACTTTTCTAGATAAGAAAAAGCAGCATCTGCAAAAGTCTTGGAATTAAAAGGGGTACAGTATATTCAAAGAAAGTCACTGGCTGGAAGGAGCACAGCATGTAGACTGTGGAATGTTTCAGATGAGGTGGAAAGATTGGTAGGGGCTAGAATATGAAGAGCTTCAAATGTTGAGCTTATAGAATTTGGACTTATGTATAGCAGACCATCATAAAGATTTACAAAGAAAATGACATGGTTACATTTGTATTTCATAGAAATCTCTCTGGTTGAATGTGGAAAGTAGCCTAGAATGTGCGAGACTAGAAATATGAAGATTAATTAGGGATCTGTTATAATAGTTTCCAGGAGAAATGATGAAAAGCATAATTCAAGGCAGCAACACTAGGGGTGGAAGAAAGGGGATAATTTCCAAAGACCATAAGAAGTAGAAATGACATGATATTGGTAGTGGCAGTGAGAGAGAGAGAGACAGAGAGAGAGAGAGAGAGGAGAGAGGGAGGGAGGGAGAGAGAGAGAGAGACAGACAGACAGGCAGAGACTAGGAGGACTCTCAGAGTTCTAATTTGATTTTCCACATGAATTGCAAAGCCATTAACAACGAGAGGATTTAGAAGGAACAGGTTTGAATGGGCAAAGATGAGTTAGATTTTGGACATCCTGAGGTAAGGGCATTCAAGAACCTCTAGTTGGAGAAGTCAGAACTGGCACTCAGAAGAGAGATCAGAACCAGAGTGAGATTTGAGTTACTATGAGGAAGTGGTAACTGATGCTATGGGAATGGAAGAGGTACCTCAGAGGAAGGGTATGAAGAAGAGAGGCAGACTCCTATCATGTATCACCAAGGAAAGGTTCAGCTAAGGGGAGCCTTGTTCTAAGTCTTTAATCCGAAACTTTAATCACCTGAAGGATTTGTATTTTAAGATTCAGAAAGAGAAAGTAATGGAATTACTTTCATGTCTACTTGCATTGATTTATTTATTCTATTGGTATCAGAGAACTAGTGCAGAGATGCCTTAAAATAAGTACTCAGTTCTATTTACAGCTCTCTGTGAGTCAGGAAGTCACAACATCTTTGTAAATTTTGCAAGTCTTTGAGAACAGCCTTCATGATATGTGCTTTCAGACCACAGGCATATGGTGAGAGTTCTTGCCTTCCAAAAGCAGTGATTGAAAAATAGGAGGGTTTGAAAATGGGTTAGATAGGTTTTGGCACTGATTTAACATTAATGAATCCATTCTATTTTAATGATTATTTTATTGTCTTGAGAGTATACTTTGTCCATGGCTTTCCGTGTGTATTTATTTCAGAACTTCTTATATTTTATCTGGCATATGGTCCATTTGTGTTAACGGCTGGAAGAGGCATTATAGTCATTGTAATTGAGTAAACCAGAAACATTCTATTTAATTATTTCATGATCAAATCAAGTTCTAGCCTATTTACTTGTTGTGTTGTGTTGGGTTACTATAAAAATGTGTCTTCCAAAACCAGTTGTAAGTAACTAGGTAATACGAATAGATTCTGATAGGAATTGATCAAATGTTTAACAGCAAATGGTACAACAGTGTCTCTACATCAGCCATAGGACAACTTTTTTGTATTTGTAGTGATATGTCAAATCGGCAGATAAGATAGGGAAGATCAATCCAACAAAATCTGTCAGTTTTAATACAGCAAATGGAATTTTGTTGCTTTATTTATTTTTATGGTTCCCTTTCATATAAAGGCATTATCTGAGGCCAGGAAAAAGTGACTTACAAGTTAAAAGATTATAAAAAAATGATATTTTGAATTTAAACACAATTAAAATATAGTGGCAATAATTCACTTATATCAGAATCGAATTTAAAAATTCACTGAATGGCAAAATTATTTATACCTAAGGAGGACAGAATTTAACAATAAATTTATAGATAGTATTTTCAAAATAATTTTTATGTGCAGTGAGAAATGAGTACGCATATATATTTTATTAGTTATGGTACATTTTACTGGATATAGCATGTTCTTGAAAGAATTGGATTTAAATTGAATTTCTGATAGCTTTTAAAATAAACTAAATGAATATTAATATATTTGCCCAAAGACACACAGAACCAGTGAGTGGCAGAGCCAGTATGGAAACTCAGGTCATAAAGACTGCAAAGCTTATACATTTAGTTACCACCTTATGTGTGGTGCTCTGTCTGAGCCTTTCATGGCATGTGGGTGGAGAACACTGAGCTGCTTTCTGTTAGTTGCTTGTTCTTTTTCTTGTAGGGCTTTCTTTCATCTTTGCAAAGTGATCAGATAGGTGTAAATGAATAGGAAGCGTGAAAATGTCATTGGCTTAAATGTGAGCTAATAAAATATGCAAACTGAAGGAACAAATGGTAGAAATAGCAGAAAGTTGTGTAATGTGGGATTACTTGCTAGTTTATCCCTCCTTCATGATAAGTCTTGTAAATTGGTGGCACTGACCTCATATATGTGAAGGTAATAAAGATCTATTGACTTGTCATCTTCAACCACTTTAATGTGGATTTTCAAATCCTTTATTTTTTATGGAAGTATAATTTACATAGAGTGAAATGCTTTGATCTTAAGTGTACAGTGCAGTCAGTTTAATAAATGCACACACCTACATAACCCACATCTATGAAGATGTGGAAGTCTCCATTAGCTTCAGAAGGTTCCTATATGCCCCCTTGCAGTCAGTGCCACACCTTCCTCCACCCCTAACCAGAGATGACTGCTATTCAGATTTCTAGCAACATAGATTAGCTTTGCCTGTTCTAGAACTTCAGATAAATGACATCATGCAGGGGATGTTCTCTTTTGTGTCTGACTTCTTTAGTAGATAGTTTTGAGATTAATCTCTGTTGTGTGCATCACTTTTCCCTTTCTATTGCTAAGGAGTGTTTACTTTATGAATGTTATATAATTTGTGCCTCTCTTTGCCTGTTGGATAGATATTTGTATTGTTTCCATTTTTGGCTATTATAAATAAAGTAGTTGTAAACAGTCTTGTGCTAGTCTGTGTTCAAATGTTTTTCTTTATTTTAGGTGAATACCTAGGAGTAGAGTTTCCTGGCCACAGGGCAGATGTGTGTTTAATTTGATAAAAAGCCACAAGACCATTTTCCAAAGTGGTTGTACCATTTTAAATTCCCATTATCAAAGTATGGAAATTCCATTTGCTGTAAATCCTCTCTTATTGTGGTTTTGTCACTCTTTTTAATTTTAACCATTCCAGAAGATTTTTCTTTGTGGCTTTATTCTGTCAAATGCTTTTGTGAAATTAAACTATTCTATATCGTAAAGCAATACAAAATGTATTTTATAGAGTTTGGAAAATATTGAAAATTTTAAGTAATAATGTAAAAAACACCTACAATTCCAAATTTTGGTGTTTAAAATATTTAATATGAAAATATTTTATAGTATGTAAGTTATAATTAGACACTGTTTAGTCATTAACTGTATCCCAAAACCTTGAATTTTATGACATCATATTATTACACCAGATTGTATGATAATTCATTTTACTATTTGTCTACTTTTTGGGATTCGGATTGTTTGTAATTTCCCTCCAACGTGAATAATGCTGTGCATGAAGCATTCCTATAATCAAATCTTATGTATGATTCTGATTATTTCCTTTCAACAACTTCCTGCCAGAACATGATAATGATGTCTCATTTTCAGTCTTGATAGCTCTTATTTCTTTTTTTCTTACATCATTGGATTTTATGGAAATTCCAGAATAATGTAAAATTGCAGTGTTAATATTGGGATTTATTATCCGTGTCTTGTTCCTGCCTTTAAGAATGCCTGCTTCACTACTAAGTAAGACGTGGGTGTTTGTTTATGGTAGATGTTCTTTCTGCTAAGGAAGTGATTCTTATCAATGTTGCTTTCAACATTAATTCCAGTTGTGATAAGTGTGACACTCATGGAAGTACCGTGTGCGGTGAGCACAAAACATGGGGAACGTCACCCAGTGTGGTTACTTCAGAAAAGTCTTTCCTAGCAGAGAGTAGAACAGTGGTTACCAGGGGTAAAGGTGGGTACTGGGAGATGTTGGTCAAAGGAAATAAAAAAGGAGGAACAAGTTCAGGAAAGCTGTTGTACCGAACAGTGACTATAGTTAATAACAATGTATTGTATACTTGAACATCCGTGAGAGGAGATTTTAAGTGTTCTCACCACCAAAAAATGTGTGTGAGGTAATGGATATGCTAATTAGCTTGATTTAGCCCTTCCTCAATGTATGCAGATATCAAAACTTGTACATCATAAATATAAATTTTCCAATTAAATTATTTTAAAAACTTATCCCAATACACCCAGTTATAGAATGTGGATTTCTTATGTATTGTATGTTTTTATAAAAAAATAGTAAAATGTGACATACTAAATGAAACAGAGCCAAGTAAACCAACAAGCAAAAAGCAAATTTAATAAAAATAATCAGAAAAAAAAAAACCTCTCCCCTGACACTCCCATGTCCATCACCTTGCCTGGTACATGAGAGACATTCAAAAAACAAAAAATTAAAACCACCTTCATTGTGTGAAAAGTCAATGAAACTTAGACCTGAGGACTAAGCTGAAGTTAGCCAGGCAAGAGTGAGCAGGGAGGTGGAAACAGGCCAGGGTGAGGAACAAGAGGAGCTCTGCAACCCTATGGTGGGGAGCAGCTGCATTCATAAAACATGACCAGGTTGACAAAAGCCTAGTGAGCCAAGGGGGACCCGAGGCTGGAAGAGCGGAGGGGCGAGCCAGGGCTGTGCTGTGCTGAAGATGCTCTCCATCTTCAGGGATTCATGCCTTCTTTTTCCCTTTTCTGCTTTTTTTTTTTTTTTTTTTAACCTTAAATTTCAACTTCGACAGATATTGACATTGTGAGTTTTTTTCTTTTCCATGATAAATCTTTGTTAATTCCCTTTACTGTATACTTTACTTTTTCCATCTTCCCTTTCATTTTACCTCCACTTATCTTGCTTCCTTTTTCCATAAGAATGTTTAAATGCTTACAGTATGCCAGACCCTGGAGACAGTTTGGAGATCTCTACTCTTGATTCTGGTAGTTCAATCACCTGTAAATAGAATCTACTTTGATTATATTTTGTTGGTTTTGACTTAAACCAAGAGTATCTGTCTCCTTGCACTCATTTCATTAATTCCTCTCTTCCCTCCTTCTTCCCTTCTTTGATTGGTAATAGGGACTTTTAGTTAATTGCTGCTGTACAAAATTAACACATAAAGAAAAATATGAAGCAGAAAGTAAAAGCTCCTCTGTTTCCCCCCATTTCTATTTATCTTTTCCAAATCTGCCATCAAGGGTTAGATACCTGCATGCATACTCATATCATGCCTTCATCTAATAAAGATTTTCAAGAATTATTTCTAAAATATCCTTGGAACTTTTTGCCTGTCTGTATATGTTTCTTTTTTCATTTTTCAAATAGCAAAATATCACATATGGATGAACCATATGTTATACTGTCTCCTATTAATGGATATTCCAACTCTTTCAACATTTTCAACAGGTACTGTACCAGTGGTGCTTTGGTAAACATTCTTGTGCATATATTTTTGTTAGACATGCACACAAATAGTGCTTAAATAGTGCTTTAAGATAAGCCCCCTAAAAGTGAAGTTGCTGGTACAATTAAGTATTCACTTAAAATTTTCATAGACCCTTCAAAGTTGCCTACCCAAAGGATTCATCAATGCGTATTTCCATTAGTATGAAATTGCCCACTTCCTAGCATTTTAATCAGTGATTGACAGTATCAGTCTTTTTAACTTTTTCAATCAAATATGTTTAAAACGAAATAGAATAATTTTCATTTGTATTTCCCAATTACTTGTGAGGAAGAGCACTTTTTCACATTTTTTACTTTTATTTGTATTTCTGCTTTGAATTCTCTGTTCACAGCAGGGCGTGATTTCCTATTTCACATACATTTTTATATTTGCAGTAGAAGGTTAATAAAAGCTACTTCAGGAGCCACTATCCAGATACTATTTTAAAATGACAGCTTTACAAAATGGGATGTTGAAAGTGCTAGGGGCAGAGTTGAGTAATACTAGTGCGTAATGTCAGTTCCACCCATTTCTTCGGCCATATGTTTTTTTTAACCTCTCTAATCCTCAGGCTCTTCATTTATAAAGCACATACCTACCATTTGTTGTGAGGGTTAAATGTGTTTTGTGAGGTTAATAAGTGTGAAGTGCTAGAATGATAGCTGGTACAAAAATGCAGCTGTTGTCATCATTATTGTTATCATTGTTATTACTCACTACCACATTTATTATTAACATTTTGTTAGAGTGAGGAGGTCTCTTCTATGGAGAAAAATTTCCTTGAATGGATGAACTAGCAATGCTAGATATACTTCTAGGTCCCTGTTTTACCCAGTACAGTGGTTCTAGATGTATCTCCCCACCTTCTCCCAGATTGGCTTTTTGTTTTGTTTTGTTTTGTTTTTGTTTTTTGAAACATGGCCTTGCTCTGTCACCCAGGATGAAATGCAGTAGTGTGGACATAGCTCACTGCAGCCTTAACCTCCTGGGCTCAGGCGATCCTCCTGCCTCAGCCTCCCTGGTAGCTGGGACAACAGATGTGTGCCACCATGCCCAGAAAAAAATCTTTTAAATATTTTTTGTAGAGATGAGGTCCCATTGCATTGCCCAGGCTGGTCTCAAACTCCTGGGCTTAAATAATCCTGTCACTCCTGCCTCCCAAACTGCTGGGATTATAGGCATGAGCCATGATGCCTGGCCAAAATTGGCTTTTGTGTTCCCGCAATTCATGCATTTATATGTCTTTTATAGTCTTAAAAATGTAGCCAAAAAAGAAACAGAAAAAAAAAAAAAACTACAGTAAATAGAGTATATTTGTGGCAGTGGAAGAGAGTTGCTGTTCTGAACCTTGAAGTGGCACCCATCCAGCATGTCATCGCACTTGTCACATCAGAAAAGCTGGACTTCCTTATTATACAAACTTCTGCTTCAACAAAAGAAATGGATAAAGGGAAGCAAATCTACTCACATATCTTGTCTTCAACAAGTCCTTAGGGGTCTTACTGAGGCACAGATGTGTGGTAATTGTGGTTAGATGGACTTACTCTTTTGAATTTTGAAATATGTAATTGACAAAGATATTCAAAGTATACAACATAAGTATATGATACACATTGTTTATTATCAAAACCAAATTAACACATCTATCACCTCCCATTCTGCATATTAGATCCTCAGAACTTATTCACCTTATAACTGAAAGTTTTTACTCTTTGATCAATATCTCCCCGTTTCCCCTGTCCCCCAGCCCCTGCAGCCACCATTCTCCTCTCTGGTGCCATGAGTTCAACTTTCCTAGATTTCACATCTGAGTGAGATCATGCAGTATTTGTCTTCGTCCGGCTTACTTTCACTTAGCATGTCCTCCAGATTTATCCATGTTGTCACAAATGACAGGATTTCCTGCTTTTTAAAGGCTGAATAGTATTCCATTGTGTACATACACCACTTTTCTATATTTTCTATATCCATGTATCCGTGGATGGACTCTAAGGCTGACTTCACGTCTTGGCTGTAGTGAATAATGCTGCAGTGAACATGGGAGTGCAGATACCTCTTTGACATACTGATTTCATTTCCTTTGAATATATATCTGTTATTGGGATTACTGGATCATATGGTATTCTATTTTCAATTTTTTGAGGAAACATCATACTGTTTTCCACAAGGGCTGTACTAATTTTCATTCATATCAACAGTATGCAAGGATTCCCCTTCCTCTATATCTTTTCTAATACTTGTTATTTCTTGTCTTTTTGATAATAGCCATTATAAGAGGTGTGAGGTGACATCTTATTGTAGTTTTATTTCTTGTATCTTTTTCTTCATTTCTCTGCTGATTAGTGATGTTGAGCACATTTTCATATATCAGTTGGCTATCTGTATGTTTTCTTTTAAGAAATTAATATTCTTACTAACTCCAATTAATTAGTGGATTTTTGTGTATGTGTATTATGTGATATGAGATAAGGATCTGATTTCATTGTTCTGCTTGTGCAAATCCCATTACCCCAATACAATTTACTGAAGAGACTGTTCATTTTCTATTGTGTGTTCTTGGCATCTTCATCAAAAATCAATTGACCACAAATGTATAGATTTATTTCTGGGCTCTCAATTCTGTTCCATAGGTTTACATGTCTGGTTTTTATGCCAGTACCATACTGTTTTGATTACTATAGCTTTGTAGTATATTTTGAAGCCAAGTATTGTGATGCCTCCAACTTTGTTCTTTTGACTTATAATTGCTTTAGCTGTTTTGGGGTCTTTTGTAGTTTACATGCATTTTAGGATTTTTTTTCTATTTCTGTGAACAATGTCATTGGAATTTTCATAGAGATTGCATTGAATCTGTAAATTACTTTGGGTAGTATGGATATTTTAACAGTATTAAATTTTTCAATTCATTAACATGGGATAGCACATTAATGTGTGTTTTAGTTTCTTTCATCAATATCTTATAGTTTTTAATGTACAGCTCTTTCACCTCCTTGGTTAAATTTATTTCCATATTTGCTTTGTAGGCTATTGAAAATGAGATTGTTTTATTAATTTCTTTTTTAGATAGTTTGTTGTTGATGTATAGAGGCACAACTGATTTTTGTGTGTTGATTTTGTATCCTACAACTTTACCGAATTCATTCATTTATTCGTGATAAAATGTAAATGTATAACTGGAAATAAAACCTTTTTGAAATGTGAGTTCCTTCTTTAAAAAATTATCTTCAACACAAGATTGGCAAGCTGAGGTTCCTTTTATTACTAAAAGGAAATTCTTTTTTTTTTTTTTTTTTTTTTTTTTTTTTTGAGACAGAGTCTTGCTCTGTCGCCTAGGCTGGAGTGCAGTGGCGCCATCTCAGCTCACTGCAAGCTCTGCCTCCTGGGTTCATGCCATTCTCCCGCCTCAGCCTCCCAAGTAGCTGAGACTACAAGCACCTGCCACTATGCCCGGCGAATTTTTTGTATTTTTAGTAGAGACGGGGTTTCACCATGTTAGCCAGGATGGTCTCGATCTCCTGACCTCATGATCCGCCTGCCTCGGCCTCCCAAAGTGCTGGGATTACAGGCATGAGCCACTGCTAAAAGGAAATTCTATATCTCAGTTTCTGATTGAATGTTGATACTTTGGTTAGTTTTATATGGGAAGAGTCTCAGTGACAGACAGTGATATTTGAGGAAACGAGAAGGCTCACTGTGCCAACATCTCATTCTCTAACTTTCAGAGGTAAAGATCTTTGCCTTTAGATTTTACATGTTGGCTATTTGGCTATTTTGTCTTCCAAGTCCTACCTGGAGGAAAAATGATTAAATTACTCTCAATTATGAATAGCCTAATTGAAATGTATTTATGCTTTTTCTTTATAACAGATAAGTAAGATTACGACATGGAAGAAATTGAAAGTTATGAATTAGGAGGGATAAGGGAATTACTTTGAAATGTGTGCCTTACTTGAAGAGGGCAAGCCTGGATGAGATGACAGAAAAGGTGACACGAAGCTATTAGTTGTCTGAGGTGGGAGGGCTGAGGGCAGGAGAGTAACAGTAAACACAGATGAAGGTGAGAGAGGTAAAAGGACAGTGATTTCATTTACGCCTGGGTCCTATTCTGCCTCCACGCACCCTGTCTGGCTTGCCCATTTTTATCCCTGTGAAACCAAGATTAGTAGTATGTTAAACCAAATATAAACAGTTTTTTCTACCTCCCCCATTTTCCTCCTCTTTCTTTTTTATCCTCCTCCTTCTCTTCATAAGATTTGGACTGTTTGACTTATTCTCTAAATCATAGAGACCATGTATTAAAAATGAAGAATTTCCTCTCCCCTTGAATATGCATCAACAGTATTGGATTTTGCCATTTAATCATTGATTTAGGCAGTCACTCATTCATTTATTTAGTAAGGCAGTTGGTCAACAAAATTTTGGGAGTTCTGAAAAAGACCGAAAGTTGAACATGAATATTTCATAAAACCCACTTCTTTATTTCTAGCCTGTATATGTATTTTTCAGATATAGTTTGACTATAACATAGGTAAATTATTTATTATATTTCACCACGATGGGAAATTTCAACAGAAAAGCAGGTTGGGAAAATTTAGTTTTTGACATCTTGAGTTTCAGGTGCCTCTGCATAGGTCATTCAGGTGGAAATGTCTCATAAGCAAATGAAATATGAGTGTAAAGGTTAGAAAGAGGTTTGGGCTGAAAATATCTGTTTGGAGTTATTAGTTTAGAAAGTTTCAAAAAGCTCATTACTTCCAGGAAACTGATTTAGTAATAGTTCAGCTTTTGATAAGGTTAAACAGAATTGCTTTTAAAAAAAAATCTGTTACATTATAAAACTTTTTCTAATGTTTGGTTTTATAATATTGCCTTAATTTTTCAGTAATTCTCTACTGTCAGATTTCTGTATGTATTTATTTCTCTTCTGTCTTTTGTGTCTTTCTGAGTAGATAGTTGATCCTAATGTGTAAAATAATCTATGTTAGAGCAAAGGATTCATCACAGATAAGAAAGAAAACTAATTAAAACATCCATCAGTTAATGTGACCTTTACGAATGCTGTACAAGTTAGCATTCATTATCTAGTTAAGGCTTGTGAATTCATTATTTGAAAATCATTACTCATGTTCATGATAGAATATATGAGACTCTAAAATATCAAGATATGTAATTGCAACATGTTAATAATTCACTGATAAGCATAAAGACCAATGAAACAGCAGAATTTGGTGAAGCAAATGCCTAAAACTGACAATAAAAGTGTAACAGGATGTTAGCTAATTAATACTTTCCCCGCTTTTTTTTTCTCACTTTGTCCTTTGGTAGACAACTTGAAGAATGATACATTCAATGTGGACTAAATTTTATAATACCCATTGGGCAGTTCTTAATGCTCCCAACTTGGAGGCAAATCAGAATCCAACTTGATATATAAATGTTCATACCATTTTAGAGATTGAGTTTTGAATTCCTGTCTTCATCACGCATCTAAATAAGAATCGCTACTCCAAAACCCTTTATAGTCTACCTTTGTTGCTTGCCTGTCAAAATACAATACTGCTAATTTCTGAACTGCTTTCTCTTCTTGCAAATAGGGGGCATCTGTTACACCTTATTAAATCAGTTTTTGTTTGTTTTCTTGCTGAAATGCTTATCACACTTTTTTGTATCCTTCTAAATGTCTTGTCAGAATCATAAATTGTTGTGTTACATTTAGAGTATAGCATAAGGAACATAACAAGCCCTGGAATGTTTAGGCTATCTCCAAATGTCAAACAAAACAGGAAATGTTTCTTTGTTTTACACTTTTTCTGGGCATTTCATACACTTCCAAACGTACTATAGAGGATAGACAGTGTGTTAAAGATAAACTTAACACTTCTGAGAAATTCTCTTCCTATTATGACATTTTTTCCCCTTTTTTAGAAGACTGAAGCATTACTGATGAGTTCTAGCAACCAGTTGATGGGCTCTTTTGCCTAGGTGTGAGCAGCAGAATTTTAAAGTACTTGCCTTGCAGAACACGGTTCTTGACATTTCAAATTTTTAAAAAACCAGAAACTTCTGAGATTAAAAAGGTTCAAATGTTAAAGAAAAATTATTTACATCTTTTTATTATTATTATTATTATTATACTTTAAGTTCTAGGATACATGTGCAAAACATGCAGGTTTGTTACATATGTATACATGTGCCATGTTGGTGTGCTGCACCTATTAACTTGTCATTTACATTAGGTATATCTCCTAATGCTATCCCTCCCCCCCACAACAATAGGACCCAGTGTGTGATGATCCCCTTCCTGTGTCCAAGTGATCTCATTGTTCAATTACCACCTATGAGTGAGAACATGAAGAATTTGGTTTTCTGTTCTTGTGATAGTTTGCTGAGAATGATGGTTTCCAGCTGCATCCATGTCCCTACAAAGGACACAAACTCATCCTTTTTTATGACTGCATAGTATTCCATGGTGTATATGTGCCACATTTTCTTAATCCAGTCTGTCAATGATGGACATTTGGGTTGATTCCAAGTCTTTGCTATTGTGAATAGTGCCACAATAAACATACATGTGCACGTGTCTTTATAGCAGCATGACTTACAATCCTTTGGGTATATCCCCAGTAATGGGATGGCTGGGTCAAATGGTATTTCTAGTTCTAGATCCTTGAGGAATCGCCACACTGTTTTCCACAATAGCTGAACTAGTTTATAGTCCCACCAATAGTGTAAAAGTGTTCCTATTTCTCCACATCCTCTCCAGCACCTGCTGTTTCCTGATATTTTAATGATTGCCATTCTAACTGGTGTGAGATGGTATCTCATTGTAGTTTTGATTTGCATTTCTCTGATGGCGAGTGATGATGAGCATTTTTTCATGTGTCTGTTGGCTGTATGAATGTCTTCTTTTGAGAAGTGTCTGTTCATATCCTTTGCCCACCTTTTGATGGCATTGTTTGTTTTTTTCTTGTAAATTTGATTGAGTTCTTTATAGGTTCTGGATATTAGCCCTATGTCAGGTGAGTAGATTGCAAAAATTTTCTCCCATTCTGTAGGTTGCCTGTTCACTCTGATGGTAGTTTCTTTTGCTGTGCAGAAGCTCTTTAGTTTAATTAGATCCCATTTGTCTATTTTGGCTTTTGTTGCCATTGCTTTTGGTGTTTTACTTAGCAGTCGGGTGAAACTGAGGAATGACTTGTGAAGTCTGTTGGATTTCTCTAAATATAAAGTACATTTTATGTTTTAAAAAATTACTGATGTCAAACTCACTAATATGTGAGTTTATCTGAGTGTAAGAAAGAGTGATGTTTTGAAAGGGTAATCAAGTGTTTTCTGTCAATAGTGTCACATTTTTAAATATCTAATAAAATTTTAGAGTTTAATTTTTATTCTCTTAGGATTTTTCATGGGGGGTATTTGTTCTTTTAATAGTCTAATTTTTGTTTGACAAACAATGTTAATAGATTTGTGTGTGTGTGTGTGTGTGTGTGTGTGTGTGTGTGTGTGTGATGGAGTCTCGCCCCATCACCTAGGCTGGAGTGCAGTGGCACGATCTCAGCTCACTGCAACCTCTGCCTCCCAGGTTCAAGCAATTCTCCTGCCTCAACCTCCCATGTAGCTGGGATTACAGGTGCCCACCACCATGCCTGGCGATTTTTGTTGTTGTTGTTGTATTTTTAGTAGAGACGGAAGTTTCACCATGTTGGCCAGGCTGGTCTTGAACTCCTGACCTCAGGCGATCCACCGGCCTTGGCCTTCCAAAGTGCTGGGATTACAAGTGTGAGCCACTGCGCCTGGCCTGTTAATAGCTTTTAATGAACAGTAGAAGTCTAAGAAAATGACATTGTGTGCTTCCGTAATTTTATACCACTGTATTTAAGAATGGTAACCCATCAAGGCAAGATCTCTTTATGTGGTATTTTTGACTGTATGACTTCTGTATGATTTAATTTCATTTAGATTATTTATTTAAGTGAAATATGAGTTATGCTCTGTAGTACTATTGGAAGAAAAAGGAATTTGAAGGTCACAAATAGATTACAGAGAAGTAACAGCTAATTTTGCATATTTTTACAATGAAGCCATTGGAAAAATGAGGCCAAGTAAGGGCATAATCATCCGTATCTTAGGAATGTATTTTAAAGGCTTCTTAGCCAGAAAAGGGGTCCGAAAGATAGGGAGAAGGCTGATAACAAGTGTTTGGGTGCTAAATTGCTTTTGGTCATGTATATGAGGGATAAGCTAAGTTAAGGGTATCAAAACATTCCCTCTCCTGCATCTAAGCTATTCTGCCTCTCTGCAACTGCAGTGAGTCAGCAATTTTGAGACATAAAATCAGATGAAACTGGAGGGGAATACATTTAAGTGTGCACATTATTTGAAACAAAGCAAAACGAATTGACAAGCATCTCATGTAAATTTTGAAAACAAAACAACAACAACAACAAATCACCATAACCATGGGAAGTTTCTGCCCAGCAATAGATGGTAAATCATAATAATTAATGACTTGTTATTTCTAATTTCACATGTATATAACATCATTAATTTTTTAATGTAGTGTGCCATACCATTGTAAAGAACAGAAAACTATGTATAAATCAATGTGAAGTTTATTTTTTGATAAATTTACTCTTCAAAAAGGTCGTATTAAACTGTTCATGTATAAATTACACTGTATGAAAAAATGCGCTTTCTTATGAAGTCTTACAAGTTAGAAAGAATACCTACTTAAGGCCATATGACAATTTCTTTTAGTGTTTTAGTTAAGACTGTGAGGAATTTAAAATTGACTAGGAATTTTTTTTTTTTTTTTTTTTTTTTGAAACGGAGCCTCGCTCTGTCGCCCAGGCTGGAGTGCAGTGGCCTGATCTCTGCTCACTGCAAGCTCCGCCTCCTGGGTTCACACCATTCTCCTGCCTCAGCCTCCTGAGTAGCTGGGACTACAGGCGCCCGCCACCAGGCCCGGCTAACTTTTTTGTATTTTTAGTAGGGACGGGATTTCACCGTGTTAGCCAGGATGGTCTCGATCCCCTGACCTTGTGATTTGCCCACCTCGACCTCCCAAAGTGCTGGGATTACAGGCGTGAACCACCACTCCCGGCCGTAAACTTTTTATAACACCTGAACCAAACCCTTACTTGTAATTTATTTTTAAGTAGTTTGGTAGTGTTACATGTTTTTGTTATTATATTATTACATGTTTTATTGTTGTTAGTTTGGGTGAGAAAATCACTGAGGAAATCTCACTGAATTGGGAACCAGCAGCTGTGGAAGTCAGGACTGGTCTGGCACTGATGATCTGAGTGAGCTTTGCTTCTCTGCTGACTTCATTTCCTCTGTCTGTACTTGACAGATTCATGAAGAACTATCGTTGACTGAGCCCCTGCTCTGTGCCAGGCAGCATTATTGCCAATCTTTGCAACAATATACACCTGGGCATTATTACACCCATCTTATAAATGAAGAAACTGAAGCTCAAAGGTTAAACAACTTACCCAAGATCTCATAGCTAATTAATGGTTAATACCAAAGTTCCAGACCATCTAGTGATCAAATCTGTGTGGTTTAATCCATCAATTTGTAATTCTCTGAATTACATACATTTTACTTTGGGAGTCTCTGCCATGACCCTATCTCTTCATTTTTATAAAAATAGCTTTTTTATTGCTGAGAATTCTCCTAAAAACCTAAAATTGATTTTAACTGACCACATTTTTTTTTTTTTTTTTTTTTTTTTTTTTGAGACAGAGTCTAGCTTAGTCGCCCAGGCTGGAGTGCAATGGCGCGATCTCGGCTCACTGCAAGCTCCGCCTCCCGGGTTCACGCCATTCTCCTGCCTCAGCCTCCCGAGTAGCTGGGACTACAGGCGCCCGCCGCCTCGCCCAGCTAATTTTTTGCATTTTTAGTAGAGACGGGGTTTCACCGTGTTAGCCAGGATGGTCTTGATCTCCTGACCTCGTGATCCGCCCGCCTCGGCCTCCCAAAGTGCTGGGATTACAGGCGTGAGCCACCGCGCCCGGCTAACTGACCACATTTTATACAATTGTGTCTTGACAAATTTTTCTAAATTTGATTGGTTTTTAAATATTTTATCATAGATCTTAACAAAAGCTAACTACATGCAGTCTTTCAAACTGGATGTAGTCCATTCTTTTCCATTTATGTAATTGTTAATAAAATTATTGAAAGATAGTGTCCTCATACCTCTCAATGTTAAGATTCTCTTTAGGATCACATTTTACATTTTTTTTTTCCAATCCATATTGTGTAATTATTTTATCGGGTGTTTGTCAGGTTTCATATGAAGTCCCTCTGTCCATGAATTTCTCCTTGAAAGAGCATAATTTTAAAAGAAAAAGTACAGATCCTAAGTTTTTCATCCTGCTTGCATTGGTATATCTTTTTTAAAAGGATATAGATTTATATAGTCTTGGTTTGTCTTTCAAACTTATGCTAGTTCATCTCTTTCAAAATATAATTCTGTTGTTCTCTTATATTTTCCTCATAGATGCTGGGTCCAACTATATAAAAATATATTCATGTTCAGGGTTTCTTTTGTAATAGAAACTCTAAATGTTGTAAGGCTGAAGAAATCAGCAGTGACCAAAAAATAGCTGCCCTGTTTTAGCAAGATATACATTAATTTCCCCAGAGGTTAAAAATGTTTTAAAAATATAAATGAAGTAGTTAGTCCCCATAAAATCAGGAAAATAATAATAAACCATTTTAATTACTTCTAAAAATGCAGCCTTGAGCATTCTTCTCTTGTTATATCCAATGACTAAGCTTCTTCTGGGTGCTTATATCCCAGGCAAATCTTTTATGGTAGTTACAACTGTGCTTCATCTTATGCTTCTATACTTGGCATCCAAACATGGAATTTAGAAATTGACTTTGATATAATTTGATAGAAATTGGTATAATTTGACTTTTTTTTTTTTTTTTTTTTTTTGGTCTATGGGTTTGATATCTGGCTGTTATAAACCTCCATAAGTCAGTTCTGAAAGTTTACAAAGTAGGGAAGTTGGGATGGAAATGGAGTAAGGTAGAATATACTCACCTCTATTGTAAACTTGGAAGGTATATTTATTAGGGTTTATGGGTTCCAAACCAGAGAGTTAGGCTCAATGATAATACCTCCAGCTTTATATTCACCTGCAAAAATTATAAGATACAGTCTTTGATGATTATATGAATCAGCTGGTGCCAAATAAAAATTCATTAAAGAATATTAAAGGAAGGGCTTTGTTTAGACTTATTGAGTAATATTTTGCATATTACAATACCAAATCAGAGATTTTCTCTTTTTTTGTTTTTTTTTCCTCCTCTTTTGAGATGGTGTCTTGCTCTGTTGCCAAGGCTAGAGTATAGTGGCTCGATCTGGGCTCACTGCAACCTCTGCCTCCCAAGTTTAAGTGATTCTCCTGCCTCAGCCTCCCGAGTAGCTGGGACTACAGGCACCTGCCACCACGCCCAGCAAATTTTTGTATTTTTAGTAGAGACGGGGTTTTGCCATATTGGCCAGGCTGGTCCTAAACTCCTGTCCTCAACTGATCCGTCCACCTCGACCTCCCAAAATGCTGGGATTACAGGCTTGAGCCACCATGCCCCGCCTAAAATCATAGATTTTCAAATAGTTGGGTTGACACAAAGGTTTTTAAAAATTTATGTATTAAAGTATATTACATAGCAATAAATGACTACCTCTCCTTCAAAGATATTAACATATTTCCAGGTAAGTTGATCTATCCCCAAATCTACCCTTTTGTCCGGAAAAAATAAACAAACATTGTTATCAACTTAGTATGTATCCTCCAGACATCTGTTTGGTGTGTATATGTATACAGACATATCTTATTTTATTGCACTTTGCTTTATTGTGCTTGACAGATACCGTGTCTTACAAATTAAAGGTTTGTGGCAACTGTACAATGAGAAAATCTATCATACCCATTTTTCCAACAACATGTGCTCACTTTGTATCTCTGTGTCACATTTTGGTAATTCTTGCAATATTTCAACAAATGCTTTTAGTATTATATCTGTTGTGGTAATCTGTGATTACTGATCTTCGATGTTACTATTGTAATTGTTTTGAAATGCCATGAACTGCACCCACGTAAGACGGTGAACTTAAGTGATCAGTGTTGAATGTGTTCTGACTGTTCCACAATTAGCAATTCCTCCATCTTCCTCCCTCTCCTCAGCCCTCTTTATTCCCTGAGACATAACAATGTTGAAATTAGGTCAATTAATAATCCTACAATGGCCTTTAGTGTTCAAGTGAAAGGAAGAGTCACATATCACTCACTTTAAATCAAAAGCTAGAAGTGATTGAGCTTAGTAAGAAAGACATAGTGGAGGCTGGCTTGCATTCAATAACCAATTTGTAAATGCAATGGAAAAATTATTGATGGGAATTAAAAATGCTACTCCAGTGAACGCATGTATGATGAGAAAGCAAAACAGCCTTATTGCTGATATGGAGAAAGTTTGAGTACTCTAGATAGAAGATTGAACCAGTCACAATGCTGCCTTAAGCCAAAACCTAATCCAAAGCAAGGGTCTAACTCTCTTCAATTCTGTGAAGGCTGACACAGTTGAGGAAACTACAGAAGAAAAGTTAGAAGCTAGCAGAGGTTGGTTCATGAGGTACAAGGAAAGCAGCCATCTCCATAACATAAAAGTGTAAAGTGAAGCAGCAAGTGCTGATGGAGAAGCTGCAGCAGGTCATCAAGAAGATCTAGCTAAGATCATCGATGAAGGTAGCTACAAGAAACAACAGATATTCAGTGTCGATGAAATCACCCTCTAGTGGAAGAAGATGCCATCTAGGACTTTCATAGCTAGAGAGGAGAAGTCAATGCCTGGCTTCAAAACTTCAAATGAAAGATTGACCCTTATGTTAGGGGCAAATGCAACTAGTGACTTTTAAGTTAAAGCCAATGCTCATTGACCATTCTGAAGGTCCTAGGGGCCTTAAGAATTATGCTAAAGCAACTCTGCCTGTGCTGTAAAAATGTAACAACAAAGCTTGGATGTGATAGCATATCTATTTATAGCATGATTTACTGGATATTTTAAGCCCACTGATGAGACTTACTGCTCAGAAAAAGATTCCTTTCAAAACATTACTGCTCATTGACAATGCACATAGTCACCCAAGAGCTCTGATGGAGATATGCAAGGAGATTAACGTTGTTTTCATGCCCACTAACACAGCATTCATTCTACTGCCCAAGGATTAAGGAGTTAGACTTTCACATCTTCTTATTTAAGAAACACATTTTGTAAGGCAATCGTTGCCATAGTGATTCATCTGATAGATCTGGGCAAAGTAAACTGAAAACTTCTGGAAAGGATTCACTATTCTAGATGCCATTGAGAACATTTATGATTCATGGAAGGAGATCAAAATATCAACATTAACAAGAGTTTGGAAAACGTTGGTTCTAACCCTCATGGATGACTTTGAGGCATTCAAGACTTCAGTGAAGGAACTAACTGCAGATATGGTGAAAATAGCAAAAGAATTAGAATTAGCAGTGAAGCCTGAACATGTGTCTGAGTTACCGTAAATCTCATGATAGAATTTAATGAATGAGGAGTTGCTTCTCATGGATGAGCAAACAAGTAGTTTTTTCAGATGTAATCCACTCCTGGTGAAGATGCTATGGACATTGTTGAAATGACAACAAAGGATTTAGAATATTGCATTATTATAGTTAAGAGGATTGACTCCAATTTTGAAAGAACTTCCTCTGTAGGTAACATGCTATCAAACAGCATCACATGCCACAAAGAAATCTCATGAAAGGAAGAGCCAACTGGTACAGCAAACTTCATTGTTTTCCTATTTTAAGAAATTGCCACAACCATCCGAAGCTTCCAGTAGCCACCAACCTTATCAGTCAGCAGCCATCAACATGGAGGCAAGACCCTCCCCCAGCAAAAGAGATTAGAACTTGATGAAGCCTCAGATGATTATTAGTATTTTTCAGCCATAAAGTATTTTTTCCTTAAGGCAAGTACATTATTTTTTAGACATAATGCCATTGCATACTTAATAGACGACACTATAGTGTAAATGTAACTTTTATATGCACTGGAAAACCACAAAATTTGTGTGATTCACTTTATTTTGGTACTTGATTTATTGCTGTGGTCTGAAACCAAACCCAAAATATTTCTGAGGTTTGCCTGGATGGATGGATGGATGGATGGATGGATGGATGGATGGATGGACAGACAGATATATAGATGAGGTATGCCTGGATAGAGAAATGTATAGTGTTGTTTTTTGTGTATGTGTTTTGTAGAAATAGTGTCATACTGCTTATTACTGATCATCTTTCAATTAAGATTTTTTTAAGTTTCCCAGTTAACAACTCTGCTTATAGTTTCACATCACTATTTCTATCTCAGGAATAACTGTGAGGGAGATGACTTTTTTTTCTTGGTCTCTGTTATTTTGCTCATTATCTCTCTCATCCATCTTCAGTTTTCAACCTCCGCCACCCCCCGTACACACTTAGTGTCTTTTCTGTCCTTCCTCACCCTACCAGTGAGACTCTAAACAAGATTCCTATATTTTGCTTTGAACTTGTCAATGTATTACTTACAAAATTGTATATTAATCCTTGGTACCAAGCATAAAATAAAAGGCTCTGTGCCAGTTAAAAGATTTTCTAGTACCAATAAGACAGTGGAGGAAATATTTTTGGGAGCATGGGTCTCTTCTCTGTCTTAAAATCTCACCCATTGGGTTCCTGCTCATTCGGCGAGGCCACAAAGCCAGCTCTTCCAAATAATATTTTGAAAGAAAAAACGGGGGGGGCGGAGCAAGATGGCCGAATAGGAGCAGCTCCAGTCTCCAACTCCCAGCGCGAGCGCCACAGAAGACCGGTGATTTCTGCATTTTCAACTGAGGTACTGGGTTCATCTCACTGGGGAGTGCCGGACGATCGGTGCTGGTCAGCTGCTGCAGCCCGACCAGCGAGAGCTGAAGCAGGGCGAGGCATTGCCTCACCTGGGAAGCGCAAGGGGGAAGGGAGTCCCTTTTCCTAGCCAGGGGAACTGAGACACACAACACCTGGAAAATCGGGTAACTCCCACCCCAATACTGCGCTTTAAGCAAACAGGCACACCAGGAGATCATATCCCACACCTGGCCGGAGGGTCCCACACCCACGGAGCCTCCCTCATTGCTAGCACAGCAGTCTGTGATCTACCGGCAAGGCAGCAGCGAGGCTGGGGGAGGGGCGCCCGCCATTGCTGAGGCTTAAGTAGGTAAACAAAGCTGCTGGGAAGCTCGAACTGGGTGGAGCTCACAGCAGCTCAAGGAAACCTGCCTGTCTCTGTAGACTCCACCTCTGGGGACAGGGCACAGTAAACTAAACAAACTTAGCAGACACCTCTGCAGACGCAAACGACTCTGTCTGACAGCTTTGAAGAGAGCAGTGGATCTCCCAACACGGAGGTTGAGATCTGAGAAGGGACAGACTCCCTGCTCAAGTGGGTCCCTGACCCCTGAGTAGCCTAACTGGGAGACATCCCCCACTAGGGGCAGTCTGACACCCCACACCTCACAGGGTGGAGTACACCCCTGAGAGGAAGCTTCTAAAGCAAGAATCAGACAGGTACACTCGCTGATCAGAAATATTCTATCTTCTGCAGCCTCTGCTGCTGATACCCAGGCAAACAGGGTCTGGAGTGGACCTCAAACAATCTCCAACAGACCTACAGCTGAGGGTCCTGACTGTTAGAAGGAAAACTATCAAACAGGAAGGACACATACACCAAAACCCCATCAGTACATCACCATCATCAAAGACCAGAGGCAGATAAAACCACAAAGATGGGGAAAAAGCAGGGCAGAAAAGCTGGAAATTCAAAAAATAAGAGCGCATCTCCCCCGGCAAAGGAGCGCAGCTCATCGCCAGCAACGGATCAAAGCTGGACGGAGAATGACTTTGACGAGATGAGAGAAGAAGGCTTCAGTCCATCAAATTTCTCAGAGCTAAAGGAGGAATTACGTACCCAGCGCAAAGAAACTAAAAATCTTGAAAAAAAAGTGGAAGAATTGATGGCCAGAGTAATTAATGCAGAGAAGGTCCTAAACGAAATGAAAGAGATGAAAACCATGACACGAGAAATACGTGACAAATGCACAAGCTTCAGTAACCGACTCGATCAACTGGAAGAAAGAGTATCAGCGATTGAGGATCAAATGAATGAAATGAAGCGAGAAGAGAAACCAAAAGAAAAACGAAGAAAAAGAAATGAACAAAGCCTGCAAGAAGTATGGGATTATGTAAAAAGACCAAATCTACGTCTGATTGGAGTGCCTGAAAGTGAGGGGGAAAATGGAACCAAGTTGGAAAACACTCTTCAGGATATCATCCAGGAGAACTTCCCCAACCTAGTAGGGCAGGCCAACATTCAAATCCAGGAAATACAGAGAACGCCACAAAGATACTCCTCGAGAAGGGCAACTCCAAGACACATAATTGCCAGATTCACCAAAGTAGAAATGAAGGAAAAAATCTTAAGGGCAGCCAGAGAGAAAGGTCAGGTTACCCACAAAGGGAAGCCCATCAGACTAACAGCAGATCTCTCAGCAGAAACTCTACAAGCCAGAAGAGAGTGGGGGCCAATATTCAACGTTCTTAAAGAAAAGAATTTTAAACCCAGAATTTCATATCCAGCCAAACTAAGTTTCATAAGTGAAGGAGAAATAAAATCCTTTACAGATAAGCAAATGCTTAGAGATTTTGTCACCACTAGGCCTGCCTTACAAGAGATCCTGAAGGAAGCACTAAACATGGAAAGGAACAACTGGTACCAGCCATTGCAAAAACATGCCAAAATGTAAAGACCATCGAGGCTAGGAAGAAACTGCATCAACTAACGAGCAAAATAACCAGTGAATATCATAATGGCAGGATCAAGTTCACACATAACAATCTTAACCTTAAATGTAAATGGACTAAATGCTCCAATTAAAAGACACAGACTGGCAAACTGGATAAAGAATCAAGACCCATCAGTCTGCTGTATTCAGGAGACCCATCTCACACGCAGAGACATACATAGGCTCAAAATAAAGGGATGGAGGAAGATTTACCAAGCAAATGGAGAACAAAAAAAAGCAGGGGTTGCAATACTAGTCTCTGATAAAACAGACTTTAAACCATCAAAGATCAAAAGAGACAAAGAAGGCCATTACATAATGGTAAAGAGATCAATTCAACAGGAAGAGCTAACTATCCTAAATATATATGCACCCAATACAGGAGCACCCAGATTCATAAAGCAAGTCCTTAGAGACTTACAAAGAGACTTAGACTCCCATACAATAATAATGGGAGACTTCAACACTCCACTGTCAACATTAGACAGATCAACAAGACAGAAAGTTAACAAGGATATCCAGGAATTGAACTCATCTCTGCAGCAAGCAGACCTAATAGACATCTACAGAACTCTCCACCCCAAATCAACAGAATATACATTCTTCTCAGCACCACATCATACTTACTCCAAAATTGACCACGTAATTGGAAGTAAAGCACTCCTCAGCAAATGTACAAGAACAGAAATTATAACAAACTGTCTCTCAGACCACAGTGCAATCAAACTAGAACTCAGGACTAAGAAACTCAATCAAAACCGCTCAACTACATGGAAACTGAACAACCTGCTCCTGAATGACTACTGGGTACATAACGAAATGAAGGCAGAAATAAAGATGTTCTTTGAAACCAATGAGAACAAAGATACAACATACCAGAATCTCTGGGACACATTTAAAGCAGTGTGTAGAGGGAAATTTATAGCACTAACTGCCCACAAGAGAAAGCAGGAAAGATCTAAAATTGACACTCTAACATCGCAATTAAAAGAACTAGAGAAGCAAGAGCAAACACATTCGAAAGCTAGCAGAAGGCAAGAAATAACTAAGATCAGAGCAGAACTGAAGGAGATAGAGACACAAAAAACCCTCCAAAAAATCAATGAATCCAGGAGTTGGTTTTTTGAAAAGATCAACAAAATTGACAGACCACTAGCCAGACTAATAAAGAAGAAAAGAGAGAAGAATCAAACCGACGCAATTAAAAATGATAAAGGGGATATCACCACCGACCCCACAGAAATACAAACTACCATCAGAGAATACTATAAACACCTCTACGCAAATAAACTGGAAAATCTAGAAGAAATGGATAATTTCCTGGACACTTACACTCTTCCAAGATTAAACCAGGAACAAGTTGAATCCCTGAATAGACCAATAGCAGGCTCTGAAATTGAGGCAACAATTAATAGCCTACCAACCAAAAAAAGTCCAGGACCAGATGGATTCACAGCTGAATTCTACCAGAGGTACAAGGAGGAGTTGGTACCATTCCTTCTGAAACTATTCCAATCAATAGAAAAAGAGGGAATCCTCCCTAACTCATTTTATGAGGCCAACATCATCTTTATACCAAAGCCTGGCAGAGACACAACAAAAAAAGAGAATTTTAGACCAATATCCCTGATGAACATCGATGCAAAAATCCTCAATAAAATACTGGCAAACCGGATTCAGCAACACATCAAAAAGCTTATCCACCATGATCAAGTGGGCTTCATCCCTGGGATGCAAGGCTGGTTCAACATTCGCAAATCAATAAACATAATCCAGCATATAAACAGAACCAAAGACAAGAACCACATGATTATCTCAATAGATGCAGAAAAGGCTTTTGACAAAATTCAACAGCCCTTCATGCTAAAAACGCTCAATAAATTCAGTATTGATGGAACGTACCTCAAAATCATAAGAGCTATTTATGACAAACCCACAGCCAATATCATACTGAATGGGCAAAAACTGGAAAAATTCCCTTTGAAAACTGGCACAAGACAGGGATGCCCTCTCTCACCACTCCTATTCAACATAGTGTTGGAAGTTCTGGCTAGGGCAATCAGGCAAGAGAAAGAAATCAAGGGTATTCAGTTAGGAAAAGAAGAAGTCAAATTGTCCCTGTTTGCAGATGACATGATTGTATATTTAGAAAACCCCATTGTCTCAGCCCAAAATCTCCTTAAGCTGATAAGCAACTTCAGCAAAGTCTCAGGATACAAAATTAATGTGCAAAAATCACAAGCATTCTTATACACCAGTAACAGACAAACAGAGAGCCAAATCAGGAATGAACTTCCATTCACAATTGCTTCAAAGAGAATCAAATACCTAGGAATCCAACTTACAAGGGATGTAAAGGACCTCTTCAAGGAGAACTACAAACCACTGCTCAGTGAAATAAAAGAGGACACAAACAAATGGAAGAACATACCATGCTCATGGATAGGAAGAATCAATATCGTGAAAATGGCCATACTGCCCAAGGTAATTTATAGATTCAATGCCATCCCCATCAAGCTACCAATGACTTTCTTCACAGAATTGGAAAAAACTACTTTAAAGTTCATATGGAACCAAAAAAGAGCCCGCATCTCCAAGACAATCCTAAGTCAAAAGAACAAAGCTGGAGGCATCACGCTACCTGACTTCAAACTATACTACAAGGCTACAGTAACCAAAACAGCATGGTACTGGTACCAAAACAGAGATATAGACCAATGGAACAGAACAGAGTCCTCAGAAATAATACCACACATCTACAGCCATCTGATCTTTGACAAACCTGAGAGAAACAAGAAATGGGGAAAGGATTCCCTATTTAATAAATGGTGCTGGGAAAATTGGCTAGCCATAAGTAGAAAGCTGAAACTGGATCCTTTCCTTACTCCTTATACGAAAATTAATTCAAGATGGATTAGAGACTTAAATGTTAGACCTAATACCATAAAAATCCTAGAGGAAAACCTAGGTAGTACCATTCAGGACATAGGCATGGGCAAAGACTTCATGTCTAAAACACCAAAAGCAATGGCAGCAAAAGCCAAAATTGACAAATGGGATCTAATTAAACTAAAGAGCTTCTGCACAGCAAAAGACACTACCATCAGAGTGAACAGGCAACCTACAGAATGGGAGAAAATTTTTGCAATCTACTCATCTGACAAAGGGCTAATATCCAGAACCTACAAAGAACTCCAACAAATTTACAAGAAAAAAACAAACAACCCCATCAAAAAGTGGGCAAAGGATATGAACAGACACCTCTCAAAAGAAGACATTCATACAGCCAACAGACACATGAAAAAATGCTCATCATCACTGGCCATCAGAGAAATGCAAATCAAAAC
Source organism: Macaca fascicularis (assembly GCF_037993035.2). Classification (NCBI taxonomy): domain Eukaryota; kingdom Metazoa; phylum Chordata; class Mammalia; order Primates; family Cercopithecidae; genus Macaca; species Macaca fascicularis. The sequence continues at coordinate 26,259,704 of NC_088383.1, forward strand.
CACAATGAGATACCATCTCACACCAGTTAGAATGGCAATCATTAAAAAGTCAGGAAACAACAGGTGCTGGAGAGGATGTGGAGAAATAGGAACACTTTTACACTGTTGGTGGGACTGTAAACTAGTTCAACCATTATGGAAAACAGTATGGCGATTCCTCAAGGATCTAGAACTAGATGTACCATATGACCCAGCCATCCCATTACTGGGTATATGCCCAAAGGATTATAAATTATGCTGCTATAAAGACACATGCACACGTATGTTTATTGCAGCACTATTCACAATAGCAAAGACTTGGAATCAACCCAAATGTCCATCAGTGACAGATTGGATTAAGAAAATGTGGCACATATACACCATGGAATACTATGCAGCCATAAAAAAGGATGAGTTTGAGTCCTTTGTAGGGACATGGATGCAGCTGGAATCCATCATTCTTAGCAAACTATCACAAGAACAGAAAACCAAACACCGCATGTTCTCACTCATAGGTGGGAACTGAACAATGAGATCACTCGGACTCAGGAAGGGGAACATCACACACCGGGGCCTATCATGGGGAGGGGGGAGGGGGGAGGGATTGCATTGGGAGTTATTCCTGATGTAAATGACGCGTTGATGGGTGCAGCACAGCAACATGGCACAAGTATACATATGTAACAAACCTGCATGTTATGCACATGTACCCTACAACTTAAAGTATAATAATAATAAATAAATTAAAAAAAAAAAAGAAAGAAAAAACGTGCACATTTGTAACAGGACTTACATTTTATTATGGAACCACCTGTCAGAGTTCCAATTTGTAAACTGAAATTATGGGCTCCTCTGCTTAGCCAGGAGCAAGGCAGTGAACTCTTAAGAAGACTGTTCAACAATTACAAATGAAAAGGAGACAGATTATTTGCTCTGAGAAAATATAAAAGCATGTACTCCTGCTGCTGTTATGTGGCAGTGATGGTTGTGACACTGCTACCAAGCCTACTGGACCTAAAATCTCAAGAGATATTGCAGGATGGAAGAGGCCATCAAACCATAGCATGATCACAGCCCTGGGAAGGAACTGTTGGTCCCCTGCTCGAGGCATTCATCTCTGTTTGGGTCATTTTGGATAACAAGCATTAAACAAAATTTGACTGTCAGCGATATATTCCTTCTAGTTTTCAAAGTCATCATCCTGTTGCTGTTCTCTACCTTGAAGAATACGTACCTACTTATTAAGTACCAGGTACAATGCCAGCCATTTTGCATGCTTCATATTTAATAAATCTGTCAGATTTGATAAGGTAAAGATTAAAACACCCATCTTATGGGTGAGACCATTGAAGTTCAAGGTTGCCTAACGCAAAGTGGTTATTTCATCATTCAAACTGAGAGGGAGTTAACTCCAAAGTCTGTCTGCTTCACTGTACCTTGCAGCAGCTTTTCATGTCCTCTTATTCACTCAACCAATAGTGTACAAATTATTTTACAGACAGTCATGTATAATATTTTGGATTTTCATTTTTTGTGTCTTTTTTGGGAAAGTTTAAAAAATAAGCTTCATAACTAGGCATACTATGCAAATGTACCTTGCCACTTTGGGAATTCTGCCAGCCAAAACCCATTTAAATGCTTGTTGATAGAAATTTTCTTTTCACCAAAAGCACCTGCTATCTAACATAATGACCAATAGCAAGAAGCCACTCAAATAATCAAGGCTGTTCACTGACTAAACTTGTTTCTCTATTCCCAAATTCTTTTTTTTTTTTTTTTTTTTTTTTTTTTTTTTTTTTTTTTTTTTAATTAATTTATTATTATTATACTTTAAGTTGTAGGGTACATGTGCATAACGTGCAGGTTTGTTACATATGTATACTTGTGCCATGTTGCTGTGCTGCACCCATCAACTCGTCATTTACATCAGGTATAACTCCCAATGCAATCCCTCCCCCCTCCCCCCTCCCCATGATAGGCCCCGGTGTGTGATGTTCCCCTTCCTGAGTCCGAGTGATCTCATTGTTCAGTTCCCACCTATGAGTGAGAACATGCGGTGTTTGGTTTTCTGTTCTTGTGATAGTTTGCTAAGAATGATGGATTCCAGCTGCATCCAAGTCCCTACAAAGGACTCAAACTCATCCTTTTTTATGGCTGCATAGTATTCCATGGTGTATATGTGCCACATTTTCTTAATCCAATCTGTCACTGATGGACATTTGGGTTGATTCCAAGTCTTTGCTATTGTGAATAGTGCTGCAATAAACATACGTGTGCATGTGTCTTTATAGCAGCATAATTTATAATCCTTTGGGTATATACCCAGTAATGGGATGGCTGGGTCATATGGTACATCTAGTTCTAGATCCTTGAGGAATCGCCATACTGTTTTCCATAATGGTTGAACTAGTTTACAATCCCACCAACAGTGTAAAAGTGTTCCTATTTCTCCACATCCTCTCCAGCACCTGTTGTTTCCTGACTTTTTAATGATTGCCATTCTAACTGGTGTGAGATGGTATCTCATTGTGGTTTTGATTTGCATTTCTCTGATGGCCAGTGATGATGAGCATTTTTTCATGTGTCTGTTGGCTGTATGAATGTCTTCTTTTGAGAAATGTCTGTTCATGTCCTTTGCCCACTTTTTGATGGGGTTGTTTGTTTTTTTCTTGTAAATTTGTTTGAGTTCTTTGTAGGTTCTGGATATTAGCCCTTTGTCAGATGAGTAGATTGCAAAAATTTTCTCCCATTCTGTAGGTTGCCTGTTCACTCTGATGGTAGTGTCTTTTGCTGTGCAGAAGCTCTTTAGTTTAATGAGATCCCATTTGTCAATTTTGGCTTTTGCTGCCGTTGCTTTTGGTGTTTTAGACATGAAATCTTTGCCCATGCCTATGTCCTGAATGGTACTACCTAGGTTTTCCTCTAGGATTTTTATGGTATTAGATCTAACATTTAAGTCTCTAATCCATCTTGAATTAATTTTCGTATAAGGAGTAAGGAAAGGATCCAGTTTCAGCTTTCTACTTATGGCTAGCCAATTTTCCCAGCACCATTTATTAAATAGGGAATCCTTTCCCCATTTCTTGTTTCTCTCAGGTTTGTCAAAGATCAAATGGCTGTAGATGTGTGGTATTATTTCTGAGGACTCTGTTCTGTTCCATTGGTCTATATCTCTGTTTTGGTACCAATACCATGCTGTTTTGGTTACTGTAGCCTTGTAGTAGAGTTTGAAGTCAGGTAGCGTGATGCCTCCAGCTTTGTTCTTTTGACTTAGGATTGTCTTGGAGATGCGGGCTCTTTTTTGGTTCCATATGAACTTTAAAGCAGTTTTTTCCAATTCTGTGAAGAAACTCATTGGTAGCTTGATGGGGATGGCATTGAATCTATAAATTACCTTGGGCAGTATGGCCATTTTCACAATATTGATTCTTCCTATCCATGAGCATGGTATGTTCTTCCATTTGTTTGTGTCCTCTTTGATTTCACTGAGCAGTGGTTTGTAGTTCTCCTTGAAGAGGTCCTTTACATCCCTTGTAAGTTGGATTCCTAGGTATTTGATTCTCTTTGAAGCAATTGTGAATGGAAGTTCATTCCTGATTTGGCTCTCTGTTTGTCTGTTACTGGTGTATAAGAATGCTTGTGATTTTTGCACATTAATTTTGTATCCTGAGACTTTGCTGAAGTTGCTTATCAGCTTAAGGAGATTTTGGGCTGAGACGATGGGGTTTTCTAAATATACAATCATGTCATCTGCAAAGAGGGACAATTTGACTTCTTCTTTTCCTATCTGAATACCCTTGATTTCTTTCTCTTGCCTGATTGCCCTAGCCAGAACTTCCAACACTATGTTGAATAGGAGTGGTGAGAGAGGGCATCCCTGTCTTGTGCCAGTTTTCAACGGGAATTTTTCCAGTTTTTGCCCATTCAGTATGATATTGGCTGTGGGTTTGTCATAAATAGCTCTTATTATTTTGAGGTACGTTCCATCAATACCGAATTTATTGAGCGTTTTTAGCATGAAGGGCTGTTGAATTTTGTCAAAAGCCTTTTCTGCATCAATTGAGATAATCATGTGGTTCTTGTCTTTGGTTCTGTTTATATGCTGGATTATGTTTATTGATTTGCGAATGTTGAACCAGCCTTGCATCCCAGGGATGAAGCCCACTTGATCATGGTGGATAAGCTTTTTGATGTGTTGCTGAATCCGGTTTGCCAGTATTTTATTGAGGATTTTTGCATCGATGTTCATCAGGGATATTGGTCTAAAATTCTCTTTTTTTGTTGTGTCTCTGCCAGGCTTTGGTATCAGGATGATGTTGGCCTCATAAAATGAGTTAGGGAGGATTCCCTCTTTTTCTATTGATTGGAATAGTTTCAGAAGGAATGGTACCAACTCCTCTTTGTACCTCTGGTAGAATTCAGCTGTGAATCCATCTGGTCCTGGACTTTTTTTGGTTGGTAGGCTATTAATTGTTGCCTCAATTTCAGAGCCTGCTATTGGTCTATTCAGGGATTCAACTTCTTCCTGGTTTAGTCTTGGAAGAGTGTAAGTGTCCAGGAAATTATCCATTTCTTCTAGATTTTCCAGTTTATTTGCGTAGAGGTGTTTATAGTATTCTCTGATGGTAGTTTGTATTTCTGTGGGGTCGGTGGTGATATCCCCTTTATCATTTTTAATTGCGTCGATTTGATTCTTCTCTCTTTTCTTCTTTATTAGTCTGGCTAGTGGTCTGTCAATTTTGTTGATCTTTTCAAAAAACCAACTCCTGGATTCATTGATTTTTTGGAGGGTTTTTTGTGCCTCTATCTCCTTCAGTTCTGCTCTGATCTTAGTTATTTCTAGCCTTCTGCTAGCTTTCGAATGTGTTTGCTCTTGCTTCTCTAGTTCTTTTAATTGCGATGTTAGAGTGTCAATTTTACATCTTTCCTGCTTTCTCTTGTGGGCATTTAGTGCTATAAATTTCCCTCTACACACTGCTTTAAATGTGTCCCAGAGATTCTGGTATGTTGTATCTTTGTTCTCATTGGTTTCAAAGAACATCTTTATTTCTGCCTTCATTTCGTTATGTACCCAGTAGTCATTCAGGAGCAGGTTGTTCAGTTTCCATGTAGTTGAGCGGTTTTGAGTGAGTTTCTTAGTCCTGAGTTCTAGTTTGATTGCACTGTGGTCTGAGAGACAGTTTGTTATAATTTCTGTTCTTGTACATTTGCTGAGGAGTGCTTTACTTCCAATTACGTGGTCAATTTTGGAGTAAGTATGATGTGGTGCTGAGAAGAATGTATATTCTGTTGATTTGGGGTGGAGAGTTCTATAGATGTCTATTAGGTCTGCTTGCTGCAGAGATGAGTTTAATTCCTGGATATCCTTGTTAACTTTCTGTCTCGTTGATCTGTCTAATGTTGACAGTGGAGTGTTGAAGTCTCCCATTATTATTGTATGGGAGTCTAAGTCTCTTTGTAAGTCTCTAAGGACTTGCTTTATGAATCTGGGTGCTCCTGTATTGGGTGCATATATATTTAGGATAGTTAGCTCTTCCTGTTGAATTGATCCCTTTACCATTATGTAATGGCCTTCTTTGTCTCTTTTGATCTTTGATGGTTTAAAGTCTGTTTTATCAGAGACTAGTATTGCAACCCCCGCTTTTTTTTGTTCTCCATTTGCTTGGTAAATCTTCCTCCATCCCTTTATTTTGAGCCTATGTATGTCTCTGCGTGTGAGATGGGTCTCCTGAATACAGCAGACTGATGGGTCTTGACTCTTTATCCAGTTTGCCAGTCTGTGTCTTTTAATTGGAGCATTTAGTCCATTTACATTTAAGGTTAATATTGTTATGTGTGAACTTGATCCTGCCATTATGATATTAACTGGTTATTTTGCTCATTAGTTGATGCAGTTTCTTCCTAGCCTCAATGGTCTTTACATTTTGGCATGTTTTTGCAATGGCTGGTACCGGTTGTTCCTTTCCATGTTTAGTGCTTCCTTCAGGATCTCTTGTAAGGCAGGCCTAGTGGTGACAAAATCTCTAAGCATTTGCTTATCTGTAAAGGATTTTATTTCTCCTTCACTTATGAAACTTAGTTTGGCTGGATATGAAATTCTGGGATTAAAATTCTTTTCTTTAAGAATGTTGAATATTGGCCCCCACTCTCTTCTGGCTTGTAGAGTTTCTGCTGAGAGATCTGCTGTTAGTCTGATGGGCTTCCCTTTGTGGGTAACCCGACCTTTCTCTCTGGCTGCCCTTAAGATTTTTTCCTTCATTTCAACTTTGGTGAATCTGGCAATTATGTGTCTTGGAGTTGCTCTTCTCGAGGAGTATCTTTGTGGCGTTCTCTGTATTTCCTGGATTTGAATGTTGGCCTGCCCTACTAGGTTGGGGAAGTTCTCCTGGATGATATCCTGAAGAGTGTTTTCCAACTTGGTTCCAATTTCCCCCTCACTTTCAGGCACCCCAATCAGACGTAGATTTGGTCTTTTTACATAATCCCATACTTCTTGCAGGCTTTGTTCATTTCTTTTTCTTCTTTTTTCTTTTGGTTTCTCTTCTCGCTTCATTTCATTCATTTGATCCTCAATCGCTGATACTCTTTCTTCCAGTTGATCAAGTCGGTTACTGAAGCTTGTGCATTTGTCACGTATTTCTCGTGTCATGGTTTTCATCTCTTTCATTTCGTTTAGGACCTTCTCTGCATTAATTACTCTAGCCATCAATTCTTCCACTTTTTTTTCAAGATTTTTAGTTTCTTTGCGCTGGGTACGTAATTCCTCCTTTAGCTCTGAGAAATTTGATGGACTGAAGCCTTCTTCTCTCATCTCATCAAAGTCATTCTCCGTCCAGCTTTGATCCGTTGCTGGCGATGAGCTGCGCTCCTTTGCCGGGGGAGATGCGCTCTTATTTTTGGAATTTCCAGCTTTTCTGCCCTGCTTTTTCCCCATCTTTGTGGTTTTATCTGCCTCTGGTCTTTGATGATGGTGATGTACTGATGGGGTTTTGGTGTAGGTGTCCTTCCTGTTTGATAGTTTTCCTTCTAACAGTCAGGACCCTCAGCTGTAGGTCTGTTGGAGATTGCTTGAGGTCCACTCCAGACCCTGTTTGCCTGGGTATCAGCAGCAGAGGCTCAGTTGAAAATGCAGAAATCACCGGTCTTCTGTGTCGCTCGCGCTGGGAGTTGGAGACTGGAGCTGCTCCTATTCGGCCATCTTGCTCCGCCTCCCAAATTCTTAAATTAATGCAAGTGCTGAGTTTTTTTGAGGGGTTACACAAAGTAGTAACTATATATTTAACAATGCCCCACAGGGATTTTTGGAAGGGCAATTAGAATTTTTTCTCTCTGGGTATCCAGTTGTCTGACAGTTCTTTTATATAATGCACTACTGTGGTTTGGCCTTTCAGAATTTTTTTATTGTTACAAAATTAGTTATTACTACTGCAAATTATTTCCTGTTAAGATATTTACACCACGTGTAATTTCTGTATACATTTTGTAGTATACTTATTGAAAACACAGCTCGTCTAAAATGACCTACTTTTGTGTTTGTAGTATTAATTAATATACTTGCTGTATATTGATGCTTGAATTCATGAAAGCAACATTTATTGTAGAAAATAAGATTGATTTTTCTGGTCTTTCATTTCTTGCCTCAATTCTAAGAATTTTGCTTTGAGAAGATAATGCTATTTTTAAGTCTAGCAAAATATCTTAAGGTTATTAGATATATTCATGCTTAGCAAACTATTCAGAAATTTATTTGAAAATCAAATCAACTAATTCTTTTGAATTTTGAGTAAAGAATAACATGTATGCATGTTCACAAGGTGAGATACCCCTGTTATTTAATGTGATTTATATTGTTCACATAGCGAAGCTGTTTGTGAGTTTTAGGGGTTATATTTTAGCATGGGGGGAGATATGAAGACTTCAAGACCTTGTGCATGTGCTTTTTTTAAATCCACCAACACTATCCCACAGGTATTTGTGAAATAGTTTAGGGATAGCATTCAGTATGCACTGGTGGCTCATATTTTAAAAATGCAGGCAAGATCTCATTTGTAAATTTCTTGGATTGAAAGTGAGGGACTAACGGCTAAGTTGGCTGGACTTCCTGGGTCAATAGGGACTTCCCTAAGGGAACTTTCCCCCAAGCCAAATTGAGTCATAGCTACAAGCTAAGGAATTGAAACCTCAACCAATCAAAGGCGAGTTTAAGCTCTAGCCACAGCGATGTTTTTGACCAATCAGGCCCGCCAACCCACAAGCGGATAGAAAATAAGCTAATTCTATAGGACAGAAAAAGGAAAAGGGGAGGGGTCATAAGGGGATATAAGCATAAGACACCCAAGCCTGAAACGGCAATCTTTCCGGGACCCCTTTCACCGTGTGGAAGCTTTACTTTCACTTTTGCATTAATAAATCTTGCCGCTGCACACTCTTTGGGTCTGCCCATTTCTCTAATCGAGCTGTAACACTCGCCTCTGTGGTTGGTCCACGGCTTCATTCCCTGAAGCCTGTGAGACCACGAACCCTTTGATGGAGAAAAGACCTTCAATCGGCAGAAGACTTCTCGGCTCAAAAGTATCTTCAGAGTAGTGTTCTTAGCTGCTCAGACTGTTTAATGATTCAAATTTTAGAGAACAAAACCTCATGAAGCCACTGGTGATATTATTAAGCCTATCATCACCTTTATAATCAGTCTTTTTGCATGTTTGTTTTATACCCACCTGAATACTAACCAATTTTCACTTATTTATTTAATTTCCCCCAAAGAATGCTGTCCTACTGTCTTGTGGCATTTTCACAATAGCATAATTCTCCAGGCTTAGAAATGTAAGTTAGTAATAACGTTTTTATTTTGTTTTACAGAGCATCCGGGCATCGGGCCTTATCCTGTTGGAAACGATCCTTTTTGGGTCTCTGCTCCTATACTTTCCAGTAAGTAACATAATTATGTTTTTAAAGTAGACATTTATGTTATGTTGCATACTGTAAAACTACTGTTTGCACGCACACACACGCAAACACACCCTGGTGTTACCAGGAAGTGCAGGAGTTCCTGGCTCTTGTCTTACTTGAGAGAAAGAATTTGGCCAAAAGACAATTAGTAAAGTAAGCAAATGTTTATTGAAGGAAGTTGTTGATGAAAAGAGTCAAACTCTAAAATATTTGAAGAGATTTAATCTGAGCCAAATATGAGAGACCATGGCCCCTGATACAGCCCTCGGGAGGTTCTGAGAGCATGTGCTCAAGGTGGTTGGGGTGCAGCTTGGTTTTATACATTTTAGGGAGGCATGAGACTTCAATCAGATTCATTTGAGAAATATGTTGGTTTGGTCCAGAAAGGCAGGACAATTTGAAGTTTGGGGGACTTCCAGACTATAGGTAAATTAAAACACTTTCTGGTTGACAATTGATTGAATTTGTCTAAAGACCTGGGATCAATAGAAAGGAAAAGTTCAGGTTAAGATAAAAGACTGTGGAGACCAAGGTTCTTTTGAAGTCTCATAGTGGCTGCCCTTAGAGACTATAGATGACAAATGTCTCCTATTCAGACTGTTAAAAGGTGCTAGACACTCAGTTAATATCTTCAGGATTGGGAGGGTCAGGAAGAAAAACATCTAGCTATGTTAATAGAGATTCTATACAGATGCAGATTTTCCCTCACAATGGACAGTTTTGCAGGGCCCTTTGAAAATATGGCACAGAAACATGTTTTGGGGTAAAAGTATTTTGATTTTCTTCTTTGTCACGTAATGTTACGCCAGAGTCAGATTGGAAAGTAAGACATGAGATATAGGGTTAAATAAAAGCTGATAAGAATTTATGGTTTGTAGGGCATGACTCCCAAGACTCCTTAGATAGGAATTTGCGCAAGATAAAAAAAAAAAAAAAAATCAGAGCTTGGTCTTCAACGTACACATCAAGAGAAGAGTGGGTTGATCTGGGTGGAAAGTAGTAGCAGAGAACAGTACATTCGGAAAGATGGGGCAAAGTGGGCTCCTTGAAAGAGGATGAGCCAGCAGCTCCAAGAGTTCTACATTGCTCTTTTTATTATGTCAGACCCTTTAAGTTCCTGTCTGTGTCTCAAGTCTCTGCCTTTGTCTCTGATTAGTTTCCCACTTCTGCCTCGAGTCCCCACCCAGTTGCCACCCCGGGTTTGTAGGATTCTCCCTTGCTGTCTGTTGATGTTCATGTGCGGCCTAGCATTAGATACGAATTCTACCTAATGGCAGCATTGCTCCTTACCACCATCCCAGGAAGGTCATGTCGTGGCTAAATCTGTACTTATTGCACCTGCGTATCTCTTAGGAATTTCTCCTTTGCCCTCTTTCCCTCTTCTCAGCATGTAGCTAGCTACATTCTGACAGGTTAACTACAGAATGAGTGATCATTGGGCATCTTAAGGGGTGTTTGGGGGCATTCCTTTCTACATAGGTATTTCCCCTCTCTCTGCTCATATCTAGCATGCAACCTCTGGGGTGTGAAATTTTTTGGACTTCCCTTTTTCAGGGGCTCCCCGCTCCTGCTCATGTCTGGCTATCTGCCTACTCTAATGCAAGTGCTTTACAGATATTTAAATCCCAGTTTTTACCATTTGAGTGACCTTAGACAAGTTACTTAACATTCCTAAACTCTGTTTTTTTTCTCTTATAAAATTGAGCTAATTATACTTTTCTTTGCAAATTTGTGAGGAAGGTTAAATGCTTAAATGTGACTACATATGAAAGGCAAATGTATGCATATGTATACAGTTGTATTGGTATGTATGCGTAATATGTACAAATAAGTATTGCTTTCCTTCTTCCTTCCCTTCTACCTGAATCAGAATCATGAGACATACCAATTAATGTCAGGAAAATTGAAATTGTTACATAGTAAAATAAGCGTGATGAAATAAATGTATGTATGGTGCTAGTGGCTTAGATAATCATAGTGGACTCTAGTGTACCAGTAACATGTCTGAAACCAGAAGATAAGTACTGACTTGACAAATTCAACTCAGCCAACTTATGTTCAGTGGTGATTGTGTGCCAAGCACTATGCTAATTTCTGGGAATACTCTATGAGCAAGACAACTTGATTTCTCCTTTCAAGAAGCTTACAGTGTAGAGGAAGAGATGAGTTAATGCAAACAATGGTAATACAATGTGACAAACACTAAGAAAGCAGTAAAGACAGGATGCTGTGGAGGCACTTAGGAGAGATATCTAATCACTTAGGAGAGATATTTTAGGGAATAAAATATCCCTTGGCAGAGACCTGAAAGGTGAGTAGGTGTAAGAGAAGGAAAGGTAGGACTGCCGGGACACTAGATTCTTTTTGGTTTTTGTCTTACCTCACTCCCTGCTCCATCTCAGCCTGCTTTGTTGATTCTTCATCTTAACTCCCACTTCTTCATACTTGAATGCCTCAGGACTGAGTTCTTGTAGCTTTTCTTAATGTACATTCTCACTTGGTGATCTCATCTAGCCGCAAAGTTGAAGTACTATTTATATGCCAAAGACTGCCGAATTTATATCTCCAGCCCAAACCTTTCTCCTGAGCTCCCAGCTCATATTCAGCTGCTTAGGCAACCACTCCATTTGCACATCCAACAGAATTCCCTATCATGTTCTCTACTGAAGCACTGATCTCTCCCTCAGATTCAGCCTTCCAGTGTCCACTGATGGCAGCTGTATCCTTCTAGTTACTCAGGCCAAAAGCCTAGGAGTCATTATTGATACCACTCTTTCTCTCACATTAGAAAACCTTTAAAGATACAGCAAGAATCGACCAGGTGCAGTGGCTCACGCCTGTAATTCCAGCACTTTGGGAGGCCGAGGTGGGTGGATCACAAGGTCAGGAGATTGAGACCATCCTGGCTAACATGGTGAAACTCCATCTCTACTAAAAATACAAAAAACTAGCCAGGCGCATTGGCGGGCGCCTATAGTCCCAGCTACTTGGGTGGCTGAGGCAGGAGAATGGCATGAACCTGGGAGGCGGAGGTTGTAGTGAGCTGAGATGGCACCACTGTATTCCAGCCTGGGCGACAGAGTGAGACTCTATCTCAAAAACAAAAACAAAAACAAAACAAAACAAAACACAAAAAAGATGCAGCAAGAATCTAATGAGCCCCTCCCACATTCACGGTTACCACCTGGTCTATAAACTGTGATCCACCCCTTCTGGATTGTCACCATGTGCTCTTACTAGCCTCTCTTCTTCCGTGCTGGCCCCTAGAATCTTACCTATTTTCAAAATGTCAGCCAGTTTTAACATGAAAATTAGACTGACCATGTCACTCCTGTTCTCAAAACTCCCCAAGGATTCCCCATTTTACTTAGAGTAAAAGCCAAAATCCTTCCTGTGACCTCTAAGGCTTAACGTAATTTGGACACTGCCCCCTCTATAACATTTTCTAATCCTTTTCCTGCACTCAATGTTTAGATCAAGTGTTTTTTATTCTGGTCTCGAATAAATTTTTCTATTTATTCTTAAAATGGAGATATATTTACATATAATCAGTGCTATGATCTGACTGTGTCCTCCAAAATTTATGTGTTAGAAATTTAATCTCCAATGCAATGCTGTTGGGAAGTGGGGTATTTTGGGAGGTATTTAGAGCCCTCATGAATGGGTTAATGCCCTTACATGTAAAAGGGCTTGGTGGAGGGAGTTTGGCCCTTTTTGTTCTTCTTCCTTCCACACAGCAAGAAGGCTCTCACCAGAAACCAGATGCTGACACTTTGATCTTGCATTTTTCAGCCTCCAACACTGTGAGAAATAAGTTTCTATTCTTTATAAATTACACAGTCTCAGGTATTTTGTTATAGCAGCACAAACAGACTGAGATAATCAGTATTAATTTTTTCATAAAGTCATCCCTATTAAGTTTTCTAATTTTCTAGCATAGAGTTATGCATAGTAATTAGTAACAGAAGCAATGCAGCAGTATAAAGACCGAATGTTTATTATTGGTACACTTCTTGTATAAATGGGGTGTGTCATGCATCTTAACATTTAATCTTTCCCACAGAACCCTGGGGCAGGTATTTAACCAAAGTCGTCAGATCACCTATTAAATAATGAAATATCTGAAATGACCTCAGTAACCTGATGAGAAACTTTAATTATCTGAATATCTGTGGCTACTATTATCTTTTTTTCTGAACCTCTGCTATTTTAAAATCAATTTTCCACCCAGTAGCCAGAGGGATTTAAAAATGTCAAATCCAGTCTGTCACCTCTTTGATGTCTTCTTTTGACATGTTAGGTATACTGTGGTTTTTACCCACCTCCCCAGCCTCATGTTATATTACCTTTCTTCTCACTTTCTGCTCTCTAACTACCCTGACCTTATTTCAGTTCTCAAATAAAACATGATCTCTTTCATGATAGACATAATAATGGTCTCCAACAATGTCCACAATCCTAATCCCTGGAACCTGTTTGAATATGTTAGCTTACATGGAAAAATGGACTTTACTGATATGATTATGTTAAAGACTGAGATGGGGAACTTATCCTGGATTGTCTGGTTGTGACCATGGATCGTAAGTGAAAAGAGAGAAGCAGAAGAGAGAGAACCAAATAGATGACATGGTGAAAAAGATTGGCTGGCATTGCGAACTTTGAAGATAGATGAGGGAGGTTGCAAGCCCAACAATGCAGGCTGCCTCTAGAGACTGGAAAAGGCAAGTAAATAAGTTCTTCCCTAGACCCTCTACAAGGAAGGCAGCTCTGCCAACACCTTGATTTTAGTTCCTAAGACTCATTTTGGGCATAGGACATCCAGAACCGTTAAATACTAAGTCCATGTTGTTTAAAGCCACTAAGTTTATGACACTATGTTATAGTGGCTATAGGAAACTAATATACCTCTTGCCATAGGACCTCTTCACCTACATTTTTTTGGTTTTGAAGAATTTTCCTCTTTTCCTTTTCCTCACCGCTACCCTACTGTCCTTTAGGCTAATTAGCATATAATCACCTTCTAGATTTGTACATAAGTATCACTTTTTCAGGAATGCTTTCCTTGACCCCTAATCTGAGTCAGATTCCTGGCAATAACTTCTCATGGAATCCTGCTCTTTTTGACAACACCTATTTCAGTTTGTAATTACACATTGAAAAGTCTGATTATTTGATAATATCATTCTTTTGCACAGATATTAAATTCTGTGAGAGTAGGGCACGTTTCTGTCTTGCTCAGCACTGCATCTGCAGCAATTAGGCCAGTGCCTGTCACTGTAGTAGAAGCACAGTAAATAGGCATGGAATGAGTGAATAAGTTATACTTAGGTGAACTTAGAAATGTATCCCAAGCTAGTGCCTACTGTCCTGTTGAAGCACCCTCCAAAGACTCTGCTTTTTTTGTGGAAGACTGAGAATGAGGGCCCTTATTTATGTTTATTTAGCACCTGCAGTTAGGCAATACAAACACTTTCTCGTGTTATTTTTGGGACTTAGCAGAAGTTCAGTTCATTTTGACTTCTAATATTCATACTTATTCAAAACAAGTGGTTGTATTAATGAGCACAGTCCTATAATCTGTAGAAGAATTGTAAAGCTTCTTAAATAGAAATACTCTAGAAAAGTATGACATTTGAAAGAATAGCAAGTGTCAGGTTACTAAATGTTAAAAGCAGTCACAAAGGAACCTTTCCTTGACTGAGATTCAATTTTGAAAGATATCTGATTGACCTGTACTTATGGTGATAACAGATACAGAGAACTGACACATTAAAAGAAAAAGATTGTACTTCATGATAATTCTAATATGCTTGTAAGGAAAAAAACAAAAAGGGAGGCTTACCAAACAAATTCTACCCAACAGAAACATTAGGATACCTCATACTATTGACTTCATGCTTAACTAGCTATTTTATCTTTCAGAACATAAATTCTTTTTGTAATGGCTCGAGATAATAACTCTGTACCTTGGTTTTCATTTAGGGCTTATGCTCTGAAGATAGAAAGGACCATGTTATTTAATAAAGATTTGGGTGTAGCATAAGATACCAGGGGAAAAGGAGATTAAAGGCAAAGAATAACCTGTTGTTGGACTGGACACATTGGCTTCATTTGGCTTTGTGGAAACAAATTTATAACTTTTGCCCAGAATTTTTCTATAAGGAAGACCCATATTAAGTGGTTAAGATGACTAAGTAAACCAAATATAGCCAAAAAATCTAATAAAGTTGGTGGTATAAATGTACCAATATCTTTTTGGTTAAATACCTTACATACATTCTGTGTTCCTGGTGTGGACTATACTAGAATTTTTCATGAAAGTTCTACTGGGAGGTTACAATTTTTTAAAAAGCATACTTGCATAAAATAGAATTGTTTTTAGGGCTAGCTAACTCTATGGAAGTAGGCTTTGTGGATATTCGCTGTTCTACTGAGTTATGCAATGAGCCTTTTCTTCTTTATATGCTGCATATTGTTGTTCAGATTTGCAAGAATTAAGGTTATTTTTGCCTTTTCTAAGCAATCTTAGACTACAGACGATTTCATAACAATGCTTATATTGGAAAGTCCAAATTAGAGATTATCATCATTGTGCAGATGAGGACAAACCAAAATCTGACTAAATTTAGCAGTGTTATATTGGGTAGCAGAGAGCCGAAGCATTCAAGCGTTTTCTTACAGATTCTCAAAAGAGACGCATGATTTGAAGTCCATACATTTGTGAACAGTGATCACTGTTCATAATCACCTAGCAACTTTTGTATAATTTATAAAAGAAAGAAAAGAGAATTTTAAGAAAAAACTAAAGTTTATTTTTTGTTAAATTACATTTAAAAAGACATTTATGGATTCATAAAGCACATTCTTTGTAATTTAAAATCTAGAAGTTTGTTCTGCCTTGACTAAACCATCGGTTTCATTTAATAAGGGTTTTTTTTTCTTTCCCCTCTAACCTTGGTTACTTTATTTGGTTGGTAGATATGTCTTCCTGTAAAGGACTCCAATGCATATGTAAATAATACTCATGTTTAGGTTTTTCCTCCCTACCCCAGTCTTATAAGAAGAATCGCCAAGTATTAGAACTAGAAGGGTCACCATTTACAACTCAGTCTTTCTCCAAAAGAGAGACAGAGAGAGATTACGATTCAGATTCATCCACCTTTTTTTTCAGCTAGGTAATAAGAAAGCCAAGAATTAAATCCATTCTCTTACCTTCTGGTCTGCTGTTCTTTTCACTGCATGGCAGTACTTCTCACAAAGGATATAAATGTGATATTCAAATGGCATCAAACGGGAGGCTGGGAAGGCCCATGTTGTACCCCTTCACCAGTCACCCTTCCTCATTAGGAAACAAAAGGCACAGAGGATGACTGAAACCAGGAATCAATTCATAATGGCTCAGAGTTTGCTTCTAAGACCCAATGTAAATTCCTGAGGAACTTGGATGGACAATGTTATTGAGCCATCTGAAGTTTCTGATATTCAGCCATCTTACCTATAAAAAAGGCAATTTTATGTTCCAGACTAACATCAGGTTGGTTTTAGTGGCATAGAACCTATGTCAGTTAAGAGATTGTTTTCTTCAATGATCAGCCCAAAACCTACAACTAAAACTTAAGACATTTTTTAACTACAATTTTTTCCAATGTAGAAAAAACCCATCCAGAGCATAGGTATTGCCCAGAAGCAGAAGGAAAACAAGAGAATGTGATCCCATGTTACAGCTTAAAGGAAGGGAGGTAAAGGAGGGAGTTGAAAGTAGAGAGGAAGAATGAAACAATGAGAATATAGCTAAAGCAGCCAAGTTTTAATCCATTACTATGATTGTTTATTTTCATTGCTAAAATTACTTTAGATTTGGCCAGTGAGAACCCCTTTAGGCTGGCTCCTGTATCCTTTTGATATGACCCCGTCGTTCTTTGAGCACTTTCCTATGTTCTAGTGCAACAGAACATTCCAAACTAGTTTTATACTTCACTCCCCCAACCCTGCAATCCGTCTTTTCTCCAGAGAGCCCTGGTTCTTTTTAGAGCAAAATGGTAGCATTTCATTTCTGTGACAGATTGACTTCCATGACTGACAACAGAAGGTTCCCCAAGCTTTACAAGTAGACTATGGTTTTTAAACTGATCCATAGAATCCATCTCATTTGGTGTCCTTTAGAACCATTTGGATTGATACAAGAGAAAAAGAAAACAATGAAATTGGAAAGAAAGTTAAATACTTATGAACATAACATTACTATCAGGGACACAATAGTATGGGGATAGCCATTTTATGCCAACATAGCTCAGAAACTATGGGAATAGTAGACTCTTAATCCCCAAACTATTGGAGGATTTCAGGAATACTGGCTCATATAGAGGGCAAAAGACATCAGAGATCT
Source organism: Macaca fascicularis (assembly GCF_037993035.2). Taxonomy (NCBI): domain Eukaryota; kingdom Metazoa; phylum Chordata; class Mammalia; order Primates; family Cercopithecidae; genus Macaca; species Macaca fascicularis. The sequence goes on from NC_088383.1 coordinate 26,277,018, forward strand.
GGACTTTACAGGAAGCTTGAAGAATGGGATGCCAAGACACTTTGTTCTCTTCTATAGTGTAGGTTAGAGAACTAGAAGAAATAGCCATAGATGCCCAGAAGTTCTATGTAGTTCCATTTATCCACTTGGCTTGTCTCCTCTTCTGTACTCAACCCATCAGAGAGAAGTCTGATCATTGGTGGGAGTGGCTGTCAACATGTAAAGGCATGGAGGCTGCCCAGTGTGCATATTCTAGGATATATGGTTAAGAGCCTTACTCCAATCAGTGATGTATGAGGAATTAACCAATAATATTCCTTTTGTTGAAAGAATTTTAATAAACTTGGCCTTAAGAAATTAAGAGCTGAAATCTTGGTTTCAGTTTGTCAGTGAAAAGCAACAGGTTATCATCTTTGCTGCAGTAAACACCAATTAGAGAGTGTCTCTTGAAAATACCTTGTTGCATTAGTGAAATATAATAGTCTCTCATTATTTACAAAGTAGAACAAAATTGAAGAACACAATGAAAGAGGTAAAAGATCAACTAAAGTCATTATCATCCAGAAATATATATATACACACACACATATACACATACATATATACATACATACACATATATACATGTATATATAAACATACACACATATATACATGTTTATATACACATATATCATGATTGAAATAAAATGATAAAGTGATATATAAAATGATTGAAATAAAATATAAAATGATTGAAATAAAAATGATATATACATGTATATATGTGTATATATGTGTGTATGTGTGTATATATGTATATGTACATATGTGTGTACATATACATGTATATACACATGTATATATATGTGTATATATATACACAGAGAAGAAAGAAATGGATGGATGGTGGATTAATCTATGAGATTTTATGAAAGATACTAATTGTAATCTTTATTAGTTTAACAAAACCCAGATATTACTGATTTTTAGATTAATATGTTTTACAATAAGCATTATTGGTTCTGAAAGATCTTTCTAAAGTTAAAAAAATTGTAATTTAAAAGGTTGGGCTAATTATTTTTTATTTAGCTATATGTTTCAACTTTAGACAGTATCACTTGACTCCAGCTATGACAGTTAAGAAATTGAACTCAAATACAGTTCTTTTCGTCCTTTCTTTGTATCTAGTGGCTGAATATTATTGGGTCTTAAAGATAGCCTGATTTCTCTCTCCTGTAGATGACCTTATATTTCTTTCCAGATTCTAATAATAAAAGTCATTTTTTAGTCAGGCTGGAGTGCAGTGGTGCGATCTTGGCTCACTGCAACCTCCACGTCCCGAGTTCCAGTGATTCTCCTGCCTCACCCTCCCAAGAAGCTGGGATTACAGGCACTGGCCACCTCGCCCAGCAAGTTTTTGTATTTTTTAATAGAGATGACGTTTCACCATGTTGGCCAGGCTGGTCTCGAACACCTGACCCTCAATTGATCCACCCCCCCTTGGCCTCTCATAGTGCTGGGATTATAGGTATGAGCCACCACGCCCGGCCTGAATTTATTGTTCTTTATAATTTTATTTCAATCATGATATTCCCTTTAAATACATAGATTTAAGACCCCTTTTATTTCTAGATTTATCTTTAATTTTCTTCTGTTATTTTCTCCTCTTCTTAATGGTACATAAGTTATGGGTACATCACATTTATCTCTAATCTTTCTAGTCATTTGTATAGCTTTGTCCTTTTACATTTTATTTTGTGTGGTTTCCTTAAGTCTTTATTCTATGACCTTTACAGCAATTTCAGTTATGTTTATCCTGCATGAGTTGATTCTGATATATCTGTGACCTCTCCAATGTTTTTGTTTTATTTTCATTTTTCTCCTCTACATCCCTGCTTTCTTGGAGCCGTTTTATCTCTTTGTTTTTCTTATCTCTTCTTTACTCTCTAGTATCTTTTCCTTTGAGTTGATTTGTTAGAAGGAACATGTTTTTATAATTTCTTTGAGGCCATGAGAATTACGTACTTGAACCTTTATCTGTTTTGTTTGATAATGTCCCTTTTGTTAACATTCCTTATCTGCCCCCTTCCCACCAATATTTAAACAAAGAGTCTGCCCTGGTGGTTCTCTGATTTTTATTCATTTTTATTATAACCATTCTTTTTCATTATGGTAAAATATACATAACATAAAACTTACCACTGTGACTAGTTTAAATGTACAATTCAGTGGCTTTAAATACATTCACAGTGTTGTGCAGCCATCGCTATTATCTATTTCCAAAACTTTTTCATCATCCCAAACTACAACTCTGTATTCATTAAACGATAACTTCCCATTCCCTCTTCCCCCAGCCTTTGAACTTCTGTTATACTTTGTTTCTATGATATTTTGCCTTTTCCAGGCCCCTCACATGAGCGGAATCACACAACATTTATTCTTTTCTCCCTGGCTTGTTTCATTTGCCATAATGTTTTCAAGCTTTATCTATCTTGTAGCATGTATCCGAAGTTCATTCCTTTATGTGGCTTAATGATACTTTATTATAGATATATACCACATTTTGTTGCTTCATCCATCGCTAGACACTTAGGCTGTTTTCACCTTTGGGCTGTTGTGAATAACGCTTGTTGTATTTCTCTGTATAGATAGAGTGGCCATGAACTCTACCCCAGCCCTGATGGGGCTTTTGGGATTGTCATGGATGTTGACCATGTGCCTTTCAGGAGATACTCTTTTATCCTGGTGGACAGCCTGCTGCCTGAGTGTCCAGCCTGTGACCAGGTGTCCCTTTCATCAGTTATTAATACTGGAAGACACCTTCGTGGCTCTTCCCTGAGTTTATTTCTGCCAAGATAGCCACTCTCCAGAAGAACCTCCATTGGGAGAAAATTGGGCTGAAGTGTGTCAGTCAGTCAGACACATAGGAGACAACACAACAAAATAAATAACAGAAGCAGTTTATTACTTACAGGTTCATGAGTGATGAGGGGTACCAGGAAGAGCTGAGGGAAAGGTCACAGGGATAATGAGCTCAACCAGCAGGTGGGGAGCCAGACAGAGACAGACCTATGGACTGAGACCTTTACTGGGGTACAGAGTGTCATCCAAGCAGATTTCCTGCTGGGAGTTTCAGTTGGTGAGTTTAAAGCAAGCAGGCATGTATTCCGCAGTGTCACGGTGTGGCCACTGCACGCCAAGCTGCAGTTTCTGCATTTATGTGGATTGTGGGGGTCAGTGAGATGAGTAAAATAGAGTCGAGTATATGTTCCAAGAAGATGATCGTCAGGACGTGATGTATAAACCATATATCTGGATTGACTACCTTAAGGTACTAGGAGAGGGCAGGGAGCTAGAAATTGTGTCAAGGATAACCGGGCCCTGTTCCATGTATGAGAAAGTTAAACCTATATTCAAAATGCGTGCTGAGGCAACATCAAATTATAGGAATTTACTGCATGCTGCTATGAACATTAGTGTACAAGTATCTGTTTGAATCCCTGATTTCAATTTTTTGGGTCTATGCCTAGAAGTGGAATTGCTGCATCATATGGTAAATCTATGTTTAACTTTTTGAGAAATCGCCAAACTCTTTTCCAAAGTGGCTGCACCATTTTCCATCCCACCAGCAATGCAGAGTGTTTCAACTTCTCCATATCCACACCAAGACTTGTTATTTTCCATTTTATATTTTTATAGTAGCCATCCATATGAGTGTGAATTGGTAGCTCATTGTGGTTTTGATTTGCTATTTTTGATTTTTGAATGAGGCAGGTTTTTAGGGTGTCTGTTTTATACATAGTCATGTAGAGAACTGGGCAGAGGGGAACAGATTGAGGCTACTCCATCATTTTGAAATCACATGGAGCCTCAGATTTTCAGGCTGTGTTATAATCTGGTGCTTTGACTTCCTGCTCGACCATACCTTAGCTCTGGCTATCTTCTTTACCTAGTGTACCACACAGGTACTTAAACAAAGATGACATGTCTCTAAATCTCCCACCAATCTGGGATGATGCTTTTTCTACCAGAAAATTCTCTAGTTCTGCTTTGGCCTTCCATGCTCTAAAATTCTATTCTTTTTTTTTTTTTTTTTTAAAAGAGACAGGGTCTCTCTTGCCCAGGCTGGGGTGCAGTGGCATGATCATAGCTCCCTGCACCCTCAGACTTCTGGGCTTAAGTGATCCTCCCACCTCAGACTATTAAGTAGCTGGCTCTATAGGTGTATGCCACCACACCTGGCTACTTTCTAAATTTTTTTAGAGATGGGGTATTGCTATATTGGCCAGGCTGGTCTTGATCCCCTGGCCTTATGTAATCCTCTCACCTTGGCCTCCCAAAAAACTGAGATTACAGGTATGAACCACTGTGCCTGGCTTAAAATTCAGTTCTCTAATGAACAGATTGTGGTTTCAGGCCTGGAACAAGGCTTCCTGCTGAACTCTGAAGCAGGCATGTAAGAATTCTCTGTCTCCTTTCCTTTTGGTACAGCTATAACTCAGTTCTTGGGTCTTTTCTCTTTTCCCTTATGATCTCATCCATTCTCATAGCTTAATATACTCTGCATGCCAACACCACCCAAATTTATATATCCAGCTCAAATCTCTTTTTTGAATTCCAGACTTGTATGTACATATATCTATTCAAAATCTCTACATGGAGTCTGATAGACATTGCAGTTAATTCATCTGAAACTTAACTTCTAATCCCACCACCACCACCAAACCTGCTCTTCCAGCAAGTTCCCTAATTCCAGCTAACAATTCATTTTTTTCTGTTTCTCAGGACAAAATCTTGGAGTCATCTTGACTTCCTTCTGTCTCTCATGTCACATATCTAACTCATCAAGAAGTCCTCTTGGTTCAACTTTCAAAACATATCAATAACCTAACCATTTCATATTACTTTCACTGTTATCACTCCTGCCTGAGCCACCGCCATTGAGTATTAGGTTATTAACACAACCCTTTAACTAGTCTCCCCATTCTTCATTCTTGGCCTGTTATAGTCTATTTACAACACAGCAGCAATAAATCCTTTTTTAAACTTAGGTAGTGTTACCCCTACTCAAAACCCTGCAGTAGCTCCCTATTTCATTCAGAGTGAAACCTAGAGACCTAAAAGATCTGCATGATCTGCTCCTGTAACACTATCTCTTCACCCTGCTCACCTTTTCTAGTAACACTGGGCTCTTCATTGTTCTCAAACAGACCAGGCACACTCCCACCTCAAAGCGCTTGCACTGACTATTGCTTTCATCTGGAACTTGCTTCATCCCCTTCTTCATGTCTTTGCTAAAATACATTCTTCTTGATGAAGCTCACCCCGACTACCCTGCTTTAAATTGCAGCCTGCCCCACTCCTCACAGTACTTCTGATCTCTCATCCTGCTCTTTTTGCATAGAATTGACCACTTTTTACATGCTGTGTTACTTTATTATCTTTATTTCTTACACATACTTTTTTATTGTTTTTTTTTTTTTTTTTTTTTTTTTTTTTTTTTTTCTGTTCTCCTCACCTCACCCGAGAATTTAAATTCTCAAGGCAAAAATTTAAATCCACTGCTGTTTTTCAGCACCTGGAACAGTGCCTGATACATACTCGATGCTTAAAAAATATTTGTTAAATAGTGAACATTTTTCAGACATTTCTTCATCGATTAATTTATGGAGTATGGCTCTTCCCTTGTATTATTAATAACAAATTCTTGTACCTTTTAAAATTTCTTTTTGATGTTTTAAGTTATAATCAGATTTTTTTAATTGTAAATCTTTCAAGACCAGGACCACGTCTGCTGCATCTATTTCCATCACAGCACTTAAAAAGTTTGTTGAATTTCAATATAATTTTAACTAAAGCAATTATACACATGCACCACACAGAATATAAATGTATGGCTCGGCATCTCTGTTTTTATCTTTGTGTTTCTCTTGCGAAATCTTTATCTCTAATTTCCCTACGGGCTCATAGAAAAGACCGATAATAAAGAGACTGGAATTCTAACCTGTAATGTTCTATGTAATCTGGCTGCTGTTCTCCCACCTAAAGCCCTACCTCTGTGCTCCGTTCCCTCTGCCACAGCAATTCTGATCTGTTTGCTCACCCTTGAACATGCCTGGCACACACGCCCTGCAGCCTTGGCATTGTCTGCTTCCTCTTCCTAGAGCACTCTTAGCCCACGTATCTCCATGGCTCACATTCTCATCTTCTTTAAAGCTTTGCTCAAATGTCACTTCTCATTGAAAGGAAGTTAAGGAACTCATTATTTTGGAATAAGCAAGGAAAGGTTAACTCAAAACTTGTAACATTAGAAGGAGAATAAACCACCACCATTGCAGAGAATTTCCAGTCGGACCAAATGGAAACAGATTCAGTGGTGATGTGAAGGCAGAAATGACACAATTTGGCAGTTGACTAAGAACATCATCAATGATCCTGAGATTGCCTTCATGGGAATAAATGAAGAGATGCTGGCTCTAGCATGATAGAAAACTTGACAGTGAGACAGTTTGAGTCGAAAGATAAGAAATTTTGTCTCTGCAGTAATGTCATAGCTGGAATGTTTTAGCTGTGTAGAAAGAAAATTCTGAAATGGGTAAAGTATCAGTTCATTTCTAATTCTCTTTCTATAGTTAATGTTTTTGCTCATGGGCAGAACATGGCAGGGGCTCTTTCTGTCTCTTCCAGTAGTTACTGTTTCTTCCTTGAATACAAAAATGCTTCTCAGATTTTCCCATGTAGGTCCAGGACACATAAGTAATTATTCATTGCTAGAGTCTGATAAGCAATTTTTCAGTTAATTAAAAGACTGACAAACCTATACTTTAGATATTATGTATTATATGTAAATGCAATTTTAGAGAATTTTAACAGTCTCTGGGAAACGTTCTCAGAATTGTCAGACATCTATATTAGCAGACGACTAATACTGTGATGTCCATGTTTATCTCTGTGGTCTTATAGGTAAACAATCTGACATAAGAAGGTATGAAATACCCAGCGATGTTTGAAATATAATTAAGAAAACAGCTATAGACAGAAAAAAAAATAGTTGTTAGAGTTCAGCAATGTGTCCTGAGAGATAGTTTATCTTCAAAGATATTGGAAAAAATTGTAAAAGCTTAGAAGTACATTGAAAATGGTTTCAAGTATTTTTTTAAATGACAAGTAGATGACATTTTGACAAGGTGTAAATCATACTTTAAGTGTCGAGGGCTACATAATGTCTCTAAAGAGTCACAGTTCAATAAAGCAGATATGTTATTTAAGAAAATAGCAAAAGAAGAGAAATATAAAGACATCATACTTAAATAGAATCATATAAATAAAAACCCACCCTAAAAAGATCCAGAGGCATGTAAACGTGAGATTGAAGGGAGCATTTAGAACCATAGCTAAAATTAGAAAGGACAATGTGAACTTCTAGGAGAAAAAAATGCTTTTCCAGAATTTATCAGAAAAGTGTCTGAATTGATGTGTTTTTACATTTATCTAAAACTGTCATTGTTTTATATGAATAACTTCATGTTATAGTTGCTGAAATGTGAAGAAAATATTTTGTGAAAATATCACTATTGAAAATACTTCATATAATTTACCTAAAGTAAATGTTATTTGTGACTAGATGTATATCGTCTCTATGATTTGTCTATCCTTGAGTATTCCAAATTGAGATTTATTTTCAGTGCTATCACTAGGCTTTGGGGTTTGTTATGGTCTGAATATTTCTGTCCTCCCAAAATTCATGTTGAAAACCTAACCCCCAAAATCATGCTACTATGAGGTAAGCCTTTGGAGGTGATTAAGGCATGATGATGGGGCCCTTATGAATGGGATTAGTGCCCTTATAAAAGAGGCCTGAAAGAGACTTCACTTTTCCCACCATTGTTAGAGTGAGAAGAAAGCTATCTCTGAGGAAGCGAGCCCTTGACAGACACCAAATATATGGATGCCTTGATCTTCCCAGCCTCCAGGACTCGGAGAAATAAATTTCTGTCATTTTTAAGCTACCCAATTTGTGGCATTTTGTTAGAGCAGTCCAAATGGGCTAAGGCAGGGATCATATAAACATGATTAATTCAAAACTAGACTTATTCAGATGACATCCTAATTCAAACCCTACTTTCAACTTTGTCCTTCTTCATTATTTTATGTCTGTAACCAGTATCTACCTTAAATTTGCTTACTTATCTGAACAATCTTGAGCTTTACAGTATAGCAGTTAGGAGCATGGACTATGGAGCCAGATTGTAACTGCCCCTCACTAGCTGTGTGACTTTGGGTTAGTCAGTTAACCTCTTTGGACCTCCATTTCTTCATCTGTAAAATGAAAGTAATAAAAGCATCGTGGGAGACTAAATGATTACATGAATGCAGAATGCTTAAGGATATGCCCCTTTACCAGCTAACCCTTATCCAACCCCTAATATGTTAGTTGATGAAGTGCATATCCTCAGCAAGTGTAAGCATCAGCCAGGATTGCTAAAACGCAGCTTGTTGGACCTCACTCCCAAGTTTCTGATCCAGTTAATCTAAGACAAAGTTGGAGAATTTGCATTCTTACAAAGTTCTGGAGGGATGCTGATGCTGTTGGTCCATGGTCCTTGAACCACACTCTGTGAACCATTTGCCATAGCTTTTCAAACTATGTGTGGTAAAGGAATGGTTGCTTTCTTCTTGTTTGTTTTCTAACTATGATAGATCATTTTTGGGGGGATAAAATACAATAAATATGAATTACCAGGAAAGTGAAATAATAAAATAGATAAATGAGAATTTTCTATTCTTCGAGTTTTCCAGTTGGTTTATTTCTAGATAAATGGGAATTTTCTGTATACCTTGGAAAAGGGGGAGAGTTCATACAGCAAATAAAGTGAATGTCTGCACTTTCATGTTAAGGCTAGTCCGTCTTGGTATGTTAGCAACCCTTTCTTTTATCCCCATTTTAAATAGGAATCTTGATATAACAGATTCACAGGTTCCTGGGATTAAGAGGTGGATATCTGTGGGTGCTGTTATTCTGCTTGCCACACCAGTCATAACATTCCAATTCAACATGCTCATCAGGTGATCCTGATTTAATCAGAGCCGCCACAAGTCTCTGAGACATTCTGATATCCAAAGCCATATTCTCAATGTCAGCAGCCTACAAGACAAAAAAACCTTCTGTTTTATAGCTTATACCAGGAATCCATGCTTTGGAGAAAGTTGCACTTCTGTACGAGGACTAATTTATTTTTCTGTAAATTGTTGGCAACATCATTTAAAAATTAGAATTAGGAAAATTAACATAAAAAGGCCATTTTCCTCCTCAGCTGTAAATACCAGGCCCTCATTCCCACAATGACCAGCCACCTGTTGAAGTGGTGTAGTGGCTGCCCCAACTAGGAATGTGCCTTTGTATCCTAGTTTTCATAGTCACAGTGTAGAGGTTAAGCGTGTGGACAGTGGAGCCAGACTATAACTGCCTCTTAGGAGCTTTGTGACCTTGGGTTAGTCATTTCACCTCATTGGACCTCCACTTCCTTATCTGTGAGTTGAAAATAATAAAAGTATCCTGTGAGAGTCAGTGACTTTATGCATGCAGACCCATTTTATTAATATAGAATAAGTTAAGGCCTGGGCTTTCAGTATATTGTTTGATTTTGCTGCCCCTGAAATTGAAAGTTTTGACAAGAAAAAGGAAAAGCATTTTTCTTCTGACACCTATGTACTGCAGTTCAGGTGAATAAAATTGCCTTTAGATAAGGAAGCTGTATACTCCATGAGTTTTCAATGTAAATTAAATAAACTAACCAATTAACCTAAAAATACAAATTAAAGAGATAGCACATAATTGTAAGCCTTTAAGAGCTTGAAAGGTAGGTAATAAAAATAATTATTACATTGAAGTATAATACTTTAGCATTAGGATTGGCTGCAAGTACCAAGGAGCATAGGAAGAGAAGCTTTAAAAGGCTAAACTTTCTTTCTTTCTCCCATAAAAGTATGGAAGTGGATAGTCCAAAGCTAATGATATTTCAAAGTGCCAGGGATCCTGGGTGATTTCCATTCCCTCTACTGTGTCCAACCATTGCATCTTTATCCATTGAAGAGGCAGCAGAAAAGGGGACATGGGAAAGGAATATTATACTTCGCTGCCATTTAACCTCATTAGTCAGAATTTAATCACAAGGTCACGCTTAGCTTCAAGGGAGGCCAGGAAATAGTCATTTATGTAGGGGAGCCATGTGCCCAACTGAAAAACTGGGATTCTTTTCATAAGGGAAAAGGGAATTACGTATATTGTGAAAACTCTCTCTCTGCTATACATGTGACTTTTGTTTTCTTCAAGTTGCTTATTTGTATTTCTACATTTTCACAATGCATATATGTTATCTTTGTGAAACAAAAAAAGATAAGTCTCATCTCTGATTCTTCCTAGCCCTTACTTTTGAGAAGAAAACTGAGGTTGCTGAGGTACTGATTATGCAACTCACAATACAGGCTTCGTTTTGTGGAAAACTGCCTATCAATTATTAATTATAATCTTTATATAGCTGTTCCTTCTTGTTCTTTCTTTCACTTGCTTGGAAGGAAAGTAATTATGTAATAGATGTGATTCAGACATGAAAGAAAGTGCTTATTTAACCTATGAGGCTATTATAGGACTACTAAAGAGGGATTTACCTAAGATGGATTTTCATATATTGTTTTTTTTCTGATAACAGCTCTATTCTTTTTTAGGGTGCACTAATTTCAGTGGCTCAAAAACCTTTGAAAGTTATTTTAAGCTACAGTGTAGGCACACTAAGTATAGTGTGCTAAAGTTCATGAAAAAAGGGGGAAAAAAACTATGCTTTTATCTAAGCTTCATTTCCTTTGCCATGACTTTTTTGTAAAATGAAGATAATATTTATACAAATTGCTAATTTTAATGTATAACAAAATGTCTACAATTTCTTTGAAGTCAAGGGAGAAAAGTATACAAAAACTTTTGTTGGGTCTGAAATCCTAGTTAAAATGGAAAATAATGAAATAGAACATTTTCCTCCAAATGATTTTTCCAAAGTAGAACAAGATAAACATCTACTGAAATTTCTGCCTATCTATAAATTAGAGACATCTTAAACAGCGAGAGTTGCTAAAGAAGTTTAAGGAAACTTCACATTTAAAACTGTATAAATTTTATCTGGACTGGGCTAGGACTCTTGGCAAGTGGTATTTCATATATATATATATATATTCAGTTTTTACCTCTATTTTTATTTCCATTCCATACTTCTAAGTTTTCTTCAATCCACTAAGCAGTGATGAGGTTTCATATTGTATGAATGGCTGATGTGAATTTTAAAAGTATTAAGAAAACATGTATTCTGAGAAACCATTTGCAAATCGTGTTAATGGATATTGTAGAACAGTGAATGAGGCACGAAGTTTTCAAAGAATACAAGGGTTTCACACTAGAATGCTTCTTCAAATAATTATTCATTTTTGGTCCCCCCAACTCTCTGCCCCTAGCTGTACTCCCCCTTCACCTATTTAGCTTCTCATTGTCCTTCAGGTCTACCAGAGGAGACTTCCTTAGACTGCTGCCTTCTCTTCAGTCTCTCCTGCATGTGTTCCCACCACAAATCTGTATGGGATATTGATATATGCACAAAGTGGCGTCAAAACAGTGGGGAAAGGACAAACTCTTCAATGAGTGCTACTGAGACAAGGACTTCTGTATGGAAAAACTAAAATCAGATTTTTACCTCACACCACACAGAGAAGTCATGTACATCCAAAATATAAATATGAAAATTAAAAAGTTGAACTGGTAGAAAATATGGAACACTATCTTTGTGACCTTAAAAGATTTACTAACTAGTACACAGACAGCCAGAAAAAAAGCAGATTTATATTTTCAACATTCAAAACTTTTTGTATGATGACATACATATATACTAAAGTATATCAGAAGAAAATGTACAGAAGAGGAAACGGAGCTGGGCAAGATTCACATGAAGAACTGTGCAAGCTCAAGGGCAGTTAAGGAAATGCAAAGTTTTAAATAGAGATTCCATTTCACATCCATTGGTTGTGGAGATATTTGGAAACATAAACCTAAACTGGAACTCTCACTTGTGTTTGTATGCAGAGACACTTTGGAATGTAAATTATCAATATTTATACAAATTAAAGATACATACACATTTTTATATACAGTGTGTATAGCTAAAATCCTTATAACATGCAACCCGAAAATACTATTTCTAAACATATACTTTAGAGAAAAACTCACAGTTGTTTATAAGTAGATGTGTTTAGGGATGGTTATAGTGAAAACTTGTGTGGGGGGGATCCTAATATCCACTAATAAGGAGAATAAAATAAATATACTCATTTTAAAAACCTCAGAAACCAAAGAAAAGCATGAAGAATTGAGCTTTGTAATGTTCAAGGTAGATTTTTGATGTGGCCATATAAGGGGGGTGTGTGTGTGTGTGTGTATAAAAAATTATCACACTCAGTTTGTTTTTCTATAAACCTTTGTATAAGAGTCAATTATTGCTCACCCAATATTACTCTGTTTCTTTACATTTCCCAGCCTCCCAGCCTTCCCAGCAGTTAAAGAGCCATATGTCTAGGTCTGGTAATGAAATATGCACAATGATTTGTAAAAAGCAATTACAAGCTAGTGTGTCTCCTTTATATTTCTCCTCCTCTGCTATGGTAATTTTGGAGGACATATTTTCTACGTGAATGGCTGCAAGATAGAGAAGGACTGCCTGAGCCACAATGCACTTTAAAATAATGAAGTATAAGCCTTTAAGTCACTAGGATTTCAGAGTTCATTTGTTTCTGCAGCTTAGCTTAGTTGAATGTTGACTAATAACTATCTTCAAATAAATATACTTTTCTTAAAATTGTTGAAATATATTATCATTTATCACCCTAAAAGTCCTCAAATTTATTCTCTAATTTAAAATATGTAATTCTTGATGGGTTTTGTATTATAAAATAATATTTATTTTAGAAAAATTGGGAATTTAAGTATACGCATGGTCAAAATTACCCATAATTCTATTTCTTGTAAACAACTATTAACAATTTAGCAATTATCTTGCTTACTTAAATGTACATCTGTTCTTGATATCACTGAAGAACATTTTACCTAACTATTTAGCTTATCATTATATGGATAGGTCAAAAATGCATTTATCACATTCTCAATTGATAAACATGTAGTTTCCTCTATTTGTCATTATAGCTATTACTACGATAGTTATTACTCTAAGCTTCATTTCCTTGTCTTGGTCTGTTTGTGTTTGTGTTGCTATAAAGGAATACCTGAGGCCGGGTAATTTATAAAGAAAAGAGGTATATTTGGCTCATGGCTCTGCAGGCTGTACAAGGAGCACGGTGCCAGCATCTGTTTCTGGTGGAGGCTTCAGGCTGCTTTCACGCATGGTGGAAGGCAAAGGGGAGCCAGCTTGTGTAGATCACATGGTGAGAGAGGAAGAAAGAGAGCAAGAAGGTGCCAGATTCTTTTCAACAACCAGTTCTTGGGGAACTAAGAGTGAGAACTCACTCCTGTAAGAATAGGACCAAGCAATTCATTAGGGATCCACCCGCACAACCCAAACACCTCCCACCAGACCCTGCCTCTGCCAACCCTTGAGTCAAAAAACACTATTCAAATAGAAAGTGGGCCGGTGAATTTCTTCCGTGAGAAACAATCCCTTGCTCACAGACTTTTCCCCACCATCCCTAGCTTCTTCAGCGGCACTTATTTTTTCTTTTTTTGTCCCGTGCTGCTTAGGACTTTTCCATGTTAAGATGCGCTCATTGTTCACGCTATGTTCCAGTTGGTGAAAGAGCTGCTCTTCCTCCTCCATTTCTTTTCATCCCTTAGTCTTCAATACTACCTTGAAAAGAAAAATGTTTTCCCATTTGGACTCTAAGCTCTTTATGCTCTGGATCAAAACATTACAGAATTTTTTACTGTTATATCTGCATGTGGAGAAGGCTTATTGAACATTTAATGTGAAGATGGTCCATGCACAAAAAAAGACTAGAGCAATGAATAAACCAAGACAATTCATATGAAGGGATAAAAATGAAAACACTCATCATAATGAACTCATCTTACTGGTCTCATAACAAGTGATAAACAATTCAAGCTATCCAATCAATAGAAATTATCTTTTTCTATTTTGATACTGATATGTATTTTAATATTTTATTAATATATATTTGATATATAAACACATTAATATATTAATATATAATTTAATATCGAATTTTTGGATCAGAGACTTCCTAAATTTCCCTTTTTAATATTTGAAAATGATTTATCAAGTTTGAATTAAAAATTAGCATTTACAAAGAGTAAAACCAACAATGACTGCAAAAACCTTCACGTACAGAATTGCAGCTTAAGAGAAAACCACATGTTCTAGTAGGTTTTAAAAAAGTTATTGACATAGGGCCCTTTCAGAAGAAGAGAGTTTTGGGGGTGTGTTTATGGTTGAGTCATGAGTGCCTTTGTTCAGGCAGCGCTGAAGAGCTAGACTTTGAGAGGTTCCCTAGCATGGGACCTGCTTCAACACAATTGCAGCAAACGCCCTGTGTTCTGCCTTTGTCCTCTCTGGTCTGACTTCAGCATTACTCACTCAGTTCCTCTCCCTTTCACATAACCTAGTGTCATTCTATTCCAGCCAAGTTTATCTCTGCACCACTCAGATAAGCCCCATGCTGCTCTTTGCAAATGTCACTCTTAGAAGAAGATAGGGTGTTTTCTGAAAGAGTTCTTTTTTAAAGGGTTCGCTGACTGAATCCATTCTGAAGGATAGTTTGGGTAGAGGGCTTCCTTAAAAAAAGGTTTCATTTTTTAGCCTTGTAGGAGAACATCTGGAGACACGTACCCCATTACTTAGGAAACTCCCTAGACTTTGTAGATGGATAAACACAGAGCAAAAAAAATATGTCTAAGTCGATTTTTTTTTTTTTTTTTTTTTTTTTTTTGAGATGGAGTCTCGTTCTGTCACCCAGGCTGGAGTGCAGTGGCCGGATCTCAGCTCACTGCAAGCTCCGCCTCCCGGGTTCACGCCATTCTCCTGCCTCAGCCTCCCGAGTAGCTGGGACTACAGGCACCTGCCACATCGCCCGGCTAGTTTTTTGTATTTTTTAGTAGAGACGGGGTTTCACCGTGTTAGCCAGGATGGTCTCGATCTCCTGACCTTGTGATCCACCCGTCTCGGCCTCCCAAAGTGCTGGGATGACAGGATAAGTCGATGTTTTTACAGTATCTGATTCAGGCAGTCAAGTGTCTTAGTGATCTCATCTGTTACAAATTTTTAGTATCTGTATTGAGAAATTATGCAAACAATGTTAACCATATAGACTAGTAAATTAAATGTCTATAGTAAAATATCCTTTGAATCTCAAGGCTATGAAAGTGTGTATTTGGTGACAGCTCAGTCAGATACATATTGTATAATTGGACTCAACAACACAAATGACCTTTCTGCTTTATTTACAAAAAGTAAATGAGGTGATTTTGTAGTTATTTGCTTATTGTGCTAAAGCTTTTCCTTATGGCTGCTTATGGTGTTTAAATCAATAATAAATGACTCCCTCTAAGATTTAAATCATTTCAAAAATGTAACACAAAAGCAAGTACCGTCTGATTTCTACAATATATTAGAGTTAAAACAATTTCATCCATAATAAAGTCACAAAAGTGTTGCATACTAGAGAGGAGGGTTGACTTCTGCATTTCTTAATAGTCCTGATACTAATTTGAGGCAAAAAGGGAGGGAGAAGAAAGCCAATAATACAATCCAACACGACACCCTAGGTTAGGGGGAAATAATCTTTGGTATGTGTAATGGTGTTGCTAAATAATATTGTTTTGGATAGCATAAATCAATATGCAAAGAGAATTTACCAATCTATATTATGAGTTAATTTTAGACACTTGTTCACTAATATCTTAACGGATATTTTTCATATTTTTCTAATCATAAATTTTTATGTTTTGTTAAGGAAGTTTATCCAATGTAAAGCTATATGAAGAAAAAAGTAAAGACCACCCGTATTCTATCACTCAGAGATAACTGTCATTAGTATAATCATGTATTTTGTCTGGTACTACTTTTGTCTAAGTATAAAAATTGGATTCCTACTGTAGATAATATTATTCTTTTTTCATTTACCTGTACGAATAAGTATTCAGCAACATTATAACTTATAACAATTGCATGTTAGTCAACTATCTGGATGTACTATAGTACCAAAATTTATTTAAGTACACTTAGACTTTGTTTAACTATTCCTCGACTTTTTTTTTGTTTTGTTTTTTAATGTTTCAGACGATTTTAAACCACTGCACAGCAAAGTTCTTTGGATGTGACTATCTGAATTTCTAACTGTTTCTATAAAGTGCATTGCTACATTAGGGGGTTTAAATACATGGACTCTTTTAAGTTTAAACTCCAAATATTTTCAAACTAATTTGCTATTTTAAAATAAGTCTTATTTTTTCAGAGTAAGCTTTGTTATTTATTCATCATAGCCCCAAAGTGGAAACAGTCCAGATGTTCACCAGCAGAGGAGCATGTTACCTCTCCAGAGCACACATCCCATATTCCGTTTATATGAAACCCTGGGAAAGACAAGTTTAATATGTAGTAATGGAAAGCGGTGGTTTTCTGAAGCTGAAGGTCCATGGCGGGGATTGATTCACCGCAGAAAATTTAGAAAGCATAGATAAGCAGACAGGAGGAAGTTATCTCACCGTTTAGAGATAGGTATAATCCACTAACTTTTTTTTTTTTTTTTAGATACATAAGTACATGAGGAACAAATTCAGCTTAGTGAAGTTTATTTATTGACTTAACAGGTAAAATGTCATGGATAACGCTATACTTTTGCTATTTTAAGCTATCATTCTTTTCTGCTTTTCTGATTTTTTTTTTTTTTTTTTTTGAGACCGAGTCTCACTTTGTCACCCAGGCTGGAGTGCAGTAGCGCTATCTTGGCTCACTGCAAGCTCCACCTCCTGGGTTCACACCATTCTCCTGCCTCAGCCTCCCAAGTAGCTGGGACTACAGGTGCCCGCCACCATGCCCAGCTAGTGTTTTGTATTTTTAGTAGAGATGCGGTTTCACTGTGTTAGCCAGGATAGTCTCAGTCTCCTGACCTCATGATCTACCCGCCTCGGCCTCCCAAAGTGCTGGCATTACAGGCATGAGCCACTGCGTCCGGCCCTGATTTTTTTTAAATGTTGTATGTTACCATGTCATTCAATAGTAAAGAGAAATTACCAAATGATGATGAGTTGTATGTTGTCGGCGCATTTCCTCTTAAGTGTTTCTATGGCTTTTATCTCCATCTATTACAGAAATTAGTGGAGATTCTGTAAAATTATTAGCAACCTGCATCATAAAATTACTAGTACCCATTTAAATTAAACAGTAACGTCTTTTCTTCTTTCCTTCAGCTGCAAAATAAGGAATTTTGCCTCCGCCTCAGCTTATATTATTTCCTTTAGAGCAGGATTTTTCAACCCCAGCACTATAGACATTCTGGCTGAACAACTGCTTGTTGTGGGGGCTGTTCATGTTTAGGGGGTTCTCAACCCCCCTAAATGCAGGTAGCACCCCAGCCCCAGTTATGACAACCAAAAATAGATATTGCCAAATGTGTCCTGGGATTGGGGGGCAAAAATTACTCCTGGTTAAGCAGCAAGGATTTAAGGCTAATTCAGCACTTTATTACTTTATTAATGTCCTCTATTACACTTGTCCCCGACCCCCCGCCCTCCAACCATGTGAACATCCTTTTGATTACTGGGCTCTGATCTTTCGATCCTGCTGATTTTAGGTTAGTAAAGGTAGACATGAGAGGCCTTGGCTGTGACGTGTCCATTACGCCCCCATTACTTCTGCACATCAACTACACTACGGGATCCTTTGGAATGCTGCTGTCTGGTAACATGAGAAATGGAGAGACACTGTGCAGATATGACCATGGCTCACCTTACAGCGTTACGCCAGGCATTTAACTCCACATGCCTCTCTTTTGGATCTCATTCTAAACAAATGAAGCGGGCTTAATTTTACTTTTTCTGTAGATAAGCTGGTGTTTAACAAGGTGAAAAGTAAAAGACTCTAGGGAGTTTTCAAGTTAGTAGAAATCCTTCGTGCTTTTCCAATTAGCTGGTAAAGGATGCTTGGAAGAATTTGGAGGCATTTGAGAGGAAAGAAGGGACTTTAACTGCTGACATAGCTGTCTAATTCTCATTTTGCATTAGATAAGGATTATCCTGCAAGAGCAGCACGTGGGTATACCTTAGAACAACTGTTAACTCGTGTTCAGTAGTCACTGCTGAAAACACTGAGCCAGGCCACTGAGGGAGAAACAGCGAGAAAGGAGCAGAGCCCTGTGCATCATGGAGCTTACAGTCTATGGGAAATTATACACAAACCTTGTTGCAGTTGGGTAACATTACTAGTAGTGAGAAACAGTTGTTTGATCAATGAGGAAGTATCTCAGTTGCCAGATGGGTAGTACAGACAGTAGCAGTGGAAACTTAGGAGAACGAGAGAATCCTGTGGACTGCAGAGGTCAAAGAAGAGGGCCTGCAAGAGCTGGGATCTGAGCTTGGACTGGTGATGGGCAAAGGTGAGGAAGAGTATCCCAGTGAAGTAAAATGGTGTGCATTAAGAGGCTGAGATAAGAACTGAAAGCATATTTGGTGTGTAAAAACTGAGGGAGAAAGCCAGAAGGGGATCCAGATCTTGAGTTTCTTGAATAGCAGGCTGAGGAGTTTTGATTGTATAATGGAAGCTAATGTTTCCCAAATTGGGCTCCATGAAACAATAATCCCAGGAGATGCTCTTTGAATAAAGTGTCCTGCGGTTAAATAAACTTGAGAAGTGATGCATGCCCTCCTGTGGACTTAACATGCATATTGGTATCTAAAGGCTTAACTTTGTTTAATACAGCATTTCCCAAAGTATTTGCCCATAAGGTGGATGTGAGGGAGAGTTATGAGAAATAAGAACATAAAGCCCTTATTAACAGTCAGTGGATCAATTTAGAATTTGAATTTGGCAATAGGGAAGCATTAACCATTTTCATAAAGCAGGAGGTGATATAATTAAAGAGATATTTTAGTCTAGTACTAGCATGTAGACAGATTGGAATAAGTATGTGTAAAATGTTCAAAAGATAGGACTCTTCAGGAGAGAGTCTCTGTTCTCGGTATTCATTAGTTTGTTGGATTTTTTTTCATTCTTTTGTCCATCCGTGAAATATTAAGCAAATACTATATGCTGTGTGCTAAGCGAGGTGAATAAAATGGTGAAGAAGGGAGAAATAGTATCTGCCCTCATGGAGTTTAAGAGCTAAAGGGAGATGACAAATGTAGAATTAAATTTTTATGTGTACTATAAAAAGGGAACAAAGAAGAATACCCTTCTACTTTTTTGTTGAACAATATGATGGAGACCTTTTTATTTCCTCTTAAATACGTCATCAAGACACATCCATTTAATATTATCAGTATCACTAAACCTTGTAAAAATAATTTAACATTGCTGCGTTTTAATGTTTAAATGTGACTTCACTTGATCTTGGACCAGTTTAGCATTTTGGAAATAAATTTTAAAATATTAATTTGGCGAAAGGAAAGAAAGGAGGAGGAATAGAAAGAGAAAGAGGAAGGTTTTGTTTTGGCCTTTGCTTAATGTATATTGTATGCAGAAAAGTGCACATATGAGAAGTGTGCAGCTTGATTAATTTCCACAAATGAACACACTTGCGTAACCAAACTACAGTGTTACCAGCCTTCCAAACACATGCCTTACTCAATTCCCTTTCAGTCCAGTCCACCAGAGTAACCACTATCCCAGCTTCTTTCAGAATAGATGCAATTTGCCTGTGTGTGTATGTGTGTGTGTTGTGTAGTGTAGTGTATAAATGCAGTCATTCATTATGTTGAGAATTTTAAGGGAAGCCCAGAAGGCACACTTAGCTCTAAATACAGACTTCTTTGTAATGTAGTGGTTCTCAAACTTGGTCACACATTGGAAGCATCTAAGGCCTTTACAAATTACTGACATTTAAGTCCTACATCAAGGGATACTTACTGTGGTGTGAGGCAGGGCCCGGGAACCAGCATTCTCAAGGCTCTTCAGATGATTCTAATGCGCACCCAAGTTTGAGAATCACTTCTGTAATGTGTTGAAGGTAAAGCCATAGATGTTTGCACAATATTGGAGCTAGTTTTGTGCCCAGCTGTCTAATATTTGTAAACCTGGGCTTTCTGTGTCTAGATTTTGGGTTGTAGCTTGGCAAGAGAAGAAGATATTACGCATGACTAATAATCCTCCCACTGTCTGTCACCTGGGCAGCAAACCATTTCTCAATGCGGGGATGTGTGGGAGGTGAATAGGGTTGCCTCGCATTAGAACAGCCTTTGCTTAGAAGATGTTGGAATGCCATCAGTAGGTGCTGGATGGCAGAGCTGTCGGATTTGTGTCAAAAGGCAATACATCCCCTGCATTGAGACTGGAGAGCATTGAGTCATTTGCTTGAGGACTTTAGGAACCCTAGAAGCCTACAGGGCCTCTTCTCATGGCCTAAGGATGCCTTCAGGTGTGACTAAGATATTTCAGACTTGGAAGAATACAGAATTGAATCCTCAGGAATCTGGTGGAGTGGGAAAGGCAGAAACATCTCAGTTCTGTGAAATTATTTGTATTTTAGCCAGAAGATCGTCTCAGTGGCAAGCTGATAAAAATTGATATATTTATTTTTCTTTATATTTTTCCAAAAGTTTTCTGATTTCAGTAAAATTGTAACAGAATTATATTTCACAAAAAACAAATAACATCGCAATTTCCAGAGTCTGAAAGAATTTCATTATGATTCAGTGAGAGGACGATTTACCTTTCCTGAAATACAATGTGCTCACAAGCTCTATACCCAGGACTCCAAACCCTTTTGCAAATTCTCCTGATGAGTGGTTAACCCGCCATTCAGAAGAGCAGAGCGGGTGCTGGGAAGCCTTGGTACCGAGATGGAATGTGGAATCTCAGCCAAGAGCCTAGGATGCTTCTTCCTGCTCTGTGAAGATCACGTTTGTTCCTTGCCTTTGTGTATTTCCTTTGAACTAATCACCTGTTTGCTTTTGGAGGATATAGCAGTTAATAAGAGACAAGACACTTGCTCTCATAAAGCTGATATTCTAGCAGAGAAGACAGAAAATAACATTAATAAACATTTCAGATAATGATAGATGCTATAAAGAATACAGAACGGGAGAGGGGTGGTGGGTTGAGGCATTAGAAGGCCACTGCAGAAGTGACATGTGACACAAGACATAAATGAAGACAAGGGACCATTCTTGTGCACACACCCACAACAACAGCACTCCAGGCAACATGCATAGCAAGTGGAAAAGCCTCGAGGCAGGAATAGGCTTTGACATGTTGGAGGATGGAAAAGGGGCCCAGTGTGCCTGCATCACTGTGGGAAGGGAGAAGAACAGTAGGAGGTGAGCTCAGAGAGGCAGATGGGCTAATTTACCTAGGGCCTTGGTGACCATAAGGGAAGTGGATTTTATTCCAAGTTCAGTGAGAAGCCTTTGAGCCCAACAGGTTGATTGCTTTCACTTGATTTGATTTTAGCATATGATTAACTGGATTTTTAAAATACAGAATAAATCCATTTGTCTCATAAGATCAGACATTTGTGAATTTTCTTTTCACTTACACGTGAACTTTTCACTTACATATGAACTTTGATGGTATCAGAGGAAGATATGACAGACGTATGTTTGAATTCCCGTCCTTTACTCTGGTAATAACTGAGCTTGTAGTTTCTGGCAATCATTACTTTAATTGAATTTGGTTTGTTTAAAGCTGGAGACTTCTTTAAAAACCTGGATTTTATACAATAAGAATTTGTGTACTGCAGATAAATATGGAAAGAGGTACTTGTGTGAGACCTTCATTAGACTTTAGAATGGTATCTGCTTTTAAATTGATGGTCTACTTGGATTTTTTTCAAAATACCTGGGGATTACTACGTGCCTTTTGGCAGAACACAAAGGAAAAAATGAAAGCGCAGATTGAATTCCTATCACTTCTAAATCCTGAAAGAAGTCAGACAGGACCCTTATTAAGTTACTCTAGAATGTGACACATACAACCTTTACACAGTCATTTGTTCGAGATGATCAATCTTCACTAAATGATCAAGTTTTTATTTGTTTGGAATTAAACATAAATGCTGTTAGATTTTCTGTTTCCTTTGCTGACCTGCAGAACTCACTGGGCTTACATTTAGGCAGATGCGTGCATTTAAATCTTGGAGAGGTATAGACAGCGTGAAGTGACTGATAAATGAACAGCGTTTACAGTCACAAAGTTATTGCACATGGCAGCTTATTGGAGTATACATTAAACTGCTGCAAGGTAGAACAATGGAAGAAAAAAATAGGTTGCTGTGTTAGATCAAATTAATTTGAGAATCGTTTCAACATTTTATTTCTCTGAAAGGTTTGCTTGGAGGTCTCCAGCTGTGTGTGGCATCAAGTCGCATTCATACTGAAGGAAAATGTGCTTTAAGAGTCAAAGTTATACAACATGCATTGCTATCAGCCTATCATATGCATAAATGGAGGTTGCTTTATGGAGATAATTTCTGGTAGGAGATAGAAGCCAGGAAGACGCACAGGGAAGATCAGGGACTCCGACCTGTTGTACAAGCTGGGCAAGAGAAATCCCCCAGATCATGGCACAGAATGGAAAAGGTCAAAGGTGGCTTTGAGAAGAGAATTGCCAGGAGTGGGATAGGTTAGCACCAGATAGCATGGGAACCCCTCACAGAGATGCTGCACTGCACAGTCTCACTCGGGGCATGGTGTCCTTCTTCTACTCGCTCATCCTTCAAGTCTCAGCTTAAATGCCACTTTCTTCAGAGGAACCTTTCCTGACCGTCTTATCAAAGGTCTCTCCTTCCATGATTTTCTATGATTGAATCTACTTTTGTTTTCCTTCGTGATAATTTGAAATTACATCTTTATATGCTTACTCGTATATTGTCTTTCTCTTACTAATCTACTCACAATTTGCACTAGGGCGGGCTCATGTTTTCTTTGTGTGTCTCCAGCATTTAGCTCTGCCTGGCAGATAGTAGGCATGTATGAAATATTTGCTGAATGAACATAGAACCTGCAGGAAAACAATCTGAAAACTGCTGTGGACTGGGGCTGTACCCCACATGAAACAGACTTGGGAATGCGGCTCTGGCCAGTGTGCGCTCAGAGACACGTGTGTATATTCCCCACCCAAGTAGCCGGAGCGCAGACTTGAACCTGCAAACTGGGTTGATGAGGGTGCTGGACAATATCTCATAAATTCTCCTAATAACCTGTGAAATAGACTGGGAGAAATCATAGTTTCCATTCTAGTGTTTAGAAGATAGAACAAACACCGGAAAAGAAAACTACCCAACTTGCGTGGCTAATTTGAACTCCAACACCAGTCCCTCGTCTCCCTTTCTCTCATCTCCTCATGCTGCTCTCTGTGTGCTTGGTACCCCCAGCACTTGCAAACTGTTTGTCTCTCCCTACATACACCGAGTACCAGGGAACTGTTTCTGAGCTCTGTAACGCTTCTGCCTCCAAAGCGAATCTGCTACTCGCCTTCTGGGTGCCGCTATAAAACACGCCCAGTGCCCTGGAAGATTACAGGCTCTGATTCCTGCTTCTTGAGATAAAACAATTCAGCCCAGGGCTAGTTCCAAAGCAGGAATGCCTGAGTCTGAGACTATTTTAAGCTTCCCCTGAGACAGAGATGGGCTTATATAACCTCAGACCAGTCATGATTTCCATGGCTCACTGCAGAGCTGATTAAAGTAGATAGATACAGGCAGGGCATTTCCACTATCAACTACCCTCCCTAGGACCCATGACAGGGGAGAAAACTTTCAGGGACTGAGCACCTCCCACGTGTCAAGCATTTTACATATATCATCCTGTACACGGTGAACCGAGGTAACTGGGGGGTACAACCAAAACCCTGCATGAGGCTGTCATTTAGATCCACATTCACAGAGCTGCCCTGGAAACAGAAGTGTGACTAAGGGGCAAGGTGGGACCACTTTGCAGCCCAGTAGTCCTCTAAACACTGAAAATAATCTGGCTTAGTTTCCATGTTCCTGCTGGGTAATGAAGCACCAAACAGTCGGTAGGTATTTCAATATGGGGGACTAGCTTGCAAAAAGTACAACAAGCAAACTAAGAAGCCGTGAGTTGCTGATTCACAAGGACACCATCTATAGGCAGGACCATGTCTGCTGTCAAACAGACTGAATAAATTTCAAGCAAGGAAAGGCTCTGAGGTACATTTGCAGCTTCTCTTCCCTGCATGTAAAGGTGCCGTGGAATTTATCATTCCTTTCTATAAGCACTGGAATGGCAAAAATGATAAAGGTGGGTAGTAAATTGGCTGGTTCCTTTACAAAAAAGGGCACCAAACACAGGATTACTCAGCAATTCCAGAGAAAGTTCCCAAGCCACCTTTTTAAAATTGTTATATAGTGCTATCAAAAAGGCAAAGCCTCTCTTTTTTGATAACATGTTTTACGGAAGATCATTTTAAAATCCTTGCTCTGAAATCATGAGTGTAACTTTATAGTTGTAGGAAAATCTAGGAATATGTATGAAATGAAAATTGAGGTCCACATTGCAGTGGCTCATGTCCGTAATCCCAGCACTAT
Source organism: Macaca fascicularis (assembly GCF_037993035.2). NCBI lineage: Eukaryota > Metazoa > Chordata > Mammalia > Primates > Cercopithecidae > Macaca > Macaca fascicularis. The sequence continues at coordinate 26,301,741 of NC_088383.1, forward strand.
GAGAGGATCTACTGGGGCCAGGAATTCAGAAACTAATGACCAGACAGGGCAACATAGCAAGACCTCATTGCAGAAAAAAAAAATTAAAAATTAGCCGGACATGGTTGCACATGCCTCTAGTCCTAGCACTTAGGAGGCTGAGCTGGGAGGATTGCTTGAGCCCAGGAATTTGAGGTTATAGTGAGCTATGATCGTGCCACTGCACTCCAATCTGGGATAAAAAAAATTAATTCAGTTCCAATTTAGTTTTAAAAAAATCCCAACCTTTGTCATAGATATCTAAGTATCTGTGGACATATTGCCCTTTGCCTTGTAATGGAGTCCACATTATTAAGAGTGGAGAAAAGTGCAGTCACCACAGGCAAAGGAATTTAACTCTCTTACTGAAGCAGAATTCAAAATCTCTACTGTGTTAGTATTACAGGGAGAATCACTCGGTATATTATTACTTACCAGTTCCTTGGAATGTATTAAACTGCACAGATAGGCATGCTGTGATCTCAGCTTGCAATTGTTGTTTACTGCATGTCACATGACTGAAACCAAATTCTTGTCCTGCCTTTGATGTCGCTTCCTCAGAAAGCCTTCTGATCTACCCACAGCTCCCACTCTCACTGTCGTGTTCTGTCTTTGCATGCTATTTCTTTCTTCAGTCACACAATATTTCATAATATCAGTTTACTTATTTATAGGGTCCCCCCTTCATTTGGTTTCAACTCTATTTTTACTTTTGTTTTTTGAGACAGAGTGTTGCTCTGTCACCCCAGATGGAGTGCAATGGCGCGATCTCAGCTCACTGCAACCTGTGCCTCCAAGGTTCAAGTGATTCGTGTGCCTCAGCCTCCCAAGTAGCCTGGATTAGAGGTACCTGCCACCACGCCCAGCTAATTTTTGTATTTTTAGTAGATGTAGGGTTTCGCCATATCCACCAGGCTAGTCTCAAACTGCTGACCTCAAGTGATCCACTTGCCTCAGCCTCCCAAAGTACTGGGTTTACAGGCATGAGCCACCATACCTGGCCCTATTTGACTGTATTTTTAATTTACTAACATTATCCTTTGCCTAGCACAGTGCCTTTTATATGAATTCAAATATGTATTGAATAAATGAATGGCAGAATAAGTGAATTAGTGGGGCTCCCCAAGTACCCCTGCCTTTTTCTAAATATGTTGAGCCCCCCATTCCTTAACTTGGTTTTATCTTTATTCACTCTAAGGAGTTGACTGCCTGAGCCCTGTCTCCCAAGAATCCACTCTAATCTCTTAGCCTTGTTTGGTTCTTTACTTCTTAGCCTTTGGCTACCTTCCAACATGGTGGATAGCATTTTCACATCCGTCATCTGAAGATGTGTTAAACAGTCACCTTCACAGTCAGGACCAACAAAGGCACGTCTCAACTCTGCTGCCCTCTGGAGCCTTCCCGCTGAGTCTACGTTCCCTGAGGGAAGTTTTCTCCCCAGAGTGTCTTGACTTCATTGAGAATCTTGTTCTTTAGGTGACATCTCACCTCCTACCTGCAGGAGTGTGGCTTTTTCCTACTGACCTAACCGTTTTATCACAGCTGAATACTCTTAAGTTTATATAAAAGTTTTTTTATCCTTTCACGGAAAAGTTTTCATTCTATCATGTTATCATGTGCACTGGAGTAGAAACGAGTATTCGTTCTGAGTCAGCTGTTAGCTGTGTGGCTTAGACGCAGTAAGTATAGAATTGAGAGCAGTTGCAGTTCAGTGCGGAGTTGACAACATGAGCTCTAAAGTAATACTGCCTGGAATTCAACTGCAGCACCTACTAGCTGTGCACTCTTAGGAAAATTGTGTAATCTTTATATGCTTCACTTTTCTCATCCGTAAAATGGGGGCAGTAATAGTGACTGCCTCATTGAATTGTTGTGAGGATTAAATTAGATGATATGTGTAAAACTTAGAACCGTGCCTAACACATAATAGACAGTTTATAAACATTAGCTCTTATTTTGATAATGATGTTGACAATGAAAGCCTTCTTGTGTATTTTCTGTTCTCTGTTGATTTTGAAAGTAAAGGAGATGTGTGAGGTATGTTCTAAGGTCCCTTCTGGATTCAAATAAATCCAAGACTCTATGCTGCTGTTTCTGAGCACAGAATTCTAAGACTGTAGAATAACTCCTTAACATAAAGGCAGACAAATTCAGAACAACCTCTTTCTGGTAGACAAATCCTTTTCCATTTGCCTCATGCTTTAAGATCATTCCTCTGAATTAGAGGTTCTCTACTCTCTTCTCTGCCTACTAAGGTTACAATTCAAAGTCCACCTCAGTGTCTGTATCTTCTAGCCTTCCAGGTCCCTGTGGTTTCTCTCATCTCTAGATTTCTTTTGCACCTTTTACTTCAGTTCCATCTATGTTCCACATAATTGACAGGATAAATTTTCAAAAACATAAGTTCAACTAGGTTACTCTACTGCTTACATCCCCTCAGTGGCATCTTATCAACTGTAGGATGAAATCTCAGCTCGTTAGTATGGTATGCAAGGCCCTCAGAGACAACGCTGTCCTCATATCCAGCCTCCCTGTTAGCACCCTCTACTCCACACTTTGTATTATCAGGAAGTCTGATAGTGCTTGTGCTTCTCCACAATCACAAAACTATCCCACACCTTCATGCTCTTGTATGGGCCTCATGCAAACACTCCTTCATTTTTTTTCAACTGAGTAATTCCTTCTTGTCCTGTAAGGCTCATCTCAGGCTTTTTTGTCATCAAGAAAGTTTTCTGACCCAAGCTTTCTTCCCTGTGCTGCATGTCCTTCTACCAGCACACATTTGTCATTGCATTGAAGTGATGTAGGCACAGCTTTATCTCCATCTGTAGACTCTGAATTCCTCCATAGCAAATGCAGGTCTTAGCTTTCTTTGTGGTCCAACACAGTATCTGACACATTTTAAGCAATCAATCAACGTTGAGCTATTTTGTTTCTCTTGAACAACTTGACACTAGGTTCTGGCTGTAGCACACAGTGGTGATTTGCCTTTAAATGCTAGAATCCCGCCATAGCGTTACAGATCATTTTTGTTACATGACTTATATACTTCTAAAAGTAACCATCAAAGAGGAATTTCAGGAAATGTTTATGGTGATAGTAGCATTAAGATAATGAGATATGCTGTCCAGTGTTACTCAAAGGATGTCATTCTGTTAAGTCTCATAAAGTTACAGTCATGAAGAGGTTATTGAAAAACTATCCTCCAGAAAGTAGACCCCAACTTAGGCAGATCTCTCAGGCTTAAAGGGATAATCATCCATTGTTATATTCCTAATCTAATCCAACAGGAGGATAGCTAAATAAGCATATGGAAATATAAGTAAGGAAGAAAGTCATTGTTGAAGCATTCTATTATATTTTGTTGAAACAATAGGCACTGTTAACCACAAACCCCTTTTATCACAGGCGTTCCTCATACCAAAGTTCAGAGACTCACATAAAGAGACGACTCTGCTGTGCTTTCATGTTCCTCTGACAAGTGCAGTAATGAGTTTCTTAGGGATATATCTTGAAATAATCATCAGTGAGGGCTGATAGCATGATACAGAAATGCAATTCAGGAAAATCTGTAAAGGCTCAGCCAATGTAGGATGAGCATGCGGTACTCTGATGATAGTATGCCTTAATTCAGATAATTAAGCATAGCTAGGAGAGTATATTATTCTTATTTCTTGCAACTTAGCTTTTGCTACATATTGCTTGACATAGAATTATGTATCTGATATGCAAAGCACAGACATTATGTATTATAATTTGAGGGTCAACCTCACAAAGGAGTTTTGGCGGTAATGTCCTATTCATCAAAGTCTATGACATACCACTAGGCTATGCTGTGATAATGAACAATCTCAAACTCTTAATAGTTTAGAACAAGAAGGTTTGCTTCCAGTTCATGACATAAATCTATCATGCATCAGCCAGGGCCTCTGGTCAACATACTGGTTGTCCTCATTCCAGGATCCAGACAGCTACATGGAGCATTGTTAGCCATAGGACAGATGGAAAGGAGAATGTGGCAAAGTACACACTGGCTCATATAACTCCCAAGAAAAATCATATGGCTGTTCCTAATTTTAAGAGGAAGAAGTGGAACAGCAGTCTAATCATTTATTGCCTGCATGGAAAGAGAAGAATATTTTTGAACAGCACTAAAGATTACTACACAGAGCTGAGGAGCCTGGTTAAAAAGTCATCACCCTTCAGAAAGAAGATAGAACCAGGAAGCACACACACTCAGAGATGATGTTTCTGTCTGTAAACAGTTTGGGGGTAGATAGAAAACACTATCTATAAAACATAGGTGATTGGGAGCCCAAATGTACATGCAGCAAAGCAGTAATTTTCATGTTGTGTTTGTACAATTCAAGAAATCTGTGCCATGCTGCACAGATTCTACCAGCAAAAGGAAACATAAATCTGACTGTAGAAATACGTTTATAGCATTCTTAAAAGGCAAGCTATATATCACAAAGGAAGAAAAGATAACACTGTATCAGGGAAAATCTTTTAAAAATTTAATGACATTGCAACAATGATCTGACATGTCAATCACTCTGGTATGTTATTTTAAAATAAAATTATCAGAGTCATCAGTTAATTTCTCTTTATGGCAAAGGGGAAAGGGAAATTCAAAACTCCTTTGACACACAAAAGAAGTCAAAGATTTATACTTCCAGAAATCTAGGATTTCAGCTTGACTATTGTTACCCAAAGCAATCAATTTGAATACTTTTTTTAAGGAAGAACCGACAATACCAAAGTTATATTCCATAAAATGTAGCCATAGTTTCTGATGTGCAGGTTTCTTTAGTCTTTTTTATGACAGAAATTTTATAAGGACAGTTTTTTAAGGTAACAAAAAGAGCAAGATGATTACGAATGTAAATTTCCACCTGAATTCCCATATCAGTCAAGGGAGGATAGTTGGTGTTTTTGTGTGTTTGGTTTCCAACTTCATCATAATTTTTAGAATTAGATGCTAGAATTTAATCTTTTTTTCTTTTTTGTAACTGCTGTTAACCAATGACCATGAGATCTGTGGAGGAAGGAAAAGGAGAACACTTTTATCTTCACAGAGACAATCTGCAGATCAGGGAAAGTCACCTCCAGGAAAACCGAAACCACGTGCTCAGAAGAGAGGCAGAGGGAGAGGGAAAGCTGGCATTCCTGTCTTTCAGGTCTGCCTTCCATCCTTTTTTAGCAGGTTTGGGGAAAATTATGGGTACTTATAAGGCAAGTCAAGCACATATGCAGTAAGCAAACCTATATGCAACATATATTCTATGTTCATTTTAGGGTTTACTTTTAACATTAAAATGAAGCGGAATTTGGTTTTTTACAACCAAAGGTGAACTAGAGGGTATAAACGCATTTTGTGCACAGTCTCTGTATGCTGGCTGATGCTAGCTGGAGGCCTGTGGCTCTTTATCGGGAAGGAATGTTTGCAAGGTCAGTCTCCTGTCCAGTCAGAGTTGCTGATGGGACCACAAGTCGGGGGTAGGGGAAGTCAGGTCAGCTGGTGTCTGGCAGGTCACCAGGGTCAACTGGGAAACTCCTAGTTATAGTTGTTTTGATAATGTTTTTTAAGCACTAGTTTCTGCTTAATTACAGGAAAGAAGACCTTATAGCAATTAGTAATATAAGGGTATTTGACCAGCCCCTCTCCCTGCTATGGCTGCTTGGTTTTGTTTCTGGTATGCCTTATTTTAGCCACAGGGAATCCATTTAGTCTGTCATCTGCAGGCATGTTTTAACATGCCTTAGCATCTTTTTTTTCCTCTCACTTACCTGTTAAGAATTTCCTTCACAAGTAGCTACTAATTGGTAAAGTCTATGTGCTCAAAGCTGTTGGCCTAGTTCAAGGATTCTCAGCTTTGGCACTATTGCCATTTTGGCCTAGATAATTCTTTGTTGACGGAGAGGGTAGGCTGTCCTGTGCATCGCAGGATGTTTAGCAGCATCTCTGGCAACCACCCACTAAACACCAGAAGCACTGCCTCTCTCACTGTGACAATCAAAAATGTCTCCGGACATTTTTTTCTATTTTTTTTTTTTTTTTAGGCAGAGTCTCACTCCGTTGCCCAGGCTGGAGTACAGTGGGGCGGTCCCGGCTCACTGCAACTCCACCTCCTGGGTTCAGGTGATTCTCCTGCTTCAGGCTCCCGAGTAGCTGGGATTACAGGACTGTGCCACCACGCCTAGCTAATTTTTGTATTTTTAGTAGAGACGGAGTTTCACCATGTTGGTCAGGCTGGTCTCGATCTCCTGACCTCGTGATCCACCAGCTTCGGCCTCCCAAAAGTGCTGGGATTACAGGTGTGAGCCACCACGCTGGGCCGTGTCTCTGGACATTTTCAGATGTCACCTGGGAGCACAATTGGATTCTGATTGATTGAGAACTACATGCTTAATTTAATCAGAATCCACCTCTGGGGCAATGTATAGAGTAAGTGTCTCCTGAATATCATGGACTTCATTGTGCAGGGTTGTTTCAGTTACTGTGGCTGCATAACAAATTACCTCAAAGCTTAGGCATAAAACAGCTACTTATTGTGCCGATGGAACCTGTGGGTCAGTCATTCTGACAAGGTACTGCAGGAATGGCTTCTCTCTGCTCCAGGATGTCTGAGCCTCTTCTGGATGACTTAAAGGCTTAGGATGACATTTTTCTGAAGGTTTCTCACTAACACATTTACTGTTGGTGCTTGTTCTTGACTGGGATGACTATGACAGCTAGAGCTGTGGCCGGAACATATACACCTAGCTTTTCTGTGTGGATATTTGACTTCCTTACAAAAACATGTCCATGTTCAAAGGGCAGGCAATCCAAGGAGAACAGAGCCAGGTGTAAGCTGTATTGCCTTTACTTTTACTTTTTTTATTTTCTTACTTTTTGACACAGAGTCTCGCTCTGTTGCCCAGACTGGAGTGCAGTGGTGCCATCTCCGTGCGCCACAACCTCCACCCGGGTTCAAGCTATTCTCCTGCCTCATCCTCCTGAGTAGCTGAGACTACAGGCATGCGCCATTGCATCTGGCTAATTTTTGTATTTTTAGTTGAGACGGGGTTTTGCCATGTTGGCCAGGCTGGTCTTGAACTCCTGACCTCAGGTGTTCCACCTGCCCTGGCCTCCCAAAGTGCTGGGATTACAGGCATGAACCACTGCACCCAGCCTATATCTCCTTTTATGACTTAACTTCCAAAGTCCCATAACATCACTTCCAGTGTACTCTACTGGATGAGGCAGTTACAAGGTGCAAGGTGATAAGTAAGCATCACATTGTAAGAAGAGCATGTGGGATGAGACACAGATCAGTGTGCTCATCTTTGGGAAATAGAGTCTTCCACAGAGTTGGACCCTTGAATAACATCTGAATTCTGTTGGTAATGAAGGAGAAGAATTTTGTTCAGATAGACAACCAAGAGTGTTTCCGAATGTACCTTTATTTGATAAAATAGTTCAAAGAAAAATAAAATATATACCATATAGCTAATAAATTAATTCCAAAGATGCTATTGTATAGGAACTTTACATTTTAATAGACTAGCCATGTTGTAAATCCCTTGGTTTTACTTATTTTAGCATGATATGTAAATGAGTACAAAGGTGATAATAATATTATTTGGCAACTTAGCCCAAAACAATCTAATTGTTTAGATGACTTTTCAAGAATTCTTCAAAGGACTTTGTTTTATTTATTTATGTTTTATTTAAATAGGTTTTTGGGGAACAGGTGGTGTTTGTTTATACGAATAAGTTTTTTAATGGTGATTTCTGAGATTTTGGTGCACCCATCACCTGAGCAGTGTATGCTGTAACCAATGTGTAGTCTTTTATCCCTCATCCTGCTACCACCCTTTCCGGGAGTCTCCAAAGTCCATTGTATCATTCTTATGCCTTTGCATCCTCCTAGCTCAGCTCCCACTTATGTGTGAGAACATGTAATGTTTGGTTTCCCATTCCTGAGTTACTTCACTTAGAATAATGGTCTCCACTTCCATCCAGGTTGCTGTGAATGCTATTATTTTGTTCCTTGTTATGACTGAGTAGTATTCATGGTATGTGTAAACCACAGTTTCTTTATCCACCCATTGCTTGATGGGCATATGGGCTGGTTCCATATTTTTGCAATTGCAGATTGTGCTGCTATAAACATGCATGTGCAAGTATCTTTCTCATATAATGACTTCTTTTTCTCTGGGTAGATACCTGGTAGTGGAATTGCCAGATTAAATGGCAGTTCTACTTTTAGTTCTTTAAGTACTTTCCACACTGTTTTCAGTAGTGGTTGTACTAGTTTATATTCCCAGCAGAACTGGAGAAGTGTTCCCTATTTTGCCACATCCCTGCCAACATCTATTATGTTTTGAATTTTTGGTTATGGCCATTCTTGCAGAAGTAAGGTGGTATCGCATTGTGGTTTTGATTTTTATTTCCCTGATCATTAGTGATGTTGAACATTTTTGATATGTTCGTTGGCCCTTTGTATATCTTCTTCTGAGAATTGTCTACTCAGTCCTTAGTCCACATTTTGATGGATTGTTTTACTCCTGCTGATTTGAGTTTGTTGTAGATTCTGGGTATTAGTCCTTTGTCAGATGTATAGACTGCAAAAATTCTCTTCCACTCTCTGGGTCGTCTGTTTACTCTGCTGATTGTTTCCTTTGCTGTGCAGAAGCACTTTAGTTTAAGTCCCATCTATTTATCTTTGTTTTTGTTGCATTTGCTTTCGGGTTCTTGGTCATGAAGTCTTTGTCTAAGCCAATGTCTAGAAGGGCTTTTCCAGTGTTATATTCTAGAATTTTTATGGTTTCAGGTCTTAGATTTAAGTCTTTGATCCATCTTGAGTTGAGTTTTGTATAAGGTGAGAGATGAGGATCCAGTTTCATTTTTCTACACATGGTTTGCCAATTATCCCAGCATCATTTGTTGAAAAGAGTGTCCTTTCCCCACTTCATGTTTTTGTTTGCTTTCTCGAAGATCACTTGGCTGTATTTGGCTTTATTTCTGGGTTCTCTATTCTGTTTCATTGGTCTGTGTGCCTGTTTTTATACTGGTACCATGTTGTTTTGGTGATTATGGCCTGACAGTATAGTTTGAAGTCAGGTAATGTAATGCCTCCATATTTGTTCTCTTTGCTTAGTCTTGCTTTGGTTATGTGGGCTCTTTTTTCAGTTCCGTATGAATTTTAGGATTGTTTTTTCTAGTTCTGTGAAGAATGATGGTGGTTTTTTGATGAGAATTGTATTGAATTTGTAGATTGCTTTTGGCAGGATGGTCATTTTTACAATATTGATTTCACCAATCCGTGAGCATGGATGTGTTTCCATTTGTTTGTGTTGTCTATAAATTTTTTCATCAGTGTTTTGTGGTTTTCCTTGTAGAGGTCTTTTACCTTCTTGGTTGGGTATATTCCTAGGTACTTTATTTTTTTGCAGCTATCATAAAGACAATTGAATTCTTGATTTAAATCTCTACTTGGTCACTGTAGGAATATAGCAGAGTCACTGATTTGTGAACATTAATTTTGTATCCTGAAACTTTGCTGAATTAATTTACCAGTTTGAGGAGCTTTTCGGATGAGTCTTTAGGGTTTTCTTTGCATACTATCATATCATCAGCAAACAGCAACAATTTGACTTCCTCTTTACCAATTTTGATGCCCTTTATTTCTTTCTCTTCTCTGATTTCTCTGGCTAGGACTTCCAGTACTATGTTGAATAGAAGTGGTAAAAGTGGTCAGCCTTGTCTTGTGTTCCAGTTCTCAGGGGGGATGCTTTCAACTTTTCCCTGTTCGGTATAATGTTGGCTATAGGTTTGTCATAGATATCTTTTATTACCTTAAGGTATGTCCCTTCTGTACTGATTTTGCTGAGAGTTTTAATCATAAAGGGATGCTGGATTTTGTCAAATGCTTTTTCTGTGTCTATTGAGATGATCATGTGATTTTTGCTTTTAATAATGTTTATGTGCTATATCACATTTATTGACTTGTGGATATTAAACCATTTCTGCATCGCTGGTGTGAAACCCACTTAATCATGGTGGATTATCTTTTTGATATGCTGTTGGATTCAGTTAGCTAGTATTTTATTAAGAATTTTTGCATCTGTGTTCATCAGGGATATTTGTCTGTAGTTTTCTATTTTTTGTTATGCTATTTCCTGGTTTTGGAATTAGGTTGATATTGGCTTCATAGAATGATTTAGGGAGGATTCCCTCTTTCCCTATCTTTTGAGATAGTGTCAATAGGATTAATTGGGACCAATTCTTCTTTGAATGTCTGATAGAATTCAGCTGTGAATTCATCTGGTCCTGGATTTTTTTTGTTGGCAATTTTTTTTTATTATAATTTCAGTCTCGCTGCTTGCTGTTGGTCTGTTCAGAGTTTCTATTTCTTTCTGGATTAATCTAGGAGAATTATGTATTTCCAGGAATTTATCCATCTCCTCTAGGTTTTCTAGATTTGTGTATAAAGGTATTCATAGTAGCCTTGAATGATCTTTTGTGTTTCTGTGTTATCAGTTGTAATATCTGTCATTCCCTTTTTTTTTTTTTTTTTTTTTTGAGATGGAGTCTCGCTCTGTTGCCCAGGCTGGAGTGCAGTGGCTGGATCTCAGCTCACTGCAAGCTCCGCCTCCTGGGTTTATGCCATTCTCCTGCCTCAGCCTCCCAAGTAGCTGGGACTACAGGCGCCCGCCACCTCGCCTGACTAGATTTTTGTATTTTTTAGTAGAGATGGGGTTTCACCAGGTTAGCCAGGATGGTCTCGATCTCCCGACCTCGTGATCTGCCCATCTTGGCCTCCCAAAGTGCTGGGATTACAGGCTTGAGCCACCGTGCCCGGCCATATCTTTCATTTCTAATTGAGCTTATTTGGATCTTCTCTCTTGTTTTCTTGGTTAATCTCGCTAATGGTCTACCAATTTTATTTATCTTTTCAAATAACCAGTTTTTTGTTTCATTTGTCTTTTGTATTTTTTTGGTTCAATTTTATTTAGCTCTGCTCTGATATTATTTTTTCTTCTGCTGGGTTTGAGTATGGATTGTTCCTTTTTCTTCAGTTCTGTGAGGTGTGACCTTAAATTGCCTGTTTGTGCTCCTTCAGACTTTTTGATGTAGGCATTTAATGCTATGAACTTTTATCTTAACATTACTCTTGCTGTATCCCAGAGGTTGTGTCACTATTATCTTTCAGTTCAAAGAATTTTAAAATTTTCATTTTGATTTCATTGTTGACCTAATGATCATTCAGTAGCAGGTTATTTAATTTCCATGGCTTTGGGGGTTCCTTTTGGAGTTGATTTCCAATATTATTCCACTGTGGTCTGAGAGAGAGTACTTGGTATAATTTCAATTTTTAAAATTTATTGAGACTTGTTTTGTGTCCTGTCATATGGTCTGTCTTGGAGAATGTTCCACGTGCTGATGAATAGAATGTACGTTCTGCAGTTGTCAGGTACGATGCTATGTAAATATCTGTTAAGTCCATTTGTTCTAAGGTATGGTTAAATTCAGTGTTTCTTTGTTGACTTTCTGTCTTGATGACCTGTCTAAGTGCTGTCAGTGGAGTATTAAAGTCTCCCACTATTATTGTGTTGCAGTCTATCTCATTTCTTTGGTCAAGTATTGTTTTATAAATTTGGGAGCTCCAGTATTAGGTGCATACATATTAGGATTGTGATATTTTCCCGTTGGACACTTTTTAAATCATTATATAATGTCCCTCTTTTTTTAACTGCTGTTTTAAAGTTTGTTTTGTCTGAAATAAGAGTAGCTACTCCTGCTCACTTTTGGTGTCCATTTGCAAGGAATATCTTTTTTCCATGCCCTTTACCTTAAGGTTATGTGAGTCCTTAAATGTTAGGTGAGTCTTGTGAGTCTCTCTCAGACAGCAGTTACTTGGTTGATGAATTCTTATCCATTCTGCCATTCTTTTTTAGTGGAGCATTTATGCCACTTACATTCAAGGTTAGTATTGAGATCCTGAGATGTGAAGTACTCTTCTATTCATCGTGCTGTTTGTTGCCTGAATACCTTCTTTTTCATTGTTATTGTTATGTAGGCCCTGTGAGATTTGTGCTTTAAGGAGGTTCTATTTTTGTGTATTTCAAGGATTTATTTCAAGATTTAGAGCTCCTTTTAGCAGTTCTTGTAGTGCTGGCTTGGTAGTGAATTCTCTTAGCATTTGTTTGTCTAAAAAAGACTGTTTCTTTCCTTCATTTATGAAGCTTTGTTTTGCTGTATACAAAATTCTTGGCTGAAAATTGTTTTGTTTAAGGAGGCTAAAAATGGGACCCCAATCCTTTCTAGCTTGTAGGGTTTCTGCTGAAAAATCTGCTGTTAATTTGATAGGTTTTTCTTTATAGGTTACCTGGTGCTTTTGCTTCATAGCTCTTAAGATTTTTTCCTTCATCTTCACTTTAAATAACCTAATGACTATGTGCCTAGGTGAGGATCTTTTTGTGACAAATTTCCCAGGTGTTCTTTGAGCTTCTTGTATTTGGATGTCTAGATCTCTAACAAGGCCTGGGAAGTTTTCCTCAATTATTCCCTCGAATATGTTTTCCAAACTTTTCTTCTTCAGGAACACCAGTTATTCTTAGCTTTGGTCATTTAACATAATCCCAAACTTCTTGGAGGCTTTGTTCATTTAAAAAAATTTTTTTTCTTTGTCTTTGCTGATAAATTCAAAAACCTTGTCTTTGAGCTCTTAAGTTCTTTCTTCTACTTGTTCGATTCTATAGCTGAGACTTTCCAGTGTATTTTACATTTCCCTAAGTGTGTCCTTCGTTTTTAGAAATTGTGATTGTTTTTAATTTATGTTATCTATTTGACTGAAGATTTTTTTCCTTCCTATCTTGTATCATATTTTTGATTTCATTAAGTTGGACTTCACCTTTGTCTGGTGCCTCCTTGATTAGCTTAATAGTTGACCTCCTGAATTCTTTTTCTGGCAAGTCAGAGATTTCTTCTTGCTTTGGATCCATTGCTGGTGAGCTAGTGTGATATTTTGGGGGCGTTAAAGAACCTTGTATTGTCATATTACCAGAATTGTTTTTCTGGTTTCTTCTTATTTGGTAGACTATGTCAGAGGGAAGATCTGGGGCTCGAGAGCTGCTGTTCAGATAAACATGGAACGCTTCATGAATTTGTGTCATCCTTGCACATGGGCCATGCTAATGCAACACACATCAGATGACTTTGGTAGAATGTTATCTTGCTGATGGTGTGAAAGCAGTGGCAGAAAAAAATCCTACAAATATTAGTTTATATGAAAACTGCTGCCAAAAGGTATTGGAGTAGTCATTGAATCCTACATAGACAATAAGATGATAATTATTCAGAGCTGAGGCACTCTGGTTGAAAGGAGATAAGGTCCCAGAAACTAACTTGTTTGATCTTCTCTTTTGACTGTCATAAATAACCTCTGAGATGTCTCCACAGAGGCCAGTTTAATAACCAGTAATTAGTGTAAAAAGCAGAGAACAAGGGATCAGAACTGAGTTATAGTTCTGGTGTAGCCAGTTGTGTGACCGAGCACAAGTCACTTAGTCTTTTGGGATCTCAGCTTCTTACTATGTAAGTTGAGAGTATTGACATAGGTGTTCTCAACAGCTCTTCTCACTTCTGTAATTTCTTGGCAGTTTTAGAGAAATGCCCCAAACTATTTAAATCAACATTTTTAACTAGTTCCTATTAACCCTGTTACCATCCCAGTGCTTGGCATGGTCAGGGAATGTAATAAATCCTCTGCTTTTAAAAAGCTCTGGACATCCATTTGAGTCCTGTTTTCAAGAAATTTGTAGGCTTTCTTTTTGATAAAGAGAGATATTCCAACAGAGTCATGGCCTCCCTATTACTTGTAACCCTGTTGATGGCAATGCCAACTTCCATCAAATTCTCTTTGGCTTTGGTAATGAGATATAGATGTTGGGGGGAAATGACTAATGAGAAAAGGGATCTGGCTTTAACTTTGCCTTGAAGGAAATTGCATTTGTTTAACTTAATTCACTATAAAGACAGACCTGTGAGTTGCAGAAGGCTGAAACACAATTTACTGCTTACATACAAGTTTGAAAACTCACAAAATAAGGTTATATATTATTTATGGATACATATAAATGGAACATAGAAAACATGTACTGGATGGATTTATGTCAGACTTTTTAGTGCTTGCTTCTAGAGAAAGTAGGAGAGATGGGACTGTGAAGGGGAATTAGGAAGTTTCTCCTTAATATGGGTAAAGTTTTCAGTTTTTTTAAAGACGCATAGCAATTATAACAAAATATATACGTGTATTAATTTGTGTGGTGGGCAGATGGCAAAGTTATATTAATCTCAGTCAATTTCTATATTTTTTAAAACTTAAAAAAAGTAAAATTGTGTTTAAAAGTAGTTTCAAGAGCTGACCTGAACTGGAGCAGGCTGAGCTGCTAGATGTCAGAATAACTGGTTAACACAACAAGCCGAATGAAAGAAACAGTCAAGCCCTTAATCACTTAGTGTAAGCAAGAGACTAAACCGAAGAAAGTGCTGTCTTCCCTGCTGTTCCATTTTTCCCCATGGGATGGCACCATGCACAAGGGTCAGATGGGTCAACACAGGCATGGGGAATGTCTCACTGCAGTGGGAGCCCTGAACAGAAGGCTCCTGAAGTCCTATGGATCCAGGGGTTGGGAGAAGAGCTAAAAATGGAAAAGCACTGAGCAGAGTGGAGAAAACATCTTTATGGCCCTCTGTGTGGAAGAACTCTTGGATGACTTGGATGGAGACAGCTCTGCTAGGAATGCAGATATGAGTAAGAGCATGGCTAGCCAGGGAGCCTGAGTCCTTGACTGCAGCTCCCTCTAGCAATTGCAGTGCATCAAGACTGTGTACCAGGTATGGAGGACAGAGTTCCCCTAAAAGGATTGCCAGGTAAAGTTTTGTATTGCTTTTTTTTTTTTTTTTTTTTTTTTTGAGATGGAGTCTTGCTCTGTTGCCCAAGCTGGAGTGCAGTGGCACGATCTCGGCTCACTGCAAGCTCTGCCTCCCGGGTTCATGCCATTCTCCCGCCTCAGCCTCCCAAGTAGCTGGGACTACAGGTGCCCACCACCACGCCCGGCTAATTTTTTTGTATTTTTAGTAGAGACGGGGTTTCACCGTGTTAGCCAGGATGGTCTCGATCTCCTGACCTCGTGATCCGCCCATCTCGGCCTCCCAAAGTGCTGGGATTACAGGCGTGAGCCACCGCACCCAGCCAGGTAAAGTTTTTATAATTGCCTGTGGTTGGGCCTGAAAAATCAGACATAGGTTTTGGTCAGTAGCTGTACTCCTCAAATTCTAATAAGTTTTTCTGCTACAGAAAGCTGTGTAGCTGAGAAATAAACAATTTAATAAAAATATTTGGAGACTTCAGTACCCTACTTTTTGTAATGAATAGAACACCTAAACAGGAGATCAACAAGGAAACAGTGTAATCCAACTAGACCTAGCAGACATCTGTAGAATAATCCTCTAAGATCAGTAATAACACAATGATTCCTACTGTTACAACTTCTATTCAACATTGTACTGGAGATTCTAGCCACAGCAATTAGGCAAGAACATGAAGAAGAAGTAAAAAAGGCTTTTAGTTTAGAAAGGAAAAAGTAAAACTATCTCTATTTGCAGATGAAATGATCTTATAGAGAGCAAATTCTTAAGGAATGCACAAAAACGATCTTTAGAACTAATAAGTTCAGCAAAGTTGCAGAATACAAGATCAGAATATAAAAAGCAGTCTTATTTTCATATACTAGCAATGAACAATCCTAAAATGAAATTAATAAAACAATTCCATTAGAAAGAGAATAAAATATTTACAAATAAATCTAATAAAATAAGTGCAAGACTATACAATGATAACTACAAAACATCATTAAAAGGCATCCAAGAACTAGATAAATGGAACTCATGGATTAGAAAACTGAGTAGGTTAGCAATACTCCCCAGATTGATCCACAGATCCAATGCAAGCCTATGAAAACCCAGCTGTCTTTTTGTTAAAATTTCCAAGCTCATTCTAAAATTTATGTGGACATGCGAGGGGCCCAGAATATCTAAAATAATTTCAAAAAGCCGAACAAAATTGGAAGACTCATACTCCTTTACTTCCACCAAACTTACTACAAAGCTGTACTGATCAAGATAATGTGGTACTGAGATAAGATAGACATGAAGATCAGTGGAATAAAATTTAGAGAGTTTCAAAATAAACCTTTCCATTTATGGTCAGTTGATAAGCATGTGAAGAATGTTCAAGGCCGGGCGCGGTGGCTCAAGCCTGTAATCCCAGCACTTTGGGAGGCCGAGACGGGCGGATCACGAGGTCAGGAGATCGAGACCATCCTGGCTAACACGGTGAAACCCCGTCTCTACTAAAAAATACAAAAAACTAGCCGGGCGAGGTGTCGGGCGCCTGTAGTCCCAGCTACTTGGGAGGCTGAGGCAGGAGAATGGCGTGAACCCGGGAGGCGGAGCTTGCAGTGAGCTGAGATCCGGCCACTGCACTCCAGCCTGGGTGGCAGAGCGAGACTCTGTCTCACAAAAAAAAAAAAAAAAAAAAAAAAAAAAAAAAAAGAATGTTCAATGGGGAAAGAATAGTCTTTTGAATAAATGGTGCTAGAAGAACTGGATATCCATAAGCAGAATAATAAGTTGGATCCCTAGTTCGTACCATATACAAAAATTAACTCAAAACAGCTCAGAGTCCTAAATGGAAGAGCCAAAACTGTAGAACTCTTAGAAGGAAACATAGATATAAATTTTTATGACCTTGGGATAAGCAGTGGTTTCTTAGATATGACACCAAAATCACAAGTGACAAAAGATGAAATATGTAATCGAACTTTATCAAAGTACAAAACTATGTTGCAAGTTATACTACCAAGAAAGTTCAAAGAAAGCACACAGAATAAGAGACAATATTTGTATATCATATGTCTGATAAGGGACTTATAACCAGAATATCATAACTCAATAATAAAAAGACAGATAACCCAACTAAAAAGTAGGCAAAGGATCTGAATAGACTGTTCTCCGGAGAATATATACAGATAGCCAATAAGCATATGAAAAGATGATCAACATCATTTCTCATTAGGGAAATGCAAATCAAAACCACAATGTGATAACACTTCACACCCACAAGGATGGCTATAATAAAAAAGATAGGCAATGAGTGTTGGCAGGGAGGTAGAGAAATTGGAAACATCATCCATTGCTGGTAGGAATGTAAAATGGTGCAATCAGTCTCCAAAACAGTTGAAAATTTTCTCAAAATGTTAAGCAGAGTTACCATATGACTCAGCAGTTCCATTCCTAAGTATATAACCAAGGGAAATGAAAGCATATGTCCACAAAAACACTTGTACCTAAATCTTCATAGCTACGTAATTCCTAATAGCTCAAAAGTGTAAGCAATTCACATGTTCATTAACTGATGAACACAATCTATTATATCTATACAGTGGAATATTAATAAAAAGGAAAGAAGTAGTGATACATGCTACAGTGTATCAGTAGTATACATTGTATGGAACTGTAGTATACATTGTATGAATGAACTTCATACAATGAATGAAAACATTCATACAACTGAATGAAAACATTACACTAAATCAAAAAAAGCAATTAAAAAAGACCATGGATTGCCTGATTCCATTACTTGAATTGTCCAGAATTGGCACATTTATAGAGACAGAAAGTAGATGAGTGGCTGCCTGTGGCAGGGGAGGAATGGGGAGTGACTGCTAATCATTATTGGGTTCATTTTTGAGGTGGAGAAATGTTCAAAAATTAATTGTGGTAATTGTTGTACAACTCTGTGACTATGCTTCAAATGAATGAATGATATATGAATTACACTGCAATAAAACTGTTTATAAAAGTCATAGTAGGGCCGGGCACAGTGCCTCTCTCCTGTAATCCCAGCACTTTGGGAGGCTGAAGTGGGCAGATCACCTGAGGTCAGGAGTTCAAGACCAGCCTGGCCAACATGGTGAAACCCCATCTCTACTAAAATACAAAAATTAGCCAAGTGTGGTGGCGTGTGCCTGTAAACCTAGCTACTCGGGAGGCTGAGGCAGGAGAATTGCTTGAACCCAGGAGGCAGAGGTTGTAGTGAGCCAAGATCGTCACCACTGCACTCCAGCCTGGGTGACAGCCGAACTTTGTCTCCAAAAAAAACAAAAGTCATAGCAATTCTGGTTCTAGTAACTGAATAGTTATGTTGAATTGACCTTCTAGCAGATGCAGCTCTGGAAAAAAATATATAAAAACACAATTATTTGAGAGAACTGAAAAACTGTTAAGCAGGCAAAAACCAGAAGGTATTTAATCCTTTAATAAGGGAAATGCACTAGGTGGGGGGCGGGGGGGCTACATTACCTATTTGTTTGCAGAGGGCACTCCTGGTTTATGTAGTTGTGAATACTAGCACTTAAGCAAAAAGCTGCAATCTGTTTGTCTTGAGACGTCAGAGGATAGAGTTTAATCCTGCTAGAGAAGCTGGAAATTGAGGGGGTAAATTATGAAAAGGAGGGGGCCACAGGAGGCAGATGTACCCATCTGGATCCAATCAGGAGACAGAAACTATGCAGTAATTTGGATAGTGGCAGTTTATGTAAAGAGTTGTTAAACTATGATAGGGCAATAACTGTAAAGATATAAAGAGAACTCAGTAATATCATAGGGCTGAAGGAGCATGCTCAAGAAAGAATAAACTTGGAAAGAGGCTTCCTTGGTAAAGCTGGGGTTCAGACCTTGTTGCAGAAGATATGTTTGCAGCCCACTGGATGGCAGAGAAATTTACTGAGTGACATAGGCAGAGCTGGTCCACACATGCCAGACAAGCAAGAAACAACCCCAGTGAAGTAAGATTAATGGACTGGCTTGCAGAGAGACTCAGGGCTTTGGAAGCCCACTCACAGACTGGGAAGCAATTGGGCAAAGATTACCAGACTGGCAAAAAAGCAAGCCCCAGCTATCGGCTGTACAATATATAGATAAAAGTAACATGATTGCAAAAGACACAGTCATAAGAAAATTGGAATGGTTATATTAATATCAGACAAAATAGACTTTAAGAAGGGAGATATTAACATTAAAAAAAGGGACTTTTTATCATAATGATAAAACTCCATTAGGAAGCCATAATTCTAAACATATATGCACATAATAATAGAACTTCAAAATGCATAAAGGAAAAGATCAGTCAGAGCTAAAAGGATAGATGAATTCACAGTCAAGTCAGAGATTTTTATACCTTTGTGCAAAATAATAATGATAAATAACAAAACTGTACAAGTGGTATAGAAGACTTAAAAACATGACCTAAGGGATATACACAAAACTACACATTTTTTAAAGTATATATGAAATGTTCACCAAGATAACCATATGATGTAACATAAAATGAATCCCTATAAACTTTGTAAAATGGAGATTAAAAAATATCCTATGACTTCAATTTGAATTAAATTAGTAATCAATAGTACGTTAACTTAAAAGCCCCAAATATTTGGAAATTAAACAATTTTTTTTTTTTTTTTTTTTTTTTGAGACGGAGTCTCACGCTGTCGCCCAGGCTGGAGTGCAGTGGCCGGATCTCAGCTCACTGCAAGCTCCGCCTCCCGGGTTTACGCCGTTCTCCTGCCTCAGCCTCCCGAGTAGCTGGGAGTACAGGCGCCCGCCACCTCGCCCGGCTAGTTTTTTTTTTTTGTATTTTTTAGTAGAGACGGGGTTTCACCGTGTTAGCCGGGATTGTCTCTCGATCTCCTGACCTCGTGATCCGCCCGTCTCGGCCTCCCAAAGTGCTGG
The DNA here is from genome assembly GCF_037993035.2 of Macaca fascicularis. NCBI lineage: Eukaryota > Metazoa > Chordata > Mammalia > Primates > Cercopithecidae > Macaca > Macaca fascicularis. The sequence goes on from NC_088383.1 coordinate 26,321,605, forward strand.
GATTACAGGCTTGAGCCACCGCGCCCGGCCGGAAATTAAACAATTTTTAAACAATCAGCATGTAAAACAAGAAAATCTCAATGGAAATTAGAAATATTGCAAATGGAATGATAGTGAAAATACGAGATATCAAAATTAGTAGGATGCAGCCAAAGCAGTGTTTATAGGGAACTTTACAGAATTAAATGCTAACATTAGAAAAAATATGAATTATGATTCTATCCTATGCATCTAGAGAAAGTACAAATCAAACCCCAAACAAGTAGAATAAAGGGAAAAATAAAGTAAGAATCTGCTTGAAATCAGACATATAATAGAGAAAATTAAACCCAAAAGCTGTTATTTTTTAAGTAATAAAGTTGATAAACCTGTGGCAAGACTGATCAAGAAAAAAATGGAATACACAAATTACCAGTATCAGGAATGAAAAAATATTGCTAAAGATCCTGCAGAGATTAAAAGGATAATAAGCTAGTATTACAATAAAACTTGATGCCAACAAAGTCCACAACTTGGAGGAAATGGACTATTTTTTTTTTTGAAAAATACAACTTACTAAAATTGACAGAAGAAGATTATCATAAAAAGATTTCTCAGAAATAGAACTATAGCTAAAGATATCTTTGTCTATAGTTCTATTTTCTATTTTCTGTTACACATTTAAGAATGGAATAGTGTCAATCTTAACTCTTTCATGCAATTCAAGGTTACTATATTTTTAAAATATATTAAATTTATCACAGAATAAAGGATAAAAGTTGTATCATCTCAATAGATGCAGAAAAAAAGCATTTGATAAAATTCAACATCCATCTATGATTAAACATTCCCAGTAAAAAGGAAAAAAACGGCTCGCTCTTAGTATAATACAGGGCACCTATCTAAAATCATAGTTAATGTGAAAGAATGTACACTTTTCTTTAAACAAGGCATGGATATCTTTTTAAACTATTTTCATTAAACATCATACTGGAGGTCTTGGCTAGTGCAATAGGCAAGAGAAAGAAATAAAAAGCTACAAATTAGATGGGAAACATTGAAATATTTTTAAAATATACATACAACATAATTGGGTACATTAAAAAACCTGAAGAAATCTACAGTGTTAGAACTAATAAGTGAATTTGTCAGGGTTCTAGGATATTCCTATATACAGTAGCAAACTACTGGAGCATGAATATTTTAAAATTACATTTACAATAGTACCTAAAGGCACTAAACACTTACAAATAGATTTAAAATTGTGCAAGAAATCTACACTGACAACTAGAAAATATTGTTAAGAGAAGATAAAGGAAACCTAAATAGAGAAACACTTGATGTTCATGAATTAAATGGTGTCAGTTCTCTTCAAATTGGTCTATAGAACCATTGCAATTGTAATCAAAACCCCAGCAGGCTTTTCTTTTAGTAATTTACAAGTTTACTCTAAATTTTATATGGAAAATAAAAGATGCAAACTAGCTAAGTCAGTGTTTTAAAAGAACAAAGCTAGAGGATTTATACTATGAAATTTCAAAAATTACTCTAAAGTTACAGGACTTAATACAGTGTTAATTGGCCTAAGGGTAGAGAAATAGATCAATGTGACAAAATAAAGCAGCCAGAAATATATTTACACATATACTGTCAATTGATTTGTTTGGAAGCTTCAAGGTAATTCAACAGGGAAAGTAAAGTCTTTTCAATGAATGGTGCTGAAACAACTGGATAAATATGTGGGAGGAAGTAACTACCACCTTAGGCAACAATTTGGGAGGATAGGGCCAGGCGCAGCGGCTCACGCCTGTAATCCCAGCACTTTGGGAGGCCAAGGCAGGTAGATCACGAGGTCAGGAAATCGAGACCATCCTGCTAACACGGTGAAACCCCATCTGCACTAAAAATACACAAAATTAGCCGGGCGTGATGGCATGCGCCTGTAATCCCAGCTACTGTAATCCCAGCTACTCGGGAGGCTGAGACAGGCAAATCACTTAAACCCGGAAGGCGGAGCTTGCAGTGAGCCGAGATTGCGCCACTGCACTCCAGCCTGGGGGACAGAGCGAGACTCCGTCTCAAAACACAAATAATTTGAGAGGATACACAAATCACTGGACATAAAAGATAAAGTGAATAGTTTGGAATTCATAGAAAGTAAGATTTCTTATCGAAAAGCATCTTTTGGAAGCCTCTCGTTGCGGAAATAGGGGAGTGGCAAGTTGGACCGGAGGTTGCCCCGGTTACTCAGGTATTGCCTTTACTTGTGCTTTATTATTTTACTCGCAGATACAAGTACAAGATAAAAGAACAATATAAAGGTTACTAATAGAAAACAATACCAAGAAATTGTGGTGAAACACGTGAACACCAAAATAACTTTGATGTGAAGATTGAGATGGGGTTAAAGGAAACAGGAATTTTATGCCTTGGCCTGAGAAAAGTCACTCTCACGACAGCCTTTTTCATTCCTGGCCATTGGGACCATGGGACCGATCTTTCACTTTCAAGTTTCCCTCTGTTTTGAGTAACAGGCCTTGGTTCCCGCGCCTAGATCCGCCCGGTTCTGCCCATATTTTTCTTTTGCTCCTCTAACAACTGCCAAGCAACCAGCAATTGTTTTCATATATTTTTGTCTCACTTTTCCATCCGTTTGAGTTAGGAAAATTAAAACCTACTGGCCTTTTGTATCTTACTGCTTTAGTTTGTCACCACCAAAAATGTCTGGTCTCATCCTCTCCCCCTTTTGCCTCCTCAGCCCTTCTGCTCCTTGTAGGCTGTGGGTGGGGAGGCGGGAGATGGAGAGGCAGCTGAAGATCTTTGTCCTCCTTATACTTCGGAGATGGTCTCCTCATGAGCTGAAGTGGAACTGTAACTGTGTGGCTTCTTCAATGAGATAATATATGAGAAAAGTGAAAAGTGTTATTAAAAAACAAACACAGAACTCCAAGGGCTTTCCCAATAGGTGGGCATATTGTAAAGCCAGCGTGAATCTGGTTACGGCTCCAAGAAGGCAGTAGTCACTCAGTCTCACAAAGGAACACACGCTCTTTGATTGTGTTTCTGTGAAGCATAAGAGCAGCTGAAAATGACCTGTAGTGGTAAAATATTATTACAGATGTAGAATCCACAGGACCTCCCACCTGACTGGACACGGGAAAGGCAGGAGGCCCATCTGACAACCTTTTGAAATGTCTGCAGCTAAACGTCCTTGCCCCACCTCCCCGCAGAGGGTGTGCTGCAGTAAGAGTGCTCTGTTGCTAGTGAGTCCACAACAGGCAGGAGAGTTTAAAGACATATGAAACAAACAAAGCTTATCTATTATCCAAAGAAATAAGCACATATGCAGAAACAAATTCTGCTTCAGATCTTGCTTACATTAAGCAATCTTGATGCGGTAACACTTCAACCCACCAATTTTGATGCAATAAGACATCTTTAGAGGAAGTGACAGGAAACAGGTCAAGGATCGTTTAACTCCTTCTCAGTCGCTCTCTGCCTCTCCTTGAACAACTCTTTCTGCATCCGTACCAAGCCCTTTTCCAGCCTTGTGTCAGCTCTCTGGTCTGCTGGAGATGGCCTCACTGGGATCTCTCCATCTGAGCAGTAGACCATGCCCTGCATATTTTCTTCCCTTCTACTTTGCATCAAAACTTACCCATTCTGTGCCTATTCCATCAGGAGCTGCTTCTGTCCTAACTGGCTTTCAGTTACTTGTCTTTCTAATCCTTTCACATACATATCTATAGGGATCTTTTGAAGATTAAAAAAATGATGCTAATGGTAGGTATTTTAGATATTCCAATGATTAGTAAGAAAAATATTCTTGAACAATTATTTTTTTGGAACCTTTAAGATACTAACATTTTTATGTTAAAACAAATTTTTCATAGAGAATGGCATCTTGTGTGGAGACTGAAAATGTTGACAATTCAGGGTAATTCTACCTTGGAATTATGTTGTCCTGGGCAAGTTACTTAATGTCGTAAGTATCTCAAGTCAGGAAAAGAGAAACATCAACTATGTAACAAAGTAAAAACCCTGTGTCCATGCTGGTTTTATTGATAATGACCATGTGTTAAGCAGAGCCTTCTAGAAAAGTAATAGGAGGAAGACTAAAAATATATGGAGAACATCCACTTGTTATTGTTTACTGACAAATCTGAAAAGGTTCTATGGCAACCTATAGTTACACCTAGATACTTATTTTCAGCCCTTTTTATTTGGATCCGAGTAATAAAGTGTCCTGTCAAAAGGGATGAGGCAGTGAGTCAGACTGAAACGGGCTGGCAAAGCGGCTCCCTCATGATGAGATTTGGTATTATTTATGTTAATTTGCCATTGAGGGAATTTATAAGGATCTGGTAGGATCACCTAATGCTCACTTTAGACAGGAATAAAAAGGGTTTTGCATCAATCTTTAAGGAACAAATATTGGAGAAATAATTATACCACTTTAGTTGTTAGTACTTTCACATAATTCTTCCTGTCTTGCGAGGGAGGGAGGGTTATTACTCAGCTTTCCACATGAGGGAGGAGACGGTCAGAGTGGGCTGCTCAAGGTCATGCCGTTAGGAAGTGGTAGAGCAGTCCCTTGGACCTCCAGAGCCTATCATCTTGCCACTGTACCACCCTGCTCCTCTAGAAATAGATGCATATTTCTGCCTGGAGCATTGGGAGATCATACTGACAATGGTAATGGTGACTTCTTCACAGAGGGAGACATAGGACTATCAGGACAATTCTGCTTCTAGGTTGTGACTGCAATTTGCATAATTGACTTTAGACTTCTAGTGTAATTTGTGGCTTTTGGAACCTGTTGTACTATATGTTTTACACATTTTCTTTAACCAAGTTGAGAAGGAGGACTACTGCCATGAATCTTTGGATCCTAAAGAGAAAGAGGTGGGTTTGTTGTTGTTTTTCCCCAGAGAATGGTCTATGCAAGACTATCTGTGAAACTAGTGAGGCAACATACTGAGCTAAACAGGTGGGCCACTGCCCAGAGACAGGGTACGCCTAAGACTGATGCATTTTTTTGTGTGTGTTCTGTTCTTGGCTGTAAAAAAGCTTTTGCCTGTATCACTTAATTCTATATTGTGTCTCATCATCATTTTTTCATCTTTCTTCTCAAAATACCATACCTCAACTATTTTCCTGTGAATTTTTCTGCAGTTTTGTTTCTTTGTTGAGGTCTGGAGTTCTTAAGATTCTCTTGTCTCTCCTTGGGTCGTTGTCTGTATCTTTCTACCTCCACATAAGGTCACCATATAGATATTACATATGATACGAAAGTATCACTTTGCTCTCTGATCCCCAGTGTGTAGAGCCAGGCATTTATGCAATGATATAATGAGAAATCCTTTCATGCATTTTTTCACTCCTTTATTACAAAAATAATACATTTGTTGTAAAAGAAAAACATACCAAGGAATATAAGAATAAAATCCCCTTTGGCCCCTTGTCTTCTCATTCCCAGCCAACCTACTCAGAGATAGTCTTCATAGTCTATTGAATGTGCATCTAGATATTCCTTTTGATGTAGATACAAACAGAAGCATATGCTAATACTGTTCTGCAGCTTTTTATTTAACAATTTATCTTAAAGGTGTTTTCATAGCAACAGAATCAGATCCACTTAATTCCCTTAAATTTCATAGTTTTCCATTGAATGGCTGTAACTTTAATTACCATAGTGAACCTGTCCCCTACAGGTGGAGAATGTTTTCAGTGTTTTTGGTCTTCCAAAAGATGCTTTAGTGAATATCCTTGCATATATATTTCTGCTATTTCGTATGGATGTTTATGTAGGACAGTCTTCTATAAATATAATTCTCACTGCACTTTAGTAGTTCTTAGACATTTTCCATCCCTAGTCTTCATCTGAGCTTTGGCTATACCAGTTCCACACGTGACTTGCTTCTGGGTTGTGGGCCAGTATTAGCAGCCCTTAGTCCTTGTCAGATTAAAACCACCTGTTAACCTTAAGAAAAAAATCATTCAGTTTGTGCTCTCAATTTACTGAATCAGTTTCTACAAGAAAAACCTGGACTTATATATATATTTTAAACCATTATAGTTGGTTCTGGTGTTCAATCAGGGTGGAAGACCAATACACTGGTCCCTGGCTTCCACTCTTTCTCATGACTATGGCTATATCTTCTCTCTAACTCAGTAGTTTAATCTCTGGGATATCACTCTGCTTTCACAATTCTTCTACATGAATTATTTGGTTTAAAACATTCATTTTACTATTTGTTAACTTCATTCTTTGTATATTTCATTTATTTTCCTTGAAAGTTATTTTTACCTTGTCAGCAGTGTTTTCAGTTCAGCCCTGCCTTGTTCACTTCATTGAATAAACTGGTCAACATTTTATAGCACCAGGCATTCTAAAACATCCAGCCTCCATCAAAGATCACTAATTTTAATCTTTCTACTCTGTCCTTCCTTTGTAAAGGTAAGGCAAGCATAGCAATAATGAGTTCAGACTCCAGACCCCAGCTGAGTTTAAACCCAGCTCTGCCACTTACCAGCTATGTGACCTGGGGCAAATTCCTTAACTTTGCCTCAGCTTCCCCATATATAAGGTGAGAGTAATAATAATGCCTACATCACAGTATTGTTGTAAGAAATACATAAGTTATTTTATGTAGGGCGCTTAAAAAGTAACTGGAATATAGCATGCACTCATTAGATGTTGTTATTATCCCTTGCCAAAAAGATAATGAGATAGACTCTGAGTTGCTTCCTTCTCTCCTGGGCCAGGTTTCAGCTTTCTTTGACATCTTCATCTGGTTATGCTTTGGCACTTGCTTTTCCTCTCTATAATTGTGTTGATATCTATCATCTGTTGTCATTCTTACTAAGATTCTTTTTTGGCCTTGAGTGTTTTTACAGTCATTTAGGGTTTCCAAAAGTAGCAGACATAAACATGTTCAATCTGCCAGGTTTTACCTGACATCTTCATTCTTCCTTCGTTACAATTTAAACATAGACATACGTACTTTTACAGATATGAATTAGGCCAGGCGTGGTATCTCATGCCTGTAATCCCAGCACTTTGGGAGGCAGAGGCAGGCAGATTACTTGAGGTCAGGAGTTCAAGACCATCCTGGCTAACATGGTAAAACCCCGTCTCTACTAAAAATGAAAAAAAAAAATTAGCTGGATGTGGTGGCACGTATCTGTAATCTCAGTTATTTGGGAAGCTAAGGCAAGAGAATCACTTGAACCCAAGAGGTGGAGTTTGCAGCGAGCCGACATTGTGCCACAGCACTTCAGCCTGCGTGACAGAGCAAGACTCCATCTTAGATAGATAGATAGATAGACAGACAGACAGACATCTGAATCATATCTCCCAGCCCAACATGACCATACCATTTTTCTTATTTTTTAAAACAGTACAATGAAACAGTCACTTCCCAGCAGTTCTTAGTCATGAGCTATGTGTAGTCATTTCTCAGAAGTTCTTAGTCAAGAGTCATGATCTTGATGATGGGTTAGACTCTGTTGGAGAAGGCAGCCTTACTGGATTTCTTTTACTTGCTTTCAAAATTTCTCCTTTAAAATAGTTTTTCACATTATTTTTTCTCTCAGTGCATGCTTTGGGGATCTAATGGCTTTGTAGTCTATATTCCTCTTACATCATTTGCTTTGAACCCAGGTAGATAACAGCATTTCTGATGATTTAAAAGTAGAGTCTCCTTTTGTGGTAAATAACTAATAGCTCCAGTGTTCCCTGCCTCCTGGTAATCATGGCCTATGTAATTCTCACCCCTTGACTAATTAGTTTCTAATCAATCAAACAAATTAACGTTGAAAGAATGGACTTCCACAATGAGGTTAAAAAAATTACAACTTTTATCTTGCTAGAAGACTCTCTTTTGCTGGCTTTGATGAAGCATGTTGCCATATTGGAGTGGTCCACATGGCAAGGTACTGAGAATGGCCTCCAACCAACAGCCAGCAAGGACAAAGGGCGTGTTCCTCTAGTCCTCAGGGAGGCAAATCCTGACAACAGCAGCATGGGCTTGGAAGTGTATCCTTCTCCAGTTGAGCCTTCATATGGAAACCCAGACCTGAGTAATGGCTTGATTAGACTTGTGAGTAACCCTAAGGATGGCAGTGCCTGGATTAATGAGACACTGAAACTGTGAGATAAGAAATAAGTATTGTTTTCAGTCATTAAGTTTGTGGTGATTTGTTATATACAAGTAGATAATGAATGCACCTTGATTCTCCTGGTTTTATCCATCATATTAATAATTCTGATTGCTTCGACAAAGCTCAGTTTGCCTAGCCTGCTTCTTTCCTCTTCCCTCTATACCCCATTCTCAACTCCACACTATTCAGAAGCTTCTTTTCTGTCTTTATTTGAAGATACATTTGGAATAAGACAAAATAGATTGTTGATTCAAATGTGACAAATATCAAACGTAATTCTCATATGTTAGTAATAAAATTGGCATTTCTCCATTGTTTTGTACTGTTCTAAGTGCATCCACACTGTGTCCCCACTAAACTGTTGAGGAAAGTGAGGCCCAGAGATATTAAGGAATTTGTCCCAGGTTATATGTCTCATTGGTGGTAAAGCCTAGCCTGGCATTTAGGGCAATTAACACCAAATTCCTTGTTTTACCCACTGCATTAGGCTGCAGTTCCTTTCCACCTGGCTAGTAGGTAGCTCATGTATTTGTATTATTTTACAAATAAAATTTCTTTAATTTTTATTGAAGAATATTTAATTCTTTAACATTAAAGATTAATATTCTTTATTTAAAAATTCATTTGTAAAATAATGCAAATATATTTTACATTATTTGTCACATTAAATCTCTAGCCTCCTTTACATATAGTGGTTTGACTAAAACTAATTAAGTATTTCCAAGTGTGTGTATTTTATTTTGCTCTAAACCAGGCATATTATTCGGCCAGTAATGAAAACAAATCTTTCTGAGATGTGTGCTACAAATATTTTGTATTCTGAATGATGAAGTGTAAAGTCTCCAATTTCTAATGGCTTTTGTTAACATCCCATTTACCAACTCTTGTACTGTTTTTGTCCTTTATAAAAAAAAATCCTGAATCAGTAAATAATTGATCGTATTCAGAGCTCATTTGTTTCTGAATTTGTCCATTTCTTGAGAAATATAGTTTCACCTCTCTGCCAATTATTTTAGCTCATGAACTGCATCTTTCTTTTAGTCACATTTTAGGAGATGATTCAAAAGATTTAACTTTATCTTTCCATTATCTGCACAGATTAAACTGAAATATTCAGTTATCCTGGGCTAGCAGGCTTCACTTTCTGGGTTTTGCCCAGTTCAGCCAACCCATGGTACTCTAACTGTGATCCGAGGACCAGCAGGATTAGCGTCCCGAGGGGCTTGTCAGAACTGCATAATCTTGGGCCTCATCCCAAACCTACTGAAGCACGCTTTGCATTTTAACAAGCTCTCCAGATGATAGTATGCATGTGAAGGTTTGAGAAACACTGTTCTTAGCCCCTTTTATGGCGAAGTCCTAAGTGGTCTGGCTCACACAGTGGCAACACTTCCGGTCTAAACTCCACCTGTGTCTCAAGTCACTTGTCATCTGCCAGAGAATGATTGTAATCAATCTAAAGTAGACAATGTATTCAAGATATTCTTGCTAGTTGTGTAATGCACAGACTGCACACTCATGCAGAGGCCATGCCTTACTGTATATTCTTTCCAACCAAAACAAAGTAATTCCCAGGAATTATTCTATTGTGCTATCCATATTTCCATTATTTCTGAGGACTCTTAATTTATTTAGCTCTTTCAGCTTTAATATAGTAATATGATACCAAATAAAATTATCTTATTTCTAAAGCATAAGACTATATACTTCTTTGACTGTATCATGACATGAATATGTTATTTACCATTTACTAAGCATCTGTAACAGATATTGGAGTAGTTTCTTATTTTAAATTTTTTCTGATTATACAAAATGTGTAAGATACTGGGACTTGGAAGCATATCTAATACTAAAACTAGAGAATCTCTGTCAACACAGTTTACTTTGTGTGTTGTGTATATACACACATATAAAATGGTATATATATTTATATTATTCAAAATTAATCTTTTCTCACTACACATTTACTGTAAGGATTTGAACTGGAGCTTAACTACTTGATATGGTATGGATTTGTGTCTCCACCCAAATCTCATGTGAAATTGTAATCCCCAGTGTTGGAGAAGGGAGGTGACTGGATCATGGGGGTGGATTTCCCCCTTGCCATTCTCGTGATAGTGAGTTCTCATAAGATCTGGTTGTTTAAAAGTGTGTAGCACCTCCTCTTTCACTCCCTTCCTCCTCCACCATGTAAGATGTGCCTGCTTCCCCTTCCCCTTCTGCCGTGATTGTAAGTTTCCTGAGGCCTCCCCAGCCATGCTTCCTGTAGAGCCTGTGGAACTGTGAGCCAATTAACCCTCTTTTATTTTTAAATTACCCAATTTCAGGTATTTTTTTATAGTAGTGCAAGAACAGACTAATACACTGACCATTTTAGAAAAGATCAATCTTTTCAAAACAATACAAAATGAAAAAAATTTTACCATAATGCTTTGATCACAGTACTCAACATTCCGCTCACTAGTGTGTGTTTTTCTCTCAGAGGCACATGCAGTTTGCTCATAAGGATATCAGGAGAGAAAACAGGAAGCCAAACCAAGCCAAAGCTTCAGATTTGTTGTTGTTGTTGTTTTGCTTTTTTGGCAATTATAGAGAACACATATTTTAGATGAATATCTTAAGAGGAACAGACATTCCAGGATATTTTCCCCATTAGCTTTTATGCATAGCTCCTTTATGCCTTGTTCTATAGAATAAGTTAAGGATGTTAAATTCAGGGTAATAAGCAGGGAACAAGTGTGCTTTCATTTCTCTGTGTATGTTTTTATGTATGTACATATGCTCATATATACACACAAATGTTTTGTTGTTGTTGTTGAAGAGATGGATTTTCACTGTATTGCCCAGGCTGGAGTGCAGTGATTATTCATAGGTGTGATTATCACACATTATAGCCTCGAACTCCAGGCCTTAAGTGGTCCTTCTGCCTCATGTGATCCTCCTGCCCAGCTTCCCAAGCAGCTGGGACTGCAAGCATGTGCCACGGTGCCTGGCTACACATAAATGTTGAATATAACTGCTATCATACTGTATATTTTATATACATTTTAGGTGCTGCTGATTTTTTCACTAAACATTTGTCCTGAGAGCCTTCCCATATTTATTTTTGAGGACATGATTGTTAAGGATGGTATAAACATCTATATTAAGTCATGCATCATAATTTATTCTTGGCCAAAATAGTATTTATTTTGAACCCATAAACTGAAAAGTTGTGAAAGTTTAGAGCAAAAATAGTCATATGTTTCTGTGTTTATTACGTGTATTAGAATGGGCTGTTTCCATGAAGTGCCTCCTTGTGGAGAGATGGGTAAACCGAGACCAGGGAAGGCACCTGGACTTTCCATCGTGTGCCCTCCCAGCACACTGGTTTTCTGTATTTTGCAGTGCTTTTCCTTGAGCAGCTAAATGTCACATTTATGAATGCAGTGCTGCATCCTGGGCGTTCTAACCTATGAATGGATGGAGATGAGAGGTGCTTCTAGGGGAAGAGCAGTATTGGACTAGGAGGCTCCAGGACTGGCTTATGTGTAATAGAAAGAGTTGCTGCCTAGTTGGAGCATGACCAAGGATTTTTAAATGTGATCTTCTGTTTAGTAAAAAGCTATGGGTCTCAGAGTTAGAAGACCCCAGTGAGGAGGAGTATGAATGAAAATCTTTCCTTGTTATGTGTGGGAGGTTTAGCATCTTATTCTGGTTCAGAGAATGAGGCCTATGGTGTTTTATTTAAAAGGTACTTCCTTATTGGATAAGATCTACCAAGCTGTGAGTAGAATCACCACTAAGACTTTGGCAACTTATCCTCTTTGCCCTTAATTTTTAGAGCTGTAACCCCTTTTAATTTTTTTTTTTTTTTTTGACATTTTCGGGTGTATTCCATGGGAATTTTGGAGAGGATGTTTTGGGGCACAACATATCATCTGCTGCCACATTAACCCCCACATCTTGTATATTTTATAATTTTTAAAATGTTACTTCTATATTACTATGGAAGCTATCCACTTTTTGTTTTGAGGTGATAGGAGCCAAATACTAAGTTCTAGGTCATGGTTGTATAAAGACACATAATCACAATTATAGCCATTCTCATGTATGTGGTGATTGTATAAATGTAAAACTGCATTAGGTAATTTTGTTATTTTGAATCCACAATTACTATGGAATCAAAAATGAACCGGTAAGATTTGAAGGACATGCATTTTTATCCTAAAGAAGTCCCACGTTTGGAAGCATATCTCTTGCCAAATATAGAAAAATATAAGAATTTTCGAACACGCCACAGGACATTGCATAAAGGTCCATAAAAGATGATCCTGAATAAAAGTGCTTCAATGCATATGGCTCTGGCTGATGACTCATTTCCAGCCACCTACTTCAAACAGAGCAAACCTGAAGAGGTTACACACAAGGTTTAGTACTAGGTATTTCCAAGTATGACCTTTGTGGTGTGTCCTCCATCAAGGAAAGTTATCGGCTTAATTCTTCACATGTTGTTAGGATTGTTGGCAGAATAGCAAACCTGGGGATGAGCAGCTCTGGAAAATATTTGACTAGTAAGCCTTTTCCTTGTAGGAAGCACTGGGAAATTATAAATATAGTAGAGAGTCCTTAAAGCCTCAGATGTTCTTCAAATCCTTATCAAAGGACAACTTCATCAACAAAAATCTTGCCACTTGAGTCTGTTACCATGCCTCCTGGTACACAGTAATCTTTTCTTTTTCTTCTGTTTCTTTTTTAAGTAAAACTGTTCTCACGCTCTCTTACTAACAGAAACCCCAAAGCACATAACACCTCACTTACCTGTAAAAGTGGTTCAATTCACAACCAGTTTCACTGAACTGAAGCAAATAACACTTGGAGAGTCAATTAGGAAAGGGGAACTGCTGTGTTGAACACTATTGCTGAGATTCTAAAGAGATTAGGCCTAAACCAAGAGCTTCACACCTTTGACTCTCAGAGCTTTGGAACAGCATTGGACCATGCTGACTTCTCGTCACTGTACCTTGTCAGCATCCCTCTTTTAAAAGCACTGGGCGTTGTGTCTACTGAGCAGAAATTGTGGAGATTAATTTTCTGTCTCTAGCAACGTGTCTATACTTGCAAATAAGTTATTCTGTTAAAAAAAAAATTCTTCTGTGGGCCAGGCACGGTGGCTCACGCCTGTAATCCCAACACTTTGGGAGGTAGAGGCAGGTGGATCACCTGAGGTCAGGAGTTCAAGATCAGCGTGGCCAACATGGTGAAACCGTGTCTCTACTAAAAATACAAAAAAAATTAGCTGGGCGTGGTGGCGGGTGCCTATAATCCCGGCTACTTGGGAGGCTGAGGCAGGAGAATCACTTGAACCCTGGAGGTGGAAGTTACAGTGAGCTGAGATCGCACCACTGCACTCCAGCCTGGGCAACAAGAATGAAATTCCATCTCAAAAAAAAAAAAAGTTCTACTTCTATGTTGAGCATATTTGAGAAGTCTAATAGTCTCCTTTATAGTTCTCTATTTCTCCCCTCTTAGCTGTGTTCAATAGCCAAAGAGTCCAGGCAATAAAGCAGACTTCAAAACATGCTAACAAAATCACATTCAATGAAATGGGAGAATAATTTGTTATTGAAATTGAAATCTTTGAAATGGGAGAATAATTTCAAGATTTCTTTGTACTTGAGAGGAAAGCCTGAAAGGCTGTTTCCACCACAGCAATACTTTTTATTTTTATTTTTTAATTTTATTTATTTTTTTGAGATGGAGTCTCACCCTGTCACCCAGGCTGGAGTGCAGTGGTGCAATCTTGGCTCACTGCAACCTCCGCCTCCCAGGTTCAAGAAATTCTCATGCCTCAGCCCCCCCGAGTAGCTGGGATTACAAGTGCTCACCACCCTGCCCAACTAATTTTTGTATTTTTAGTAGAGATAGGGTTTCATCACATTGGCCAGGCTAGTCTCAAACTTCTGACCTCAAGTGATCCACCCACTTCAGTCTCCCAAAGTGCTGGGATTACAGGCATGACCCCCTGCGCCCAGCCAGCAATACTTTCTATTATATTTTTTGGAGACGGAGTCTGACTCTGTCGCCCAGGCTGGAGTGCAGTGGTGCTATCTCGACTCACTGCAAGCCCTGCCTCCCGGGTTCACGCCCTTCTCCTGCCTCAGCATCCCGAGTAGCTGGGACTACAGGCACCCACCACCACAGCTGGCTAAATTTTTTTGTATTTTTATTAGAGATGAGGTTTGTTTCATTGTGTTAGCCCACGATAGTCTTGACCTTGTGATCCACCTGCCTCGGCCTCCCAAAGTGCTGGGATTACAGGCGTGAGCGAGCCATCACACCCAGCCCCAGCCAGCAATACTTTTTAAAAACTCAATGCCTTGAGTATCCTACCTCTAAGATCATTTGATTGAATTTAATGTAAATTTAAGGGGTACAAGTGCAATTTTGTTAAATGGCTATATTGTGTAATGATGACTGGGCTTTTAGTGTATCCATCACTTAACGTTTTTTATATGCACTGAGCAATTTCACATCAGCCACCCCCTTTCACTTCTCCACTTTTCTAAGTCCCCTTTGTCTATAATTCCATACTCTATGTCCCTGGGTACAGATTATTTAGCTTCTACTTATTAGCGAGAACATGCAGTAATTTTCTTTCTGCTTCTGAGTTGTTTCACTTAAGATAATGGCCGCAGCGCCATCCAAGTTGCTATAAAAGATATGATTCTATTTTTTATGGCTCAGTAGTATTCCATTGTATATGAATTTTGAGAGCATTCGAAAAAACTTCCCATGGTTATGAACCAAGACCTTCAAACACACACCGATGTACATCTACCTTAGGTCATCACACTGAAACCTTGCTCTCAAAGACTGTGGGAGAAGCAAACCTCTAGGCAAATTATAGTGAGTTCCCAAGAGGCATTCTTAAAGGTAAAAGGAAGTTGGTGGTTTGGTTGTGACATCTGCTGCTGCTGATCCTGGATGTCTTTTCCACTCAGCCCATCCTCTTTATCCTAGGACATCTCGCTTTACAACACCTATAATTTATATGCTGTGATCATTCATCCAGCAATTATGCATACTCTTCAGTCCCTAGGTTACTTAATAGAGTGGTACGCTTTACTCCTGCAGCCCACAAATTAAATGCAGCATCTTTATAACTATCATTGACCCCAGTATCGGAAAGAGAATCAGCATAGTGTTTTATTATTTTTTGTGTGTGATACGTACTTTGGAATTATGCCTTAGGCAGTTCTTCCAGTAAAGGAACTTTTTATGGGTTCTTGTTTAAAAACTATTTTGATAACCATGGGCAAATTAATTAATCCCATTACAATTCAGTCTGTTCTTCTTTAAAATAGAGATAATGAAGTATATTTTGGACCCTAAATATGGGTAATATGTCTAGCATAGTAATCAGTGAGTATGTGTTGGGAGGCATGGGTAGCTATTATTGTTGTTGGTACATAAAAATGATAGCTATCAGTGTAATATCAGTATTATTGTAACTTATAAATTCTTCAGCTTAGTGGCTTGATTTTCTCAATTTCTTCACTGTTACAGTCTGTTAGGAAATTTGTCATTGAGATTTCAAAAGGAATGTTTTATAATTTGTTAAAATATATGTTTATTGTTTATACGTAATTTTTGTTATACTTTAAGTTCTGGGATACATGTGCAGAACATGTGGGTTTGTTATATAGGTATACACGTGCCATGGTGGTTTGCTGCACCTGTCAACTCATCATCTACATTAGGTATTTCTCCTAATGCTATCCCTTCCCTAGCTCCCAACCCCTGACAGGCCCTGGTGTGTGATATTCCCCTCCCTGTTTCCATGTGTTCTCATTGTTCAACTCTCACTTATAAGTGAGAACATGCAGTGTTTGGTTTTCTGTTCCTGTGTTAGTTTGCCAAAAGAGATGGCTTCCAGCTTCATCCATCTCCCTGCAAAGGACATGAACTCATCCTTTTTTTTTATGGCTGCATAGTATTCCATGGTGTATATGTGCCACATTTTCTTTATCCCTTCGATCATTGATGGGCATTTGGGTTGGTTCCAAGTCTCTGCTGATGTGAACAGTGCTGCAGTAAACACGTGTGCATATGTCTTTATGTAGAATGATTTATAATCCTTTGAGTATATACCCAGTAATGGGATTGCTGGGCCAAATGTTATTTCTGGTTCTAGATCCTTGAGGAATCACCACATTGTCTTCCACAATGGTTGAACTAATTTACACTCCCAACAGTGTAAAGGCATCCCTCTTTCTCCATATCTTCTCCAGGATCTGTTGTTTTCTGACTTTTTAATGATCACCATCCTAACTGGCATGAGATTGTATCTCATTGTGGTTTTGATTTGCATTTCTCTAATGACCAGTGATAATGAGCTTTGTTTCATATGGTTTTTGGCCACATAAATGTCTTCTTTGGAGAAATGTCTGTTCATATCCTTTGCTCACCTTCTGATTTGCTTGTTTATAGATAATATTTTTAATGGTAAAAGGTTAAATTTGGGGGATTTGAAAATATTAAACTTTCTAATCTCATTTTTGGTTTTGGTTTTTGGCTTCTTACAGATTATATTAACTGTTACAAACCTAGACCCAAATTTGATGTCCCATAGGCATTTTTTACTCAGTATTTCCAAAAATGAAGATATTATTCTCCTTCCTTGCTTACTTCCTCTCTTCTTCCCATCCTTCCTTCCTTTTTTAATCTCATTCCTTCCCCATCATGTACTGATTATCTCTTATTGTCAGGTTACTATCTTAGGGAATGTATGTGCAATCAAGAATTAGTTACAATCATTGCCCTCATACAACTTATAAACTAGGAAGATACATTAAACAAATGAATTACAGAAAGAATTATTTCCAAGTAGAGCTGATGAATGCAACAATGGAAAGCTCAGCATTCAATGAGAGTAAATAACATGCAAATAAGATGGAAACCTAACTCAGTCTGAGGGATGCTGGAGAGAGTCATGGATGCCCGCCCTGAGCTGAGACCTGCAGGATGAGGCAGGGAATGACCACTTTCTCTTGTTAGCATCTCTCTTTTAAAAGCACTAGGCATTGTGTCTACTGAGCAGATACTGTGGAGATTTATGAGTCCCTAGTGGTGTGTCTATACTTGCAAAAAAATTATACTATTGTAAAGCATTCTTTTATTCTGTGCATATTTGAGAAGCCTAATAGTCTTCTCCTTTGTGGTTCTGTTGTTCATCCCCATTAGCTGTGTTCAGTATCCAAAGAATCAAGGCAATCAATCAGACTTCGAAATGTCTTCTGCAGACTTATGCATCCTTTTCTTTTTGCTGTTTCATTTCAAGTACAAGCATCCTCCAGGTCACTCAAGCTTAAAATCTTACATTACGTTTGACACTTTATTCCCTTTTGCCTCAACAAGTAACAGGTTGCCCACTTTTCTTGATTTGGCATCTTCTTTCCTGTGTCCCCATGAATGAATGAATTCTCCCTCTCACCATATTAGTTACATCCTTCTTTGCCTTTGCCCCAAAGCTTTATTTTTCCTTTCATCCAAGAAATATTTACTGAGCACTTCCTGTGTGCCAGGACGCTGCTAGTGCCAGTGTCACAGAAGTGAATGAGAAAACCCGTGGTCGTCACAGAGCCTGCAACCTACCTGAAGGAAGACACAATTAACAAATAGGGACAGTGTGCTAAGCCACAGGGGAGGCATGTTCTTCCTAGAGGAAGGGATATTTGGGCTGAGACTTGAAGGGGTGAACAGGAGAAAGCCAGGTTCAAGTGAGATGGGGGTTGTGTAAGGAACATCCAGCCAGAAGAGACAGCAAATCCAAGGACCTCAGGGATCAGGTGAGTGGAAGTAATGATGTTGTAGAGATCAGCTAGCTCCAAGTGTGAAGGCTCTTGCTAACCATCTTAAATAATTTTGACTATTTCCTAAGAGTATTGAGAGCCACGGAAAGGTTTAAGCAGGGCAGTGAGGTGATGAGAAAAATCCCATCAGTTGCCATTATGGGAATTGAAATGACGGACACTGGAATAAGAAATAGGAAAATGCTCGGTGGGGAAGATAAACTTGGTTTTTCTTTTTTTCTTCCAGCTGGTCCTCTCACCTTCAGTCTCTCCCCTTTCCATAGCCCAGCCTATGCTGTTCCGTGCTGTAGCCAGATTGGCTCCCTGGTGCACACACTGCTGACCTCAACTCAGAGAGCTTTAATGCCATGTATACTGCTCCTGGAATACAATCTGCATTTTCCACCCTGTTATTCAAAGCTTACAATGATCTGGCTCCATCTCTGTTTTAAAGCTTTCTTTATATGATTCCTCTTGTCTTCCTGGTTGTAACTATACACTCCACACACTCCGGAACTTTCCCACAATATCCTTTTGTCCTGGGCTCCCTCCCCCTCTTTCCTCCCTGCCTGAATGAACACTGAAACCTGTTCCTCCTTCCGTTCTTGCTCACTTGTCAGCCCTTCCAGGATAATTTCACTTGTTTCCACTGCCAGTAATTTCCCTTTCCTCTGAAATCCTCATTATAATGCAATTCACAGGGTGATGGCGTTCATCACCTCCCCCACACAGTAGAGCCGGTTCAGAGGCAGGGTGACATCATTGTTCTTATGGTTCTTAAGAGCACGAACTCTGGAACCAAACTGCCTGGATTCAGATCCTGGCTCTGACAGTTCCTAGCTGTGTAACCCTGAGCACATCACTTAAATTATCTTTGCCCTATTTCCCTCCAGTAAAATCAAAGTCTCGTCTTTCTAAGGTATTGTGAGGATTAAATGAGTAAATGCATGCAAAAATGCTTAATTTAGTGTCTAGCATATAGTGTTGCCTAAATATTTAGAAATCATATTTATCACTTACATGTAATATTCACTCTATGAAGTTATAATTTTTTGAAGGACCTAATCCACATCTGACATTTTTTATGACTTCCAGATCCCTTACTGCCTCACGCAGAGTAAATAAATATTGAATATGTGAATTAGGATACCAATGATTAGGAAGCCCTAATCAGTTTTCAAATAGTTTATTTTGAAGGTAACATTTTCCCTTTAAAATTGGCTAAAATAAATCATTGAGCAAATATTTAATATGCATAAACTTTTGGTTGTAAAGAACACAGAATACACTGAGGAACAGGCCCTTCTTCAATTTTACAATAATACAGAGAGGCAACCATACAGATAACTACAATATAAGATGCAGTAGAAGAAGCATAAAGTCTATAAAAGTCATGATAGGAATTCAAAAGAAGGGGTGGCTGGGGTGATCAGAAAAGAATTTGTTGAGATGATGAGATATAGTTGTGCTGCAATGAGAATAACTTTCAGAACAAAGCATAAATAAATCAACTCTCCTATTAGCCAATACTTATTGAATACTCATCGTACTGGGCACTGTGACTGCTTACCATACACTATCACACTTAAGCTTCAATATATTTCCAAGATGAAGTATTTTTGTTGCTGTGCCCATTTTGCAAATGGGACAACTGAAGTATAGCAACACAATGTTAAATAAATTGTGGAAGCCCACAGCTAAGAAAGAGTAGAGCCAGAACTGGAACCCGGGGATTCTGGATTCAAATCTTGTTCTCTCTCACACCACCAGCATTGCCTGTGGCACATGCACACTAACAGTTACAGTCCACTATCTGCTGAACTATTTTTAATGACAAATGTTAGTTTACTAGAATTTCATTGTTTATTATTTTTAAACTTACACCTCCACCATGGATGCTAAAAAATATTGTTATTTCATGTATTTCTGACCAACCCAATCTTTCACTTATACTAACAAGTCCTAAACTTCTTTATCTGTGAAATAAAAAGTTTGAAGGTACATCAGTAGTTCCCAGACAGCTCAAAAGTAAGTATTTTTAAGTAAAAATTATGTAGACTTCTATATTACAGTTGTTCACCTTTGCTCATTCATTACCTAGAGAAAGCTTCGTGGATAATGAAAAGCTTTACTGATAGGATTTCGCAGCCCCCAAGAATCCACTGTTCCAGAAGAATTTCTATGGCCATTTCTAGCGGAAATATTTGAGATTTTACATATTCCAGACTTCAGAACCCTGTGTGTGTAGTCTCTGATCTATCATTCTCTCTACCATGAGAAGGAGCAGATATGCTCCCCACATGCTTTAATCTTCTGTTGAGGATTCTCCAACTTGTCTTTCTCCCCTAAGTTTTTCCTCCTCCTTTTAGCTTCAAGTCCTTAGTAAAACATAAAGCTTGCTTTGCAGAACTTGTTATTCCTATCGAACTACTATGCAAAGGAAATATGTCTAAAATACACAAGCTCAAACTTGGAATACAAATTTATAGAATTTTAACTTGTTCTGTGAAAATAGTAAAAGAACAGGTTTTTATTTCCTTCTTTTTTTTTTTTCTGAATCTAGACCTTTTTCTGGTAGATTAAATCCTGAAGGAAAATATTTGTATCTTCATATAGACCTAGCAAATTGGAAAACTAAGGACAAATTCTGTGTATGTGAAATAATAAAGTTGAATATTTTTTCCTGACTTCAGGAGCATGCAAAACCACATTATCTCCTGTTTACACCTATTTTTATACCTTTCTTTAATTTCTCCTTAACACTTTTGTCCATATTTTCTCCATTCCTTGAGAACGTTTTATTTTTGTGTAATAGAAATACTTGAGAAATGCCAGGAGAGTTTAGGTAATTCATTCTAGGCACTGCTAGAGAGAGGGGCTATATTTGTAAAATATCAGCAAGAAAATGTCAGTACCTACCCCGTGGCCCCCAGCAACATGCACATCTCTGGCAGGAAAAAACAAAAGTCATACTCAGGGTTTTGGCAGTGGGCATATTTTCTGTTATGACCTCGTTTTCAGCAGAAACAGTTCAGCAGCTGCTTCAGCGAAGATTGAGTCTGTGCTCTTCAATAGTATTAATCCTTTAACACTACAAGGTTTCTTAGGCAGCGTCAAACCAATTCTTATTCTACAAGGACTCACTCAAAACTGCCCAGTAGCATATGAAAAGTAGTAGAGTGTCTTGCACGTACCTGTTCACTCTCCGCTGGAATTGGCCGCTCATTTCTTTGTGGTCCCACTGAAATTGCAGAAATATTTATCACAGTACTTACGTTACTTGAATGCAATTTCCTATTTCCATGTCTCTTTTCGCCCTCTTCCTGGCCTTTGTATCTTGTATCGGCAGCACCCAGCACAGTGCCTGGCTCATGGTAAATGCTTAATTAATATTTGTTGAAGGAAAACTCTGGAGTGAGAAAGTATGGAATTAGTGAGGTAATTGAGCCAAGTAGTAAATATGAAGTGGTAGATTGTTTGCAAGATACAGTACAACACAGCAGTCTCAGGGCTGTTTCAGACGGGGGAAAGGGATTGCCAGAAGTGTGGAGGTGGGAACAAGGGGCTCTGGGGGAGAATGGCAACGGGACTATCCTTGCTTGCTCATTTTGGACAATAAAGAGAGGTAAGTTTGGACATACACCAAAGACTTAGAGACAGTTGATGGAAACTTCTAGAAGTTAGATTTTAAGAATTTAGATGTTATTTAATAAGCAGTAGGGAGACTCTGTATTTCTTTGGTCCGGACAATAAATGGTCAAAATAGTATTTTAAATAATTATTCTGATGGGTATATGCTTATATCAAAATTCATATGTATGAAACATCAGGTTATGAGATATTGACTTGGGTCTGTGGGTCATCAGTTGATCCTGAAGGTCTCTTTCTGTTTTCATCCCACAGGTTGTTATTTTGTACTTTGAGCCAAGCACATTTCGCTGTATTCTGCTAAGATGGGTCCGTCTTCTCGGTTTTGCTACTGTTTACGGAACTGTCACTCTCAAACTTCACAGGTATATATATTTTATTCATCGTCATTCTCATGGAAGGATCAAAGTGATTAGCTTAGCACATAATTGTTAGCTGCACTGACCACTTAAATGACTCAATTTCAAGATACTGTATATTTTTCACTTTCAAGGTGACGTCTTTGGATTCTTCAGGGAAATATTTAATACAACTGAATTACTTGAACAAGATGCTTCAATAAAATGTGTCATTGGTTATGGAAAGGGTTAGTTCCTAATAAGTTTAAAATATGAAACAGTATAGTTCAGAACAGGAAGGAATACAAAGGTAATACTGCTGAAATAATGATACACAACCAGAGTGACCATAGAGAAACACACTTATTTGACAAAAACTACTGTCCTCCATTCCCAAGTTCCATGCCCCAAGGTAATCCTGCTGATATTCGATGGGTGAAGTTCAGAAAATAGTGCTTTTGGCTTTTCTCCTTAACCAGTGTGCTTCAGTGATTATCAACCTCGGAAAATGGAGAATGCCATAAGTTCCCTAATACTTAGTTCTAAAACCACCTAAATATTGGGTGAGGGGAATAGCAATAAAATAAACTACCTATCTACAAAGGCTGGGAATGGCTGGAAATTATTCCAGGGCTTTCCCTTGCCTCCTTTCTCCAAGTTTAAAGAAAGTCTCAATGAAGTGGTGCCAAAGAGCGTAGGAGATAAACAATAAACTTTCCCTGCAGGGTAAAACTGTATCCCTGTGAAGAAAACCCTTTGTACTGATCAGCTTTAAAGCTGTTTCGATAACCATAGTAAGCCATTCATGTGTTCATGCTAGTCTGGCCATACATGTTTCTGAATTAAAATCTCCTAATATGGGTCATACTGTGGTTTAATTACACTGTCTACCACATAATAAATTGTATTTTCATTTTTTTTTCTTTTTTGGTACTTAATTATTGAGAATGCTCTAGATTACCCTTTTACCTTTTTGGAAAAAAAAAAAAGTCAATGTGTTTGACTCTCAAGATTCCCTTCTTACATATGTGGTAAAGTACAAAGGATATTAGATTAGGTTTCAGAAGATCCTATTTAAATCCCAATTTAGCCTCTAACTCTAATAAATCATACGCTTCTGTTTCCTACAAAAGGAGAGATTAGACCAGTCTCTAATGTTCTCCCTGACTCTCACTGTATTCTATCCACATCACAGCACACTTCCCTCCGGCATCCTTCTTTCTTCAACTACCTTCTAGGTTTCCATTGCTTATGTGATAGCTGTTTTCCAACTGGTGCTCACCAAAGGAAATGAGAAATCAATGACAGCCCATGTGGACACTAAGCCTTCTAGAAATCCTGAAAGAATAGATGCCCTATTGAGACTTGAAGATGAACTCTGTCCCTGTTACTCTAGCATTTAGTATCTAGTGGGTCCTCTATTATAATACTTATGGTACCTTATAGTTTTCTTATTTAATTGCCTTCACTTTCTTTTACTTTCTCCTTGTAGTGAGAATGATACCATTATTGAATCCCCAGCACTCAGCACAAATAACTGACCCATGGGACATGTTTAATACATATGAGTAGATGAATGAATGAAAAATGTCAGATGCAGCCCTGAAAGCTGCTTCCCGTCATTCTCCCCACACATAACCCATTCATATTCCCCTGACTTACTGTGCTCTCTACCTCAGCATGTTTCCAAGTGTCTGGAACACATAACACTATGGTCTGCGAGAGGATGTTTAGGGGGATGTGAACCCAGTGTTCAGTGGCACTGAATCATTTAATGAGAAAATTACTTCCACGCAGGTTCTCCTTCAATCCTTCTGATTATTTTCAGAAGAAAGATTAGTTGGAAACTACTAGGACTTTAACACTTGCCGAATAGTTGCCAATGTTCCTTTGCAATGAGGAGCAGATCAGGCTTCAGTTTCAGAGCTTTTCCCTGCAATGCTGTCTCCCTAAGATTATCTTTTGTTCATTGCATTTATTTTTATAGTTATTTTCTATTTATTTAAAGTTTGACTATCACTAGATAGTGATAAGGTAGTGATATAAAGCTTCCTTTAAATATTTTTTAACAATAAATATAAATTTAACTAAAGAAATTAATAGCTGATGCACAGATACAGCAGAAATCTCGACACTAGTATGCAAATGATTGGAATTTGGGAAACTGTGTTATAACATTATCTCTTTTATTTTAAAAAATGAAATTAAAACTATTCGAAATTAAAACTATTTTCCCTCTGACTTTGTATCTCTAGAAGTCATTGCAGTGAAGAGAGTTTCTCCACCAAAGGCTTAAATTGAAACTATTGCTAATGTAATGAGCTGAATCATTCTTATCCTCTGTGAACCAGATGGCTTTACTATTATATTATTCTATATTGCTTAAATTTAACTGATCCCTACATTGTTTACATCTATAAACTGAACAATCAGCATCCCATAGAAATGTGAACAACCTGAAGGAAGGACGAGCTGAACCAGCTTTACACTCCCCAGATTTAGTGCTGTATTTTTCTCATATTATGTATTGAGATATTTGTTGAATTAATGAATGAACGGGTGGATGGTTCTAGTGAATGAAGCTGCAAAGGCTGGTTTTGACTCCAGGTGGTCTTCTAGAGTCAAGAAACATGTGGCCCTGAAGGAGAGACATGATAGAGAGGAAAGACATAAATCCTGACAAATCCAAATTGGAACTTCAGTTCTGCCATTACTTATTTATACAACAAAGAATAAATTAACATCTTATAATTAGTTTTCTCATCTGTAAGATGGTTTAATCTCTCATCTGTAAGATGGTTTAAAGTTTAGTAACTTTAAGATGGTAAAGTTGTAGGAACTAAGTATAATTTGAATGTAGGCAAATATGTCAAGTAGGGTTTTTTGGTTGCAAACAAAATGGGTTATGGCTGCACAGAACCAAATGGATTTGGCTGAACAGAACTGGATTATGGCTAAATTAAGCAAAAAGGGGATTCATTGGAAGGATAGGGGGAATGTCACCTATTGACGGGAAAGCTAAAGAATCTGGATTTGGAAGGAGCTGACCCAGGGATCAAAGTAGCCCGAGCTAAGGGATAATGCCTTTTGAATACCATAGCTTCATTTTTATAGGAATTCCACTTTTCATTTCAAGGTTTTAAAAAATTAAAAGTAAACCATACCTCCAAAGGGAGAAAATTCTCAGGAAATTATGAGTACTGATTTGTGAAATGACTGTTATAGTCCCTTGAGGATAGGATAGGTAATAAAGATCTGAGTTTTGGTTTTATTTCAGCCATTTCCCTTCTGGCTTAGTGGAATTATTAGATACTTCTTCCTCTTATGACCTGGGTCTCTCGTTAATTGATCGTAGTATTTATAGAATTCCTGTAGCACTGAAGACTTGAAACATGAAAGAGGAACAGGGTCACACTCTGTCACCAGAAATGAAAATAAATACTATTTTCATTTAATAAATACTGTTAGTCTGAGATGAGAACATAATGGTTTTGTTCACTTTTACCAAGTCTCCCACTTTTTTCTACGGTAGTCTCTCCCCACATTTGAGAGTCATATGGCCAAAGACTACTATAATAATCCAAAGGAAAATTATAAAAGGGTCCCTTGTTTATTAACAAAGAAACACAGTTGCACCAAGTTGGGGTTCGGGGTGAAGAGGCCTGTCCCTTTAGAATGGTGTATTTTGTTTTTTATCACTGACATTGTTTAGAATCACCAGTACATGGTGATTATAAAAAGACCAGCTTTTAGTTGTCTTTATTATTGCCTTAAATTCTCACAGACATTTGGAAGAATGTCCTCTTGTTGCCTACACCCAAGGCAGACCACTCACATAGCCCCACCTCACTGGCAAGCCATTCATGCAATGTAATTTATTCGAAGCTGAAACTATTTGAGAGAGAGGAAAGAAAGAAAAAGAAAAAAAAAGGAAGGAAAGGAAGGAAGGAAGGAAACGGAAAGGAAGGGAGGGGAAGAGGGAGAGAGGAAGGAAGGGAAGAAGGAAAGAGAAAAAGGAAGGAGAGGGAGAGAAAGAGAAAGGGAAGGGAAAGGAAGGAAGGAAAGAGAAAGGAAAGAGTACAGCTTTTAGTTAAGTCAATGTGGATCATAAAGGAAAAAGAGCTGAAGTAGGCACAAACGATGAAGGTTTATTTACAAGAAGGAACTTCCTTCAGGAACCCTGGATGTGTTTGACTTAGTATATGGTGATGGGGGGCAGATCTAAAAGAACATCTAGCATTCCCACGATATGTGGGTTCACAGAACCCCTGCTAAGCAATTTTCTTTTACAAAAACTTGAGAAGGCAGTATCTCTGCGCTCAGAAAAGCCAGGTATATTTTCAGGAGGCAGAGTGAGCAAGTGTTTGAAATGAAAAGGGGGTGAAAAAAGATTGAAAAACTTAATGCTAAAAGAACATTTTCCTATTTCCTATGATATGGTTTCTGAAGACTCTTTGGCTTTTCCTTCTTCTAAGGCTAATCAAGAAAAAAAGACTTTTTTTTTGGTACTATGTTTCAAGTGAATTTTTAAGCAAGCTGTGAAAAGCTATCTTCTGGCTCTGACCTGGGATTTATCATTTCATGCATTATTCAGTACTCCTTGCTCTGGATACAGCCCTTAACTCTTTTCTTCACTGTCCTCATTAGCACCAAATATTTACAGTTTTGGGGAAGGTTTTCTATTTTAAATGTTTTAGTTTGTTTCCTAGTAAAGTTTGAAAAGTGACTGGAAGATATTTACATTTCTTTATTTTATGTATTCTTATAAGGATATATAAAAGCAGCTTAGCTTGTGACAACCACTAGGTGACAACAGAGAGTTTAAGATGGTGTTTTAGGCAAATGCCTGAAGTGCAGTTTTTGGACTTGATTGGGTGTAGACTCATCTGCCTCAACAGACCACAGAACAGTGTTGCTTAGCCCTCATTTATGAAGGCCAAAATATAAATGCCTCTGACATCCAGAAGATTCCTCTAATAAAAGTTTTCTTCCATTGACCACACCCAGCACACAGGTGGATGGTGTTTAAGATCCTAAGTCATGATCCCAAGGGTTTTAACATGAAGCAATTTCAAAACGGTTTTAGCCAGTTTCCCACCTCAGCCAAAATAATACATCAAGAAAGCATCCTTTGAACACGTAGCTGTGAACATTGCATTCTGACTAGAAAATATAAAGAGCTTGCCATGTGAATCCTGGTAATGATATGGATTTCAGGCCCTCCTTTCTGCTGAACTCATGGGGGTTTCTGTCTTTACTGGCTGCCTACTCGGGGATGTAGAGTATCTTCAAGTGGAGAATTACTCATAGCGACATTTCTTAAGAACCACGGGATTCACCAGAAAAAGGGGACTCATTCTTAAGCTTCTGAGGACGGTCTCTTTCCCATTCAGTGAGTGTACTATTTGGACAGGAAGCTGAGCAAGTTCGAAAGCCAAGGAAAGTCCACGAGCCGCAGGGGTGAGTTGGAAAATATCCAAGCCTTACCTCATACACTCACACTTCGCATATACCAGTAGAACAGCCAAACATCTTACAGAGAATTAACATGCTCCAGATGAATGCTTACAGGATTAAGGATTGAAATGATCTTTCGGAACTAACTGTCATACTAGCATTTAAAAATATTGAAAAAAAAAGTTTTGTAAGTGACCTGACTTTCTCCTTTCCTGTTTATTAAAGTGCCACCTTAGGCTTTTTGCGATGAAGATTTAGTTTCCCTAAAGACATTTTTACCATTTTAAATGGTACTTAACAGGAAAGATCAAAAGTCCTTTGGCTCTTAATAGAAATTTTCTTCATAATTTTATTAATCGAGAAAGCGTTAGTGTGGAATCCACCATCAACACCCGTGCTGGTGCCCAGACCCATTTGTGTGCTATCTCTATTCTAGCTAAATCTCGGAAACTGTGTGTAGTTACAGGCCTTAGTTTTGCAAACCCTACATATTTGTCATTCTCATCATTCATATGCTTGGAAGCACAGACGGAGGCCCTTGAAGCCTGAGGAATAAGTAGGCAGTGACCTCTCACTTCTTCCTGCATTTATCTTCTCTTGCTTGGCGTACTTGCAGTCTGTCTGGAGCTACCCGGAGCTCCCTTGGAATCTTGCACACAGCTTATCATTAGGAATGGCTCCTCCAGAAACCACGAAGACAAGAACGAAACTTTCTAAGCTCCAAAGAGTCACTCTTTAATTGTAAAATCTCTAACTGGCTAGAAGATGAGATAGTTCCCTCTGCTCATTCCTCCCCACCCTGCCGCCTCCAGTAACTTCTGATCCTACTGTCCTGTCCGGCATGCAGAAGCCCCCAGCTAAATGGCCTAATGCTGTTAACTGGATTGGCGTATACATTTAACTGTCAGGAACCAATCAGGGATTTCTGCCGTGAGTAGCTCCATTTCTAGATGAATATGTTTAGTCTACTCATAGAAGTAAGAGATTTGGGAAATAACAGGCATATTGACAAGACATGTTTTATTAACTAGAGGTCTGTATTCATGTAAATCTTTAACATCAATGAGTACCATTTGAATAAAAATAGAAACAAAAGCCAAATCACTTTAATTGTCCTTCCTTTCAGAACACATTAACTATTGGATATGAATAAAATAAGAATGTAGTTCACTCAGAACTAAGGAGACTTAAAGCTTTACTTATTTTGTCCATCTGCAGATGTCCTCCTTGCTTTGTTGTATGACACATGACTTTGAAATACACTTTATTTAACATCTACGTTCAAAGCTTTTCAATCTGGAGCTTCTCTTTTTAAAAAATATTTATATACATGTTCTAATTTCTAATTACAGCATTACTATTTTATGTCTAGATTTCTGAAAAAAGGCTTGGTTAAAATATGTAGTTTAAGAGCTGTGTGCCACATCTGAAACACAAGATTTTTTGTTGCCCGAGTTGTTATGGTTTCAACTTGTTACGTGTGTGTGCGCATGTGAGTGTGTTTTCTAACCAACTTTAAAATTATAAATAAAAACCCATCTGGTAATTCAGAATTAGTACTTAGCAGACTATATCTGATAAACACTTTATTATTCTAATATTCTTTGTTAGCAATTCTACGTTCAAATCTTGTATAGCCTCAAGTGGAAATATTTCTCTGTGTGAAGTTGGTAAGAGAATGAGTGGGAAGTGAGATTACTTTAGGCAGCAAAAAGGGGAGGGGCAGGTTTTTTAAAGGTCAAGGTGAGATTCTCTGCTCATGCAAGCTGTCCACTGGGAGCACCTGCCTGCCGTCGAACCTGCCTGCTGTTGTCTGGGCCCAGAGTCGGGGTCTTGGCTTGTTTTTGGACGGCTAGAACCATGATTTCTGTCATGTGCCAGAGGCCCACCTGCCTTCTGCTTACTCTGCTGCCCCTCACCCAGCATTTTTGCACATGTTCAGTCCAAAACAACTGATTTGTGTTTTTATTTCCACTCAGTTCAAAATAATTTCAAACTTGATTTCTCTTTAACCCACAGGGTAGTTAGAAGTGTGATTTCTTATTTTCCAAATATTAGGGGGATTTTCCATGAACCTTTTGTTATTGATTTACAATTTCATTCCATTGTCGTGAGAGCACATACCTTGTGTGACTTAAGTCTGCTTGAATTTATTGAGACTTGTTTGAAGCCCAGAATATGATCTATCTTGGTAAATGTTCCATGGACACCTGAGAAGAACGTGTTTTCTTCTGTTTGGGAGTTGTTTGGTAATGCTGTTCAAATATTCGATATCCCTACTCATTAGCTCTCTATTTGTTCCATCAGTTATTGAGAAAGGGGTTGGAAATTTCTGATATGTCGTCTATTTTCTTCACTGTTCTTTCAGTTTTTGCCTCAGGTATTTTGAAGTTTCACTCTGAGATGCATAAACATTTAGAATTGTTATGTCTTTTTCATGAATTGAACCTTTTATTATTATGAAATGACCTTCATTATCCCTTGCCATATTCTCTGCTCTGAAATCTATTCTGTCTGGTGCTAATATAGCCACTCCAGTTTCCTTTTGGTGTTAGCATGGTATTTTTTTTCACTATTTTACTTTTGACCTATTTTTGTCTTTAAAGTACATTTCTTGTAGGAAGCATATCGTTGGACCTTTATCTAATTTGATATCTCTACATTTTAATTGCTGTATTTAGACTATTTCCTTTTAAATATGATTACTGATAAGCTTGTATTAGTATCACCTCTGTTTCTTCTAATGTGTCATTGGTTCATCTGGCCTCTGGTCACTCAAAGGTTTCTCACCCAGCATTTGTATGTGTCCAGTCCAAAAGACCTGAGTTTTACTTACAAGAAATATGATACTAGAAACACAACTATTCTAGGTATTCCTAGAAAGACACAAACCACTGAAAATAACTCTTGAAGAAATGGAAAATCTGAACAGATCCCAAACAAGTAAAGACATTTAATTAGTAATCAAAAAACTTAGACATACGCACACACAGAGTGAGCGAGTAAGAGTGCCCAGGACTAGATAGCCTCACTGATGAAGTATATTAAAGATTTAACACCAGTTCATCACAAATCATTTTGAAAAACAGAAGATGAGGCAGCACTTCCCAACTCATTAGAAGAGGCCAGTATTAGTATGATAACGAAACCAGACAAATATATCACAAGAAAATGAAACTACAAACCAATGGCTCTTATGATTATAGGCACACAAATCTCAAAAACTACTGGCAAACAGAATTCAGCAACCTCTAATAAAGGGATTATACATCCTGATTGAGATTTAGCTCAGAAATGCAAAAGTGATTCAACATACAAAAAATCAGTATGCTAGAGCACATTAACATAATAAAGAAAAAAACCACATAATCATCTCAACAGATGCAGAAAAAAGCATTTGACAAAAATATGCACTCCCATGATGAAAACACTCAACAAACCAGGAATGTAAGGGAGATTTCCCAACTTGATAAAAGCCATTTACAAAACAATCCTACAGCCGACATCATGCTTAATGATGAAAGACTTAAGGCTTCCTCTCTAAGATCAGGAACAAGATAAAGATGGCAGCTCTTGCTACTTGTAGTCAACATTGTCCTGGAAGTTCTCACCTGAGCAATTAGGCCACAAAAAGAAATATCAGGTATATACATGGAAAAGAGAAATAAAGCTATCCTGTTGGCAGATGACATGTTCTTCTGTGGAGAAAATCCTAAGGAATTCACCAATACAGTATTATAACTAATATATGAGGTTAGCAATGTCATAGAAGACAAGATCAATATACAAAAATCCATTTTGTTTCTGCACGCTAGCAATAAACTGAAACTGAAATTAAGAAAATATCCATTTACAATAGTATAAATAATCAAATTTGTAGGAATAAATTCAACAACAGAACCACAAAACAGATTCACTGAAAACTACACAATGCTTCTGAAAGAAATTAGAGATGGATAAATTGAAAGACATCCCTGTTAATAGCTTTGAAGATTTAGTATTGTTAAGATTGCAATACTCCCCAAATTAATCTAATCCGTATCAAAATCTCAGCTGCCTTTTTTGCAGAAATTGACAAGCTGATCTTAAAATTCATATAAAAATGTAAAAGGTCCAGAGTAGCCAAAACAATCTTGAAAAGGGAGAACAAAGTTGGAGGACTCAACACAGTCATCAAGAGAATGTTGTACTGTTCTAAGAAGAGACGTATAGATCAATAGAACAGGATTAAAACTCAAAAGCTAAACCCATACATTTCCAGTCAATTGATTTTTGATAATGATGCCATGACAATTCGATAGAGAAACAGTAGTCTTTTCAGTGATGATGTTGGAAGAATTGGATATCCACAAGAAGGTACAGCCAGATATCCCTAGATAAAAGAATGAAACTAGATCTGTCTGCCTTATACTATCTACTACAAATATTAATTCCAAATGGATCAAAGACCTAAACGTAGGAGCTAAAACCATAAAGCTGTTAGTAGGAAGGAATCATAGATATAAATATTCATAACCTTGGAGAGATACCAAAAGCACAAGTAACAAGGGAAAAAATAGATAAATTGGACTTCATCAAAATTGAAAATTTTGTGCATTAAAAGACAATATCAAGAGAGTTGGGACAGAGAAAACCCACTAAGTGGAAGAAAATATTTGTAAATCATATATCTAATAAGGGTCTAGTATCTATAATATATAAAGAATTTTTACAACACAGTAATAACCCAATTTTGCTGGGAAAATTAGTGCTAGATATGTATTTGTTGAATGGATAAGCCAAATGATAGAAATTAAAATAATTCCAACGTTCATCTTTAAGAATAAAGAAGCACTAAAAACAGTTGCAGAAATATAACAGGATGAGATTATAGATATTCCAAGGTATTATCAAAAAATGATATTCAAAAGACAAAAATGATAGATCAAAAGGACAAGGTAAACAGTCCCCAACAGACCTTTATTCCGGAAGATCTAACTGTATGGTAAAGAGAGCGTCCCCAGATAATGGGGTAACAGCAATGGCCAATTCAACAAATTAGGATTAGCAAATTAGCTGTATTTCTAGAAAAATGCTACCTCTGATTCTCATCTTAATGTACTAGAATTTCAATAAATCATAAAACTAAATGCAAAAAAAGAGTGAAAAGATGAATTACAGATTGATATTTAATTTATTTCAGGTTGGGAAACAGAAGAAATAATAAAATGTCAGTTGATTGGATTATATAAATATTTTAAACTCCTGCCTGGCAAAAAAATAAAATTAAAAGGCAAACAATAAATTGGGAAATAGCTGTAGTATATTTTTAGACTGGTGCTGTTCAATAGAAATATAGCTCAAGGCATAAATGTGAGTCACATATATAATTTTAAATTTTCACTAGCCATATTAAAAAGAAACAGGTGAAAATTAAATTTAATGATATATTTTACTTAACCCAGCATATTCCAAATATTGCCGTTCCAACATGTAATAAGAGCACTAATTAATAAAATATTTTATATTCTTGATTTGGATAAGTCTTCAAGACCTTGTGCGCATTTGGCCCTTACGACACATGTAAATCCAGACAGGTGTTCAATGGCCAGGCAGGCACAGCTTCCCGGGTCAGTGAATTAACACCAGCCCACTCCATGTGGATTTAATGGCTAGCATCTGAGAAAGTGCAGTTACAGAACAACAGGGGAAAAAATGGCTAAAGATGTGAACAGACAACCCAAAGAATAAGAACCATTGACCAAAAAGCACATTTTTAAAAGTGTTCAATGAAACTAATCATGTAAGCAGGGCGAAAACATTTAGTGCAATTTTTCACAAATTTGAATAAGAATACTTTCTTTAAAAAATAAAATTATAATTGTCAATAATAGTAAGTATTCAGTGGGGTGAGACACTCTCGTATGCTGGACAGAGTGTAAATTGATACAGCTCATCTGAAATATGCAGCAATGTGTATCAAGAGCTTTTTAAAAGCTAGGTTATTTTACTTTTTGAAATCTAAAGAGAAAAAATCAAAGGTGTGAACAGAGATTTACCTGCAAGAATATTCGTTAGAGTGTGGATTATAATAAATAATGATTTAAGTAAATGGTATATGCTGTCAAAGATCATGTTGTTTACAAAGATAGACTGTTAGAGAATGCTCAGAAAACCATATTATATGAGAAAAGCATAACAAATGATATACTCCTAATGTTATAAAATATTTTATGTATGTATAGAAAAAATACTAGAGAGTAAAATCCACCCAAGAGCTAACAGTTTATATATAACTAGTGCTGTTTAGATGGTATTAATTTCTTTCTATTTGGTTATAGTTTTATACTTTGACCATGTATCACAGTTTTAATGGAGGAATCAATCTGCACTAAAAAGTAGATGAGCCTTTGTCACAATATGTAACTCTTCTGATCTATGATAGGCAAGGTGGTGTGGGAGGCACCTTGGGACCTGCAAGGAAATTTAAGTCAAGAGTTTTTAATATAGTGATGTGCAAAGGGAAAACAATTAAATTGTACAACAACCAAAGAGTCATCACAATAGCACGTTATAATTAGTTTCCAAAAGTTTCAATGACAGCGACTGAAAGTTATTCTACTTCAATATTAATAATACTATCTAACCATCTATAAATATGAGCAGTCAAACTCAGCAGTTGTTATGTACTCACGCAGTGTACCTCCTGAATTACTTTTGTGGTTGCAGCCCCTATTTGTGTATTTTACTGTGGGTTAAGGTTAAGGTGAATGCAATGGTAAGCAGGATTTTTAAAAATATTATTTTTAGCACTTCTTTTATATTGGACTAACACCTAAAGTACATAAAGATATTAATGTGCAACTAGGCTTTGAGAATTAAGTAGATATTTTGTCTTTTTGTAAATGTGATCACACCAGTTAAATGGGAAGTTCATATTTACAAAGCATTTTGTCATCTTCTTGTGGTTCCCTGTAGTCTGGTACCATTCTTTATCTAAATAGTATGCCAAAAAGCCTGCAAAAGTAGAGCAATTAGGTCTTATAAAAATAGATGGAAACTTCCCTTGGAAAGAGAAACATTTTTGCTGTTAGTCATTTCTACCGCATTTCAGTCGGGACAATCTTGATTACAGAGAAAACAGATTCAAAAAGCTTTCCCTTGTGATATCTCTAGGAAATAGTTATGTGCTTAACTTTTGTTTAGAGAAAAGGCTTTTTTAGACCAGAAAAACTAAATCTTGAATTAAGAGTAAGAGCAGATCAAGATTTAAATATTAACATTAAGATGGTGTCATTTTAGATATTTTCTATCTACAAAACCGTGCAATTTTGTGATGCAATTAGCGATGTTTCCCTATTGAGACTGTAGTAAAATTGCTCATTTAAGTAATGATGCTATTAGGCAACCATCTGTAATAATTTTGTTTTTATAGTCTATCTGAAATTATGTTCTTGAATACCAAAATGTTAAATAGTAAAACATTACATTTTTAAAAAATAATCCTGGAATGAAAATTACTTCTGCTGATTAATCAGTGCTAGATAATTGAGATATAAGGACAGAATTTCTTCTAACAGGTACCTGGAAGACCATGGTCCTAGAATTCATATTTACTCTGGATATAAGGAGATAAACAAGCATGTAATTCCCAAACTCAATAATCTGGTTTCTTCTTGATCTTCAGAATAATTGACCATCTGCTTATTGTTTGAAATATCTTTCTGTAGTTAAGCTGGGAGTAGGGAAAGCAGTGGGGGAGGAAGCAATAGTATCCATATTTAAAACTTTCTCTGTAAGCTTTTATACCAGACTTTTCAAAACTAAACATTTTTGGAGCACAAGCACCCAATGGCCATCAAATGTCCTTTATTTGCAATATTATTACAGCTGAAAAGGCTTCAAAGGAGTGGTTTAGGGAACAGGTGTTTATGCTTAGTTAACATTTAGGCCTGATTTGAGTTCATTCAGCATTGTTGGCCTGTATTTAAGGGAATCAACCATGATATATTATCACATTTCTTCAGTCTTTTCTTACAGATCTAAGATTGCACAATGAACTCTGATGAATAAGGAAGGGTGCACATAAGTTTAAAATAGTCATACTGCAGGTAACAAATTAGTGCACAGCCCAGGTTTCAAGCCTGCTGAATCTCATATATGGGAGGAGAACAACAACCAGATGGCTGCAGATACCCTGGGGCTACAAGAGCCTGGGTCTGCAGTGTTCAGGAGGATACAGAAGAAATTTTTTGTGTGTGTGCAAGAAAGAGAACCATTGTATGTTTTGTATTGAGGTAAAATTCACATAACAAAATTCTCCATTCATAGTATTGTCTTATAATTCTTTTTATTTACATAAAGTCAGTAGAAATATCTCGACTTTCATTCCCGACTCTAATGAGTCTTTTTTTCTTGCTCAGTCTAACTAAAGGTTTGTTAATTTTGTTTATCTTCTGGAAGAACCAACTTAGATTTTTTTTTTTTTATTGTCTCTGCTGTATTTCTACTCTATATTTCAATTATTTTCACTCTAATATTATCTTCTCCCTTCAGCTTGTTCTGGATTAAATTTGCTGTTCAATTTTTAGTTCCTTAAAGTAAAAGATAAGGTTATTGACTTAATGTATTTCTTTCTTCATATAAGCATCTGAAGTTACTGCATTTGCTGCAATCCTTAAATTCGGATATGTTTTTATTTTTTCATTTATCTCAGCTTATCTTCTATTTTCTCTTTGGTTCTTCTGTAACCCATTCATTAAGAGTATTTTGTTCAATGTTTACTTATTTGCGAATTTTCTAGTGTTCCTTCTGTTATGATTTCTAATTCAGTTCACTGTGGTCAGAGAAGATACTTTGTATGATTTAATTTTCTGAAATTTATTGAGACTGGTTTTGCAGTCTAATATATGGTCTGTCCTGGGGAATGTTCCATGTGCACTTGACAAGAATGTGTACTCTGCTGCTGTTGAGATGAGTACCCCATATTTGTCTGTAAGGTCTAGTTGGCTTATCATGCTGTTCAAGTCCTTTGTTTCCTTATTGTTGGTATGTGTAGATAATTCAATCCATTATTGAGAGCAGGACCTTGAAGTCTCCAACTTAGATTATTATTGAACTATCTTTTTCTCTCATCAATTATGTTACTGTTTGTTTCATATATTATGGGGATCTGATGTTCAGTACAGATATGTTCATAATTGTTCATCTTGTTGAGGGATTAACCCTTTTATAAGTATATGTCATTTTTTGTCTCCAACAAATTTTATCTTATATCTAATCTGATATTAATATAGCTACCATAGTTCTACTTTGGTTATTATTTATATAGAATATCATTTGCTACCTTTTAATTTATAACCTACTTATTTCATTAGATCTAAGGTAACTAACTCTCTTACAGAAAACATAGTTGGATTGTCTTTTAAAAATTTTTTTCTACCATTTCTACCTTTTAGTTTACATTTAAGGTAATTACTCATAAGGAAGGACTTGTTCCTTTTTGTGATTTGTTTTTATATATTTTATATCCATTTTGTTTCTCAGTTCCACCATTACTGCCTGCTTGGTAAATCAATAGTTTTTAGTGTATCATTTTGATTCCCTTCTTCTTTCTTTTACTACATATGTTTTGGTTATTTTCTTAGTTGTTGCCCTGGAGATTACAATTAATACCCTAAATTTATAACAGTTTAGTTCAAATTAATACCAACTTTGTTTCAGACGTATACAAAAACTTTGCTCCTATGAATCTTTATGCTCTTTTACATTTTTATTGTTGCAAATTATATCTTTAAGCATTGTGAACTCATTAACAGATTTGTACTTATTGTTTTATGCATCTGTATTTTAAATCATTTAGGAAAAAGAGTATTAATACTGACTTTTATATTTATCAGTGTAGTTACTTTTACCAGTGTCTCTCATTTCTTTACATGCATTTGAGTTATGGTCTATAGTCCTTTTATTTTAACCTAAAGAATTCCCATTATTTCATATAGGGCAATTCTGCTAGTGACAGATTCCCTCCATTTCTGCTTATCTTGGAATATTTTAGTTTCTTTTTCAATTTTGGTGAGTTTTTTCAGATATAGAATTCTTGGTTGGCAGGGTTCCCTCCCCTCCCCTCCTTCTCAAATACATCATTCAACTTTCTCCAGCCCCTATGGTCTCTGATAAGAAATTAGCTTTTAATCTTACTGAGGATCCCTTGTATGTGATAGGTTGCTTTTCTCTTAATGCTTTCAATATTTTAAATTTTAATAGTTTGATTATACTGTATCTTAGTGTGAGTCTCCTTAAGTTTATCCTACTTTATCCTTGAGCTTCTTGGATGTTTAGATTCATGTCTGCCATCACATTTGGAAAGTTTTAGCTATTATTTCTTCAAATATTGTTTCTCTTTTTCTTTCTTCTGTCTTTCGGGGACTCCCATTATGCATATATTGGTATGTTTGATGGTATGCAACAGGTCTCTTAGGCTCTGTTCATTTATCTTTCTGCTTTTCAGACTGGATAATCTCAATTGGCCTTATCTTGAAGTTCACTGATTTGTTCTTCTGCCTGGCCAAGCCCCTCCAGTTGTTGAACCACTTTAGTGAATTTTTCTGAAATGAGAAATTTTATTTTGCTTTATCAGACTTTCTATTTGATCTTTTTTTATTATTTCTCTATGTTTATTGATATTCTATATTTCATGAGACATCATTATCTTGGTTGACTTTAGTTTTTTGTCCATAGTGTCTTTTACCTCTTTGAGCATAAGACAGTTCATTTAAAGACTTTGTCCCTGATGTTCCATAGCACTGTAGGATGACTCTGGTTAACAATAATATATTACACAGTTTTAAGTAGCTAGGAGGAGAATACTGAATGTTGCTAACACAAAGACATTATACATGTTTGAGGTGATGGATATGCTAATCACCCTGATCTGATCACTACATATTATATGCATCATAACATCATTCTGTATCCCATAAATGTGTCAATTTAAAAAAATTTAAAATTATATGTACATAACTTCTGTGATATGGACAAAAGATTAAAGTATCAGAATTTGCAAAAAAAATTTTAATAAACTTTATCTCATAAGGTTAATGCCTGGATGTCTTCAGGTATCGTTTCTATTAGTGTCTTTTTTTTTTTCATGCTTATGGACTGTATAATCTTGTTTCTTTGCGTGCCTCATTTTTTATTAGAAGCTGAACATTTTGAATATTATATTCTGGTAAATCTAAAAATCAGATTCTCCATCCTTTTCAGGCTTGTTTGTTAAGTGACTTTTATAGTCTATATTCTTTGTTTTGTGTGGCCATTGAAGTCTCTTTTCTGTTAGGTTAGTAGTCAGCTGGTAATTCAACAGAGATTTTCATAAAACTTGGACCAAAAAATACTTTTTAAAATCTGAATTATTTGCAGATGAACTGCAAGTTTGTGTGTTGGGTATGTCTTCAACACACATAAGCCTGTATTTCCTGCATGAGCAGAGCCTGAGGTCAGCAGGAGATGAGAGCTTTGGGCCCTTCTCATGCCTTTTGTGAGAATGTTCCAGGCTTCTAGATTCCTAGAAATATATTGGTACTTTTCAGTGCTCTTATTCCCCAGATCATCTCATTCCCATTCCTTCTTCACAATCTTTTTGTTTAGTCTATTGTTTGTCTTAACCATTATTCAGTGTCCTGGGTAGCACTGACTAATCCATTTGCCTTTAAATGTTTTAGATAAATGACCCCCGCTAACTTTGTCAGCCCTAGGAAAATTAGCAGTTGGGTAAAACAAAAGCAAGCCCTTTGAGCCACTCTTTCAGGGATCCACCAGCCAGGTCAAAATAAACAGCAGTTCTTTGAAAATAAGGTCCATTGTGCTCCTCTAGTACTTGGTACCTGTCCTGAGCACGCAGATGTCTTGAAAGCCGTCATTGAGCTGAGGAGCATGAGATAGAATCAAAGTAAGTTAAAATGCTGCATAGCTCTTTTACTCAGATTCAGCTGTGTTTTTGTTTTTTCTTAAGTATCCCTCTCATTTCTATAAGCTCCTAAGTAGTTTCTAGAATTCCAAAAAAGTTGACTAACAGTTCTTGCTAGTTTGTTGATTGTTTTTATGAACTGATAGACTTTTGAGTTCCCTACTCCATCATTTTTGAGATTGTGTTTAAATTGCCTGTTCATTTATATTTACTGAGTTAGAATGAACATGAAAACAGGTAAATAACTGCCATTTTCAGCATTGAACCTCTTTGATTTAGCAAAATACTGACACATAACAGGAGCTAATGTTTATTCTCACATCCTATATTGTTATCAAAATTCTTCCAAATTCCATTTTACCCTGCTTCTTCCAGTTTCTGGGATCCTGTATCAACCATAAAACTTTTTCTTGCTGGTCATACTGTCAGAAGGACATGTTTAACTAATTGGTCAATTAAATCTTCTTGCCTTCATGTGCTAGATTATGTGGGGGCTTAGAAAATAAACATCTCCCAACTTCAGGAAGATTTACAAGGGCATAGGAGATATCAACTGAATAATAGTGGTAATTGGAGAAAATTTTGTGGCCTGGAACTGTCAGACAAAAATGTACATTGGATGAGGTTCCTGAGATGAATCTACAAGGATAAGTGAGATTTGAATCAGTTTAGATAGACGGAATGGCATTCAAAGGTATGAGCATCTAGATTAGAGAGAAAAGAGCATATAGGAGAGTAGAGGAAATGTGGCATGTTTGGAAAGGCAGATTCCTGTTGTGCTTTTAAAAGATATGGCCCTGAACCAGGTGCTAGATAGTTCTATTTTGGTAAAATACTGTAACTGAAAAAAGTACTCACATGAGAGTAAGAAGATAGGAGTTTTGAGGTGATTTTGCTACTGACTGTTTTGCTTTAGATAAATGACTCCCCCTCACTGGGCCTCAGAATTGTCTTTCATCACTGGCCATCAGAGAAATGCAAATCAAAACCACAATGAGATACCATCTCACACCAGTTAGAATGGCGATCATTAAAAAGTCAGGAAACAACAGGTGCTGGAGAGGATGTGGAGAAATAGGAACACTTTTACACTGTTGGTGGGATTGTAAACTAGTTCAACCATTATGGAAAACAGTATGGCGATTCCTCAAGGATCTAGAACTAGATGTACCATATGACCCAGCCATCCCATTACTGGGGATATACCCAAAGGATTATAAATCATGCTGCTATAAAGACACATGCACACGTATGTTCATTGCAGCACTATTCACAATAGCAAAGACTTGGAATCAACCCAAATGTCCATCAGTGACAGACTGGATTAAGAAAATGTGGCACATATACACCATGGAATACTATGCAGCCATAAAAAAGGATGAGTTTGTGTCCTTTGTAGGGACATGGATGCAGCTGGAAACCATCATTCTTAGCAAACTATCACAAGAATAGAAAACCAAACACCGCATGTTCTCACTCATAGCTGGGAACTGAACAATGAGATCACTTGGACTCGGGAAGGGGGACATCACACGCCGGGGCCTATCATGGGGAGGGGGGAGGGGGGAGGGATCGCATTGGGAGTTATACCTGATGTAAATGACGAGTTGATGGGTGCTGACGAATTGATGGGTGCAGCACACCAACATGGCACAAGTATACATATGTAACAAACCTGCACATTATGCACATGTACCCTAGAACTTAAAGTATAATAATAATAAATAAATAAATAAAAAGAATTGTCTCTTATACATTAGTGGGATCAGAATAGATAATACGGAGAGGTCCTTTCAGCTCTAACTGTAACGCTTAAGGTTCTTGCCTAGCCACGCCAAAGAACTGGTGTGGCGGCTGACCATGCGAGTGATAAGAGACATGGACCGAGGGTGAGAAAAAGCCATAGGCTTTATAGAGCCAAGTGAAAGTACAAAGCTTCCACAGTGTGGAAGGGGTCTTGAATGGGTAGCCAGAGTCAGATTATACAATTGTCTTTGAAATTCTTTAATGTTGGAAATATGTGTGGCGGGAAGATGTTACTAGAGCGAGAAACAAAGCCAGTAAATTATTTTGTGACATGTCTTAGATTTTGAGGAAAACCGGAATTGCAACTTAGGTTTTGTCTACTTTATGACCTTGCAGCAGCATGGCAAAGGAGACAGGATCTTACAGGACTTTATAAAGTATGTTTACAAGTAATTGGAATTGGGAGCATAGATAAGGTCTGCTGGTCACAGAAAAATGGGCAGTTAACATTCCTTTTAGTTTTGGGGGAGGGCAAAGGGAGAGAGGACACAGGGAAGCTTACAGCAAAATTTTCACTGTTTATAGCTTTCTTGGGGAAGAAAACACATGCACAAATTCTGATGTTAGGGATATTTTAAGCATATATCTTCAATATTATTCATCCAGGACCAAAGTTAAGTCCTGATACAGGAAATGAGTGAGTTTCACAGCTTTCTGAGCCCCTCCTCAACCCAGGAAGCCCAGATGGCCCCACCTCTCATAACCATCTAAGATATGACTTGTAACAGTCTTGCAGCCCCTTCTTTCCTTCCTTCCTTTTTTAATTATTCTTCCTTATTCCATCTACCTTCAATTAAAGAAAAAAGGTAAGAAACAAGGAAAAACACTATGAGATATGAGAACTCATGCAGCTCACAAAAACTGACAAAAAATATGTCAATATATTTAGAACCCAGTTGTGAATTTTCTTTCTTGTAATAGCAATTACTTAATATACTCATAATAATCTTGTAGAACTTCATGTCTGATAAGCATCTAAAACCTATTTCTGTGCCGGTGATGCCAGTCTTTTTAAGTATTTAACTAAAATTCATCCACTGACCAAGAAGTAACTTTAATTTACTTCTGAAAATGAAATTTTGAGAAATTGATGAAAAGCTTAATGAACATGGGGATTTGTCACCATTAAAAGCAGAATGACAGGCAGAAGCCTCCAGCACTTTTTGAATTGTTAGCTCTCGGGACTCTTTGTCAATAATTGATTGGCTTTAAAGTTACAAGAAGTGTCACCTCATACCTTTTATCTCAAGCATTTCTTCTCTGGAATTTCTATGAACACAGTAAGATTAATAGAAATTAGACTCTAATGAAGAAATTCAGGACATTAGGATTATTCCAGTTAAGGTAATCGGACAGAAGACTGGATGGCTTGAGGATATATATTTTTTCATTCCTTTTTTATAAATAGAAGAGATGCTGCAAAATCACATACAAATGCCAATGTTCTGAAAATGGAGAACTATTATTAGAAGCCTTGCATTCTGTCATCGGCATAATAAAGACTGAAAACTCTACCTGGCAGGCTAGAGCGGTCAGCCTATTGGAAAGGCACCTACACCAATCTTAGATCTGATAGGAAGAATTGCTTAGAGCAGCAGCTCTCAAACTTTACCCTTCATCAAAATTACCTGAAAAGTTTGTTAAAATAGATTGTTGGACCATCCCTCCAGAGTTTCAGAGTCAGCGGGTCTGGGTGGGATCCAAGAGTTCTCATTTGTACCAAGTTTTTAGGTAAAATTGATGCTACTTGTTTGGTAAGTGCTGGTGTCAATGGCAAGTAACATCTAAACTGAGACATGAAGGAGATATAGGATTTAGCAAAACACTGTGTTTGTATAGGTAGGAGGAGGGATGGTGAGGAAAGCTGAGGGCAAAGGCTCAGATAGAGGATAACTGCATGTCATCCAGAGGGACCTGCCGAACTATAGGATGTAGAGAGTGTGGAGAGATGTGGCTACAGAGGTGAGGAGGAACCAGTTTTTAGAAGTGTTTTACCATACTAAATTTTGGTGGAGAGCCAGTGACTATAAGCAGGGAAGCAACATGATCAGATGTACAATAGCAAAAGACCATGTTATCCATCATAGAATGTGGATTGAAGGTGGGCCAGACGAGTAAGGAGACTAGTTAGGAAGCTACTATAGGAATGAATTGGTGGCTAGGAGCTGTATAGTGGCAGTGAGGATGGAGAAAAATAGAAGAATTTGAAAGATACTTAAGAGGTAGACATTAAATTCTTCATGATTCATTTGATTGCTGGAACGTGGATAAGGGAGAAAAATCCAAGTTTATTCCTAAGCTTCTGCTTGGTACAGTTAGACAGGGCTGTAACACAACAGCAAATGTAGGTTGGAGAACAGCAAAGTGGGTTGGAGAAGGAAGGAGTGGAGAGAGG
Organism: Macaca fascicularis; assembly: GCF_037993035.2. Classification (NCBI taxonomy): domain Eukaryota; kingdom Metazoa; phylum Chordata; class Mammalia; order Primates; family Cercopithecidae; genus Macaca; species Macaca fascicularis. Next base: position 26,365,174 of record NC_088383.1, read on the forward strand.
GGTGATTTTGTGTCAGGCCCTGCTGATGTCCGGTGGGCCCCTGAGTATACAGGGATTGAGCCCAAGAGAGTGATCTGAACTGGAGGTATAGAGGTGGGTCTTGCTGGCAGACCCATAGATGATAACTGAGATAGGGGAGCCAATGGAGTTGCTTGGGTGCAATATGGAGTAATAATATAACGTGGCCACATTTAGGAGATCCTTGGAAACACTGCCATTTAAGGGGAAGACTGAGGTAGAGAAGTCTGCAATAGAGATTGAAAAGCAGCTAGCCAAGAAGTGGGAAGAAAGTAGGAAGAGAGAACTAGGAAGAAAACCAAGAGAGTGTGACATCAGGGAAACTGAGGGTTCCAGCCACATCAAAAGCTGGGGAGAGACCATGTAAAATAAGAAGTGAACAACATCAGTTCGCTCTTGGAGGAAGGTCATGGGTAACCCAAGTACAAGTTCTTATGGTGAGCTGTATAGCTTGAACCAGAAATATCTAGAAAATGAGAAAGCAGAGGCAGATGAATATGATGACAATTTCTGGGTTACCCATTTTATCATTTCACAATGATTTCCATGAATTTGTCTGCTATTAATAATGAAAATTGAATGTGCCCTTTAAATATGCCTTTTCATATTAAATTTTGGATGTTTCTTGCAGTCTTCCCGTATATGTTGGGCTTTCCTTCAGAAATAGTGAAACCTTCTGAACTCATGGTCTCCTGAAGATTTAGCTATGAAAAAATAGTGGAAAAGTCATCCATATAGGAAGTCCAATGATTTGAAATTTTTTCTACAGTTGTATTTCATACAAATGCATGTCTGCATATTCTTTTTTATAGTCTGACCTGTAGGCTTTTCAGACAATCCTAGAAAAATGCATCTTATTCCATTTTACAAAAACCAATATCCTGAAATGCTTAGATTGAAGTGTAGAGTTGTGTTTATTATGTTTTCTATTATTTGAAAGCCAACAAAATCAATAATGGAAGACTCGAGGGATTTTGCTTTGGTTATGCTCTCTTGAAATGAGATTATAGGGATTTTACAATCTTGAATTCTCAAGCTATACAATAAATACCCAAAGGGCCAGCTAGAAAACATAAACATTTCTGATAATTTAGAAATGAGATTTGAGTAAAAGTTACTATAACTGGAATCATAGATTTCCTTTGCAAAAGACAAAACTTAACTGATTAAGAAGTATTTTAAAGGAGACAGTTACTTAACAAATCCATTATTAGCTCTCTGAGATTTAAAGTTTCGATGGGAATTGTGAAACAAGCATAAAAAATATATTTATCACATTTTGACCATGGGAAGAATATATAGTTCATAACTATTTTTTTCTCTGAAGCACTCTCAACCTGATGAAAACTCCTTGCCTTAACTTGAAAACTCCCTAGGAGTTGCTGGGTATTGAGAACCAAACTTTGCTTCCTGCCAACCTGTTCCCCCTACTGTCCCTAAAGACAGTTTGCATTTCCCTGCTTTTGATTCCCATCAATTAGAATATCCCCTTATATATTTTCCACTTTCCTTCATTTCTACCTATTGATATCCCCCAAAGCCCAGATCAAACACTACCTGTTCTATTGGGTTAGATTTGCTACCACATAGAATATATAATGTTAGCTATTGCACATGGTAGCTATTTGCAAACTTACTTCTAGTTAAATTGTAAGTTTCTAGAGACAAAAATTGTATCTTATACCTTCCACATTGCCTAGCATGATGCCTAACATATGGTTGTCACTATATAAATGTTTGTTCATTATATTTAAAATGTTTACATTAAGAGTAAAGCTAGAATTTGGAACCATTTTCTCTTTTTCTGCCCTTGCCAAACTATGGAAGAAAAGTGGGTCAGGTTCTCTCTGGAGAATGTAGTCATTCAAAATTTAGAATTCATCCAGGTTCAACTAGAAACAAATATGTGTACATTATGATTACAAGTTTCTCCTACAGAAAATAACATTGGAACTGGCAAAAATACTAATTTTCCAAGAAATTGCTATTTCTTTTTTTTTTTTTAATTTATTTATTATTATTATACTTTAAGTTGTAGGGTACATGTGCATAACGTGCAGGTTTGTTACATATGTATACTTGTGCCTTGTTGGTGTGCTGCACCCATCAACTCGTCATTTACATCAGGTATAACTCCCAATGCAATCCCTCCCCCCTCCCCATGATAGGCCCCGGTGTGTGATGTTCCCCTTTCTGAGTCCGAGTGATCTCATTGTTCAGTTCCCACCTATGAGTGAGAACATGCGGTGTTTGGTTTTCTGTTCTTGTGATAGTTTGCTAAGAATGATGGTTTCCAGCTGCATCCATGTCCCTACAAAGGACACAAACTCATCCTTTTTGATGGCTGCCTAGTATTCCATGGTGTATATGGGCAAAGACTTCATGTCTAAAACACCAAAAGCAACAGCAGCAAAAGCCAAAATTGACAAATGGGATCTAATTAAACTAAAGAAATTTCTATTTCTAAGGTAGAATTCTTGAATCTTTTAATCTGCTAATTACAATAGAAACCTTCTTATCCAATATAACTGGACTTAGTATTATATTTGGTCAATTTGTTGAAGTTTTTTAAAGTAGAAAAGCGTTAAAAAAATATATAGATACTGTAATTTAAAACACATAAATCACTCACCAGTCTTTTTGAAATAAGGCTTCTTTTTGACTATGGGTTTGATATTTAGAGTTCATTGTTCTCCCTATAGCATAAATCACCAAAATGTATTATCTACTGCATTGTGTTAAATTTTTTTGAAGAAATCTGAGTGTAGAAATTTTTTAGCTTTTTGTTTATTGACCACTCTCTATTTTAAAATTTCTTCACTTCCACTAAGTTAACATTTTATTTTAATGTTTTATCTTTCCAAAACATTCAGGAGAGATTTCATAGAAAAAGTTTCCTTGCCTGGGCATGGTGGCTCTCGCCTGTAATAATCCCCAGCACTTTGGGAGGCCAAGGCGGGCAGATCACCTGAGGTCAGGAGTTCAAGACCAGCCTGGCCAACATGGTGAAACCCCGTCTCTGCTAAAAAATACAAAAATCAGCCAGGCATGGTGGCACATGCCTGTACTCCCACCTACTTGGGAGGCTGAGGCAGTAGAATCACTTGAACCCAGGAGGTGGAGGTTGCAGTGAGCCGAGATCACGCCACTGCACTCCAGCCTGGGTGACAAAACGAGACTCCATCTTAAAAAAAAATAGTCTCCTTTTGTTTTGTAATAATGTATAATTATTTTATTTAATATTTAATTTTAACAGTGGGCATAATTTGGGAACAAATACACCTGATTCATAACAAATAGTAATTAAACTGGTTGGAGCAGAAGTGCTTAGGCATAGTGCCAGTGTTAGCATTCACTATGACATGGATAGCACTTAATACATTGCATATACAGAATGGAGAGTAACTGTTAATCTGGGGAACTGATGAGATGGAGCATGGTTAAGAGATCTTCTGTTTTACTCGTATTTGTTACTGTATTTCTGACAGTGTTCCACAGAAAAATTGAGAAGTATTTTGTTAATAATTAAATAACTTTTCCCTCTGTCCTGAAGGACAGTGGGGTTAATTTAATGGATGTGTTGTGTTAATTCAGGGAGAATTACCAAAGGTCTCTATATGGAGGAACAATATAGCATAGTACATCAAGGCTATTTCAGGTGTATTGGCTTCATTTCTGGATTTAGAATAATCTTTATAAAAAATTCATTTGACTTAAAATTATTCGAAGAATGAAGTGAAGGAGAAAATAGAACATTGAGAAAATGTGGGGTTTTTTTATGCTTTATGGAAATTGGTTACAGATACTCTCACAGTATCATAAACCACTCATGGTGGTCTATGTCAAATCATAATTTTGTGACATCAAATATCAGAATAGGGTAGGGAGTTAAAATCAGCTGAGAATATTCTAGAAATGAAATTGAAGAATGGGTAGAGAATTCCTATAGTAAGGGTGCACTTTTTCTTCACACATTAGAGATAGAACAGTGCTTAGATATCATCTAATCTAGTAGTTCTCAACTCTGGCTCTTCATCTGAGATATATACAGAAAAATCTCTTAGTTTTTAAAAATCACATTTCCTATAGGCCATCCCAATTTTCTTCCTTAATGCAATGACCTTATTTAGTCTACCTAGTGTTTAAATATTTCTCTCATTTTTATTATTCGTATTATTTTTGGTAATATGATAAAATGACCATGAAAGTAGGTAATATGAAATGATTTTCAGAAAATACCTTTAATAACATTCTACTATAAAAACAACTGGTTGAAGGAAGTTTTTTGAGTTAGTATAATATTGTAAAATACAACCACTTACTTTCAGGACTATTTTTTGATCCCCCAGAAACCTTGTTTGAGCAATGTTTGCCTACGGATCTTTCTCAAGTCCTGAGAATTTTCCTTGAAATATTAAGACACGCTCAAAGACCTCCCATTATGTATGAACCTATTGACCTAATGGACTCTAATGAAAGATATTTGTTTTACTACTGGAAGATAAACTAAGATAAAATTAAATAAAAATAAGAGCAATACTGTTTCTGGATTTTGTCATGTTAAAACTCTGCATAAGCCAGGCACAGTGGCACGTGCCTGGAGTCTCAGCTACTTGGAAGGCTGAGGCAAGAGGAATGCTTGAGCCAGGAGTTCAAGGATGCAGTACACTATGATTGTGCCTGTGAATAGCCACTGCACTCCAGCATGGGCAACATAGCGAGACCCCGTCTCTAAAACAAAAACAAATACAAAACAAAGCAAACTCTGATTAGCTAGATTTTGGTGGGTTTACATTTTACCTAGAAAAATAAGTTATTTTAGAGTTATACTTCCTGAATATTAGGTTTGCTTTCACATTTGAACTTTTGCTTTTCTAGGGTTTTGAAGGTGTTTCTTTCACGAACGGCTCAACGAATTCCGTATATGACTGGTGGACGGGTAATGAGGATGCTGGCAGTAATACTCTTGATAGTGTTTTGGTTTCTCATTGGCTGGACTTCATCTGTGTGCCAGAATTTGGAGAAAGAGATTTCACTTATTGGCCAGGGGCAAACATCTGATCACCTCATCTTCAATATGTGCCTCATTGACCGCTGGGACTACATGACAGCAGTTGGTATGTGGTCACTTGTTTTGTGTGATGGTCTTACCATTTTTCAGTAGCATTAAAACTGGCTTCTTTAAAAGTCTTGCCAGACTCTTTTGTAAAGCCTAAACTAATCTCACCTAATGTAATTCTGGTAAAGTAACATGAAAATGGTAGTAATGGCATGTGAAATGCAAACTTTTTTCTGGACGTTTCTATTGTTTTTCAAAGGCATATAGCTTTGTTGAGAAAATGTAATCAAATAAATCAGAAAGGAGAAATGAAGTGAATAATGGCAACTTCTGTGTATAAAGAGCTTACTTTTTTCGATCTTATCAGTTGGTCCCCATTTGATTAATATTAACTATTCTCTTGATCTATTTCCTTACTTGGGAGAAAAAAGGAAGCACGCTGTTTAAGATAAAATGTTGGCCCTATAATATATCAGACTTGGTGTCTAGGGCACTCTTTGGAAAAAGGTTGTCTCTGCAAAATTTCTGATTAATCTATCTTTCCTATGCTGACCTCAAAAGATAACTTTATAATTTTTATCTCTGGAGGTATACAATTACACAAAGACTAAGCCATGCTCCATGAATGTAGTAAGTGCTATGTGGCTGAGAACCTGGAGAACTTTCAAGAGCTGCATCATGGCTTGGACCCAAAACACAGATTATTTTTCTGGCAGTCCAGTGTTTTGAAAAGATGAGGAAAATACACAGGAATTTTTCTGTTGCTAATATTAGTCTATTTTAAGCTAAGTCTCTAAACATACAAAAAAAGGGATATTTTATTATTGTTCCCCTCAGTAAGCCACAGGACAAACCTTAATTGTCTTTGGCAGATATAAAAAACAGAAACATGAGTTTGACCCATTTTTTGTCCCCCTCATATTTTGCAATTGTTGGCTAAATATTCACATCTAGTCTTTTGCTGGAAGCTAATAAAATGTATATTGAGTTTACAGTTCAAATGGAGGAATATTTTTCTGGGCAAGATATTTTAGGAATCTTATAAACCTAGTATCTGCAATAGTGAAGCAATATGGGTATGTAAAGAGAATGATTATGATATATAAAGCTTATTATATTTTGGGTAATATAACTATCAGAAGATAAATCATGACACTAGGGTAGGAAGCGATTCTGATCTTGGCTTTAGTCTGGATATGAAAATAAAATTGTATAGATAAAAAATTTCTACTCACCCTAACATTATTTTATGCTTTCAATACAAGTTAACCAAATAGGAAAAATCATTTCCTTGTATTATTATGAAGCAAAGGCCACTAGTTTTTATTTTTCTGTTTTACAAAAAGAAAAAAAAAAAAGCAAACCTCTCCCCCTAAAAAAAAACCAACAAACCCTCAAAATACATGATGACAAACAAGCAGAGAGCATGGCCTGTTCACCAAGAATTTTTTATGCGTTGGAATTGAGATGCATTTGAGACCTTTAAAAATTTATTTTGCCCTCCAAAGAGGATCATATTCATGATTTCTATGTAGAAATATACAGAAATATATAATTGATAGTAACCTGTATAGTCATTATTCCTTTCATTAGGTAGCTTATTGATTCACATAGATGCATAAGAATTATTAAAAAGCAAAATTAAGTGGTGAATATTCTTGGTGCAATAGTTTAGTAAAAGGAGATAGCAGTTTGGACTAGAACTCAGGAACCTTTTATAAAGGACAAGTTCTATTAACCATGGGTAATATTTACATTACCGTAAAGAGGCGTAAAGAACATTCATTTTATAAGAATAGTGAAGGTCCAGGCGCGGTGACTCATGCCTGTAATCCCAGCACTTTGGGAGGTGCGGTGGGTGGATCATGAGGTCAGGAGTTCAAGACCAGCTTGACCAACATGGTGAAACACCATCTCTACTAAAAAAACAAAGATTAGCCAGACGTGGTGGTATACTCCTGTAATCCCAGCTACTTGGGAGGCTGAGGCAGAAGAATCGCTTGAACCCAAGAGGTGGAGGTTGGAGTAAGCCGAGATCATGCCACTGCACTCCAGCCTGGGAGACAGAGTAAGACTTTGTCTCAAAAAAAAGAAAAAAAAATAGTGAAGGAGTGGGGCAGTGGCTCACACCTGTAATCCCAGCTACTCAGGAGGCCAAGGCATGAGAACTGCTTGAACCTGGGAGGTGGAGATGGGAAGTAGAGATTGCAGTGAACCGAGATCACGCCGCTGCACTCCAGTCAGAATACATTGGATGGTTGAGTTTCTTGTGAGTTTATTAAATATACTGTTAATAATACTGTATGGTTACATTTATTGAAAATGTCTTAGAGAAATGCAGAGAAACAGAAAAGTGATATAATGAATCAGTAAATTCAATCAAGATGACTATAAGGATGTATTTTTTTTTAAAGTGAAATGTACCAAACTCACCAAATTCAGGGGTTGGGGAGTTGGAATCATCAGAAAGGAGAAATAGCAGCTCTCAAAGTGTGGTCCTAGAACCCACAGCAGCTGCATCACCTGGGGACTTGTTAGAAATGCAGATTCTTAGCACCCACTCTGACTTCCTCAATCAGACACTCCCGGATAGTGGAGCACAGCAATCTGTGTTTCATAAGCATTCAGGTGATTCTCATATTACTCTAAAGTACAGAACTGCTGACTCTTTGGAGGGAATCAGATGAACTTATGAGAACATAAAGATAACTAATCTCAATAGTGCCCTGGCCATTCCATTCACTCTTACTGTTCCCCTGATCAAACACTAGAACATTCTTCGCAATTATTATTTCAAATCCTCTTTTCATACCTCCAAACTCTCCATGTTTCTCTTTTCTCTTAGTAGATGACTTCTATTTGAAAAAACAATAAACAGGACCCATACAATAGAAATGTCTTCAAATTCCTGCCTTCTTATCTATAAATCTTCCCATATCCACATTTATTCTTATCTTTTCTCCTTCATATTATCTAAGGTAACACCACAACCTGTGCCAGACTCATCTAACATTTTGGCACCCTCATCTCCAGTGGCCACTCTCACTTTATGTGAACTTTCTGTTATATAAAACTCCCCTACCTCCAAGTCACTCGTTGAAGACACTGAAGAACTGTTTTGTTTTTTTGTTTGTTTGTTTGTTTGTTTTTTTCAGTAGCTTTGGGGGTACAGGTGGTTTTGGTTACATGGATGAATTGTATACTGATGAAGTCTGAAATTTTATTGCACCTGTCACCCAAGGTAGTGTACATTGTACCCAGTCTGTAGTATTTTATCCCTTACCCCCTAACTCCTTCTGAGTCTCCAGTGTCCATTATACCACTCTGTATGCCTTTGTGCGCCCATGGCTCACCTCCCACTTATAAATGAGGACATACACGATTTGGTTTTCCATTCCTGAGTTATGAAGAACGCCATTCTGATCACAACCCATTTCTAGCTCATTTACCCCCTCTACAATAGCTCTTTTCAGATTGTTTTCATTGTACTTTACTGCTCCTAAATTCTGCTCTTCTCCAGAGAGGAAACTTACCAGGCAGCAGATTTTTCCACTTGCAGTATTGGAACTATGAAAAGAAAATGGACATTTTTAAAAGACATTAATTTTGAATAATTCTGGGAAAGAGGACATAGAGAGTAATGACGACCCTGAGATAGAGAGTGCAAGAGAAAATGAAGATTCATAGCTTGAGAGGGCTGCAGGGCATGCAGTTCCTTAGGCAATAACCAGGTCTCAGTTAAAGAGGTACCAAGAAACTAAGAGAAGAGACTGATTGTAGTGGTAGGATCTAGGTCATGGCTTCAGGAATGAGATAGAAGTATCAAAACTTAAGAGGCAGAAATTAAACTAATACGCCTAAAGATGTTAGGCGATAACATTAGGGTCTCTTAGAAAATCAAGACTCATGATGAGTGCAGGGACCAAGAAGTAAGAGGAAATTAAATTTTTGGTGGTGTTTTTGTCATCTCACAGTCATTGTTTGTGTCCTATAAACTACTGTAACACATTAGTCCCCATAGTGTGCTCATCCTATAGTGACACTGTTCTCTAAAAAAAAAAAAAAAAAAAAAAGTCAGGGCACATAATTTTAAAAAAGAATATTTGGAATTAGGACTGTCTTGAGAAATCTGAGACATGTGGTTGTTGTAATTATTTTTCGCACTATCCTAATAAAAGTTTTCATTTATTTCTCTTTCAGCATGCAGCATCAATATTTAACCTCTCAATTTAATGGCTTCTAATGTGTAGTATGTACCTTTTTACAGTCTCTTTATAGAGTTCTATAAGTAACATGGTTTTGATACTCAGACTGTTAATCAAAAATAAATCCATATATCTTCAGTCAGCTAGAAAACCTGTACTGCTGAACACTAAATTATTTCCTGGATCCTAAGCGGAAATGTTCCCATGTAGGAAGGGGCTGTAGAGAGGGAGGAAATAGGCTTAACCATGAGCGTGATGGGAAATCTTTCTCAAGAAGCTATATGCACTTACATTAGTGTCAAGAGCTCATTCAGAAAAAAAGAAAAAGTGATGATAAATATATTGGTACCTTTGCGTTGTGGATCAGCTTTACCCATCAAAACCAATCCCTTTTTCAAAATAAGAAATCATTTGAGTGAGTGACCTACTAGTTTTTCCAGTGAAGTAGAGCTCCAGTTAGAAATATGGGTCATACATTCAAAGACCAGGTTCATTCTATTTTTGCTCATTGCACGGGGCTGCTCCAAAACTGCTCAGATAGATGACTTTCCTACCACAGTGTTTCAAAAGGGAAAACACGTGTAGAAAATAGGTTGGAAAAATCTCAGAAGCTACAAGAGCCACAGTGTCTTCTTGAGGAAATTATTTTAAAACATAGAAGGGGGAAAATGGCTTTCAGAATCACATTGTCATTTATATCCATTGATAATTTTCAATTATTTTGTTTGTCCTGTATTAAAAAAATGAGATAAGCTTTAATGGAAAAAAAATAAGGATAAGGACATTGCTACATGGACATTGGACAATGTGAGAAGTGCTTTTCAGGCAGAGTAGTCAGTTTTTCTTAACAAATGACTTTATTCATCTGGTGGAAAGAGAATTTTACAATTTGGATGTTCCAAGACATATCTACATTATAATTCCTGTAAATATTTAAACTGCCATACCTTTTTGAGAATCATGTACATCTATAATAACAATACATACTATAGTACTTACACTACTCATCATTATATGACTCAGTACCCTGCATTTTTCTGAGTACATTTAAATGTATTTTCTGTAGCTCACTGAAGACAAAAGAATCTTTCCATCTGCTCCTCCCTCTTGTAACTACATGCTGCTCAGCAACATGGCCTACATTGTTCACACTTATCCCTGACACAGAGAACCTGACAGGTGTAGGATCTTGAAAAATATTTGTTGAAAGAACAAAGCAGTCAGCTGTCTTCATCTTGTGATATTTTCTATTGTCAGACTTAGACCAGTATGAGGAAACATGTTAAAGCTAAAGACTGTGGAAGTCATACACTTGTCCCAGCTTCATTTTCATGGTAAATGTATATGTTCAAATTTGGGGGGAGGTATTTTGGAGCAAGTTATAGAAACTAATGGATAATTGCTGGCCATTTTATGAAACTCTACCTTTGACTTCTCCAACGGTCATAATAGATTGGTACAAACTTGCATGGCAAAGGAAAACTATAAAACATATTACATAGTGTAATTACAAATATTGAAGCAGAATAAAGTAGATTTAAGGAATATTTTGATTATTTCACTATCGTCCTAGAGCTATCTAAAAAATAAAGGGGTTGGCGGGACACGGTGGCTCACGCCTGTAATCCCAGCACTTTGGGAGGCCAAGGTGGGCGGATCACAAAGTCAGGAGATCAAGAACATCCTGGCTAAAACGGTGAAACCCCATCTCTACTAAATACAAAAAAAAAGTAGCTGGGCATGGTGGCGGACGCCTGTAGTCACAGCTACCCGGGAGGCTGAGACAGGAGAATGGCATGAACCCGGGAGGCAGGGCTTGCAGTGAACCAAGATGGCACCACTGCACTCCAGCCTGGGTGACAGAGCGAGACTCTGTCTCAAAAAAAATAAATTAAAATGAAATAAGAAAAGAATAAAGGGATTGAGACTAGGAAACATTCTCCTAAATTAATGAAGAAAATAAACCAATGTATCATGTCATACTCATTTTGGAAACTGTTGGTAGTACGACTGTCATAATTTTTTTTTTTCCTAAATCTTCCTACCCTGGTTGGTAAATTGGCAGTCAGTTGTCCATGTTCAGGATATTTTGCAATAGCATTAAACTTATCATATTAAAAAGTCAAAACTTTATTCCCCTATGAGTTTTCTAATTGGATAATACAAACTGACAAGTAAGAATTGACTTCTCATGCCTGAATTAACTGTTATAATTTCACCCCTAGAGTCAAGTAGACCACATCTTGACACCTAAGTTTAGATATCCCAGGCAGGCAGGTCCTCCAGTATGAGGCACCCAAATTGAAAATATATTTATTTAATAACAGAGGTTGTGATGTAATGGAGTTCATCCATTGACATATATAGTTGAATAGCACTCAATTTGTGATTACACATTTAGAACATACATTGAAGATACTGAAGCAGAACCAGTGACCAAGATAAGCTAGAACAAGCAGGCAGATTCGTACCTTACCTGCAAGAAACAACAAGACCGCAAAAAAGTAGCTAATAAATGGTAGCATTGAGGACATTTAGAACTTTCCTTCTGTGACTAAATCTGTGCATCAAACTTTAATATTGACCCAGGCAAGCGCTGAGCTGTTTCTACACTTTCTTCCAGAAGTTAAGTGATGACAGAATGTTATAAAAAGTTATGTGATTGAGAATAAATCTATTTTACTGCCCTCCTGGCATAAGAATACATCCAAAAGCCCTATCTAGGCTTCTATTTGTCCTCTGTTATCTCCTGTAATTCTGTCTGTCTGTATCACTGATATAGCCTAACTCTTCTCAACAGCATTTATATGATCTAATAACTGTTCCCTGATAGGAACCCTGTTATAAATTCAGTTCTCTCCCCCTACCTTCCACCTCCTTCATAGTTGTGAAAGTCCGATGATACATGAGGAGTCTCATGGTTCTGGAAACTCAGAGCTTGACATCGCTTACTACGTATTTTATTCACCACATTGAAAAGAAAGACATAAATGAAAATACAAGCAATAATTAAACAGGTGTGATAGGCTTGAGTCTAATTCCATTTGGAAATTTTTTAATATTTGTCTTTTAGTGAATTCCAGCATTGATTAGTTCACTGTTCAAAAGTATTAGTTTCCATGGATTTCACATAAAATATTGCCATTATAGAAAATACAGTCTTTATTCTTCTTTATTGACATGCTTTTCTCCTTTGTTCTTCCCTTTCCTGGTACAATATTTTTAACACACACCAAAAAAAAAAAAAAAAAAAAACCAGGCAGTGTGTTCAGTAATTTAATTAGTCATATGCCAATGTTTAGAAAGAACTGAGAAAAATACAGCAACTCTCTTGCTGAGTTATATAAGGAATTTCTAAAATAGCAATTGTTTTTAAGGTTTTAAATACTTAATTACCCTAGAAGATTAGGCTTTATTATGGCAGGTGAAATGTGATATAAGCACCATTTAATGAATGTTACAGAAAATAGATTAGACTTCCTCTTCATCTGACAGATTAATGTTCTTTATTTAGGTTCATTATGTATATTTTCTTTTATTCTAGTATATCACATATGCCTTAATGCACACTGCACTACTTGTTACTATTTTAAACATACATTTTTATTTAGAAACATTTTTTTTTTTGAGTCAGAGTCTCCCTCTGTCACCCCGGCTGGAGTGCAGTGATGTGATCAGAGCTCACTGCAGCCTCAAACTCCTGGACTCAAGCCATTCTTCTGCTTCACCCTCCCAAGTAGCTGGGACTACAGGTGCACCACCATATGCCCAGCTAATTTTTAAAACATTATTTTTATTAGAGACAGACTTGCTGTGTTGACCAGGCTGGTGTCAAACTCCTGGCCTCAAACAATCCTCCCTCCCAAGCCTCCCAAGCTACTGGGATTACAGGCATGAGACACCATGTGTGACCTTAACAAGTATTTTTAATTTTCAATCAAAGGATAAAAGCGTGACCACATTGTCTTGGCTTAGGGCTATATCACTAGAAACTACACATGCCTCTCAAAGCACTTGCTTGAGTGTCTTCAGAATAAATGGAACTGGGAGTTCTTATTTATATACCACCTCTTCTGAAAAGTGCTTTACTTTCTCTTTGCCCTTTAGCATAGTTCAAATAACTGTGCCTCAAAGAAGTGTAACAGTTTTCCACAAAGGCAGAATGTGAATAATAAATAAATAACCCCCCACAGCAGTCTTCATGGTAGCCCGCCAGCTAGCACTTCAAATAGTATGTGTGAATTTCTAGTGATGCAGCCCCAGGGAAGGCAGATCACTAGTCAAAGCTACTAGGCTTTCATAAAAGATCAAAAGGCAGAAAGACACTTTGATAATAGCAGCAAGTGATCCCATATCCAGCTCCCTCCCCTAACAACAATACCCATGCAAATGACAATGTATTCGTTCATTTTCACACTGCTGATAAAGACATACCTGAGACTGGGTATTAAAAAAAAAATTTAATGGACTCACAATTCCACATGGCTGGGGAGGCCTCACAATCATGGTGGAAGGTGAAAGACATGTCTTACATGGTGGCAGGCAAAGAGAATGAGAACCAAGTGAAGGGGTTTCCCTTTATAAAACCATCAGATCTCATGAGACTTATTCACCACGAGAATAGTATGGGGGAAACCACCCTCATGATTCAGTTATCTCCCATGGTGGGGTGAGGAGTCTCTCCCACAACACATGGAATTATGGGAGCTACAATTCAAGATGAGATTTGGGTGGGAACACAGCCAAGCCGTATCAGAGAGAGAGAGAGGAAATGGAAGACACAACCTGCTCGTCTGACCTGGACCCTGTGCTCTGAGAGGACTTCCATCCGAGTCTGCCTTTGTGAGCTCATCATGTCCCCACTCCTTAATGTGTATCCATAAGCTCTGAGGCAGCTGAGTTTTGCCAGAGTTCTGTCACCCCATGTGAAACTAAAAAATGGATATGCCAGAGAGAGAGAACCCTCTACACCCTTTTTACTTAAGATGCAATGGAGAATAAGGAAAAAATCTTGGTCCCCATTCTAGCAATGTGTGAACAGAAGCAATGAAGAAAAGCCAGCCTGTGTGGCCACTCCCAATCATTCTGGCCTCAGAGAGCCCTCAGCTCCGAGGGAGTGGTAGGAGAATAGAAATCAAGTAATCAAGTCACTATGTGACTTCATACCATTGGTATAACTAACTGTGTTACTCCTCAGTGTTCCCAACAGTATCTCTGACCCAAGCTTGACATTTCAGAATTCAAAATTGTTACCCCTGCCTTTTTAAAGGAGTCACAAGTTCTACAATAAAACCTTCACAAAGGTAGATAATGTACAAAATACATTTAGCACAGTGCTCGGTCCATTCAACAGATGTCAGGTATGAAATCAGATTGAGGGGACAAAAAGTACTTCTGAGGAGAGCTCCTTTAATTACTACAGGCTATTCAATTCTAATTAATGTATCAGCTGTTCTAAATACAAACAATTGCTACCTGGAAAAAATATTTGTTTTCTTCAGTAGGATAACAATATTTCCAAGGGTTAAGAAACTCTCAGTCAAGAATGTCATTTAGGGAGCACTGGTCAGGAACTAAGAGACTCAGATTCTGGCCTCCAATCTGCTGCTCACAGGGTGAGTGAAGCTGGAGAATGGAGGTTCTCTGCAGACGTATCGTATAGCCCATCCCGCCCATCCCGGAGCTTCGTGCTTCCAGAGAGCTGGGAAGGGAACATACACCCAGCCTCCATTGTCCTAGTTGTGAAATGCACTGTACTTGCGACGTCTTCTGCGTGCTTCTCTATCTCGGAGCTGAATAAACTGACTTTAAGGCCCGCAGAATAACAGCAGCTCACCAACTACCTGCATCCCAGCAGCAGAAACACTCAGAAAAGTACCTGTTCACTACATGGTCTAATAAAGTCACTTGTAACTTAATTAGTGACATTCTCATTGAATAGAAGAGACATTCTCATTGTTTTAATCAGTGTAATCATAATTGGCTTTTAACCAAAGAAAAGGCAGATAACCACCCAGAATATCTAGGGCTTATAATATAATATAAATGCTTATTATTTATATTCAAGCTTCTTTATACCAGCTGAACCCTAGAATTCTGAAATTGAAGGTATTCAAGAATTATTGAAGTTGTTTGATTTAACACGTAGTGAAACCTCTGCGCCACCCACTCTGTTGTTAGAAAGAAAACAAAATGAGTTAACCTGGGTAGACTTGTAAATTTTTTTTTTTCACCTTAACCATGAAGTTTTTAAATCGATAGGATATAGAGAAAAATAGAAGAGGACATTAAAAGAGATACTTGGGAAATAAAACCTAAACGTTTTATCATTTATATACTTATTTATGTCGTGTAAAGATAATTTTTAATGGGGCCAAGCAGGGTAAAATGTTATTAATGCAAAATGCCTTTGCAGCATGGTAAATCAGAGTACCACAGCTTGAGTGGCATTTGCACTTTGAAGTTGTTTTTCTCTCGGCTTTTGTGGGTAGCCTAGGATCATGGAACTGGAGCATCTTCAGTGTCAAAGAATTTATACTAGTTTTCATTTCCTTGCTTTGCCCAGCCGTTTGAAAAAAAATAACTTGAAAATACTTTCCTTATAGTATATTAACTCTTCAAAGGCTATGGTAGTTAACTTTTAAACTGAGTGTTATTCCATGCAGATTAAAAAGAAAAGACTTCAGTTTCTGAAAGCCCTATTTGGATCTCGAAATATAAATGCAATCCTTTTTGTAACTATACTCATGCCTTTCATCAAAATTATTTAACATCAGAAATTATTTTCTAAAGAAGCACAAAACATATTTCAACTCCCACGTAATAACACCGCAAATTTGGTAACATCTGCATACTTTCTTTACTAATTGCAGTGCTAGTCTGAAGTTAATTATATGAAACTGATTTTTTTTCCCCATGCACAACTTTTATATATCACATTTAGTTTAATTGGTACTTTGAATAATAAATTATTTTTCAGCTACAGCACATTGTTTGATATTGCTAATGAAATGATTTTAATGTTCAACTGAGCTATTATGAGAAATCTTATTTTGTCTTATATTTTTAAATATAATTCTCCATTGTAGCACACTAATTAACCTGATAACTACTTTTCTTTTTCTGAGTCTTCAGTATAACATTATGTAAAAACTGTGTAAGTAGCAGGAGATACTGTTTTCATAATGCAGCTACATGTGAATCCTTCCACTACAGCATATTTTTGTCCTAGTGGTACTTAATAATACTTTTGCAGTCACCATTCTTTTGTGCCAAGCACAGTACCACAAACTCAGTAGTGTATCAGTTTCAGATTAACACAATTAATGATGCCAGTATGATCTTTAGATCACTTATAGGCCTGTTTAAAGAAAAACTTGAGACAAAATAAAATCTAACAGTTTATCTGAGCAAAGATCAATTCATGAATCAGGAAGCACCAACACCAAAGGGAGGTTGTGGGTTTTGCTGTGGCAGCCTGAGCATTGAACTTGTATAGGCTGGAGATGGAAGCAAAATTTAAAAAACAAAACCAAACAATACAAACTACTTGATTAGCCAGAGCTAGGTGTTTGCCTTATTTGGATATTGTCCAGTGGGAGGTCCCAGGTTACAAAACCAATCAGCTATTTGGCTGTCTATGATTGGCTAAAGCTTCCTTCACAATTAATCAGTTACAAAGAATGCTTCTACCTTTAGTTTCTGTTTGTATGCCTGCAACCCTTATGCAAGTAAATAGAAACTGTAGGCTAATGGCTTCTTCCTTATTTTCCTTTCACAGGCCCTGCAATGTTAGATGGAGGGGCAAGGTAACAGAAAGTCTCCATCTCTAATGACTTAAACATGAAACTGATATCATTTAGACTTACTCAACAATTATTTACTAAATCTTATCTACATTGTCCCAGTACTGTTGCTACCATCTATGTGGCAAAGGGAGAAAACAAACTGAAAAACTTAGTTCCTGCCCCGTAGTTCATAACTAGTTGGGATGGGTGTCAACTAACAAGACCCCATGAACAATTTTCTTCCAATTATATGTTGGGTGGCATTATTCTCTGCAAACTTTATAGTTTTATGTATACATAAAAACTATAAAGACACTAGAGGGAAGAAAATTCAGTGTAGGTTAGAATAATTTCAAGAGGCTTTGTGATAGAAATAGGACTTGAATTGGACATTGAAAAATTGATTACGATTTTTCTACCTGAAATTCTAGCTCCCACTAGAAATGAGAGCAATAGTGTGAGCAAGACCAATAGCTCAGAAGCAAGAGCAAGATTTGGAACGGGCGAGGAGCAGTGGCTCACGCCTGTAACCCCAGCACTTTGGTAGGCCAAGGTGAGTGGACTGCTTGAGGCCAGAAGTTTGAGATGAGCCTGGCCAACGTGCCAAAACCCCGTCTCTACTAAAATTACAAAAATTAGCCGGGCATGGTGGCTCATGCCCATCATCTCAGCTGCTCAGACGGCTGAGGCACAAGAATCACTTGAACCCTGGAGGCAGAGGTTACAGTGTGCCAAGATCACGCCACTACACTCCAGCCTGGGTAACAGAGCAAGACCCTGTCTCAACAACAACAACAACAACTCTATATATATATATATAATTAATATATATAATTATATATTTTATATATATATAGAGAGAGAGAGATTTGGAGTGTTCAGAGGACAAAGAGACCTTCTAGGTCTGCTCAAAGAGTTTATGCTGGGGAGTACTGAGATGTCATGTTAGATATATATTATGAAGTCAAATTGTAGAGGGCTAGGAATGCCAGGATAACAGGATTTGTGAAATAGTGAGCCACTGAAAATTTCTGAATGAAGATGCATTGACGCCTCACAGGAGGCTAACCCGAAGGCCAGAGACCACAGTAGAAGTCAAGGTCAACCACAAGCAAAAATAAAGTCAAGCAATGTGGGCAGCTAACATGAAGGCTGTGCAGTAAGACAGCCTTGAAAGTAAAGCCATAAG
This sequence comes from Macaca fascicularis, assembly GCF_037993035.2. Classification (NCBI taxonomy): domain Eukaryota; kingdom Metazoa; phylum Chordata; class Mammalia; order Primates; family Cercopithecidae; genus Macaca; species Macaca fascicularis. The sequence continues at coordinate 26,383,432 of NC_088383.1, forward strand.
ATCTTCCTTTGGGACAGGAATTATTTCCAGGGTTGTAAGTAGGTATGCAAGAATCTTTTCTTTTTTTCTTTTTTTTCTTTTTTCTGAGGCAGAATCTCAATCTGTCATCCAGGCTGGAGTGCAGTGGCATGACCTCAGCTCACTGAAGCCTCCACCTCCTGGTTTCAAGCAATTCTCCTGCCTCAGCCTCCTGAGTAACTGGGACCACAGGCACGTGCCACCATGCCAGGCTAATTTTTGAATTTTTAGTAGAGACAGGGTTTCACCAATGTTGGCCAGGCTTGTCTTGAACTACTAACTAGCCTGATCCACCTGCCTCAGCCTCTCAAAGTGCTGGGATTACGGGTGTGAGCCACCATACCCAGCCCAGTATGCATGAACCTTCTAATGGAGATGTGACTGGGTTAACCCAAATGCAGTGGCACAGATGTGAACAAGTCCTGATACGATCAAAATGGAGTTTCAGAAAAACAAACCTGTTACTGTTACGAAGAATGTATTAACACAGGTGAAACTGTCACTGAAATGCCAGGGTTTCAGTCTAGGTCCTACTGATCACTGTACAGAAAGCCAATCCCTGAGACAACAATATTGCCAGGGAAGAAGGCTTTAATCAAGTACTATAGCCAAGGAGATGGGAGATCAGTCTCAATTCCGTCTTCCTGACTAAAATTAGAGGTTTATATAGCAGGGAAGAAATGTAACTATATGTGGAAAACAGGAATCAGGGAGGGGTAACAAAGAGAAGTTGATCAAGAAAAAGCAGGTGGTTGGTTAGGCAATCACAATGGGTGAGGGATATGGTGTCTCATTGTCCAGATGCAGTGATCTGGTAAGTTTCAGCTCCTTGATACTATCTGGAGGACTGATGGTTGGTTTCCTGAAAAAGGAACTCAGATACGACAAATGTAACCTTTTCAAATTTTAAGACTGAGAGGATCAATTTCTATTTTTATTCAAAGAAACCACAAATATCAGTTCTATGGGACAATTAGACCAATTACAAAGTCAAGTTTACATGAGCCCTTGAAAAAAAAAAATTTCAACAAATAAAACATAAACTGATAAGGGCTTAGGCAAAGATTGTTATTGTGGGCATTGAGAAGAATTAATACATCTGAGAAATGACTCAAAGAAAAATGTAGAAATGAAACGTAGAAATTTCAAACCTAGGTAAAGAAGGCAACAGTAATTCCATGGACAGAAATACAAGAGTTGGGAAAGGAAATTATACATGAAAATCTCAGAGTTAAGATGGCCGAATAGGAACAGCTCCAGTCTACAGCTCCCAGTGTGAGCAATGCAGAAGACGGGTGATTTCTGCATTTCCAACTGAGGTACCGGGTTCATCTCACCGGGGCGTGTCAGACATTGGGTGCAGGACAGTGGGTGCAGCCCACCGAGTGAGAACCGAAGAAGGGCAAGGCATCGTCTCACCCAGGAAGCGCAAGGGGTAAGGGAATTCCCTTTCTTAGCCAATGGAAACCATGACACACAGTACCTGGAAAATCAGGTCACTCCCACCCTAATCCTGTGCTTTTCCAAGGATCTTAGCAAAGGGCACACCAGGAGATTATATCCCGTGCCTGGCTCAGAGGGTCCCACAACCACGGAGACTCACTCACTGCTAGCACAGGAGTCTGAGATCTAACTGCAAGGCAGCAGCAAGGCTGGGGGAGGGGCGCCCGCCATTGCTGAGGCTTGAGTAGGTAAACAAAGTAGCCACAAAGCTCCAACTGGGTGGAGCCCACTCCAGCTCAAGGAGGCCTGCCTTCCTCTGTAGACTCCACCTCTGGGGGCAGGGCATAGCCAAACACAAGGCAGCAGAAACCTCTGCAGATTTAAATGTCCCTGTCTGACAGCTTTGAAGACAGTAGTGGTTCTCCCAGCATGGAGCATGAAATCTGAGAACGGACAGACTGCCTCCTCAAGTGGGTCCCTGACCCCCCCCCAATAGCCTAACTGGGAGGGACCCCCCCAGTAGGGGCAGACTGACACCTCACACGGCTGGGTACCCCTCTGAGACAAAGCTTCCAGAGGAACAATCAGGCAGCACCATTTGCTGTTCAGCAATATTCTCTCTTCTGCAGCCTCCACTGCTGATACCCAGGCAAACAGGGTCTGGAGTGGACCTCCAGCAAACCCCAACAGACCTGCAGCTGAGGTTCCTGACTGTTAGAAGGAAAACTAACAAACAGAAAAGACATCAACACCAAAACCCCATCTGTATGTCACCATCATCAAAGACCAAGGGTAGATAAAACCACACAGATGGGGAAGAAAACAGAGCAGAAGAGCTGAAAATTCTAAAAATCAGAGTGCCTCTCCCCCTCCAAAGGAACGCAGCTCCTCGCCAGCAACGGAACAAAGCTGGATGGAGAATGACTTTCACAAGTTGAGAGAAGACTTCAGACAATCAAACTTCTCTGAGCTAGAGGAGGAAGATGGAACCCATCACAAAGAGGCTAAAAACCTTGAAAAAAGATTAGACGAATGACTAACTAGAATAAATAATGCAGAGAAGTCCTTAAATGACCTGTTGGAGCGAAAACCGTGGCACGAGAACTACGTGACAAATGCACAAGCTTCAGTAACTAATTCAATCAACTGGAAGAAAGGGTGTCAGTGATTGAAGATCAAATGAATGAAATGAAGCAAGAAGAGAAGTTTAGAGAAAAAAAGAGTAAAAGAAATGAACAAAGCCTCCAAGAAATATGGGACTATGTGAAAAGACCAAATCTACGTCTGATTGGTGTAACTGAAAGTGACTGGGAGAATGGAACCAAGTTGGAAAACACTCTGCAGGATATTATCCAGGAGAACTTCCCCAACCTGGCAAGGCAGGCCAACATTCAAATTCAGGAAATACAGAGAACACCATAAAGATACTCCTCGAGAAGGGCAACTCCAAGAAACATAACTGTCAGATTCACCAAAGTTGAAACAAAGGAAAAAATGTCAAGGAAAGCCAAAGAGAATGATGGGCTTCCCTTTGTGGGTAACCCAACCTGACTAACAGCACATCTCTTGGCAGAAACTCTACAAGCCAGAAGAGAGTGGAGGCCAATATTAAACATTCTTAAAGAAAAGAATTTTCAACCCAGAATTTCATATCCAGCCAAACTAAGTTTCATAAGTGAAGGAGAAAGAAAATCCTTTACAGACAAGCAAATGCTGAGAGATTTTGTCACCACCAGGCCTGCCCTACAAGAGCTCCTGAAGGAAGCACTAAACATGGAAAGGAACAACCAGTATCAGCCACTGCAAAAACATGCCAAATTGTAAAGACCGTCAATGCTAGGAAGAAACTGCATCAACTAGCAAGCAAAATAACTAGCTAACATCATAATGACAGGATCAAATTCACACATAACAATATTAACCTTAAATGTAAATGGGCTAAATGTTCCAATTAAAAGACACAGACTGGCAAATTGGATAAAGAGTCAAGCCCCATCAGTGTGCTGTATTCAGGAGACCCAATCTCACACGCAGAGACACACATAGGCTCAAAATAAAGGGATGGAGGAAGATCTACCAAGCAAATGGAAAACAAAAAAATGGCAGGGGTTGCAATCCTAGTCTCTGATAAAGCAGACTTTAAACCATCAAAGATCAAAAGAGACAAAGAAGGCCATTACATAATGGTAAAGGGATCAATTCAACAAGAAGAGCTAACTTTCCTAAATATATATGCACCCAATACAGGAGCACCCAGATTCATAAAGCAAGTCCTTAGAGACTTACAAAGAGACTTAGACTCCCATACAATAATAATGGGAGACTTCAACACCCCACTGTCAACATTAGACAGATCAACGAGACAGAAAGTTAACAAGGATATCCAGGAATTGAACTCATCTCTGCAGCAAGCAGACCTAATAGACATCTACAGAACTCTCCACCCCAAATCAACAGAATATACATTCTTCTCAGCACCACATCACACTTATTCCAAAATTGACCACATAGTTGGAAGTAAAGCACTCCTCAGCAAATGTACAAGAACAGAAATTATAACAAACTGTCTCTCAGACCACAGTGCAATCAAACTAGAACTCTGGATTAAGAAACCCACTCAAAACTGCTCAACTACCTGGAAACTGAACAACCTGCTCCTGAATGACTACTGGGTACATAACGAAATGAAGGCAGAAATAAAGATGTTCTTTGAAACCAATGAGAACAAAGATACAACATACCAGAATCTCTGGGACACATTTTAAAAAGTGTGTAGAGGGAAATTTATAGCACTAAATGCCCACAAGAGAAAGCAGGAAAGATCTAAAACTGACACCCTAACATCACAATTAAAAGAACTAGAGAAGCAAGAGCAAAAAAACATACTCAAAAGCTAGCAGAAGGCAAGACATAACTAAGATCAGAGCAGAACTGAAGGAGATAGAGACACAAAAAACTCTTCAAAAAAATCAATGAATCCAGGAGCTGTTGTTTTGAAAAGATCAACAAAATTGATAGACCACTAGCAAGACTAATAAAGAAGAAAATAGAAAAGAATCAAATAGATGTAATAAAAAATGATAAAGGGGATATCACCACTCACCCCACAGATATACAAACTACCATCAGAGAATATTATAAACACCTCTAAACAAATAAACTAGAAAATCTAGAAGAAATGGATAAATTCCTGGACACATATACCTTCCCAAGACTAAACCAGGAAGAAGTTGAATCCCTGAACAGACCAGTAACAGGCTCTGAAATTGAGGCAAAAATTAATAGCCTACCAACCAAAAAAGTCCAGGGCCAGACGGATTCACAGTCCAATTCCACCAGAGGTACAAGGAGGAGCTGGCACCATTCCTTCTGAAACTTTTCTAATCAATAGAAAAAGAGGGAATCCTCCCTAACTCATTTTATGAGGCCAACATCATCCTGATACCAAAGCCTGGCAGAGACACAAGAAAAAAACGAAATTTTAGACCAATATCCCTGATGAACATCGATGCAAAATCCTCAATAAAATACTGGCAAACCGAATCCAGCAGCCCATCAAAAAGCTTATCCACCATGATCAAGTGGGCTTCATTCCTGGGATGCAAGGCTGGTTCAATATATGCAAATCAATAAACATAATCCAGCATATAAACAGAACCAAAGACAAAAACCATATGATTATCTCAATAGATGCAGAAAAGGCTTTGACAAAATTCAACAGTCGTTCATGGTAAAAACTTCAATAAATTCGGTATTGTTGGAACGTATCTCAAAATAATAAGAGCTATTTATGACAAACCCACAGCCAATATCATACTGAATGGACAAAACCTGGAAGCATTCCCCTTGAAAACTGGCACAAGACAGGGATGCCCTCTCTCACCACTCCTATTCAACATAGTGTTGGAAGTTCTGGCCAGGGCAATCAGGCAAGAGAAAGAAATAAAGGGTACTCAATTAGGAAAAGAAGAAGTCAAATTGTCTCTGTTTGCAGATGACATGATTGTATATTTAGACAACCCCATCATCTCAGCCCCACATCTCCTTGAGCTGATAAGCAACTTCAACAAAATCTCAGGATACAAAATCAATGTGCAAAAACTGCAAGCATTCTTATACACCAGCAACACACAAACAGAGAGCCAAATCATGAGTGAACTCCCATTCACAATTTCTTCAAAGAAAATAAAATATCTAGGAATCCAACAAGGGATGTGAAGAACCTCTTCAAGGAGAACTACAAACCACTGCTCAACGAAATAAAAGAGGACACAAACAAATGGAAGAACATTCCATGCTCATGGATAGGAAGAATCAATATCGTGAAAATGGCTATACTGCCCAAGGTAATTTATAGATTCAATGCCATCCCCATCAAGCTACCAATGACTTTCTTCACAGAATTGGAAAAAGCTACTTTAAAGTTCATATGGAACCATAAAAGAGCCCACATTGCCAGGACAATCCTAAGCAAAAAGAACAAAGCTGGAGGCATCATGCTATCTGACTTCAAAGTATACTACAAGGCTACTGTAACCAAAAAAGCATGGTACTGTTACCAAGACAGAGATATAGACCAATGGAACAGAACAGAGCCCTCGTTAATAATACCACACATCTGCAACCATCTGATGTTTGATGAACCTGACAAAATCAAGAAATGGGGAAAGGATTCCCTATTTAATAAATGGTGCTGGCAAAACTGGCTAGTCACCTGTGGAAAGCTGAAGTTGGATCCCTTCCTTACTCCTTATACAAAAATTAATTCAAGATGGACTAGAGACTTAAATTTTAGACCTAAAACCATAAAAACCCTAGAAGAAAACCTAGGCAATACCATTCAGGACATAGGCATGGGCAAGGCATTCATGTCTAAAACACCAAAAGCAATGGCAACAAAAGCCAAAATTGACAAATGGGATCTAATTAAACTAAAGAGCTTCTGCACAGTGAAAGAAACTACCATCAGAGTGAACAGGAAACCTACAGAATGGGAGAAAATTTATGCAATCTACTCATCTGACAAAGGGCTAATATCCAGAATCTACAAAGAACTCAAATTTACAAGAAAAAAACAACTCCATCAAAAAGTGGGCAAAGGATATGAACAGACACTTCTTTTTATGCAACCAACAGACATGTGAAAAACTGCACATCGTCACTGGCCATCAGAGAAATGCAAAACAAAACCACAATGAGATTACCATCTCACACCAGTTAGAATGGAAATCATTAAAAAGTTAGGAAACAATAGGTGCCGGAGAGGATGTGGAGAAATAGGAACACTTTTACACTGTTGGTAGGACTGTAAACTAGTTCAACCATTGTGGTGGAAGACAGTGTGGCGAATCCTCAAGGATCTAGAACTAGAAATACCATTTGACCCAGCCATCCCATTACTGGGTATATATCCAAAGGATTATAAGTTATGCTGCTATAAAGACACATGCACACGTGTGTTTATTGTGGCACTATTCACAATAGCAAAGACTTGGAACCATCCCAAGTGTCCATCAGTGATAGACTGGATTAAGAAAATGTGGCACATATACACCATGGAATACTATGCAACCATAGAAAAGGATGAGTTCATGTCCTTTTAAGGGACATGGATGAAGCTGGAAACCATCATTCTCAGCAAACTATCACAAGAACAGAAAACCAAACACCACATGTTCTCACTCATAGGTGGGAATTGAACAATGAGAACACTTGGACACAGGAAGGGGCACATCACACACTGGGGCCTGTTGTGGGGTGGGGGTAGTGGGGAGGGATAGCATTAGGAGATATACCTAATGTAAATGACAAGTTAATGGGTGCAGCACACCAACAGGGCACATGTATACATATGTAACAAACCTGCACGTTGTGCACATGTACCCTAGAACTTAAAGTATAATTTTTTAAAAAAAAGTCTTTACCTTAAAGAAATAAAAATAAAAAAATAAAAGGAGCATTCAAAAAGTTAAAAAAAAAAAAAAAAAACGGAAAAAAAGAGAAAATCTCAGAGTTACCCGAATTTCTTTTCTCGATCCAATAAAACTTGGCTGGAAACATTCATATTATGGCCAAAGTCCACCATGCTGAATAAGACAGACCTACACTAGATCTCATGGAGAGTTTGGAGTGACATTTTTTTCTTTGTCTTCTGGCTACATCAGGGTTTTAGAGTAGCTCCTGAGACATTTGTTTATTTAAGGGATTTTGAATAATTAAGGCCCTACCTACTGTTTAAATGCTGATTGAAATATACTGAAACTTTGGCAAGGAAAACACCTTGGTTTTTGGATGGATGATCCATGATTTGAGTGGATATCAATGTTTCTGTTGACAAGAAAGTTCCATCTAGATAATGCATTTGATGAAATGTTTTCTCCAAATTAGAACTTTCTTATTAATTAGACATTATCTTCCAGAAAGTTCATATCACTAAGACAGATAAAATGGGTTGTATAGATTATCACTCAAAATGAGATGAAATAGCAATAGTTAGTTTGGGAAAAGTGTCAAATGAAACGTTTAATAATAAAAAACATTTATTTAACAATTACTACATGTCAGAAACTATGTTAAGTGCTTTATAAGGCCGGGTGCGGTGGCTCAAGCCTGTAATCCCAGCACTTTGGGAGGCCGAGGCGGGCGGATCACAAGGTCAGGAGATCGAGACCACAGTGAAACCCCGTCTCTACTAAAAATACAAAAAATTAGCCGGGCGCGGTGGCGGGCGCCTGTAGTCCTAGCTACTCAAGAGGCTGAGGCAGGAGAATGGCGTGAACCCAGGAGGCGGAGCTTGCAGTGAGCCGAGATCGCGCCACTGCACTCCAGCCTGGGCAACAGCGTGAGACTCCGTCTCAAAAAAAAAAAAAAAAAAAAAAAAAAAGTGCTTTATATGCATTATTTAATTAGCACATAATCACATGAAATACATACTTTTATTATCCTCATTTTCCAGATGAAGAAATTGACCAGAGAGGTTAAGTAAATTGTCTAAGATTGTGCAAAGTTATTTAAGGATAGAGCCAGAGTTAGGATTATGTGTAACATGGCGCTGAAGTCCTCATTCTTAGCTGCTACACTGTGCTCGTCTCTTCTGACTTCAGTGATCAAACAAGGCGATTGTGAATTTTACTAAACCTTTCCACACTCAACCCACAGAAGACGTGATTTCTGTCATGTGTGACAAAACAAGGTTTTCTTTATAAAATATGCCACTGAATGTTTAGCAACGTGTGTTCTCACATAGCTGGCAATGGTATCTTTACTTGTACTGGGCTTAGTGCAGTTAGAACTTAAATTTCTAGAAGCTGCGTATAAACATGTTCTAAAATTTTGTTGTTGTTGCCTTAGTAACTTTATTGTGACCTAAGTGTTCCACGAGCATCCTAAACTTAGGCTGGGGATATGAAAATCTATTTTATAATGGTTTTAGGAAAAAGCAAGGTATTAGCAAAAAATTAGAAGATTCTGAATGCTATTACAACAAAGTATACATTTAAATGAAATGCAATAACAAAGTGTACCTTTGAAAAATATTCAATAAACTGAATGAAATTTAAAAATATATGGCATTTGTATTTATATGTGAATAAGACTTTCTAACCCATCTATTTCTAAAAAACTTACGTTTAATAATGGACAAAATGCATGCTAAAGAATTATAATTTTATTTTTTCTTCACCTGTAAAACTGATGAAAATTGTTTGTTATTTTCACAGCTGAATTTTTATTCCTCTTGTGGGGTGTTTATCTCTGCTATGCAGTGCGGACAGTCCCATCGGCATTCCATGAGCCCCGCTATATGGCTGTTGCAGTTCACAATGAGCTCATCATCTCTGCTATATTCCATACAATTAGGCAAGTGATCTGTAGAGCTAGTAAATACCTTTTATTTTTCTGATATGTTGCATTTTAAATAGCAAAATTAGATAAGATGCATAATAGAAAGACTTAGGAAAGATAGCATTTTATAAGTTGACTAATTTCTTTTATAGATATGGAAAATGAATAGTTTGTTTTTAAAGCTGTTGTTCCTTCTGCTGTGTTGTTTATTGCCTTCTATTTTGAAGGTTAACTCAATGTTATTGTACTATCTTAAGCCACTTATGGAAGTATAATGGAGTATTGTTTATAATATGTAGCACTTTTCGTTATGAAGATATAATGCAGTATGTGCATACATTGTAAAGCAGATACAGTTAACTCATCTATGTTTTCATTCGTGTTTAATGGGCTGGTTTATATTTTCAAAATCTCAGTATTCATATAGACAACTTATATGTATGAATTCTGTGGAATTCAAAACACAAAAACTACTTCAATCTGATGACTAGATTATCACGTGCAATGGGCTTTGCCACTGTCACACATTCTAGTAATGAATTTCTGGGATAAGAATGTATAGCTTGGTCCTCTATTTTGTGATCATCCCAGGTTTCTCTTTAGCAGACGAGAACAGAGGAGGAAGATAGTGGCTTATCATGAAGTGAACAAAATGAAACATATATGACTTATATTCTGAAAATGTGTCCCTGATTCATATTTGAAAATGAAATGAAACTCTCAGGGCAGAACTGTAAGAAGGAATTCTGTCATTTAAAAAGCAACAAAAAGATGTCATTCAATTGCTTGACAGATATGGAAAGTCAGGACACACTTAAGAAAATTAGAAATGTTGAATATTTGTCTCTGGACTAGGAGGCTGTGGGCCTGGGGGAGTTCTGTAGGATGCCTGTCCTCTCTGACTTTAGTCAACAATCAGAAGATGCGGTCTTGCATCATTAGAAAGAGACATTGCCAGACAGCAGTGGACCACAGTTACTGCCTACACTTTTAAAACTCTTAAATAAGAAAAGGAGGTATCTATGGTCTGACAACACTGGAAACTCCATCAAGAGGCCAGGAATCTAGAGAACTGGCCTCTTTGCTTTGTCTTGCCCTCTCTCTCAAGAGAGAGGAGAAAGAAAGACGTTAGAAAAGGAAGGAAAGATAACAATGGAAATATAAGATTTTAAATAAGCAAAGTAAGAAATGGTTTTTCAGCTACTCAGACTGGAGTTTCAGGACCTAAGAGAGGATGCCCTCAGTCGACAGTATCTTGAGTGCCATAGAACGTCTCCTCCTGATGCCAGAGCTCAATCAGCCTTGCCATTTTCCCCAGACTTTCTTCCAAGAAAAGCTACTTTTTTGCTTATTTGCAGAGTATTTCATGATACAACAAACATGCTTTTCTGCAACCAGTTACAAGTTAAATGTTAACAAATCAACTAAAGAGTTATAAACCAGTAAGGCGTCCTCTCAGAGATGAGTTTAAATGTCTTCTATGGTCAAAGTGTGCTTATGTAGTGCAGAAGATTGTCCACCAGCCTTTTAATAAACTGCTGGATTTTTTAGAAAGAAATTGTCCAAGTACTTAAATCTGTTTACAGGTTTAATATCTAAATATCCTTTTATTCCTTAAAGCTGACTCTGTTCAGTTATTAATCATTAAATTTCTTTTCTCAATAGATGTCAAACTCTAAACTGACCCAGGTTCTTTCAGGAGTAGGCATGGTAAACTATCCTTAAATGAATCTTTTAAAAGTTTAGGCTGAGCACAGTGGCTCACGCCTGTAATCCCAGCACTTTGGGAGGCTGAGGTGGGTGGATCACGAGGTCAGGAAATCAAGACCATCCTGGCTAACATGGTGAAACCCTGTCTCTACTAAAAATACAAAAAATTAGCAGGGCGTGGTGGCGGGCGCTGGTAGTCTCAGCTACTTGGGAGGCTGAGGCAGGAGAATGGTGTGAACCCAGGAGGTGGAGGTTGTGGTGAGTGGAGATTGTGCCACTGCACTCCAGCATGGGTGACAGAGCAAGACTCCATCTCAGAAAAAAAACAGATGTTAAAGAAAAATCGTAAAACGATAAAGAAAAAAGTAAACTCCCCAATCACACTACCCAAAGATAATCACTGTTGACATCTTAGTATATCACTTTTAGATGTTTATGTGTGTTTGCATATTTATGATACATTGATAGTCTCCTTTTCAGTGTCCCTATGCAAGTTAGCATGCTGAGAAGTCCTGCTGCAAGAAATCCTATTTAACTAGCATTTTGCAAACTTAATTGACCATGGAATCCCCCTAAACCTCACTTGACATTTGATAACAGCATCCCCACTTCAGAAAATACTGTTTTACTACTGATTCAAGGTGACAGGAAGTACACGTTAAATACTGATTGAAAACAGCTTTACTACTTTGCTTTAAATCTTTCCTACAGAGCCCTAAGCAACCCACTAGCCCAGCCGGAATCACATGAACATGAGCTTGGTTCTTACAGACACATGCTCTGATTGAATGCTCCATGTTGAACCTAGTAAATTTGGTGTTGAGTAGACATGACGTACTTGCAAGATCAATTTTCTTACAGACAACTGTGTGGACCCTTGTTATTTTTGAAAAGTGAGAACTTCCATTGGTAGCAGTAACTAGCTTGATAGGCTTTGATTTTTTAGCAAGCTTAAATAAACCTGAAGAAGCCCTATGTTTTAAGTTCCAAATTTGACCTACTATATCTTTCTGCCTAGACTAGATTGGATCAGACTGTGGTACATTGACTATAAAGAATCATAGCATATATTAGCTACTCTCAGAAATTTAATTTATATGTCTCTAAAGGATGAAGGAATGGAATTATAGTTTAACACAGTAAATCTGCATAACCCTGATTTTGAGGGAATTGATAGGGAAAAAGTAACAGGCAATAATAAATCAAGGATGTACAATGTCTTATTTACATATGGACTGAATTTATATATGTGATGGTTCAAATATTTTTAAAGTCCAAGAATAAGCAGCAATAACATAATAATTTAAATCAGCTATATCCATCTTGGTAATTTTTTTCTTGAATGGAATAATATAAGACTTCCAACATTGAAAAATATATTCTCTATCAATATAGCATGTGTTCTTTCTTATATGCTTAAAATATAAAATTGTTTGTATGTATATATGCATATACACATATATAAGTTAAAAACTATGACCACACATTATATATAGATTTATCTTCATTCATACCAAATTGTCAAATTGCACAAAAATAGACTAATAACAAAGAATTAAGTCTAAAAGGATAAATAATGCAGAGGCGCTTTACCTAGCCTATTATAATCCCTTATTATTTTTAGTGCTATGCATAAAGCAAACCTGTGAGAAAGTACAAGACTTTTTAAAGTGTGTTTATTTTTAACCTCAATTTTCAAATATTTTATGCTCCTGGCTTTTAGACCTATTTTTTAAAAGATGAAATACTCTTGAAAAAATAAAGCTTTAAAATTACCTCAAAACCCAGTTTTTCTCAAAATATTTCTAGTCGGAATTACAACCTTAAAAACATGGCAGTAATTTAAAACTGATTAATTTGGGAGTGATGTCTGTATATTTAACAGTTGGTGGTTTTTTGAAGGTTCAGTATTTTAAATTATGTGCAAGCATTTGTCCTTCTAGATATTGTCGTGCTAGCTTAAAGTGTATTTGGTTTGCATTTAAGATGGAATTCTCAGTACATGAGGATCCTTTTATGAATTTGTCTCCTTTAATGTAACTTTCTGCTCCAATACTGGAATGACCCCCAACAGACTGTATTTGCATTATTTTTCCAGAGTGTTATATCCCTTATATGCCTCAGCGACTGTTACTTATTACTGAGTATAATGATCGTATTTCAATGCTTAAAACAAAAAACAAACAAAAAAAACCTGACCCAGGAAAACAGACTGTGTCAAAAGTCTTTTCAGAAACTTTTGTCAAAACTGGTTCAGTTTTGTAGTCATATTCAAGGTATGTGTAAGGTCACACTTTTCTCACAAAGAAGTTAGAGAAGATGGTTAGCCAGAAAGCCCTATCCCTATTTAATGAAATGTGAGCTATTGTGATGAGTGCCCTATACTTTATGTATGTTACGAGCCTATTGGTTTGCATCTCTAGACACAAGGGAAAACAATTCTCCATTTTGGGTAACTCCTGAGCTTCCATTTTAGCTTGATATCCTTAAGGGAGCAGCATGGAGGTGAAAATGAGAAAGAAATCCTCTTGATGACAATTTTAAACATTAATGATAATTTACTTAGTAAATTTGTCATTAATATGGTAGAATGAAGATATAAAAGTTAGTTTCTTCCCATTTTAGCCATTAATATATGTTTGTTTTGTGATTATAATATGGGCATTTTCTTAGGATGTTAACTTTGCAAATTTGATGATGTAAAACAAAATTGTAATTCTCTGATTTCAAGTGGCAAAATGTCATATTTTGCCTTCATGGATAAAGAATGGATAAGACCTTTATAAAAGCAACCCCTGGTTTCTGCGTAAGGGTGAATACTTAAAACATGAACTGTGTACATACACCTATTAATCTATGAAAATATTCCCAAATTACTAGAGTAAACCTTAGTACTGAATTTCTCACCATTTTTCCTGCAGAGGCATACTGGAACACAACTTTATAAATTTCTCAGTAAGATAAGATTTTTAAATACTGCATTTTAAACTTTAGACAGTTTGATAATTTGGAACAATTTATTTTAAAGGGTACATTTTACAAACCATTAGTATGTTTCATTAAGTGGTTTTATTCATTGTTTTATCATTTGAATCGTTGGATTAGTCACAAAGATAATTGTCCACCTTTTTTCTTAATTATAATTCTTTTTAAACATTGATGTTTTGTAGGCAAATTATGAGTTCTAAGAAGATTAGAACTCATAACTCTGCAAATTTGTATTATAAATTTGTAGTCTACTCCTCTTTTGAATTTACATATATTTCCACTTTGATTTTCGGAGGCCACTTTACATACAAAATAATAATCTTGGGAATTATGCTGCCTTTCTTACTGTTGTTAATCTAAAATCATAAATAATAAAAGGTTCATATCTTATGCATCAAATTAAGCTTCGACTTTATTCTTCTGAGATGAAAATATATGCCATAGAAACAGTAATACAATTTCCTTTTTGTTTTTTTAATACAATGAGGAAAAAAGAGTTTCCAAGTAATCCTAGTGTTTTAAGTAGAATCTTAATCTTGGATTGTTAAACTCAATGAATTCTCATTTCAGATTTGTTCTTGCCTCGAGACTTCAGTCTGATTGGATGTTGATGCTGTATTTTGCACATACTCATTTGACTGTGACAGTCACCATCGGGTTGCTTTTGATTCCAAAGGTATTCTTCTGATATTACTTTTTTTTTTTTTTTTGCAAAACTTATTTTAAATGAACATGGATTTGTTTATCCTGTGGGCAAAGGGAGGTATGGAAATTTGCTTAACATTTAAAACAGTTTTAAAGCTCCCTCCCTCAGGAAACTGGCTGGCTGTTTTCTTTTCGAATTTTGGAAACTTCTTACATTTTTAAATGACTTTGTTTGTACAAAAACCCATCATCTGTTTCAGTCTTTTTCCAAATATATTGATGTCTAATATGTTTTAATTATTATGGGCTCATTCTAGCTGTAACATCAAGATCATTCTTTAAAAGAACCCTCCTATTCTAAGAATCCTCTTGTTTGGATTCATATCCAGAGAAATCTTGTGTTTGAAACATTCAAATAATTTTTTATGTATATGGAAATAAATTTTTATATATAGAGGAATCTCCTTAATGATAGACACTGACAGACTTATCCAGGCAGCACCATGAAATGAGGAAAAATGAGCCAGGACTCAGAATGCAGGATTCTAGACTCATGGCTCTCCCAGAAACTGGCTGTGTGTTATGACAGTAGCCAGGACTGTTGATTTTTTTTTATGATGTAATAGTAAGGCTTCCTGGAATAAAATAAAATGATATTGGAGTTTTTTTCTGTGAGGGGAATGTATTATACAAATTATAGCATTATTATTATTTTCCTCTTTTATACGTAAACACAATAGTAGAACACTGTGTATCTTTTCAGTGCCACAAAATACAGTGTTAGCACAACTGAAACCAGAGTTGTGATTTCTTGTCTTTCACTCCAGGCTTTTCCTCAACTCTCGCAGTTAACCAAAACATTGAGATTCAGCCTGATTGAAAAGGCTAAACCATTGTAAACAGAACAAGATACCTATACTTGAATTACATCAACTAGACACAAGTATTTGTATAGATTATCTTAACTATTTTAATACTTTGCATAATACGATTACAGTTTTTTTTAGATGGATGGAGGTATACTGAGATTATTTAATAAATTGTTGCTGAGTTCCAAAGAGGAATGAAAACATCTGTTCATACAAAACACTTGTATATGAATATTCATAGCAGTGTTATTCATAATACACAAAAAGTAGGAACAACCCAAATGTTTACCGACTGATAAATGTATAAACAACATGTGGTATATCCATGTGATGGAATATTATTTGTCAGTGAAAAGGAATGAAGTTCTGGCACATGTTACAACAATAAGAAGTGCAAAAGCCAGACACAAAATGCCACACATTGCATGATTCCATTTATGTGAAATGTCCAGAATGGGCAGATCTATAGAAACAGAAAGTAGATTAGTGTTTGTCACAGGCTGGGGGAAGGATGACTAGAAGTGATTGCTTAATGGATTCAAGGTTTCTTTTTGAGATTAATATTCCAAAACTATTCTGGAATTAAATAATAGTGATGGTTGCACAACCTCATGAATGTAACAACAAGAACTGACATGTACACTTTAAATTTATAATTTTTGTAGTATGTATGTGAATTCTATCTCAATAAAAAGAATGTTAAAATATTATACAGGGGCATTGCTAGGCATTGTTATATATCCTTAGAATAAGAGAAATGAACAGATAAAAACCTGTATTCTCACGGTACTTATATTCTGGAGAAGGGGAGAGGGGGAGGGGGAGACAGACAAATAAGGTATTTAAAACAGTATTTTAGATAGAGATAAGTGCCAAGGAAAAATAATAAAGCAGGAAATGGACAATATATGACAAATGACATTATTTCTTAAACCCATAATTGTCTCCAAGACTTTGAAAACAAGAAAAAACAAGTTCATTTTTATAAATGACCTCCAGGTGGTGTAACCAGTGGCATATGATATTTTGGAGGGCAGGAACTCTATGAGGGCAGGAACTCATGATTTGTGGCCTTTAGTTCATGGCATCTGTGGGTCTCACAAACAAATGTAGAAGAGTAAAGATTCAGTTTACCAGGGAGGTTGGAGCAGGAGGATGGCTTCAGCCCAGGAGTTTGAAACTGCTGCACATATATATATACATATATGCAATGTCTTACAGTGAGCTAGGTTCTACAGCTCATACTGAATTTCTGTTTCAGTTTTCACATTCAAGCAATAACCCACGAGATGATATTGCTACAGAAGCATATGAGGATGAGCTAGACATGGGCCGATCTGGATCCTACCTGAACAGCAGTATCAATTCAGCCTGGAGTGAGCACAGCTTGGATCCAGAGGATATTCGGGTAATGCCAGTACTCTATCTTTCTTCCTATTTCAGATTAGCCTTATTTATACAGGCAGGCATCTGTGGGTTGGTGGGGAGTGTGTGCATGCATGTGCATTCATGTTTGTGCGTGTATGTCTCAGAAAGAGGGAATGTGTTTGGGTATGAACTGAAGATGTCAAATGCAGAGTTAATCCAGTTCTGAAATATATGAACCATAGTATAAATTAGAATGCACAGGCCATTTCAGCTTTTATAAGTAGCCTGGTCAACCTCAGGAGTCTTAACTGACTTATTGGTATTCATAGTGATGAACTGATTAGACATGTTCCATAATACATGTTTATGACATCTTGCTTAGGGAAAGGTAGGATAGATCTGTGGAGCAGAGAGGAGAGCCTGGATTATTTAAAATAATCTACGACAACATATCAGCGTCTGAAGGAAGCAGATGTTTTTAGCAGTCAAAGGACTGTTACCCTCTAAGCCTAATCTAACATCACATGTAACTTTATCAATGGCTACATGATGCTTCCAATACTACTCAGGGATATGGTTCACCTATAAACAACATGCTGTGTTTTGTGCTGGTCCAGGCTCAGTCTGGTCCACACAACTTGAATGTGCAAAGTGCTTGCTCCTTAATGCAAGGTTAGAATACATGAGTTCATGTCTTAAGGTCCACGCTTTATGTGAAACAAAACACAAAAGAATCAGAAAGTATAAATGGGGAGAAAATCGACAAGTACATATGCCAGAGAAAGCTGTAGAGCAGTTGCCCTAAAGAGCCCAAGTTTACTGAATTCTAGTACCATGTAGTGATCTTCTATGGCGAAACACTAAATTCTACACTTCTTTGAATTTGCTTTTGTTCTGGCAGGATGAGCTGAAAAAACTCTATGCCCAACTGGAAATATATAAAAGAAAGAAGATGATTACAAACAACCCTCACCTCCAGAAAAAGCGGTGCTCAAAGAAGGGCCTAGGTCGTTCCATCATGAGACGCATTACCGAGATCCCAGAGACAGTCAGCAGGCAGTGCTCTAAAGAGGACAAGGAGGGCACCGACCATGGCACAGCCAAAGGCACTGCCCTCATCAGGAAGAACCCCCCAGAGTCTTCAGGGAACACAGGGAAATCCAAGGAGGAGAACCTGAAAAACCGAGTCTTCTCACTCAAGAAATCCCACAGCACTTATGACCACGTGAGAGACCAAACGGAAGAGTCCAGTAGCCTACCCACAGAAAGCCAAGAGGAGGAGGTGACAGAAAATTCCACACTGGAATCCCTGTCGAGTAAGAAACTGACACAAAAACTAAAAGAAGACAGCGAGGCTGAGTCCACGGAGTCGGTGCCGTTGGTGTGCAAGTCAGCAAGTGCTCACAACCTCAGCTCAGAGAAGAAGCCTGGACACCCACGAACGTCAATGTTACAGAAGTCTCTCAGTGTCATAGCAAGTGCCAAGGAGAAGACTCTTGGATTAGCTGGGAAAACCCAAACAGCAGGCGTGGAAGAAAGTGCTAAATCCCAGAAACCTCTGCCAAAAGATAAAGAGACAAACAGAAATCACTCAAATTCTGATAACACAGAGACTAAAGATCCTACCCCCCAAAACTCAAATCCTGCGGAGGAGCCAAGAAAGCCTCAGAAATCTGGGATTATGAAACAACAAAGGGTCAACCCCACCACTGCCAATTCTGACCTGAACCCAGGCGCCACCCAGATGAAGGACAACTTTGACATTGGGGAGGTGTGTCCTTGGGAGGTTTATGACCTGACCCCTGGTCCTGTGCCTTCAGAATCAAAAGTTCAAAAGCATGTATCTATTGTGGCTTCTGAAATGGAGAAAAACCCCACTTTTTCCTTAAAGGAGAAATCTCACCACAAGCCTAAGGCAGCTGAAGTTTGTCAGCAATCCAATCAGAAGTGCACAGATAAGGCTGAAGTATGCCTTTGGGGGATCCAAGGCCAGTCCATTTTGGAAGATGAGAAGCATTTCATTTCCAAGACTCCAGTTCTCCAAGAGAGGGCAAAAGAGGAGAACGGAGGTCAGCCTCATGCAGCCAAAGTGTGTGCTGGGCAGAGTGAAGAACTGCCCCCCAAAGCTGTAGCATCAAAAACAGAGAATGAAAATCTCAACCAAATAGGACACCAGGAAAAAAAGACATCCTCTGAGGAGAATGTGCGTGGCTCCTATAACTCAAGTAATAACTTCCAGCAACCTTTAATGTCACGAGCAGAGGTGTGCCCTTGGGAGTTTGAGACCCCAGCTCAACCAAATGCTGGAAGAAGTGTAGCTTTACCTGCTTCTTCTGCTCTAAGTGCAAGTAAGATAGCAGGGCCTCGGAAAGAAGAAGTCTGGGATACTTTTAAAGTGTAGCATCCCCAGGAAGAAGAGGAAAAGGAGGGAACCCCGGATTGGATAAAGACAGAAGATATAAGAATCAAAAATTCCCAAGAAGGATTTGTCAATCGAGGAAAACATGACGGATGGTGAGGTGAAGTCAGAAGTATGGGTAGAAGAGGACCTGGGGGACAAGAGCAACAATGTCATAAAGAAGTCAGACTTTGGTCAAGAAAGTCCTTCCCCTGGTAACACTAGGAAAATCTTTCCATTTCAGCATGTTTAAGGAAAATAGTCCACAATGTCTGCCCTGATCAATATGTACCCATGGGACTTTGAAGATCCTAGGCCAGGTAAACCAGGAGGCACAGAAGACGTACCAGATTTGCAAAGAAGGAAAAGGTATAAACGTATATAACTGAAATTCTAAGTAGCTGTCCGAGAAGAACTTACTTTACCTATTTAACCTTGATAGCACTGCTAATTTAATGCATCCCAAAAATCTCTTTTATATTAATGATTGCTTTCATTTTCTTATCAATGTATGTTTCAGTACATCGTTGTGTCTCATATTCAAGCATTCCAGATTGTATAATTTTTGCAAATAACTTTGGTATTATGTGACACAACACATTTATGCAATCTGCAGCTACTCAATTGTTATTGCACCTTACAGAATACCTGCTATCTATCAACTTTAGTTGATTCTTGAAGTACAGTAACCTTTCTCTGGCTTCGGAAGCCATCACTGTTACTATAAAAACTTTCAGTTTTGGCTGTGGTTTATATATTGTGACTTTGAATTTGACTCTATTATTTCACATCATGGTTTGTTATACTGTCTTAATCAGGGTTTTTTATACAAGTTGAGTTACTTGTTTTGCATTTCTTGTTAGGACTCAGAAGCTTTATTAATATTGGAGATCAAGTGGTCCTACTTAGTCATATGTCTCAATAAGTTAAGGACAACTTATCCATTGTTTATTCAAAGTCAGAGATAGATAACACCTTCATTCCAATTAATTGTCCCTTTTAACTCTTTCAGTATTTCATACTTAGCATTTCCTAAGGAAGAAGCTAAGAGTGAGAAAAATATACTGTGCATTATTATTACCTTTGGAAAGGGAAGACTCTAGGGATGACATGAGAAGTATAGCAGTACTACAGACCCGGGAAGTTTGCCTTTCAAAAAAACACAGGTAGCTCCTGATAGCACTTTCAAGGGATTATTTTTTTAAAGCAAAAAATTATGGTAGCATCAAGATCGTTGTATGGATATATTTTTATTATGTGCACTGGAAATACAGTATTTTAAAATACCTTAAACTATTTATTCTCGTAAACTCTTATTCATTGCTTCAGCTAGAGGTAGAATTTGCTGGGCTCAAATCCCAAAGAGGTTTTATAACCTTATTTATTCAAAGCCTATAAGGTGGTATGGAATCTTAATTCTCCCAAGCACTGGAAAATGTCTAAGTCCTGCAAATTGCCATTGTGAGCCACTTGCTCAAAATGTAACATGTAAGGTCTATTTGCAAGGCAAAGCAGCCCCCAAAGCATATTTTATAAAGCTTATTGCATTCCACACTGATCTCTTGGCATGGGAATCCTAAGCTGCCGACTTAGCCCTACCGATATGATCATGCAATGAGATTCCAAAGCTCGGTCTCAAAGAATCACTCAGAAATAGAACTGAGACTTCCCTTTTTCTCCCTGTAAACACCGAAGTATCAACTGCTTATTTGGCCAGGACACTCCCAGCACAAATAACTATTTGTTTATGTCACAAGCAGCAAGGAGGACATGCTAGGGTGATAAAAGATGGAGAAACAGAATCAGAGAGTGGATATAGGGCTGTTCTTAGTATTATTTTCAGTGGAAGGTAAAAACAGAATTCTCCATATTCATCGTCAAATTTTTCTCAGTGATTTTTTTATTCAGGAGTAAGCAAGCACTTCACTGTTTTGCAAAGCTGTGCACAAATCTTCCTCACCCATTTGCTGGCTTTATGCATTACTCAGGTTGGTGGGGTCAGTTTGAAAAGATATAGAAATTCTATTTTTGTGTCTTTACACCATTTATTTCTTTGATCTCTTCCTTTTCAATGAAGGGCCTATATGCTTGGTGACCTCCTTTAAGGAATCTTTGTGAATTGGGTTGGAAGTTCCTAGACCCACATACTTGTTTCATTTATGTCCGAAATTTGTTAGCACTTGATTCATTTCTTGAGAAATATGCGGTCAAGCATCAGTGACTTTCTATTGCACTTCAGGATTGATCCTGCTAGAGATGTGACTTAAAAAGACTTGCCAAATTATACCTTAGCGACATTCTATAGTTCATAGATTATTCTCCACCAGCATAAATCAGTGAGAGTGCCTAGAGTCTTTCTGAGAGTTTCATTGCCATTATCAACAAGAGAAGTTGAAATTTACAAGTCAGGAGGTTATTGTTCCAGATTGATAACCACAGAAAGTGAATAAACACTTTTAAGGTCGCAAACATTTGCTAGGTTGTCCTTCTCAATGCATGTGCAGGCTGCATCCTGTCCTTGTTTTTAAGCCAGGGTTTATAAATACGTAGATTTATACCAATCTTAATAGAATTGTATATTTTATGCAAGAATTAAATGCTTTACGACGTGAAGTATAACTCAACCCATTGTAAACTTTGGTGGCAATATGGATTTGAAACTCGACAGTTCTCTTGTATTTGCTTCCTAGGTTTCTGCATGCAAGTTATGACAGGTAGGACTGAAAAAACACTGCCTTTTGACGTCTAGCATTTAGCAACTGAGAGTCGTAGAGTCAATAAAGCTGTAAGTCTCTTCACTTAATCTGTGGTTCTCCTAAAACTATTATCTGAAACCTACAGCATCCCACCATGAAATATTTGGTAAATTTATGTTGTGACGTGTTGCAGCATGTAAATAATTATAACTTCTCTGCAATAAAACATATTTATATGAAAGTGATTTGTGGGGATTTGTGTGTTCATCTATAGAAAACTGAATTTATTTAGTCTAACTTTAAAGGAAATTCCATATATTTGTTTGGCTCGGTATCCTTGTGCACATACATCCTCATGTTGCCAGTCTGTAGGAATATGTGATTAGTCAAATGTGGCCTCAAACACACAGGTAATCATTTGGGAAGCAAGCAAACCTATTCGTGGTTTTGATTTAAGACGGCTCTTCCTGAATGGGAACTAACTCAGCTACCTTTTTTGTTTGCTTGTTTACTCCACACACAGTACCAGGAAATCTGCTAAGAAGTGATGATACAAAGATAACCCCCCTTCAGGAACACTCAGGCCCATGAGAGTATCCAGTCACTGGTATAATAATAGGCAGATGAGCATAACTAAGGTCAGAGAAGTCTCCCTAGGGAGTTCAGGTTCACCAGGCTGAAATTCTGCAAAGGCAACAAACAGGTATCAAAGGGAAACTGTTGTAAGGCTGGAGACGGAACTGAGCACAGACTTACACACCACGCTTCAAGTTAACAGCAGCTTCATCCTGGAGCACTGGAAGCTATACGGAAGCTTTTTAAAGTGGCATAATGAAGTCCAATATTAGATCATCTTGGAAGCAGCCCTGAAATGGACTGAAACGTGAAGAGACTAGAGGAAGCTAAAAAGATTAGTGTGAGAGTCATGATGAGAGAAGATGAGAGCCTAAAAAGGAGATGGAAAGATTCGTGTTTATTTCATCAAAATCACATCTCCAATTGGGTTTACTATTTTATTATACTCATGTGAAATGGGAAAAATCAGGTTACTTAGATAACTGTCAAATATAATTTTTTTTCTAAGTTTGTTGACATTTTGGCTAATTTCAAAAGCCTTGAAAGCCCTTTCTGAAGACTGGTAGACCTCATATCATCTGTTCATGAGAAAAGCTGAAGAACAGGATCCCAGGTTCCTGCCATGGGAAAACTTGGTACTAACCTGGCCTGGGAAAGAAGGCGTCTGGGGCATGTTGCAGTGTGTACTGAAGTTTCTACCAGCTCAGAAGCACTCTAGAAAGACAACCAAGCCTAACAAGAGGGAAGGGGAGGGAGGCTGGTCCCCACCTCATCCCTGCACCCTTCTTTGGATGAAGCATAGCAACTACCTTTTCCCATCTGCTCACACCATTGCCACTTACAAAATTTTCAGTTATTGCTGGACTTGCCTAGTTGACCTGCCTGACTATATTATTTTTCATATACATTGTTTGTTGTTTCTTTGTTCTAAATTTAGACTCTTTCTGCTAAAAAAAAAAAAATCCTAAGGGAAATCAGAAATAGACTTTATCACATAAAAATTAATAATGTAAATCTGGTGTCCTAAAACAGTGCAAGTTAGTTAAGATTTTCTTGTATCAGCATATCCCATCTTTTCTTCCTGAATAGTTGTAAAGACAGCAATCAAATCTTTCTAATTTGAATTGTTTTCTCTTTAAACATTTTGATTATTAGAAAGTACAAGGGCAAAGTTCAAGCATCTTGTGTATTCTAATTCAGCGTTAACTGGCTAGAAGGCAGATAATGAAATGTATGAATTGATTTTTAATTTCCCTCTCTTTGCCTGTGATGTGAAAACTGCCAGAAATAAAACTGTCTGATCAAATGAACATGGAAAATAAGGGATAAATATAGGAAGAGGCCTGTGCTGCACAACAGTCACATTCCTAGAAAGAAAAATAACTTAAATATGCAAATAGAAGATTCATGCCAGTTCTTGTAGAACATACTCCCATTTCAGTTCAATCAGCAATAGAAAAGAAAAAAATTCCCTCTGTTGTGCACACAAGATTCATGCAGTTTTTACTCCAGCTACACCAAGAGGTTTGATTCTTCCATGCCTTTTGTGTTTGCTCATTGGTCCAATTCAAATTCTCTCCCCTTCTCCCTGCCAACATGTTATGTACACCTTAATGCTGGAGTGATCATAGATTTTATTGGCCAAAGAAAACCTTTGAGAGTAAAAGGGCAGTATTAAACGATACACCTGGCCGGGCACTGTAGCTCACATCTGTAATCCCAACAGTTTGGGAGGCCAAGGTAAGAGGATTGCTTGAGACCAGGAGTTCAAGACCAGATTGAGCAACATAGCAAGACCCATCTCTACAAACACACGCACCCACACACACACACACACACCATTAGCTGGGCATGGTGGCATGTGCCTGTAATCCCAGCTACTCAGAAGGCTGAGGCAGGAGGATCCCTTGAGCCTAGGAGGTTGAAGGTACAGTGAGCCATGTTCATGGCTCTGCACTCCAGCCTGGGTGACAGAGCAAGACCCTGTCTTAAAAAAAAAATTAATTATACCTGGATAACAGTGTAAACTGGGACTATCCCTGGTCACCCAGGATGTTTGTTTTCCCTATTCCAAGGAGGAGCACAAAGGCCCCTGTTACCTCCATGAAACTTTTCCTAATGCCTCAAGCCAGAATGAATTCCTTCTTCTCAGCTTGCCTTCGGAATTTGCTTAAGTCTCTTACTGCACTGACTTGTAATTTCGTTACATACTCCACTGAGTCATCTGCTAAATTAAGAGCTCTGTTCGTCTATAGATCCCTAATCTCCAGCAGTGTGCTTTGCCCTGAGTCCAATAAACATTTGCCCAACTGGAATTTTTGATTACTAATCACTGCTTAAAATACACCTGAAGAGAAAGAGAAATTCAGAAGTTGGGTGAGAACTTGCTGTAGCATTTCAAAAATGTTGATTAACTGGACTTCCATATAAATTCTGGCAGTTCCTGGAAAACCCACAGTATGACTGAATCATGTTAATTCTAACTCTCCAGCTTTGTAACATTTAGTATTGATTTGCCACCATAAGGAAAGAGAAGCCTAAAGTTCTGGCCATGGCCCAGTTTGTTAGAGCTATAAAAGATATTTCCATAGGTCACAAAAAGTAAGAAATACTGCATTAGGCTGTAGGAACTTGAACTTGCTTTTAGTTATTTGAACTCTTTCTGTAAAATAAAGCATGGCTAAGTCTATATTAAAACATCCACATAAAAATAGATTCTGATGCTTGGCTTTCAGATGCTTCTGAGAAGTGAGATACTGAGTTTGAACAAACTATTTGGACATTTGGTTGACTTGAGAATTTCTTATCCATATGTTTCATGTTATATAGAAGTAGTCATAATATGCTTGCATATAACCATAAATGTTTCACGTGTGAACAGAAATATATATGTTATATGTAAATACATAACACATATCACTTGTTGGAAATTGGAAAAATATATAAAAAGCATCTAAATTTGCCACATAGTACAGATGTTAAAAGATCATGAAAAATATTTTTTCTTTTTACATCTCAAAGACTAATAGCAATATGCACATATGGTGAATAATCTACAGATTCGTCCCGCTGCCTTTTACATTACATGCTGCTTGTAAGTTGAGGAACTGAGATTTATTATTGTAGTCCTTAGACGAAATTTGATGTTGGAACCATGTAAATAGAGATTAAACCACAGTCAAGGGGCAGCCAATAGGGGGTCTACTTTCTGACACGTGAGAAAACTGGAAATAAAGTTGTTTAAGAGCACCCAGGCACAAACTCAGTTTCAGGACCACTTGAATGAAAGGGTCAGCAGGTTGACTGCCCTGTAACCATTTGCTGGACCATGGGAAAGCTAGAAA
Source organism: Macaca fascicularis (assembly GCF_037993035.2). Lineage (NCBI taxonomy): Eukaryota > Metazoa > Chordata > Mammalia > Primates > Cercopithecidae > Macaca > Macaca fascicularis. The sequence continues at coordinate 26,409,329 of NC_088383.1, forward strand.
GGCTATCATTCAAATATATAATAGACACTCGTCCTCTTTACAGCCCCCTGTAAAGAAGGAGAGGAGTCATCTATTTTCTCAACTCTGATGGTATCCTACCTGTGCAGTCACCTGCCTCTGTACACCTCCGCCAGTGGTGAGGGACCTAGAAGGCATGGAAAAGCCAAGGCAAAGCATACCTTTCCTCTTGCTTTGTGTACCCACTTACCTTCATTAAATTTATATGTCTTCGACTAAGTTTAGAAACATGGGCAAGGAGCAATGGCTCACACCTGTAATCTCAGCACTTTGGGAGGCTGAGGCGGGCAGATCACCTGAGGTCAGGAGTTCAAGAGCACCCTGGCCAACATGGTGAAACCCCGTCTCTACTAAAAACACAAAAAATTAGCCGGGTGTGGTGGCGGGCGCCTGTAATCCCAGCTACTCCGGGGGCTGAGGCAGGAGAATCGCTTGAACCCGGGAGGCAGAGGTTGCAGTTATCTGAGATCGCAGCATTGCACTTCGGCTTGGGCAACAAGAGCAAAACTCCATCTCAAAAAAAAAAAAAAAGTATAATAAACATGAATTAAAAACACATAGAAACAAAAATCCTAAAATACATTTTAAAAAACCACATGTGTAAGTTGGGAAATATTTGATAGGTATCTTATAACAAGTGCAAATAGTGGTAAATACCACTGATAAACAAGAGTAGGGGTCAGGCACAGTGGCTCACGCCTGTAATCCCAGCACTTTGGGAGTCTGAGGCGGGAGGATTGCTTGAACTCAGGAGTTCAAGACCAGCCTGGACAATATGGTGAAACTTTGTCTCTACAAAAAAAAAAAAAAAAAAAAAATCATAAATTAGCCAGGGATGAGGGCTTGCCCCTGAAGCCCCAGCTACTCAGGAGGCTGAGGGTGGAGGATTACTTGAGCCTGGAAGTTTGAGGCTGCAGTGAGCTACAATTGCACCACTGCCCTCCAGCCTGGGTGACAGAGTGAGACCCTGTCTCAAGAAGAAAAGGAAAAAGAAAAATAACAGAGGATGAAAAAAAAATCAGGAGTACAAGACCTTGTTTTGAAACTTGGTTCCACCACCAGATATGTCTGGTTTGGAAAAGTCTCTTCAATTTTCTGTGTTTACATTTCTTCGCCTGAACAAGGGAAGTTTTGAAAGAGATGACATCTCAGGACCTTTCTCATCCAATGACTAAGATTGTGTGTGTGTGTGTGTGTGTGCGCGCGCGCATGCTTGCACACGTGTGTCTGACTGAAAATTTTCATTTTGCATTAAATTGCTTTGCTAGAATGGATATAGCCCCTCAACATCTAGTCAAACATTTGGCAATTTTAAAATCAGCTAGAGAAGACACACACATGAAAGGGAGCAGAAGTGTGATAAATAACCTCCAATCCCCCTTGATTTTTGATAAATATATTATACTAAGATACTCATATGAAGTTCTGGGGAAAAAAATGTCATAGGAAATTTGCTTCAAAAAGCAAAATGAAGCCAGAATGAAGACCTGAATGAAAAGAGGCTGGAAAGCAGCGTGCTTTCTGAGTCCTGTTTTCTTGCTCTGTCTCACTATAACTCAGTCTTTGCTGGGAATGGATCTGCTTCTTCACGCAGAAGTGGCTCTTAGTGTCCTTCATGTAGCATAAGAAGCTGGGCCAAAATATTTTTGTAAGACCAAGTTTTAAATGAAGTTCTTTACTATCCTAAAGGTTAATAGAATCAAAAATAACTACGTAGTAAAGTTTCTGGATGATTAATCCAGGAAGAGTCAATTTTGTACGACAAATGTCTATCCTTCCAAAATGACCCTAGGGATACAAACCATATTCTCCCTTAGGGATCCATTTAATGCCAGTTTGGAAAAGAGACTAGTATCGCTCACCAGAAAGAGCATAAGTAATACAAATAATGCTCTACATGTTGCTTTCTTCACATAATTGTTAGAAACTTTATTACTTGATTTAAACATGAAATTGATGCAGTTTTTCTGAGATTTGGCTCATTTTACATACATTTATTCCATTTCATTTCTTATCTATACGTTAAAGAAGAACTCTTTCCCTAAGTCCAAAAATCACACCTATACAACATGATCCCCTTGCATTCTGCTTCTACAGCGGTTATTCCCTGCTATTTCATACAGCTGTATTTAACTTAAGAAATTATCGTTTTTCTTTGATCACAAAGAATAGGTAAAATACTAGGAACAGAGCAAACATGCCTCCCCCAAAATCCTGCAAGATGTAAGCAATGAGTTTAGTCCTGCATAAAGAATAAGAAAATACCATTTCAGGCAGTAAATTTAACAAAGAGGTTAAATTTAGAATGAAATTTTTATTATTTTGAAATTCCTTTTTAGTTTCCAACAGAAATTCATGAAACTCAAGCTGCTGGACTATTTGGCCTCGGACCAGAACACACTGAACAGCAGCCATAGCATGGGCCTGAATTTTATTTATTTATATATTTATTTTTATTATACTTTAAGTTCTGGGATACATGAGCAGAACGTGCAGGTTTGTTACATAGGTACACATGTGCCATGGTGGTTAGCTGCACCCATCAACGCGTCATCTACATTAGGTATTTCTTCTAATGCTATCCCCTTCCCTTGCCCCCCACCCCACAATGGGCCCCAGTGTGTGATGTCCCCCTCCCTGTAAGACCTAAAACCATAAAACCCTAGAAGAAAACCTAGGCAATACCATTCAGCACATAGGCATGGGCAAAGACTTCACGACTAAAACACCAAAAGCAATTGCAACAAAAGCCAAAATTGACAAATGGGGTCTAATTAAACTAAAGAACTTCTGCACAGCGAAAGAAACTACCATCAGAGTGAACAGGCAACCTACAGAATGGGAGAAAATGTTTGCAATCTATCCATCTGACAAAGGGCTAACATCCAGAATCCACAAGGAACTTAAACAAATTTACAAGGAAAAACAACCCCGTCAAAAAGTGGGTGAAGCATATGAACAGACACTTTTCAAAAGAAGACATTTATGCAGCCAACACACATGAAAAAAAGATCACTACTAGTCATTAGAGAAATGCAAATCAAAACCACAGTAAGAAACCATCTCATGCTAGTTAGAATGGTGATCATTAAAGAGTCAGGAAACAACAGGTGCTGGAGAGGATGTGGAGAAATAGGAACACTTTACACTGTTAGTGGGAATGTAAATTATTTCAACCATTGTGGAAGACGGTGTGGTGATTCCTCAAGGATCTAAAACCTTTTTTTTTTTAACATTTTAGTTTTTATTTTTATGGGTATATAGTAGGTGTATATATTTATGGTTTAAATGTGATATTCTGATACAGGCATGCAATGAATAACAAAAACATCAAAGTATATGGAGTATCCATCACCTCAAGCATTTATTCTTTGTGTTACAAAGAATGCAATCATGCTCTTTTAGTTATTTTAAAATGTACAATTTTTTTTCTTTACTATAATCACCCTTTTGTGCTAGGAAATAGGTCTTAATAATTCTAATTATTTCTTGTACCCATTAACCATCTGCACTCTCCCACCCCCTTCCCCCCTACCATCCACTACCCTTCCTAGCCTCTGGTAACCGTTCATTTACCCTCTATCTTCGTGAGTTCAATGGGTTTAACTTTTAGCTCCCACAAATAAGTGAGAAAATGCAAAGTTTCTCTTTCTGTGCCTGGCTTATTCCACTTAACATAATGACCTCCAACTCCGCCTATGTTGTTGCAAATGACAGGATTTTATTATTTTTAATGGCTGAATAATACTTCATTGTTGATATGTATCACAGTTTATCCATTCATCTGTTGATGGATGCATAGGTTGTTTCAAAGTTTTGGCTATTGTGAACAGCAATAAACATGCGAGTGCATATATCTCTTCAATATAGAGATTTCCTTTCTTTTAGGTTTATATTTGGCAGTGTGATTGCTGGATCATATAGTAGTTGTATTTTTAGTTTTTTGAGGAACCTCCAAACTGTCCTCTGTAGTGTTTGTACTGATTGACATTTCCACCAATAGTTTATAAGGGTTTCTTTTTCTCTGCATTCTCACCAGCATTTGTTACTGCCTGTCTTTTGGATAAAAGCCATTTTAACTGGAGTGAGATGATATCTCATTGTAGTTTTGACTTGCATTTCTCTGATGATCAATGATGTTGAACACGATTTCATATACCTGTTTGCCTTTGTATGCCTTCTTTTGAGAAATGTCTATTCAAATCTTTTGTCTATTTTTTAATAGTAATATTAGATTTTTTTTCCTATAGAGTTGAGTTTCTTATATGTTCTGGTGATTAATGCCTTGTCAAATGGGTAGTTTGCAAATATTTTCTCCCATTCTGTGAGTTGTGTCTTCACTATGTTGTTTCCTTTGCTGTCCAGAAGTTTTTTTAAAACTTGATGTGATCTCATTTATCCATTTTTGCTTTGGTTGCCTGTCACTGTGGGATATTACTCAAGGAATATTTGCCCACTCCAATATCCTGAATTTACCCAATGTTTTCTTGTAGTTTTATAGTTTTAGGTGTCAGATTAAAGTCTTTAATCAAATTTTGACTTTTATATATGGTGAGAGATAGGGGTCTAATTTCATTTTTCTGCATATGGATATCCAGTTTTCCCAGTGCTATTTCTTGAAAAGATTACATTGTCCTTTCCCCAGTGTAACGTTCTTGGCACCTTTGTCAAAAATCAGATCACTGTATATGTACGGATTTATTTCCAGGTTCTCTATTCTATTCCACTGGTCTAGGTGTCTCTATTTATGCCGGTATCATGCCATTTTGGTTACTACAGCTCTGTAGTATAATTTGAGGTCAGATAATGTGATTCCGACAGTTTCATTCTTTTTTCTTAAGACAACTTTGGCTCTCCTGAGTCTTTTGTGGTTGACACATAAATAAAAGAAATAGTCTTAAAGCTATGTGAAGATTATCATTGGTATTTTGATAGAGATTGCATTGACTCTGTAGATTGCTTTGGATATTATGGATATTTTAACAATATTGATTCTTCTAATCCATGCACATGGAACATCTTTCCTTTTTATGGTCTCTTCTTCAATTTCTTTCATGAGTGTTTTATAGTTTTCCTTGTAGAGGTCTTTCACTTCTTTGGTTAATTTAATTCCTATGTATTTTATTTGTAGCTATTCTAAATGGGACCACTTCATTTCTTTTTCAGATTATTCACTGTTGGCATATAGAAAAACTACTGATTTTTGTATGTTGATTTTGTATCTTGAAACTTTATGGAATTTATCAGTTCTAATACTTTTTTGGTAGAGTCTAAGTTTTTCCAAATAGAAGATGGTATTATCCATAAACAATAATTTATTTATTTACAATTTAAGTGCCCTTTTTTTTCTCTTGTCTGATTGCTCTAGCTAGGATTTTCAGTATTATGTTGAATAACAGTGGTGAATGTGGGCGTCCTTGTCTTGTTCCAGATATTAGGGGAAAGGATTTCGGTTTTTCTCCATTCAGTATGATACTAGCCAAAGCTCTGTCATATATGGCTTTATCTTGGGGTATGTTCCTTCTATATCCAGGTTTGTTAAGGTTTTTATCATGAAAGAATGTTGAATTTTATCAAATGCTTTTTCAGTGTCAATTGAAATGATCATATATGGTTTTTGTCCCTCATTCTGTTGATATGATGTATCACATTAATTGATTTGCATATGTTGAATCATCCTTGCATCCCTGAGATAAATCCCATTTAGTCATGATGAATGATCTTTTTAATGTGTTGAATTCTGTTTGCTAGTATTTAGTTAAGGATTTTTCTATCAATATTCATCAGTGATATTAGCCTGTAGTTTTTATTTTTTATGTGTCTTTGGTTTTGGTATCACAGTAATACTGGCCTCGTAGAATGAGTTTGGAAGTATTCCTTCCTCCTCTATTTCTCAGAATAGTATGAGTAGAATTGGTATGAGTTCTTCCTTAAATGTTTGGTAGAATTCAGCAGTGAAGCCATTTGGTTCTGGGCTTTTCTTTGCTGGAAGACTTTTTGTTATGGCTTTGATCTCATTACTTGTTATTGGTCTGTTCAGGTTTTCAATTTCTTCATAGTTCAATCTTGGCAGGTTGTATGTGTTTAGAAACTCATTCATTTCTTCTGAATGTTACAATTTATTGGCATATAGTTGTTCATAGTAGCCATTAATGATTCTTTGAATTTCTGCAGTATCAGTTGTAATGTCTCCTTTATCATCTCCAATTCCATTTGTTTGCATCTCTTTTTTTCTTAGCTTGGCTAAAAGTGTGTCAATTATGTCTATCTTTTCAAAAAAACCAACTTGTTTTGTTGATCTTTTGTATTTTTTATTCATTTTAATTTCATTTATCTCTGCTCTGATCTTTCTTTCTTTTCTTCTACTAGTTTTGGGTTTGGTTTGCTCTTGATTTTCTATTTCTTTAAGATGTACCATTAGGTTACTTATTTAAAGTTTTTCTTCTTTTTGGATGTAGGTGCTATAGCTTGTAAACTTTCCTATTAGTACAACTTTTGCTGTATCCCACAAGTTTTGGTATGTTGTGTTTCCATTATTATTTCAAGAATTTTTCAATTTCCTTCTTAATTTCTCATTGACCCACTGGTCATTCAGAGGAACATATTGCTTAATTTCCATGTGTTTGTATAGTCTCCAAAATTCCTCTTATTAATTTCCAGTTTTTATGCCATCGTGGTCAGAGAAGATGCTTGATACTACTTCAGGTTCTCTTTTTTATGAATGCTTTAAGACTTGTTATGTGACCTAACATATGGTCTATCCTCGAGATTGATCCATGTGCTGAGGAAAAGAATATGTATTCCACAGTTGTTGGATAAAATATTTTGTAAACATTCTGTAAATTTTAAGTATTCTGTACATGTAGATCCATTTGGTCTATAGTGTACATTAAGTCCAATGTTTAATTTTCTGCCTCAAAGAGCTGTTAAATGCTAAAGGTAGGGTGTTGAAGTCTCCACCTATTATTGTATTGTGGTCTGTTTCTTTAGCTCTAACAATATTTGGTTTATGTATCTGGTGCTCCAGTGTTGGGTATATATATATATTTACAACTGATATATTCTCTTGTTGAATTGACTCCTTTACCATCATGTAATGACCTCTTTTGTCTCTTCTTACAGTTTTGGTCTTGAAATCTATTTTTTCTGATATAAGTATGGCTACTCCTGGCTTTTTGGTTTTGACATGAAATATCTTTGTTCATTCCTCTATTTTTAGTCCATGTGTGCCTTTATAGGTAGTGTGTTTCTTGTAGGCAAGAGATCATTGGATCTTGTATTTTAATCTATTCACCCATTTCATGTCTTTTGATTAGAGACTTTAGTCTATTTACATTCAATGTTATTATTGATAAGGAATTACTCCTGCCATTTTGTTATCTGTTTTCTGGTTGTTTTGTGGTCTTCTCTTCTTTCTTTCCTTCCTTGTCTTCCTTTTAGTGAAAGCGACTTTCTTTGGTGATATAATTTAGCTTCTTGCTTTTTAATTTTTGTGTATCTGTTGTATGGTTTTTTTGGTTGAGGTTACCATGAGGCTTGCAAATACTATCTTATAACCCATTATTTTAAGCTGATGACAATTTAACGCTACTCTCATAAACAAACTAATAAGCAAAAAGAAAAACTAATAAAAACTCTACAGTTTAACTTTGTTTTCCTACCCTTTAACTTCTTGTTTCTGTTGTATTGTGTGTGTCTTGAAAGTTATTATTTTTGATTGGTTAATCTTTTAGCCTTTCTACTTAATTATTACTAATTATTTATAATATTCTATGTTTTTGTGTTTTGCTAGTGAGTTTTGTATCTTTAAATAATGTCTTATAGCTCATTAACATCCTTTGTGATTGAAGTACATCCTTTAGCATTTCTTGTAGGA